>NC_134409.1:94828516-96040183 GCF_038048845.1 Mixophyes fleayi
CTACTTCAAGATCATACATAATCCTTACATAGTACACCTATAGATACAGAATAGTTCAAACGATACATACTCCCGTTATTAAACGTCTATATGCCAAAACAATATGAAAATTAAAATTAAAAATCATAATCTAGATTAACTGTAATTAATTATATATCTTTTAGGACACAGATGAAACAATGCTACTTGTCAAAACCGCTTTCTAGAAAAGGTGTACGGTAATATCACACAAATATCACCTCCTTTGTGCATCTATGCTATTCGTCCCCGCCCCTCTACCAAAAAGGGTCTACAATATAACAGTAATTTCACCAATATATCTTCAAGAAAATTATACTTAAAACAGTTCGGGCTGGCTCACCATTGTTAAAGGATTTTTTACCTCCTTCTAGGTTTCAATCTCCTTAATATTCTGGCAAATGTATGTATGACCATTTAATACCGTTATATATATATATGGCTATTACCGTCAACCAACTCCTCGCAAAAGGTATTTCTAAATCAACCCAAGAAACATCATTCTTATATTCCCTTAAATCGACAAGCTTCAAAAATAACCACAGCAAGATATAACTTAATTTAAAGTGTGTTGTTTTATATTATAGAACAATAAACAGCGTAACAATATTTTACACAAAATATAGTTTTTAGTGCCATATACCACACTTATTGCCTGTAATATACATATATATGTAATTGTGTGTGTGTGTGTGTGTTTTGACTAACTCTTGTCTAAAGGTTTAGTGTGTGTGTATGTTTTAAGCTATGTGTATGTGTATGCATTGTGTAGTGAAGGGGGAGGGGGGAATCCATACAGACAAGCATGCACACATTCCATTCATCTCACTAAAAGTCCAGCGGCCATTTTTAAACACATGGTTACAACCAGATCAATCTGCTCTACTTTCCTTTTAAACCAACAATCCAACAAAACGTTTTATTTAACAATCTGATCACATCCAGAATAATTCATCACTTTCTATGCATTTACATTAAACTGCATAGAGCAAACTATTTCTATTCAAAAACTCCATTACAGCAATAAACCAACACAGGACTATATATAACACAAACGCCTCCATTTATAGCAACAATCTATCCCAAACACAACAGGAATTCCAAGAATTGTACAGCACTCCACGAATCACAGCATTGCAACATTATTACAAGTCATGAAACCAATACTGAACCACAGAACTATGTATAACATAAATGCTTTCATTTAAACCAGCAATCTATCCCAACAAGGCATGCATTTATGTAAATCTATCCATACCAAACCAAAATCTTTCCAATCACATTTACCATCTGTATTCAAACTTTCATTCTCATATACTCTACACATATGCGTCTTCCAATCAACAGCACATTATAACACGCTCACACTCACCTTTCATGCCATTCAAACTCCATACTAGTCAGGGCCTTTGTAGTCCATGACCTGCATGTCACATCCCTGTATCACGGCATATCTGGACAGTCTAGAAGCAGCTTTCCATGTGCACAGTCATTTATCTAATTCCATTGTGGCTGAATCTGTTATATGTTATAAAATGAAACAAAAATAATAGATTATTTATATACTCTTCATCACACACACACACAAATTAGTTAATATATGATATTTGTGTTACCTGAAGAATAAACAATCTGGACGGTGAAGGGAGGTGGTCAGGAGTTTTCTGGACCCTGGAAAGATGGACACGGTAGACCAGTAACTTCCAGAGTGTATCTTCCAGACCTAGCGGAGGCAGCCAGGGGCGGACCCAGACATTTGCCCTACCCAGGGCGATTTTAGGGGCGGCGATTTAGGCCCCACCCCCTTTCTGTGTTCTAAGGCTGCCGGCGGCTGCACAGTATGTGCAGGTCCGTTCAGCAGTGAAAGTGTGCTGTCCCGCTGCTCTGATTGTGTTTAAAACACAATCAGAGCAGCCAGGCAGCACACTGTCACTGCTGAACGGACCTGCACAGTGTGCAGCTGTCAGCAGCAAGCCCCTGCTAGGGGGGGGCGATCACCCCGATCGTCCCCCCTGGATCCGCCACTGGAGGCAGCACATGGTCTGGCTCAGCTGGGTACAGAAGGTATGTGCTAGTTGGTAAGAGTATATTGGGGTGCACCAGACGTTTCTTCTCAAGCTAGTAGGAAAGCAATGTCCAGTCATGATTGAGAGAGTGTCAGGAAGATGATACCAATAGAGCCGTCCCATACCCCTCCTACAGGTGGACTTTCTCTAGGTAAAACAAATCCACGTCATCCAATTACCACTTTGCAGGATCCTCAAATATGTACTAGTGTACCGATGAAATATATCTGGGTAAAGGTGTATTGAAATGTTTCTAATGTATTTCTGTATAATACTCAGCGTTGTTGTTAGTAAATGTGGTAACCATAGAGTTATAAAAGGTAATAGGGGTATTCATGTTATTGGTAATAACTATATAATGTATGAGCAGTGATAACAAGTTATATACTTTGATTAAGCCAGAAACCAGGGGGAAAATAAAGTAACGGTACTAGATAGAAAGAAATTGAATATAATGAGGGTTGAAACTTGATTGGAGTGGCTGGTAGCTTTGGCCACTATTCCTCCCCACTATCAAAATCACTCCTAAACTGCCTCTTAACCTGTTGTCTTTTGAAATGTTTTTGACTTTTTCTTGTGATGAGTTTGTAACGGAGAGACTGTTCTAGACCTTGAGAGGAATAGCAAATAGTGAGACAGCAACCGAGAACGTTCAAAACATTGTGTCCTGAGGTGTTACACTAACTGTCAGGATGTTGGACAGGGAGAGTAAGTTGTGGAACTGTAATTTCCTATGCTCAGGTTGATTGATTGACAGACAGGTACCAAGTGTTGACGACCAGCATCATGTCCTTAGGGATAGCAGAGAGACACTGGTACCCATTCCATCCACTGCAGAGGAGTCGACAGCCGGAGAAGGTTCCAATTACACTCGTGAATCTGTGGAGACCCCAATTGCAGTTAACAACACCTGAGCCAAGAACTTTTGCAAAGACAGTTGTCCAACATGAAGTAATAGTTTTTCCTCTTTTTCCTGTTCTGTGTTTCTCTCTCATTCTCTTTTCAGGACAGTCAATTCTTTCAATTGTGAACAAGTGACAGAGGCTGGTTCTGATAGTGATATTGAGGAGTTGGGGATGAAGGAGACGGTGTTAGCACAATCAGTCCAACCAATTACTCTATTCAATTCAGGGGTAATGGAAAATTTGAAAATCTGGGAGCTTGGAGAAAGTGCGAGGGGCTATTGTCTGAGGAGTATTACGTCCATAATACGTCCGTAAGTACGTTGACCCCATAATTGAAGAGAGGTGCATCCAGCAATGGCAGTCCTGTAATATTCGGACTTGAGCAGGCATCCTTGAGAATGATTATCCTTCTTGGGTGGGAAAGGTTTTAAACCACACAGTGCTGGGTGTGCTCTCAAGTGCCTCAGAGATTATATCAAGTAACACTAGTTCTCTTTCCACTAAATATTCCTGAGGTACCCGAATTATGGGGTGGGAGGTCACTAGTGGAAAGGTAAAACAGCTAGGTCCCTTAGTTTAGTCTCCCAATATTTGGCAGGCCGATCACTGTTTCACGTACAAAGAAACTTGAGTATTGGCAGACTGGGAAGAATGAACAGACAATAGCCCACCCCACAAGTGTTGATGAAAAGAACTGTTGACATTATTAGAGTGTATATAAAAACTCAAGGTGAAGGAGATCGTATATGACATTGTTGATAGACATAGGATGATGTTATTGATGAACATGTATTATTTAAATGTTGTCTGAGCTAAATGACATGCTTTGGACAGATGAACATGTTAGGCATGAAGAAAGGTTGTAGAATATTCTATATTGTTGATACCTGTTCTATTGCACCCTTGAAGGGCATACAAAAGGTTATCTCCAAGCTCCAGAGGTATATGTTCTATAGTAAAAGTAAAATTGTTTCTAGAATTATGACTCTCTTTTAAGGTAACCTGTCTGGGATCTACAGACAGCATGGTCATACACCAAGGGGGACTTACATTATAGAGCAATGAAACGTGGTACTGAGATCCTGCATATAAAATCTTTAAGGTGATAGTTTATTGCACTATCAAGGGGTGGAGCTGTCAAAGTCGTATAATTGGATTAAAGAAAGTATATTGATTAATATTGTTTTAACGGGCAATTCCGATCAGTACGCCACGGGTTACGTATCATGGCGCAATCACACGATAAAACACGCACGCATACACTCGCACTTTCACATTCATTTATTTATATATTTCAAATTTATAATGGTTCCATTCCACAGTCGTTTATGAGCAGATGTTATTTGGTTTATAGTTATATATTACAAGGTTATATGTACACTTTAGTGATATTTTAAGTTCAGGTCACGGGAAGTATGTCATGTTTAGTATCATTCTAATCCCCAATTTATTTGCAGACATCCAGTGCAATTGCCAAACAGAACGTACATTGAGTATGGTAGTTATAGATTGTAGGATATAAATAATTAGAACGATATTGTCTGTGTAGTGTAAATAGACTAGTTTAAACTGGATTCTGGGTGGGAAAATCGAGTGCATCCCCTGGAGAGCAGACCCCCACCCTTGGAATGTTGACCCCCACCCTTGGAGGGAGTTGTTTAAACTGGCCAATGACCTGCATTGCACTGGACCCTCCTGAAGCCTGAACCTATGGAAGCAAGCCAACTCATCTGTATTGTTTTCACTGTATCACTAAGTGTTTATATACAGCTCTCTGGAACCAGATAATCAGTCATCTCTGACCACAGTCTTCTGGACTGAAGGACTGTAGCTGGTACCAGCGGAGCGCAGCGGGCGCGGCATATGTATGTATTTGTTATCGCCTGTATTGTATTTATTTATTGAACTGCTAAACTATTGTTTTTTGATAAATAAATTGCTTGTGCTTTGGAACCACATAAATTGCTTAGACAATGCTTATTGGAATTACTTTAATAATTTATATTTATATATTTTATTCTTTATGTATTATTGATTTTGCATATATTAAATTATGTCCCACCAAAATCCTCCTTCACAGTGGATATCAATAAATCTGGCCTCCTTCCACCAACTGCCATAACCACAAGGTCCCCATGTTCAGGACTCCTGCATTAGCTGCTGTACACCCCCCTGCACTCAAATGTTTGGAGAATGTGGATTGGGTGGGCTGCTGCATTACTGTTTAATTAGTTTTCTTGATACACTTAAATTGCTTAATGTATTAATCTGTTCTCCACAGTGCCAATAGAGAACTCCAGAGAGAACTGACCATTGACTTGCCGAGGTAGGGATAAGTATAGCGGGATTTTAAGTGGTCCTAGACAAAGGTAAGGAATGGTTATAGATAGAGGAAATGTTCATTTAGAAAAAGACAAGCATTTACTGTAGGTACAGATCACCTTTAAGCAAAATCTTAAAGTAGTTTTCTGTTCAAAGAAACCAAATATCCACATAGTTCTGATTTTGTACTTCTTGCAATAAAGTTAACCATACTGTGATTATACAATTTAATTTTCTTCAAATCATTCTAAATAAGCCTCTAAATTATGCTTTTTATTGATAATGCTATTAATATATCATTGTCTGGGAGATCCAGGATCCTCATGTGGTCATTCAAATAGCCTATAATATCAATGTGTATGTCCATTACTGTTGTGTTAATAGTAAAACATCCAGGTAAACCTGTTGATTTACTATATTGTTATTTTAATCATGAACACTTTTGTACAATTAAGGAAAAAAATATATAATGATGCTGCAAGTCCCTGGTACTGAGTTGCAGCTGTCAGGCAGTGCTATATATCTCTCATGATTGCTTTATAGTGTAGAAATCACCAAATAAAGACTCCTTGCTCCAGGCTTCTTAATCAGTAGCTGATTTATTTTCAGCATAAAACAGCTTGTCACAAACATAAAGGTTCCACGGCTTCCTAACAAGATAACTATGTCCACAACCCCTCACTATTGTCCGGCTGCTTCTCAGCATCTGAAGCCCCGCCCACCAAATCCCACAATCCTTTTATACACACACACACACACACACACACACACACATGTTGTGTACCTGTGTGTCTGTGTGCTGTGGGAAAGAATAAGTGGTAATTTAACCCTGTCAGCAGCCTTTACCTGCAAACTCTCTGGGATTTTACCTTTCCCTATGCAGGAAAAATGTGTCAAATAACCCTCTTTACCATATATCCTTCCCCTTAGCTTTGCCATACTTGGCGTATGTATTAATTTCTTGGCAAAAACTTCCTTTTTGCCACCTCCCCCTTCTCTGGCTTTGCCAAATCAGGCGAATCGGCTGCCCTGGGTAGTGCAACTCTCCATGACAGGGCATCAGCATTATTATGCAGAGTCAGAGGCTTCTGTCCTACCTTAAAGCTAAAGGATTGTAACGCCAGGAACCAACGTGTGACCCTGGCAATCACCTTCTTGTTGGTATGCATACATTGCAGTTGAGCATGGTCGGTGACCAGGGTGAATGCTCTACCCAGCAAATAGTATCAGACTGGCTCCACTGCCCACGTAATGGCCAAACACTCCTGTTCGACCATGGCATAACTCTTTTCACTCCGGAGGAGTTTATGGCTGAGTAAAAGAACTGGTCTTTCCTCATCCTTCACATTCTGGGACAATACTGCCCCCAAACCCATCCCAGAAGCATCTGTCTGGAGAAAGAACCACTCCCTAAAGTTAGATGCCTGTGGAACCGTTGCAGTGCACAAGGCTTCTTTCAAGTCTTTCCGGGCAGCTTCTGAAAACTGAGACCAAACTAATTTGTATGGGCTATTCCTTTTAAGAAATTCTGTCAATGGGGTGGCTCGGGTAGCAAAGTTTTGAATAAACCGTCGGTAATACCTGACCAACCCCAGGAAAGTCCATAGCTGAGACTTTCTCTCTGGGCTAGGCCAATTCGTCACAGCCTCTACCTTATCCACCTGGAGTCTTACTTTCCACGACCGACCACATAACCCAGATACTTTACCTCTGCCATGGCTAATGCACACTTCAGGGAATTTCCTGTAAGGTCGTGATGCCTTAATGGAAAAGGAGGAGGAGCGCACTAACGGGAAATGAGTTATACGTTTAGCAGCTGAATTAACAGGATAGTCCAACCTGATCAAGTAAAAGTAATAAAAATAGAATTCTGCGCTTGAACCTATGTGTATAGTGAATTGATTGATAAATGGATATGCAAGGATGATCATCAAGCTTTTATAACAGACAGGCAGATAACAATCATAGGAATAAAAATGAAAATAAAAATAAAAACATGTGGTACAGCGAACAAATTGACGATATGGCTGAAGTGGGATCCAATCAATATCTGTTATCTAATGCAAGGTAACTAATACAAGTGTCCATTGGGTCAGTCGCATCCAGCGACAATCTCAGTGGTACAGTTCAAAGGTATGAGGATCAGAGTCTATACTTGCGCTTGGAAGAGTCCAGAGGAAGTAAACTCCTAGGGAGACCCGATGATGAATGAAAGTCCAGTGCATCAGATGTCCACGATGTTCCTGGGTAGGAGTGGAAAAATGGGCGTTTGGACAGCGGGGGTCCGCAGAGAGATGCCGGTGATCGAAGTGTGTAGTAGCGGCATGCGTTCCAGGTTGGAACACACGAGTGAAACCGGAAGTTCGGGACCGGAAGTGGTCTCTGATAGGCCAATGCGTTTCGTCACCTAGGTGACTTTTTCAAGATCTGTTATAGTCAATCGTGTAATTGGGCCACAAATTATACTAAATGTGGTTCCCACCCTTCTTTGAGGCTGTCTAGAACTTCGTGGGGTTGTCTCCCAAACAGAAGCTCAAAGGGACTAGACCCCATTGATGCCTGAGGCACCTCCCTTATTGCAAACATGAGATAGGGTAATAGGGTGTCTCAATCTCTTTTATCCTGAGTCAAAGCTCGTCTACTCATTTGCTTTAGGGTCTTATTAAATCGCTCAACCAACCCGTTGGTTTGTGGATGATAAACCAAGGTCTCCAGTCTTTGTACCCCTAGCGATTTGCATAACTCCTTCATTAATCTCGACATGAAGGGAGTTCCCTGATCCGTTAGGATCTATTCCGTGATTTCCAGTTGAGTGTACATTAACAGTAACTCTTTCGCAATAGTGTTTGATTTAATATTCCTTAGTGGAATTGCCTCAGGGTATCATGTAGTGTAATCAAGGACTACTAATACATATTGATGCCCTTGGGCAGACTTATCCAAGGGACCCACTAAGTCCATGGCAATTTGTTCGAATGGAACTGGAATTAAAGGAAGAGGTATCAGGGGAGCTCGATAGTCTGGTTTAGGGGCCGTCCCCTGGCACACTGGGCAGGCTTGACAGTATCTTTTAGCTGCCATACAGATTCCCGGCAAGTAAAACCTCAGGAGCACTCGGTTTAGAGTTTTCTCCCTTTCACCTCTCCCAGATCCCCCCCCCATAGGTATTTATGGGCTGTTGTTAGTACCAAAGGAACATGTACCTGTGGCTCCAAGAGTTGATGAACTGTTTTCTCCTCTACCACTGCCACCCTATACAACAGATACCATTTCTGACACCAAATTGTAGAAATCACCAAATAAAGACTCATTTCTGCAGGCTTCTTAATCATTAGCTGTTCTATTTTCGTCATAAAACTGCTTGTCACAAACATAAAGGTTCCATGGCTTCCTAACAAGCTATGTCCATAATCCCTCACTATTGTCAGGCTGCTTGTCAGCATCGGGAGCCCTGCCCACCAGATCCCACAATCCATTTATATACACACACGCACACACCACATCAATCACACCCATGTTGTGCACCTGTGTGTCTGCGTACTGTGGGAAAGACTAAGAGCCTGAGTCATTAAGGGATGTATGTCCATTTTCAGCCATATTGTACGCAAAAGTCTTGTGCGCATGCTCTGAAACTGAGCGAACAATTGGGTGCGAACGCCAAACCTTTACGGTTGTGAACGCAATTGCCATTTCCGACGGCCTACGATTTTGGGGCGTGAAAAGGGCGGTGATGAGGCGTGGTGTCATAGTCAATTCACAATGAAGGCATTTCCGTGTAGGGACGTCAAAGTCAGACATGGACGAACGTATGCATGTTTTCGGCGTATAGTATGCATCCGCTCGGGATCTAGTTTATCTGTAATTGCTGAACCACTAGCAGATACAATTAGGCATCCGGATCGCCATGTGATCGTGACATGTGCTGCCTCTCACCTGCATACTCTCTGCCAATTAAACAGTGCTATAAAGCTGTGATTACAGCATGTGCCCTGTCTGCTGCTATGACTGATTTACTGGTATGTTTGCTTTATATATTTTAAGCTATTACTAGAGTTTGTTTGGTTTCTACTTTTTTAAGTGTCTGTTTACTGATAGCCTATTACTTTTTTTTGGTCTTTCCCGCTGAGATATATGTATCTTTTTTTTTTTTGTAAGACTTTGTTTCATGTCATAGTTTCCTTGTAGGGGCTGTTTACTAGTTTTGATATTTTTCCTCTCCTTTCTTTAGTTTTCCATTGACATTGCTGGTTCACAGGACATTAACAGCACAGGACCACCCATCATTTTGTGGTAAGTAACATGGCCCTAGGTCTGCAACCTGACCTAGCATATAAGGAGAAGGAATAATTGCCCTTATTTTTTTTTCTTTAGTTTTCCATTCATATTGCTGGTTCTGCTGCTTCACAGGACATTAACAGCACAGGACCACCCTTCATTTTGTGGTAAGTAACATGGCCCTAGGTCTGCAACCTGACCTAGCATATAAAAGGAATGAATAATTGCCCTTTCTTTTTTGTTCTTTAGTTTTCCATTGACATTGCTGGTTCTGCTGCTTCACAGGACATTATCAGCACAAGACCACCCTCAATTTTGTGGTAAGTAACATGTCCCTAGGTCTGTAACCTGACCTAGCATATAAGGAGAAGGTATAATTGCCCTTACTTTTTTGTTCTTTAGTTTTCCATTGACATTGCTGGTTCTTCTGCTTCACAGGACATTAACAGCACAGGACCACCCTCCATTTTGTGGTAAGTAACATGGCCCTAGGTCTGCAACCTGACCTAGCATATAAGGAGGAGGATTCATTTATTATCCCCCTGAGACATATGCATGTGTTGGTTTGTTTTTTGTTTTTTTCTTGCTTTGTTTAATATCTAGTCACGTTGCATAATGGGAAATTGTATTTAACATTCTACATCATACACTTGAGGAGGAGAAGGAAGGGTCTTTTGATCCCAGGCTACTATGCTTTACATCGGCAACCATTGAATTGTTCCGATTGTCAGGAACACTAAGAGCCGTATATCCGGTCATCAGTGAACACTTATTTCTCGATTTGCGCATGCGCTACTTCGCTTGGAGACTTGGATATATGTATTTTTCTTGCACAGCTACTTCGTATTTCACCGCCCCTTGTCATAGGGATATCATATGATCATGGTCCTCATTGGAACCTAGCCTAGGGCACACAGAGTTTGCTTTCCACTTCAGATTTATACAGCCATGTAAGTGTTTGTTTTTCAATTTTTACACAAGACTTTTATGCATACTACCCTATTGGGATTAGAGACAGGGCCAGACCACACTTATTCTGCTGTTTACTACAGACTTTCACCCAATCTGAATATAAATGCTATGGATTTGATTATGTGTATTGATGCTTTTTCCTTCTGTGGATTGACGTTTCTTCATATTAGATAAATTGACTTGCTTCATAGCCATTTGGCTATATTTATATAAACTAAAATTTATTTACTCTAGAATCTACCAAGGCATTACTTGCTAGTTGAATATCAGCACCTGTCCTGTCATATTTAGGGCATTGCAGTGCACACTGCACCACCTTAGTTGGATATCTTTATTGGGACTTTGTCAGTTGTTCTTATAGCCTGTTTGGAGTTGTTATATGGAGGATCATTCTTTTTTATATTTTTGATTGATATTTATCATAAATTTTATAGTTGTTTTTTGTTTGTTTTTTTGTTTGCATTTTGTTGTTTTGTTTTTTTGGTTCTGGCCAGACCTACAGGTTCTATTTTGTTATTATTGTAGCATTGTTGCACTAATACATAAAGCATTCTATTTTTACACATAATTACTTATTTTTGCGCCTGGGGACTATTATTTTCAATATATTTCCATTTCTGGGAGGCTTTGTGGATTTCACTCCTTTTAGATTCCCCTATTTTTTGGTTCAAATTGTGTTCTTTGTTTTTTGTTTAAAATAATTGTTTCTATTTTTTTCAGCCCCATTATGAGTTTGGCCAACCCACTTGTCGGTGTAAGTATATTGTAAATTTTTCCTGTGCAAGCAGGAGTGACATTTCCAAAATGATGAGGTAATGTTTTTTTTTTAACATCCTTCTCTCTCAAATATAGCGTTTCTTAGAAATTGTCGAATTTGGCAGCACAGGAGGGCAACCAGCAACTAGTCCATTGTCATCGGCCCAGGGAGCGTGTCTTCAGGCCAAGTGTCAGCCTCTTTGTGATGTCTGATGCTGAGTTGGTCAGTCGTTATCGGCTCCTGCCTTGTGTCATCCTGGACACCCTGCGCATTGTGCAGAGTGACCTGGAGCCAATACACAACATCCCAACAGCAATACTGCAATTGACCAAACTGTTGGCGGTATTGCACTTTTGCGCCACAGGGTCTTTTCATACCACTGTGGGAGTTGCGGCAGGGATATCCCAGAAGTCCTTCAGTCGTGTGTTGAAGGTTGTTCTACGGGCTTTCCTGTCACGGCTCTGGTAATTCTTACATCTGCCACTCAATGAGGAGTCCCTTGTGGAAATTGGCAATTTTCCACCGTAGCCGGTTTTCCGCACGTCATAGGGGCAGTAGATGGTACTCATGTAGCCTTGGTCCCCTCAGGTGGGAATGCTGCCATTTATTTGAATCGCAAGCATTTCTACTCGATAAACGTCCAGGGAGTATACATGACTCCTTTGCCTTCCGCCAATCAGGGATGTGGCATAGATTGCAACAGAGGCAAGGCAGTGCAAGGCCGAATGGGGACGCGTGGCTATTGGGTACTATGTTTTTTCTTTTCAATAGACGTCATATATGTAGTACTTTAAAGTGGTAATATTCATGTCTTAAGTTTGATAGCTATGTGGACATATTACAAAGGAACATTCCCAGGTACATTCAATTGTGATGTTTAACTTAAAATCCTACCTGGACAGCTCCCCATATAAAAGCTTTCCAAAAGTTTTACCCTTGGGTCAAAATCAATTGAGTATATTATGGAAGCTTCTCTGCAGTAATATCTGTGTCTAATCTGTTCATTTGTCACTATTTGTCATCCAACATGTTGGTTGTGTTCTTGATGGACCTACAATTATGTTACTCATATTTTCCCCCTTTGTCCTTCATGTCACCCCTTCTAGGAGGTGGATAATGGAGGAGAATAATGCATACCGTTTTCGTCCTTGGCTCCTCACTCCTCTTTTGAACCAACGTACAGAGAAGGAGGTGGCATAAAACTCCGCACATACAGCCACTAGATCGGTTGTGGAGCGGGAATTTGGTCTTTTAAAGGCCAGATTCCATTGCCTAGATCAGTCTGGTGGTGCTCTAATATATGCTCCAACTACTGTGTGTGATATCATTGATCTGTGTGTGGTATTCCATAACATCGCCATTAGGAGTGGGGTTCCTTGGGTGGAAGAGGCCGAGGTTGCTGGCCAGGAGGTGTTAGATGCTGACCCCAGCCCTCCTGAATCGGTTGATGCTCTCTCCTTCAAAGAATATGTCCTGGACACCTACTTTTCTTGTAAGTTTGTTTTGAACTAAAGAAACCATACATAAGTAGCAAGCATATAATTTACAATGTAAAGAAAATAAAGCAAAAAAATGTACTTTGATTTTCGTGGCCTTTTTGGTGGAACAATACTTTCTGCTGTTCTTGGATGAGTCTGGCTTCTGGTAACACGTGATGTAGAAAGCAACAGTGGGGAGTAAGCTGAGGGTGAGTGTGCAGCAGGCAGGAGGGACAGAGATGGCAGGTGGGGCTGAGATGGCAGGAGGGGCAGAGATGGCAGGAGGGGCAGGTTAAGGTAAATGATAGTTGTTTGAAGGATTGTAATGTGTATATGGGTCATTGTCAAAATATTGGTTTCTTTGGTAAGGATGGTGTTGCATTCGGGGTCTTATGCTAGACACAATAGGACTTTGAGAGGGGAGTGGTTTAGTATGTGAACACGGGGCGTGTGATAGTGTCTACTTGTGGAACGATAATCAGGTTGGGTGTAGCATGGTTGATAGATGGGACTGAAAGATGGAGAGAAAGAAGTAGGAGAAGATTCCTGGGAAATACATGCTGCAGGATTGTTGGTGATATAGATAGAAATAAGGTCAGTGAGATGTGTAAGGGTATTGTTGATAGAGGTTAGGTTTAAGTCCAAAGTGTTCTCTATACGGGTGAGGCTACTGTGTAAAGTATGCTCCATACGGGTGAGTGTTGTGGAAATATCTGTGGTGTTGAACTGAATAGTGGTATTAGTCTCCAGAATATTGTGATAGCAGACTTCTGCTTCCTCAGTCATCTAATGCTCTTCCACATCACGTGCCTCTTCCACCAGCTCATCCTCGGAATTTTCTCCAGCTGTATTGGCACCTACAATGACAAATTGAAAAACAAAAGTTAATACCCTGTTATGTGCCATTTTGTAACGATACATTGTCAATACAATTTTTTACTTTGCTGTGCGTGCTGGTTAAAATTTAACTTATTTACTTCTCACTATATCTAACTGCAAATATTTTTGAGTTTAGGATTTATCGTATATATATATATATATATATATTGTGTGTATATATATATATATATATATACATATATATATACATATATAGGGCGTGATTCACGCGATTCTCGATGGAGTCCAGGATTGCTGGGAGAAAAAGCAGAACAACAATAGCCCTAGTGTGAAATCCACTCAGAGGCAAGTTCTGGATTCCAGTGGAATACCATAAAGATGGGCAATCTATCATCTATATTCTGGTACGGGGCCAAATTGGAATAATTATTCTTCCACTAATTAATTGGTGATAATACACTATGTTTGGTGCTTCTCTCTTTTTTATTTTTTATTTATAGGTTATCTGCAATCTGATGTACAAAAAGGGAAGCAGCCTACTGTATATGGTTTTATATGTTTATGAGCACGTTTGTTCACGTGTTGTTTTAATTTACACAGAGCGCCGTTGTCTTTTCACTATTTTTTAGATATATATATATATATATATATATATATATATAAACCTGGAGCTGTGATAGGCTCCATGACGGGTAGGCTACGTTCGGTGTCAATGCGGCCCACACCTTGCACCATTTCCACATCCAAACAGCCCAATGCCCTGGTTTCCAATTAAGTTAGTTCTAGTTGGGCCGTGGGTCCACCCCCTGTCCTTTGTACATGTCTCCAGTGCTCTGTGAGTATGTCTTTAAGATTGCGCTTAAAGTCTTGCCACCTGTGTACATTAGAAGGATGAAAATATCCCCAAAACATTGACACATTTTATATAAAAATAAAGATCTAATTGTTTCATGATTCCATATTTACATTTTCTGGACCATTCACCTTGCAGCTTATTGGAGCCATGGCATTGACGTCATTTGTTATTTCTTCCCATATTCTTGATTTGGATCCTGCCGAGAGCTGACGCGGAGTGGAGTGGAGCCTATCAACAGCCAATTCCACCAAAATGTAAATTTCAGCATTACTGAAATTGGGCTGGCGTTTTTCTTTGGCGGCAACGGAGGATAAGCCGGAAGGCTGACTTGCCTCTTGTTCAGACCTCTCTACAAATTCAAATAAAATAAGTTTAGTCCATCACTATACCAAAAAAGGTGCACACCTAGGGCCATGTTACTTACCACAAAATGGAGGGTGGTCCTTTGATGTATATGTCCTGTGAAGCAGCAGAACCAGCAAAGTCAATGGAAAACTAAAAAACAAAAAAGAAAGGACAATTATTCGGTCTCCTTATATGCTAGGTCAGGTTGCAAACCTAGGGCCATATTACGCACCACAAAATGGAGGGTGGTCCTTTGATATATATGTCCTGTGAAGCAGCAGAACCAGCAATGTCAATGGAAAACCAAATAGCAAAAAAGAAAGGGCAATTATTCCTTCTCCTTATATGCTAGGTCAGGTTGCAGACCTAGGGTCATGTTACTTACCACAAAATCAACCGATTAAATCCTATACCTAACCGCAAGAACTTTGTCATGCATACATAAATTGTCAGGGCCGACTATCGAATGTAGTGTAAATTTTATAGTGGTACCGGTGCGTCCTCTTGCGTAGGCGCCAGCACGCTAGGCCCTCCCATTGGCAGGAAAGTCCTTGTAATTGACAGATGATTCAGCCATCTTACTAATGGTTCCGCGCATGACGTACAGGCACACCAACATGCACTGAGAGCCAATAGCTAGGCAGGATATGATAGTGTCCCATTTATGAGCCAAAATGCGAGCTGCGTCTTTCTCACATACCGAACTGCGTTTCCTTACAGCAACACTGGACCGTTGTTTTGAACCCGCAAGGCGGTATGTGAGCAATGAGGAGAATGTCGCTGGCTATCGAGCCGTACAAAGGCGTCTGCATTGCAATTGGGAAAGTGCCGCTCTATTGTACAAATGCAGTGCAGATGGAGCAATCTGTGAAGGCAGCCCGGCCTCCTTGCCGAATTAAGGGCAGAAATAGATGCTCGTAAGTCCGGCCAAAACACAGTATAATATGCAAATGTCTCAGCACACAGAAAATATGGAGACATATTTGCAGAGGCTTCTTTTGTGTCCATTCCCCAGTAATTATCATATCACTATTATTATTATTATTATTATTATTATTATTATTATTATTATTACTACATCAAGTATTATATAATATTATATACTTTCTACTGATTATTATGCTTCTTTTTTTTCAAACGTTAACCATTTCCTTTATGGAACATGACTGGTATTTACCATTGAAAGCTACCATTAGCTGCATGTTTGTGTATGTTGAAGAAAATAAAAAATTAAAAGTAATATTATACATCATGCTCTCCATCAGGACGCCAACGCAGCTATCGACATCACCGCCGCAATGACCAACAAGAGGTGGTCCCACAGGAGGCGCCAGGGGTGGAGGCGGTAGTGGCAACGGAACAGCCACAGGAGGAGTCAGTGGTGCAGGAGTAGTCAGCGGTGGCGGAAAACCTTTCAATTTCCCCAATACTCTTCCAGAGCCAGCCTGAAGTCCCCTCTCAGCAGCCACAGGTGTTGGTGTAAGAAAGTAAGTACAGGGTAATTTTCATATTGTTGTGTTTTAACATTTTTTGTTTTTTCCTAGATAGACATTAGACAGGAGAAACAGTTTTCCCTGCCCATTCACAGTAGAGGCCATCCTAAGGTCCCCCAATGGGGTAACTGCTTCCCCCACTTCTTGTCTTGTGTGCAGCTGGCTGTCTTGAAAATTGCATCCTAGAGGGTGAGACTCTGCTTGTCCACATTTCCAAGGAAAAAAATAAATAAAAAAACCACACACACAATTATACTATATACTTATTACTACTACATTCAGCAGAATTAAAAAAATTGGGCCTTTTTTTTGGTAACATCCCATTTCTGCACTATACCGGGCATGAAAAATGCATACCCATATCAGGGGCGGGCAGGGGCGGGCTGGGCCGGTCGTCCATGTTACATTTTGGGCCGCCTAGTCAGTAGGGGGGCGCCATACCCGTCTGCCCGTAACTACTATACTAACTATTGAAAGAGAGCCGGCGCATTGGTTCTCTCTCACTGCAGCGTCCTGACGTGAAAAAAAGAAGTCAGGACGCTGCAGTGAGAGACAGTCGATGCACCGGCTCTCTTTCAATAGCTAGTATAGCAGTTGCGGGCGGCCCAGAACACAGGAGGAGCTGCTTTGACCTGAGGAGCCAGCTCGGACGGAGGAGGAAAAAGCTCTGGAGAGCTCAGGTAAGTAAATTACAGTGGGATGGTGAGAAGGGGAAGGGGGAGCTGATGAAAAAGGGGGAGCTGATGAGAAAGGAGAGCTGGAGACTAGAGGGGGCTGTTGAGAAGGGGGAGAGGGCTGATGAGAATGGGGTGCTGATGAGAAGGGGGGGCAGATGAGAAGGAGGGGCTAGAGACTAGAGGGAGCTGTTGAGAAGAGGGGGAGCTGATGAGAAGGGGGGGCTGAAGGTTAGAGGGGGGCTGATGAGAAGACGGGGCTGATGATAATGGGGGGCTTATGAGAAGGGGGCCTTATGACAAGGGGGGGCTGATGAGAAGGGGGGCTGAAGACTAGAGGGGAATGATGAGAAGAGTTGGGCTGATGAGAAGAGGGGGGCTGAAGAGAAGGGGGGCTGGAGACTAGAGGTAGCTGATGAGAAGGGGGGCTGATGAGAAGAAGGGGCTGCAGACTAGAAGGGGCTGATGAGAAGACGGGGCTGATGAGAAGGGGGGCAGGAAACAAGAGGGGGCTGATGAGAAGAGGAGGCTGGAGATTTCAGAGGGCAGGAGGGTGGAGAGAAGGGAGGATTTTTTATAGTATGATACATACTATAAAAACATAAGTAATAGGCCTAGGACTCCCAAACATATTAAAGTATTATCAAGCTACACATGTGTCCCAATGTATTCTCTGGCATTCCCCTCCTTATAGTAGAGTGTGGACTCATATTGAATCAGATATACTACAGTTATACTCCCCATACTCCTTGCTTTGGATCTCACCCCAACATAGGACAAGGCGCCTAGCACAACTTCCCACAGCCCGTTTTTCTGTTTCAATCTGGGACCAAGTGACTAGATCCTATAAAATGTTATTTGAATACCCACTCCTTGTCCCGCTTTGGAACAATAAAAAATTTGAACCTGGCCTAGATCACTGGACCTCTCACAACCTGCTCTTTGCCTGGGATCTGGCTCCAATGAGGGTGTTCCCTACATTTTCAGAATTGCAAAATAGGCTAGGCCTGCCGCAAATTTACTTTTATTAATATTTACAGCTTAGGCATTTTTATCGATCCCTAAGGAATCCTCCCCCGTCAGACCGATGTTCGCCCTTAGAGTCTCTATGTCGTACATCTACCGTTACTGGAGGCTTAATATCCACTGTTTACCAGCTGATCAATGGCTTTGGTGAGCCGGATAAAGAACCGCACAAACTAACTTGGGAGCAGGACACTGGGGAGACCCTGACACCAAAAGAATGGTCAAAGATTAGAATTAATGTAGCTAACACATCAATTTCGGTGAGAGTAAAGGAAAATTCATGTACAATTTATTACAGGTGGTATTTAGTCCCCTCCCGTCTACATGCTATCTTTCCTGCTTCCAGTGATCGATGTTGGAGGGGTTGCGGACTGCGGGGTACCCTGTTGCACGTTTGGTAGAGTTGTTCTAGACTGCAATTTTACTGGCAGCAAATTCATATGCTGATTGAATCTGTGACACAGATTAAGATGCCTGATTCCCCTCTTTACTCCCTTCTACCCAGACGGCTTCCTGACGTCGCCCGACCCGTACAAAAACTCATTGGTCATATGGTAAATGCAGCTAAATGTCTGATAGCCGCTCACTGGAAAAATATTGCCCCCCCCCCTCGCACTCTTATCTACTATTAGTAAAATTTCCAAAACACATGGTCTCCTTGTACGAGCCATTTCAATGCTGAACCCCCATTAACAACCGTTTGACACTTATCCGCTCCCATAAACTATGATCATTAGAGGCTAGAAATGTCTTGTACTTTTAAATGGTAATCACAGACAATCTGATTACACCTCCTTATAGCCAAGTTTATCGCTATTTTTCTTCTTTGCCACCTGATTAAAGGAACAATAGGTGATAAACTCCCCCCCTCCTCTTCCTCTTCCCCTAATCCCTCTTTCCTCATTGTTTGTCTTCCCCCTTTCCCCATACAACAAAAATAAAAACAACCCTCGCTTCTTTACAGAAACATGCCAATTTTCTTTGTGCTGTACATGCTCCCATTTATATGCATGTCTGTTATTTAAAGTGAATTGTTTCACATATTTGTCATATGATGTCTCATTTTCACTCCTGTGTTGTTTTGAAAAACTACAATAAAAATGTACTTTTAAAAAAAAACAAAACATAAGTAATATAAAAAATAAATCAGTAGAATATTAATTTGCAATAATAATCTCTATTAAATGTGAGGAAAGTTGTAACCCATAATTTGATTGTGGGGCTGGTGGGGAAATAGACAAGTGTATTACATGGGAATATAAAATTATTTAATGTCGGGGATAGTGAGTGGTTAAATCGGTCTGTTTGTTAAATGTAGAGGTTATCAATTTAATGTGTGGGCTGATGGGGGGGTTATGTTTGTTTATTAAATGGGAATGTTATTAAATGTTATTAATTTATTATAGGGGATTTATTGGGGAGAAGGAGGCTTTTAATTTAATGTTGGCTGGCTAGGGGGAAGGAGGCCTAATTATTAAACATGGGTGCTATTAATTTGATGTCGGGGCTATATGGAGGAAAGAAGACAATACACTTAAATGCTATTAATTACATTTTGGAGCTGATTGGATGGAAGTAGGCCTGTTTATTAAACAGAAAAAGCTGTGATTTAATGTCTGTCTGGTTGTGAGGAGGGAGGCTTAGATTCGTCACTCACTGCTCACCTTTTCAAAAGGTGCATAATAACTATCTCTTATTCAAACAGGACCCCTACATTCCAGGATCCAGCCAAGCAGCAACGGAGCATAAGACCAGCCAGCAGAAGACACCGGTGATGCGTAAGCACTAAGAGGCAGTATCTACTCCCACAAAGGTACGTTGTGGAGGGAGAGAACCTAGTGGTCCAGTGGCAAACTCGGTGCAGGAGCCTATGCAGTTCATGCATAGTCAGCAGCATCATGTACTACTTTATATGTCCGTGTCATCCATTGACAGATTATTGTACTATAAGGTGTATATTCTGTCAATGGGTGATGCGGCCGAATCCAGCAGTATGTGATGGCCACTTATGCCCGGACAGTGTACAGTGCTCCTCCCCTAGACTACAGGAGCCTCACACAGAGCAACAAATGACTGTGTGGGTGTGATCGCCACAGTATTTATGTTCCCAGGGTGTCAGAATATAATCCATTATAATATAATCTATTATAATCAGACAGGTATGTGAAAAAGGGAAGGAACATATACAATAAATAAAATACAATATAAAGGGAGGTTTGTGTTTTGTTGCATTATTTATTTTCATTATTTAAGATTTACATTTATAATAATAAAAGTACCGCTGAATTAAGCAACACTAAAATAACCTTTTTTTTATATTGACAAATATATATTATAGTGAAAACAACCCTTTTAGGATAGACCGCTACTTATGGGGCAGTGCTGTGTGTTTGCCCCCGGGCTGAAGTCTGCCAGCCCTCCCCTGACCCATATGTACAGGAACCTAGACCTAGCATTTCATAACATGAATGTATTAAGAATGCATTAACTACATTTTTGTCTTTCGTTTTTTGCAGTGGATGAGGAGTTGATGGGTCCGACCAGACCACACAGCCAGAGGCTGGTGATAGAGCTGCAAAAGCAAGAAAAAAAATATAAAAAATATAAACAAAAAGCAAAAAAAAAACAAGGCAAACAATTAAATAACTAAAAAAAATATTAGATAGATTATATTAAGTTTTAAAATGTTTGTTACATTTTTCATATTGTTTTGGTTTGTATATTAAAATTGTTTAGTTTTCTAGAAAAACTGTTGTGTGTGTGTGATTTCATTTACAAATTATTATTATCATTATTAATTTAAGTAAAGCAGTTGGTTAAAAGGCAATGGAGGAAGAGGCCAAGTACGGCATAATAGGGTCACATCTTGCATCCGGTTTATACTGTAATAAGCCAAAAACACATATCAGTTATATCATTCTCACCAAACGGGCACCATTATATGTGTCTTTTTCTTTACCATTCTATCAGAGGAGTTCTGCAGTGTAGTAGTTGTGATATTTACTCATAGGCTGAGCTACCATAGAAGCAGGGGGTGTAGCTATTACAGGGCCCACAGTTGGTGGGGGCCTGCCTTCCCTGTATACATGTGACTTTATCACCACAAAGGGATGATGATCATGCCCCCTCAATGGTCCATCATGTACATGGGGGCATTAATGCCAGGCTTAGTGGCAAAGTTTGCCAATTGTAGAAATAACAACCAGGGCAATAGGCATGCTGACACTTTGGGATTCACAGATACCATTGGTGATATAGGTGAACAAAGTAGCATAACAGGGGGGAACACATATTTCAATGTTTAATGTTCATTACAAACACCACTATATAACAAACAAGGATAGTTGTTAAAACATGAATCAACGCTTGAGAGATACACCGATGATGTTACTATGGCAATCGAAAGCGTAGCGTTCGCTTCTGCATGTACAGCAGAACACAGTACTATTTGGTGACGTACATGGGCGTGAACACGAACGATAGGAACAGTTGCACCAGAAGTCATTAAGCTGAGTATATGACAATCCGCGTCTTGTTGACTTCGGCCGTTCGCAACCGCCAGATACGTGCATCAGTTCACGTACGTGCCCTGCGCTCAGTATGCGTCCCTTAATGACTCAGGCCCTAAGTTGTAATTTAACCCTGTCTGTAGCCTTTACCTGCAAATTCTCTGGGATTTTACTTTCCCTATGCAGGAAAGTTGTGGCAAATAACCCTCTTTGCCACAATAGTCACAAGTCATTAGTTTAGTTTAAATGAATTAGAAACAACAAATATTATAAATCAAAGTAATGAAATATAGGAAACAATGCTAAAAAATATAGCCAATATAAATATGAAGAGGGTTGTGATAGATGAGAGCACATTTATATTAAAAGGTTCACTCCGAGACCTATAGAACATACTTGCCTACTTGTGCCAAGTTCTGTCCGGGAGTGGGGCGTGTGTAGAGGGCGGGAGAGGACGGGGCGGGGCGCAGCCAAACGCATCATTTTGGCCCTGCCCCCGCATCAAATATGCAGTTTTGTAGCGGGGGCGGGGCCAAAGTGACACGATTCACTGCGAATCGCATAATTTTAGAACCGCAAATTGTGGTATGCGGGAGACTTGCCAGCTCTCCACGGAGTCCGTGAGACCAACCCGAATTTCGGGAGTCCGGGTGAGTTGGCAAGTATGCTATAGAAACCATCACCAGCTTTTCTAGTGGAGTGAGTTCAGTTGAGAGATTGACTCCATCACAAAATTCTATCCAGATCTGATACAAATTAAACCAGAAACATAGATTTAACAGCGAAAAAGAACATAGGCCCATCTTTTCTGCTCTTTTTATGTGTGTAGTTTTTTTTTTTTTTTTTGATGGAGGGTGTGTGGGTCACATTATAGTCCATGGATCTGTCATCCTTTATCTAAAACAAGTTATTCTTTAACAATTCCACACTTTTGCTAACATTGTCTAAATCTTGCAAGAGTAACATATTAAATTGCTGGTAATATGTTTATTACAAATCATTATCATAATTATAAAGATGTCCTATGTAAGATGACTTCGATGCTAACTAAATGACCCTCGGGAAACAAGGGAAACAAGGGAAATTTGAACAACATTTTAAAGGTTTGTAGAGTTACAATTAGTAGTTGAAAATGTCAGTGAGAAGATCATTTACATTATATAGTCCAATCAACTGCAGTAACATAACATGCTACAAATGAGGTTAAATAAATAAACAAAGATTAGTTGGTAGAAAATAACCCACAGCTCCATCTAGTCTCACTTTCTGCGTGTTTGTTTTTGTGGGTTGTTTTTTCTATTGGGTATTTTGGGGTGTTTCCTTTTCCACTTAAAATTTCGTAAGTTTTCACAATAGCAATATGTTTGTCCCATGCATTCTTTACATGCATTCTTGAATACTTTTAACACATCTGCTGGTAGACTTTTACAGGGATCAATCACCCTTAATGTAAAATTTACTGTTATGATATGTTATAGCATGTCGTCTATTTTTATACTCATACCGAAATGCACAAAGGATTTCATGCTGGGTCAATTAATTTTTTTATCGAAATGTATATAATAGAATAGATCCCATGTTTGGCTTGGCAAACAGCATAGTTTAATATGCTCCCATTTTTTTTAAAGATTCCAGGGGGTTAATGTATCAAGCTGCGATTTTGTATTTCCAGCGATTTTCTCAGGCGAGTTTAAAATAACCAATTTATTAAATGGTGATTTGATTCTCGCCATAGAAGTGTTTCATTTAAAATCTCCATTCTCAAAAGCAGTATAAATCCCAGTGACGACTTTTTGAATAAAAAAATTGCCATATACACGCTGCTTCTTATAAGCAAGATTGACAAACACATCACTGTTACACTGCAGGGCAATGTTAATATAACAAGAGGCTTATTGGGAGTTTCAATAAAGCATGATTTATGTTTTAGATGGGCAAAAATGTTCATAAATTAGCTTACGGATAACAAATTATTTTTCAAATTAATTAGTTATGCACATTTTTATAATTGTTTTTAATCAGTCTACAGTATGTGCTACATTATTATTATCATTTAGGTATAAAGCACCAACATATTACATATTAATGAAAATTGAGGGGATCATGACACAAAAAATATTTGCAATGAAGTGGAACAGAAGGTAAAGATGGGCCTGGCCCAATTTTTACAGTTTAAAAGTGGTGTGGGGTTCAGTTGATACTTAAGGTAGCAGAATAACTATTGTAGCTGCTGGAGAGTAAAGTGCCTGTGGCTATAAAAGGCCTAACGACTGATATCATGACTTTCTTTACCCTTATTTAACTATAACCTTAAATAACTGACATGAGACCTGAGTGTGGGAATTTTAAATAATTTATTTAATTACGGTGATGGAGAAGAGAGCAGTCAGTCCGTCATCTGCCAGGCAAAACCCAACTGTCCCAGCATTAACCATTGGCACCTCATCAACTGGGGGACAACCAATCAAACCCCTGGGTTCAAGTGGGGGATAACCAATCACACCCCGGATGCACATATCTACCTTAGTGGGACACTGCGCCCTGGGCTTACAGAACCCGGCCATCCTCTGGGCTAGATGGAAAGCAACCACAGGGCAACCAACAGGAGCGGTACTTGTACCGAGTCTATAGCCGATTCACTCGAAGAGAGGCGGGTTCAGCATGCCCACTACCATAATGTGCGCCCAAACCACTGGCCGTCGTCTGTACTGCATTTTCCAGCCACGCCCGGATCTCTAAGAGTTGTGGCCCGCCACCATACCTACACCTCAAGCTGCCAAAACCTCATATATATCCTGAACAAAGAAAGCTTTGCGCTCCTCACTCAAATGCACCCCATCTCCTCTATATAGTGAGGGGTTCTGAAAACTAATCCGCAGGTGCTCAATCCACAAACCACCTATAGAGCATATGAAAAGAGAACCTACGGTATTAACTTTCCTCTTTACTTCGCTCGCCACACGCCCATAAGTGAAGGAATGCAAAATCCTCCTTGGCACTACATCAGACCAGTAGATTACAAGGGAAGGCCAGGAGGCACGAACCCATGCCAGGTCATCCTGAATCCATAGGATCAAATCAATCGACTTACCACAAACCAAATCAACCCCCCTAGAGGTATCAATAGAACATGGCTGGACACGGGGGGGAGAAGGCCACAAATGCAACCCATTGAACTCCTGCAGAAAGAGATCCATACTGCCAAATCTGCCCGGATATCGGCAGAGAGCAGAATCCAACAGGGAGGACGCTTGCGCCCCGCTGTCCCTCTCTCCAACTTCCTACAGAACACCTGCCCCATTGGTATCACCTGTGTCGAAGTCGTATAATTGGATGAACGAAAGTATATTGGTTAATATTGTTTTATCATGCGATTGCACTCAGCATGCCACGCTACATGTGGCATACTGCGATCGCAGGGTAAAATACGCACGCACACACTCGCACTACAACATTTAGTTATTTATATATTTCATATTTATATTGATTCCAATCCACAGTGATTTATGAGCAGATAGTTTTTAATTTATTATTAGTTTATATATTATGATTATATGTACACTTTAGTGTTATTTAAGGTTCAGGTTATAGTAAATGTGTCATGTCTGGTATAATTTTAATACCCTATTCATCAGCAGTAGTCCGGTTCTTTTCGCCGAAGAGATCGCACATTGCATACTCTAGTTAGTGATGTTAGGGAATAAATACTTAAAGTTATACTGACTGTAATGTGTAAATAGACTAGCTTAAACTGGTTTCTGGGTGGGAGATTCATCTGGAATGTTGACCCTCAGCCTTAGAGGGGGTTGTTTGAACTAGCCTATGACCTGTTTACACTGGACCCACCTGAAGTCTGGACCTATAGAAGCTAGCCACGTCATCTGCATTGTTCTCTCTGTAACACTGAGGGCTAGATTTACTATCAGGCGTGTTTGTAAACCCGCCGACTTTCGGCGGATTTGGCGGCGGTTTAGCCATCGCCGGATTTACTAAGGCTAAACCCGCCGTCCAACCGGCCAAAAATGATGTTTCCAAACCCGCCTCTGTATACATCGCCATGACGGTTTCAACAATGTTCAACATACAAACAGCCGGATTTACTATTAGGGGGTTTATAAAGCCGCCGGAAAACCGCCATTCAAAAGACCAAAATGAAAGCGCTGCTTGTGAGCGGCGAGATTGTTCAAACAGTGTGCTGTTTCAGATATTTGGGCAATCAGAACAGAAGGAAAAGGGCCATTTCATGTTCAAAGTTTTTTCCTTTGGGATTGTATATGTTAAAAGGCCAGTGTCTTGTAATTGCAGTGTTGTTTTGGTTTCTTTTTCTCTTGTGTCTTCCCACCATGCAATTTATTTACTGATTTAGTAGAGGGGTGTTATAGCGTACCTTTGTACTTTGGTAAACTAGGTTCAGGTTACTAGAATAATCTGGTTAGGTGGCTATGTATGCACCTGAAAAGGGGTTTGATATTATCCTGGCTGGCTGTTTGATACATAATCTAGCAATACATCAACTTACCCCACCGATTATTGCAGTAGACAGTGAAGAAGAAGGGGTCCGTGTCACATCTGGTGATGTGCAGAGCACAGAGGGCGGAAGGGAGATTAGAGACCGTCTAATTGCAAACTACTTTACGTGTAAGTACATAGAATGAAAAACATTTTTTGCTCAAAAATGTGTTTTATGTGAGTGCAATTTTTATATTTTATTTTAAATGTTTTGTAAATTGGAACCTTTAAAAACAGGATAGTGTGTACTCCTAATGTGGTAAATATGAACATCCCTGGATTGTGACAGTCAGAGGTCAATGTTTAAGTGAAATTAGTGCATAGTTTTTAAAACATCAGTATACTCTTGTTTAATTAGCAGAAAAGAAACACTGACACCATAGAAATTTAACTGCATTTATTGCAGAACACAATAAATAATAACGTATAATGCTTACGCAAACTTGTGAAAACATGAAGCAATAATAATTATTGCACTACCGACATCTTTTTGCAGGCATATCACAATGCTTGGTGCCACTCTCTCCCCTCCCTCGCCCACCCCTGGTGCGAGCACCTCTCCTTGGAGGAGTACTCTGTACAGATGTGCTAGGCGTACTAGCGGTACTGGTGGTGGCTGAAGAGATAGGTGCCGGTAAACGGGCTACAATTTCTGAATGTAGTTGCCCTGCCAGCCGGGTCACATTGGCATTCCCCTCACGTACTGTGGAATGTAAGGCCTCCACAGCCCCAGTCATTTGGGCCAGCTGCACATTGGTCTGTTCTAAAGCTGTTGCCAGACGGTTGATTCCAGCAGGGAGTTGACTATTGGAGCGGTGTATCCGCCTCAACTGGGCCGCAATTTGGGACATGTGGCGAGTTTGCCTGTCCATGAATAATGTCTGTTGCTGCTGGAATGCGCCAATAGACAGCGCCATTTCTCTGGCTGGGTCCATAGGTGCAGGTGCAGGTTGGTGGTGTGATGGTTCAGCAGGGCCAGGTGAAGCTTCCTGGAGGCCAGACACAGGGGCATCCACTGTTACCAGGGTGATGGTTGTTAGATCCTCTGGCTCAGGGGACATTTCCAGGGACTCCGCCTGAGGTGGCTGGTATGAAGAGGGCCCTGTGTATGAAAAATGACGGTAAGTATATAGTATATAATATGTTTGTATATTGCATTCTGAACACTGGATAGGAAATAATAATCTTTAGCAACTACAGATTCTTTCACAATGTTTGCATTCCTGATTTCTAGTCCTATGCTACCTGCTTACGGATGCACTTATTATCCTTTTAATACCCATTATCATTTGGACTGTGTAGTACATGCTGGGTTATTTTGACTAAACTGCATGCTATCAAAAGTGGAGATGTTGCCTATAGCAACCAATCAGATTTTAGCTGTCATTTTGTTGAATGCAATAAATAAAGTAAAGGTATATTCTGATGGGTTTCTATAGGCAACATATCAGTTTAGTAAAATGTAGCCCTAACTTCTCATTGCAAACAATAAAAAGAAAAAAAAAAAAAACATTGACAGCAACATTTGCACAGAAAATCAAGTAACTCCATTATTTCTCTCCTAAACAGAAATCACGCACCTGCTTGCTCGTCTGTGCCCGAATCTCTCGCTAAAGGTGGAGGTGTAGGTCTGGCACTGGGACTGAACTGCGGTCCTGGCGATTCTGGATGTATTAGAAAAAGCATACAATGTATTTCCAGAAAAAAATAATTTCCAAATATACTGTTTATTGCACAAATGTGTTTGCAATTTTTGTATATTTTTTTCTATGAGAAAAAAAAACCTTTACAAACTATTAGAGGCAAAAATACACTTTGAAAATCAAAAAAAAAAAAAAATAATAAGAAAAAACGTTTGCAAAGAGAAAAGCAGTTTTAAAAAGAGAAAAGCAGTTAAAATACTGTTAGGTTAAAAAAAACAAATAACTCACCAACTACTTGGCCAAAAGAGGGCGAGTCGGTGTCCTGGACATTTATGCCCTCTACAATTTCAGCCGGCATTATCTGGCGCAGCTCCTCCTCGTACGTGGTGTACTCCATACGAAGTGGGGGGCCACCACCCATGCGCCTTGTCGACCTCCTTTCCTGGGCCATCTTCTCTTTAAGCCTCCTCTTAATATCAGAGAAGCGCTTGCGGCAGTGTGCCACTGTCCGCTTCAGTGGGCCCACCGCGTTCACGGCATCACAGACTCTCCCCCACAGTTGGTGACGCCGCCTTAGAGGAGTCCGGGCTGCCAGGTTCCCTAGGATGACCTCGTAGCAGGGAATGATGTTGTGCACCAACACACAATTCTCATCATGTGAGAAGCGCACATTCCTCCCTGTCTTGGTCTTCCTGCCCTGTCCTGTCTCCTCAACCTCTCCCTCTCCCTCCTCTGACCCCTCAACCTCCATCTCCCTCTCCTCAGCCTGTTCTCCCCTCCTATCTCTGGACATTTTTACCCAGAAGACAGAAAAACACAAAACACTGAAGGACTTACAAACACAAAGAACAAACTACACTACCTACAGACACACTCTCCACACAGTCACACACAAGTAACACAGACAAAGGACAAGTCAAATACAAAAAATACAAGACAGAAAATAAATGAGAAAATAAATGTACAAAACAGGAAAAAACCACAGGACTACTCACACTTCAAACAGATATCGCTCCACCAATCCACCAAACTCCAACTCTCACCAACTCTCAGCAAACCACTATCCTCCAAACTCCTCTCACAAAACTCCTCAAACCCCTATCAAAGAAAAAGTGTCAGGCCAGTGGTTTATATAGGGCTTGTGATGTCAAATCTCCTGATTTTTAAAATAGCCAATAGTAACAGGCCAGGAGACAGGTGTAATTTTCAAAAAAACCGCCTTTACACAAAAGCGCCGTCATTTAAAGCAAAAGCGCCATGTTCTATTCAAAGCCGCCGGCGGCTTTGAGCATTACATCCCGCCGTTACATTGTCGGCGGCTTCAAATTGAAGCTGAAATGCGCCCATTAGTAAATCCGGCTGTTTGCAATGCAAACACGCCGGAAAACCGCCGCGATGCATGGCGGTTTGAAGCCGCCATGCATCACGCCTGATAGTAAATCTAGCCCTGAGTGTATATAATATAGCTGTACTCCCACTGGCTTCAGTCTACTCTGACCACAGTATTCTGGAGTGAAATAATGTCCGCTGGTGCCAGTGGGAGCGCAGCGAGTGCAAGCAAGCGCGGTATGTATTTATCTTTTGGTATTGGCTGTACTGTATTATAATCATGTATTGAATTGTTAAATTATTGCATCTGCTAAAATAAATTACTTTGTGCTTTGGAAACACAATACAATCGTTTATGCAATGCTTATTTGAAAACGATAAAATCACTTTAATAATTTGGGGGCTCTGAGTTGGTGGTTATGTTACCGGAAGGTATGCAACGCTTACGGCATTCGGTTCCTCAACAAAGGGTAGAAGACGCGTCACATACGGGAAAGAACGCAATGTGTTCAAAACCTGTTGTTCACTTTGTGCTGTGAAACCGAATGTCCGTTGTTGCATAATCTGAAGGAACGCTAACTTTAATCTAGGGACAAGAAAGAAAAAATGTTTCTTTTTATTGTGGTTTTGCGTTTTAAAAGGTATTGCATTGCATAGGGTATGTGTATTTCCTGCTTAGCGTATGTTAACTTCCGGTATTTTTGCCACATGTTTAAACAGTCGTGTTCATAGTCTGTTATATATGCATAGTATAATCAATTGTTAAAGCCTCTGAAAATACATTACTATTGTTTGGGAAATTTATTTTCTGTACAGAAAACAAAAGGTTGTGTGTGTGCGTATGTGAATGTTATGCATAAAGACAAAAGTATACTGGTAACGGAATATAGTTTTTTTGCACGCGCGCCCAATACTAATCACGACGTTTACTAATAACTAGTAAGTCTGCATCCTGTCCGCACAACAGCAGTTCCCAATGGGAAGACGGACAGAGATGGTGTAGTTATCCTTGAACGGTGCGATTTGACCGCATGGTAAGGCCGTGATTGAGTATTGGGAGAGCAGCGTGGAACTATTGGAAAGAGATAGCGTTATGGTTCAGGTGTGTCTGACGGTGCACGGTAAAAAGGTGACCTGACAACAAAGGTTCTGTTCTAAGGGTGAGCAGGATATAAAGAGACCTTTTTGTGAAGTGGTGTTCTGCTCTAACAAAAGAGCAGGGGAAAAAGAAATGCCACATACATGGCAGGTATACTCGAAGCAAAAATAACAGGTTTTCGCGTCATTCCCAATAGTATTCGCAAAGCTTACTGATAGTTAGTATCTGTAAGTTGTGTGATCGGACCGCATGGTTAATTTTGTGCAGCCGTGATTGTGACTTGGGAGATGTGGGAGGAAATACGCTGCAACCACTGATATTCTTGATTGATATCGGTTGCTAACAGTGGTAAAGTACTCAAACTAGGAAAAGCAGCGTATTGCAAAGTTGGTACTTGCTTGATCCCAGTTGTGTTAGGTTGTTTCTCCAATGAGTACGCTGACAATCACATGTTATTGTTTTGTGGTACTCAGTAGCGTGGAGTTGAGGGGACGTACCTGTTGAAATCGTCCAGGGCCAAGAAGACATGGCCAATTGTGTGCTGCCTAATGAATGGTCGGTTGGTTCGGCAAAGTATGTTATGCATAATAAATATGGAGCGTATGCAACGGCATACTGCGACAAATGGTTCAAGATGACCCGGGAGTGTGTGAAACCTTTCCCAAACATAGGAAGTTTTGACTCAGAGGTGTTAAATAATGTTAGAGATAAAGTACGGTTGATTAAATCAACAAAAACGAGAATTGAACATGACTGTTTAAAATTGTGGCAACAAGAAGGGTACACGTGGCAAGGGAGCGCGTGCTCAGCGAAAATAGGCGTGGTGCAAATCGTGCGCACAACGGAAGTGAGTGTTGCAAAGCGTGGAGAACTGAGCGCATGCGCAACCTCTCCGCCAAATGCAGTTGGGGTGGTAGGTGCAGCCAATACCAAAAATGTTAAAAATTTAATGAGTAAGTTGTATGAGGTCTTAAGTAATGTTTTAGAAGAAGGAGATGTACCCACAGTCATTTCAGCCATTGCCCATGTCAGTAACATACAAGAAGCAGTACACGGACAAGGAAAGGGAACAGTTCCACCAGCAGGGGCAGCGGCTGAAATCAGTGAGGATAATATAGAAATTAATAGAAAGGGGGACATTCATTATACTGCAACAGCAATTCCAGCAACTAGTTCAGATTAAAGCGACTTGGTAATTCTACATCCTGTCCGCACAACAGCAGTTCCTAATGGGAAGGCGGACAGAGATGGTGTAGTTCCCATAAAACATGTAGCAATGCATTTTCCATGGACTAGGATGGAACTGTTTACAATTATGTCTGATTTCCCTAATCCTAGCAAAGATTTGGCCAAGTGTCAGAAATTTATTAGACATTTAGGTAATGCACATGAGCCTACTAATAAAGATTGGCGAGTAGTGTTTAAAGCCTGTCTTCCTCTCGATACTGATATACAAAAGTTCATTAAGGATTGTAGGTTGGAGAAGGATTAATCCTTAACCGAAGATGACAATCAGGATATATTGGACGTATAATCACTAAGTTGGCCATATATTTCCCAGTGACAGTGGAATGGGGAAAAATATTCACTATCAAACAAAAAGGTAGTGAGATTACAACTGACTATTTTTCTAGGGCTCTAGCGGCCATGATTAAGTACACAGGGATACCAGATATAAGGGAAAACCCACATCATAGGGAGGTAGCTATTGCAGTACTAATGGAGGGCCTCCGGGAGGATCTAAGGAGCTGGATACAAACCTCTTTTCCGAATTGGAGAGGTTTCACTGTAAATTAAATTAGAGAGCATGCTGTAGAACATGATAAAAATATATGTAAAAAGGAAAAAGCGCAGAGTGATAGGCTAATGATGGTTGGTATCCAGGCTTTAGGAAAATTACATTCACAACCTCAGAATTATAAAAACCTCTATAAGGGACGAAAGAAACAGAAATCTTTGAAGTGTTTTAACTGCCTTAAGAAGGGACATTTGAGGAAAGATTGCAAAGAAAATCTTAAAGCGAAAGCTAGGAAATTAGGACCAGGCAAGGCAAATAATAATCAATGGTAAGTATTAATGTGCAAGTTTAGAAAGAAACTGATTTAAAAGTATACTTTGTTGATTTTGCTTGTTTTATGCTGAGTCATGTTTGCTTTCCTGATCGCTGGCCGATGGTAAAGAATGAAAATGTTTGTTTCATTTGCTGTTTTAAGATAACTATTTTGTTTTTTCTTCTCACAGATAAGGGTAGACAAAAGGAATATAGACTTAGTGCTTAAGGGGGTGGGATAGAGAAATAGAAAAATTACTCTTGAAAGACAAATTAACAATGGATCATTGAAACACTCTTTGCTTTAGGCTGCAGTGACTCATGATAATTTGTTTGGCTGAGAATCATTATCCAAAAATGAAGTATGTACATACTTTGCTCTAAAATATCATTTTATGTATTACAGATAAGTATGAGTCACTAAGAGTGAATTTTTCATTTCTCTATTATAAGTCAGGAAGTCCGTTGCAAAGGTATGTAGTTATGGTGATACAGAGTTCTTAATGAACAAATGACGGATGACACTGGATTGCACGGTTGATGTAAGACCCCCTAGTCAAGTATGAGGAGAGGTCAAAATTTAGTGAATAGCTAAGGGCAATAGTGGAATGAATACAGCCATTTTCCCATAGTGTCCAATCCAGCTGTCATGTTTACTGTAAAAATCTCCCTTTCTGCATGTCTATTTGTTTTCAAACCCTTGTATTCAAAACCTTGTATTGTTATTATTCGTTGCTCTCCTATTTTTCTCATTCTTTACATCTATGCTAGTATCTCTCTCTCTTCTCTTGTATAGAGATACAAAAAGACGTAGTCACGGTCTCAGTAATGGGGCTAAGACATTTTTTAACATAAGAGAAACTCAGGGATATACACACTAGATTGACGTGAGTTACAGAAACAGTTAGGGGTTTGGTGTTATGTGTATAGAAGCTGCTAATGTTAAGCAGAAAGTTTTTTGTTGTGGAAATACGATTCATGTTTTATAGATTGCATATCTGTTTTTGATTTGTTTTTGTTTGTTTTGTTGTTTATTTTTCTCGGGCCTCCTGTACAAAGTGTGCCTTTATATGTATGCACAAAGGGTGGTCTCAGGAGATTGCTGGAGGTTAGACATACAGATATGCATCTCTGTGTAGAACATTGGAGTAGAGTATTTGCCACAAGATACGACATAATGTGAAACCCTAGAAAATGTAGAATTTTTATGTATTATATGTTTTCACTGTTAGACAGACATGTACTGGATACTGTTATATTTGAAGAAAGTGTTATAGAGATAGACCCCTTAGCCCTTCTCACTTAGTCAAGTAGCTGAATGTGGGGTACTGAAAATGGCATGTCAGTTGGCAGAGGGAAAATCGATTGATATACATTGGTCTTCAGCATTTTTCTAGTCTAGGGGGCGACGTTGAGGTGACTGAGAAATCCTTTATAGCAATACCAGCGCATGAGTAGGACACTACATAGAGGACTTTATACAGTGACACAGTTACCAACTGAAGTAGCTGCTAGTAAAGTCCACACTTACACACACGTGGCTGTCACACCAGGGTGAACATAGTTGTCAAATAGACAGCAGGGTTTTATGTGACAGCTGACAAATTTATGTTTTGTTTTTTCGTCGTATTGTTTTAAAATGTGAACACACACACACACACACACATGCATATACATATTAGTTATTATATGAAAATTTGTGTTACCTGAAGAATAAACTGTCTGGAAGGTGAAGAGATGTGGCTAGGAGTCTGGCAGACCATGAAGAGATAGACAAGATAGACCAGTAGCTCCCAGAGTATATCTTCCAGACTTAGCGGGGGCAGCACATGGTCTGGCTCAGCTGGGTACAGAAGGTATGTACAAGCTGGTAAGAGTATATTAAGGTGCATCAGACATTTCTTCTCAAGCCAGTAGGACGGCAATGTCCTGTCTTGATTAAGAGAATTTCAGGAAGATGATACCAATAGAGCCATCCCATATCCCGCTAACGGGTTTTTCTCCAGATAAAACAAATCCATGTCATCCAATTACCACCTTGCAGGATTCTCTAGTATACATTGGTGTACCGATGAAATATATCTGGGTAACGGTTTATTGAAATGTGTCTAATGTATTACTATGTCATACTCAAAGCTTTTGTTATTCAATGTGATAGTGTAACGATCTGCTTACAGCTTGCTGCTTGTATTGGCAGCTCCTGTTTCCTGGAGTTTTGGACTGTATTATTGTGTTTCATTTTATGTGTTAGCAGCAGTACCTCTGATAACCAGAGGTGCTGTAATTGTGCCTGCTTTTGTGTTTTAGGAGTTAACCTTTCTGTTCACTCATTATCTGGGTGTGTTCCATTTAAACCTGTCTCTCCCAGCAGTCATTGCTGGTTATTGTTGTCATATCCTGATGGTATACTCTGTGGTCACTTCCTCCTGGATTCATGCTGCCTGAAATCTTTCCTCACCTCCCATTTACCTGCAACTGCTGTACATCTGGTAATTTCTGCAATTTCATTATTTGATCACCTGTTCATACTCTCCAGCAATAAACATTGTTGTTTTTTTCACCTTATCCATGGCTCCTTAGCTGTATTTCTACATTGATCCGTGACAGTATAACCAGCCCACAAAACAGCTTAGGATAAAGGTGAAAGTTTTTTTTTTATTTCTGGGACCTTTTTTTCTGCAATCAATTTTTCATTTATTTTTGGAACATGTCTGCTTTACCAGCTTTTGAATTGCCACAGCTACAGGCTTTACAAATGGACATAATCCTGCTACGCTCTCAGCTGGCTAAATTTTGTACCCTGCTTATGGACCCACTCAGGAGGCTGTCAGACTATGTCTCTTCTAATGCAGAAGCAGGTGATTTATTTCCACCAACCCTCTCTGCTGTGGAATCTATGCAAGCAGCACCTGGTAATTGTGCTCCTAAAAATTTGCCATTTATTAAGAACTATGGCTTAGCCAATTCCCGGTTCACAGGTGGTCCACGCCCCCATCTCTCCAAAGAGGAGTGGTGGCGCAGAATAACAAACAAATTGTGTATGTACTGTGCCAGCAATGAGCACTTCTTACAGGACTGTCCTATCCGTAGACCCCGACATCCTATGCAGCAGCCTTCAGTGTGCTCCTCTCCAGACCCTGGATTTGTCTGCACTTCACCTCCTGTTGCTATATTACAACCTGATCTGTTCCCTGGGATGGAGCCTAATCCGCCGGCTCCAGTTGCCATCTGTCCTGTGGTGCCAGCTCCAGTTGCCACCTGTCCTGTGGTGCCAGCTCCAGTTGCCACCTGTCCTGTGGTGCCAGCTCCAGTTGCCACTTGTCCTGTGGTGTCAGCTCCAGCTGCCTGTCCTGAGGCGCCAGCTCCAGCCGCCTGTCCTGAGGCGCCAGCTCCAGCCGCCTGTCCTGAGGTGCCAGCTCCCTCTGTCTCCTGTTGCGAGGTCCCAGCCTCTGTCTCCTGTTGCGAGGTCCCAGCCTCTGTCTCCTGTTACGAGGTCCCAGCCTCTGCCTCCTGTTACGAGGTCCCAGCCTCTGCCTCCTGTTGCGAAGTCCCAGCCTCTGCTTCTTGCTCCGAGGTGCCATAATCTGCCTCCGGTCCTGAGTCTCCTGCCACTTTGTCCAATCCTGAGTCTCCTGCCACTGTGTTCGGTCCTGAGTCTCCTGCCACTGTGTTCGGTCCTGAGTCTCCTGCCACTGTGTTCGGTCCTGAGTCTCCTGCCACTGTGTCCGGTCCTGATTCTGCTGCCACTGTGTCCGGTCCTGAGTCTGCTGCCACTGTGTCCGGTCCTGAGTCTGCTGCCACTGTGTCCGGTCCTGAGTCTGCTGCCACTGTGTCCGGTCCTGAGTCTGCTGCCACGGTGTCCGCTCCGGAGTCTTCAGCCGCTGTCTCCAGTTCCAAGTCTTCAGCCTCTGTCTCCAGTTTCGAGTCTTCAGCTGCTGCCTCCAGTTCCGAGTCTTCAGCTGCTGTCTCCAGTTCCGAGTCTTCAGCCGCTGTCTCTGTTCCTGAGCTACAGTCTGCTCCAGTGGGGCCGCCGCCCTTGAAGCCTGCTCCAGAGGGGGCGCTGCCCTTAAAGCCTGCTCCAGAACAGTTTCCTGTCCATGCGGTACAGCCCTAGTTGCCTGTCCATGCAGTTCAGCCGGAGTTGCCTGTCCATGCGGTTCAGCCCGAGTTGCCTGTCCATGCGGTTCAGCCCGAGTTGCCTGTCCATGCGGTTCAGCCCGAGTTGCCTGTCCATGCGGTTAAGCCCGAGTTGCCACTCTATGCGGTTCTGCTCGAGTTACCACTTGTTGCTGTCTGCTTTGAGGCTTCTCACAGCGCTGTCTGCTCCGTGGCTTCTCACAGTGCTGTCTGCTCCGTGGCTTATCACAGTGCTGCATGCCCCAAGGCTTCTCACAGTGCTGTCTGCCCCGAGGCTTCTCACAGTGCTGTCTGCCCCGAGGCTTCTCACAGTGTTGTCTGCCCCGAGGCTTCTCTCAGTGCTGTCCCTGCCAAACCTGCCGCCCAGTCCGGGCCTGCTGACAAGCCTGCTGCCCAGTCCGGGCCTGCTGCTAAGCCTGCCGCCCAGTCCGCGCTTGCTGCCAAGTCTGCCGCCCAGTCCGGGCCTGCTGCCAAGCCTGCCGCCCAGTCCGGGCCTGCTGCCAAGTCTGCTGCCCAGTCCGGGCCTGCTGCCAAGTCTGAACCGTCACCTTTCTTTGAAGGGCATCCTTCCCAATTTAATGCCCTTTTGAGGTTTTTTGCTTCACAGATCCCCTCCATACCAAGCCTTGTTAGTAGCCCTAGGAGACAGGTATTATTCCTAAAATCCCATTTCAAGGGAGAGGCATTAGAATGGGAAAACCCATTTATCGAGACAGACCATCCCATCTTATCGGACTTACAATCCTTTATTGAGGCAGTAATTAACAAGTTTGTAACTCCCCCTGCTATGCCATCTTGCGGGGCCTCTGCAAAATCAGCAGTACCACCCATCTCACCTGGCCAAGAGATACCTTTGTGCTCCTCCCAGTTGGCGCAGGTCCCAACTCCAAGGAAGTCCCGTAAAAGGGGAAGGCGTAAAAAGAAAGGAGGTTCTGCAGTGCTTCAACTTCCATCTGGCATGGTCTCCTTTGCCTCTCTGCCCATAGACGAGGACTTTTCTACCGGGCCCCCCATTCTGGACTATGATTCCGATGAATTCAGACATTGGTGGTAATTTGGACGTCTGGAATCCGTCCTTAAGGCAGGGGGTACTGTAACGATCTGCTTACAGCTTGCTGTTTGTATTGGCAGCTCCTGTCTCCTGGAGTTTTGAACTGTATTATTGTGTTTCATTTTATGTGTTAGCAGCAGTACCTCTGATAACCAGAGGTGCTGCAATTGTGCCTGCTTTTGTGTTTTAGGAGTTAACCTTTCTGTTCACTCATTATCCCATGCACCTGGGTGTGTTCCATTTAAACCTGTCTCTCCCAGCAGTCATTGCTGGTTATTGTTGTCATATCCTGATGGTATACTCTGTGGTCACTTCTTCCTGGATTCATGCTGCCTGAAATCTTTCCTCACCTCCCATTTACCTGCAACTGCTGTACATCTGGTAATTTCTGCAATTTCATTATTTGATCACCTGTTCATACTCTCCAGCACTAAACATTGTTGTTATTTTCACCTTATTCATGGCTCCTTAGCTGTATTTCTACATTGATCCGTGACAGATAGCCCTAGAGTTATAATAGGTGATAGGGGTATTCACGTTATTGATAATAAATGTATAATATATGAGTAGTGGTAACAAATTACATACTTTTGATTAGCCACAAACCAGTGTGAACATAAAGTAACGGTACTAGTTAGAACAAACTGAATAGAATGAGGGTTGAAACTTGATTGAAGTGGCTGATAGCTTTGTCCACTAGTCTTTCCCCACTATCAAGATCACTCCTGGGCTGCCACTTAACCTGTCGACTTTTGAAATGTTTTTGACTTCTTTTGTGATGAGTTTGTAACTGAGAGACTAGTCTAGACCTTGAGAGGAAGGGTAAACAATGAGACAGCAACCGAGAACGTACAAAACTCTGTCTCCTGAAAAGTTACACTAACTGTCAGGACGTTAGACTGGGAGAGTAAGTTGTGGAACAGTAATTTCCTAGGCTCGGGTTATTCGACAGACAGGTATCAAGTGTGGACTACCAGCATCATGATCTCAAGGGTAGCAGAGACACACTGGTATCAATTCCACCCACTGCAGAGGAGCCAGCACCCAGAGAAGGGTCTGTTCTGGGAGGTCTCGAATGCAGTTAGTAGCACCTGAGCGAAAGACTAAGACAGTTGTCGAGCATGAAGTTGTAGTTTTCCTGTTCTGTGTTTCTCTCATCTCATTCTCTTTTCAAGATGGTCAATTCCTTTAATTATTGACAGGTGACAGAGGCTGGTTCAGGTAATGATATTGAGGAGATGGGGATGAAAGAGAAGTTAGTAGCACAATCGGTCCAGCCAATTACTCTATTCAATTCAGGGGTAAATTTGGAAAGCTTGGAGAAAGTGTGAGGGGCTATTGTCTGAGTAGAATTACGTCCGTAAGTACGTTGACCTTATAGTTGAAGAGAGGTACATCCAGCGATGCCAGTTCAGTAATATTCGGACTTGAGCAGGCATCCTTGAGAATGATCATCATTCTTGGGTGGGTAAGGTTTTAGACCAAACTAAGTGCTGGGCGTGCTCTCACGTGCCTCAGTGATTATATCGAGAAGGACTAGTTCTCTTTCCACTAAATATACTTGAGGTACCCGAATTATGGGTGGGAGGTCACTAGGGGAAAAGTATGACACCTAGGTGTCATAAACTTACCTGTTCCCCGCTCCGCTGCGCTGTCGGCGATGTCTGGCAGCTGTCTCTTCTCCAGCGGGTCAGTGCTTTCCTCTGTTCGTGCCCCCGCACTTCTGGGTTCTCTCAGCGCCAGGTCATGTGACTCCTGGGCGGGGAATTCAAACTCTATATCTCCTCTGCTCTGACACACTATCTGTGTCAGAGCAATGTGTTTCCTGTTTCTGGCTCCCTCTCCCTGTGTACCTGATTCCTGTGTTCCTGCTTCCTGTGTGCTCCTGCATTGTTCCAGATTCCTGTGTACCGACCCGGCTGTGTTCCGACTATCCTTCGGCTTTATCTCTGGCACCGCATATTGGACCGATTCCTGTGCACCGACCCAGCAGTGTTTCTGGCTATTCTCGGGACTCTTCCCTGGCACCACATGCTGGACCATCTCCTGTGTACCGACCCAGCTGTGTACCTGACTACCATTTGGACTCATCCCCAGTACTTCGCATATGACAGATACCGTGCACCGAACCGGCTTCCGTTCCAGACTACCATTCCCCGGATTTCACGGTTAGTGTGCTTAATTTACTTGCACCCACCTGTCATATATTTCCCTGCCTATCCATCATATAGTACTTTCTCCTTACGTCAGTAGGCTAACCTGGGGGCCGCGACCTGCGATTCTCCGGCAGCAAAACCCATCCTACCTTGCGGTGGTTCTTGGTGAAGACCGGGAGGCCGTTAGACTCCGCGCCCTAGGTAAGCCTGCGAAAATACTGACTAAGGTACCTGAACTGTAACACTAGGGACTAGATTTACTATCAGGCGTCGCAGCGGTTTTCCGGCGAGGTTTGCATTGCAAACAGCCGGATTTACTAATGGGCGCATTTCATCTTCAATTTGAAGCCGCCGGCGATGTAACGGCGGTATGTAATGCTCGAAGCCGCCGGCGGCTTTGAATAGAACATGGCGCTTTTGCTTGAAATGACGGCTCTTTCGTGTAAAGGCGGGTTTTTTGAAAATTACACCTGTCTCCTGGCCTGTTACTATTGGCTATTTTCAAAGTCAGAAGATTTGACGTCACAAGCCCTATATAAACCACTGGCCTGACACTTTTTTCTCTGATAGGGTTTTGAGGAGTTTTGTGAGAGGAGTTTGGAGGATAGTACTTTGTGAGAGTAGGTGAGAGTTGGAGTTTGGTGGATTGGTGGAGCGATATCTGATTGAAGTGTGAGTAGTCCTGTGGTATTTTTCTGTTTTGTACATTTATTTTCTCATTTCTTTTCTGTCTTGTATTTTTTGTATTTGACTTGTCCTTTGTCTGTGTTACTTGTGTGTGCCTGTGTTGAGAGTGTGTCTGTAGTTAGTCTAGTTTGTCCTTTGTGTTTGTAAGTCTTCCTGTGTTTTGTGTTTCTCTGTGTGAAAATGTCCAGAGATAGGAGGGGAGAACAGGCTGAGGAGAGGGAGATGGAGGTTGAGGGGTCAGAGGAGGGAGAGGGAGAGTTTGAGGAGACAGGACAGGGCAGGAAGACAAAGACAGGGAGGAATGTGCTTTTCTCACATGAGAATTGTGTGCTGGTGCACAATATCGTTCCCTGTTATGAGGTAATCCTAGGCAACCTGGCAGCCCGGACTCCTCTAAGGCGGCGTCACCAATTGTGGGGGCGTGTCTGTGATGCCGTGAACGCGGTGGGCCCACTAAAGAGGACAGTGGCGCACTGCTGCAAGCGGTTTTCTGATATTAAAAGGAGACTGAAAGAGAAGATGGCCCAGGAAAAGAGGGCAACCAGGCGCACGGGTGGTGGCCCCCCTCTTCGTATTGAGTACACAACGTACGAGGAGGAGCTGCGCCAGATAATGCCGGCAGAGATTGTCGAGGGGATAAATGGATTCGCCCTCTTTTGGCCAAGTAGTTTGTGCATTTTTTGCATATTTTACTCTAACAGTATTTAAAAGGTTTTTTTCTTTTTAAAAATGCTTTTTTCTTTTTTGAAATGCTTTGTGCTTTTTAAAAGTGACTTTTTTCTTTTTCAAGTGTATTTTTTACTCTAGTAGTTTGTAAAGGTTTTTTTATTTGCAAACACATTTTTGAACTAAACTGTATATTTTTAAATTGTTTTTTGCTGCAAATACATTGTATGCTTTTTCAAATACATCCAGATTCGCCAGGACCGCAGTACAGTCCCAGTCCGAGACCTACACCTCCACCTTCAGTGAGAGATTCGGGCACAGACGAGCAAGCAGGTGCGTGATTTCTGTTTAGGAGAGAAATAATGGCGTTAATTGATTTTCTGTGCAAATGTTGCTGTCAATGTTTTGTTTTTTTTTGGGTTTGCAATGTGAACTTAGGGCTACATTTACTAAACTGACATATTGCCTATAGCAACCATTCTGCATATACCTTTACTTTATTTATTGCATCACACAAAATGACAGCTAAAATCTGATTGGTTGCTACAGGCAACATCTCCACTTTTTAAAGCACGCAGTTTAGTCACAATACCCCAGCATGTACTACACAGAGGGAGTACTAAAATAGTATTAGTTTACCCCAAAGCACGGTCTAGCAGCATTTGGATGACTAAATTTTCATATTTGTAGGTTAAAAACACTTTGCTTATTTAGCCCCCTCAACCATACATAGTCCAAATGATAATGGGTATTAAAAGGATAATAAGTGCATCCTGAAGCAGGTAGCATAGGACAAGCAATCAGGAATGCAAACATTGTGAAACAATCTGTAGTTGCTAAAGATTATTCTTTCCTAGCCAGTGTTCATAATGCAATATACACACATATTATATCCTATATACTTACCGTCATTTTTCATACACAGGGCTGTCTTCATACCAGGCACCTCACCCGGAGTCCATGCAAATGTCCCCTGAGCCAGATGATCAAACCATCATCACACTGGAAACAGTGGATGCCCCTGTGTCTGGCCTTCAGGATGTTTCACCTGGCCCTGCTGAACAACCAGAACACCAGCAACCTGCACCTCCAAGTATGGACCCAGCCAGAGAAATGGCGCTGTCTATTGGCGCTTTCCAGCAGTAGCAAACAATATTTATGCAAAGCCAAACTCGCCACATGTCCCAAATTGTGGGCCATTTGAGGCGGATACACCGCACAAATAGCCAGATACCTGCTGCAATCAACCGTCTGGCTAATGCCTGGGAACAAACCAATGTGCAGATGGCCCAAATGACTGGGGCTGTGGAGGCATTACATTCGTCCGTTCGCGAGGGGAATGCGAACGTGACCCGGGTGGCAGGGCAACTACAGCAGGAACTTATTGCCCGCTTGCCGACACCATTTTCTTCAGCCACCACCAGTACCGCTAGTACGCCGAGCAGATCAGCCCAGAGTACTCCTCCAAGGAGAGGTGCCCGCACCAGGGGTGGCCGGGGGAGAGGAGAGAGTGGCTTCTGAGGTGGTGATGTGCCTGCAAAAAGGCGCCGCTAGTGTTTGTTTTTTGTAATTTGTTCAAATGTTTTTTCTTGCATATGTATGCATTGGCAAATAACCTTTATTGTGTTAAACTGTAATAAATGCTGTTTAATTTCAATGTTCTCAGTCTTTCTTTTCATCAAATTAAACAAGAGTATACTGCCTTGGGGAAAAATGCACTTACCGTATATACTCGAGTATAAGCCGAGTTTTTCAGCACATTTTTTGTGCTGAAAAGTCTCCCCTCGGCTTATACTCGAGTGATGCTCCAGGACCACACTGTTTTACTCTATACCCCCGAGTTTCACATACCGCGCATACGCGGCCAGCAGCGCTCAACGGAAACAGGTAGCAGAGAGGTCACACAACGCAGCCACGTAGCTGTCATTATGACAGAATCTAATAAAGTTATCTTGAGTTTGAATCCCGCCTCCTTACTCCGTCGAACAGAAAGAGGGGTAATCTCTAGGAGATTAACGGGACTCTGTAGACTCACATTGTTTGGAACAGTGGACGTTATCGTCTAAGGGATTGTAGGCACTGCAGACAAGATCCTGTGGAGAATGGGACTTTACAGTGACGGGGTCTTGGCACCGGACGGAATTGAACCTTCATAAACATACATGTGAGTAACGGATGTTACAGTTTTTGGTTTACTTGGCTTGAAGACTTACAGTTGTTAATTTGATATATATGGAACGGGAGTGTTATCGGAGAGGTGTGAATACATTACAGGCTGCAAAAGTTGATATGGAGTAGAGCAGAACGCAATTGAGGACTATTCTATATGTGGACACTGTCGATGTACATGTATCATTTTTTATAGTATAAGTGAGTTTACCCTTTTGTTGGGAGGTGTTGGAGATTGGCTGAGCGCTGCAGTGTTTATCCATTTGTATTTATTAAGGAGGGTGGGCTCTCCTATGCAGCTGCACGCCAATTCTCGTGTAAGTAGATAGAGTCAGTGCCCATCACCTTAACCCACAATCCCGCTGCTTCTAATGAATGTGCTTCCACTGTAGTGGAAGCATGGGGTCTCAGCTGAATGTATAAAAGTAATGTAAAAAAAAATTACCAGTAACTGCTGCATTTCCCTCCCTAGGCTTATACTCGAGCCAATAAGTTTTCCCAGCTTTTTGTGGTAAAATTAGGTGCCTCGGCTTATATTCGGGTCGACTTATACTCGAGTATATACGGTATTTCACTTACACATTGACATGTGCCTGTAACTTTCTAGGGACGTTCACATTTACTACATGATGAATACACACTATCCTCTGTTTAAAAGTTAACATTTGGGCTAAAAAATAAAATAAAACTCACATCCAACACATTTTAGATCAATACATGCTTCTCATAGTATGCACTTACATGTAAAGTAAAGCTGCTTGTAATGAGGTCTGTATTGTGCCTCCTGTGTGCTCTGCACATCACCAGATGTGACACGGACCCAGGGCCGGACTGGGACTAAAAATCAGCCCTGGCATTTAAAGCACACAGGCCCACGTGTTGTGGGCTCCATGCACTATATTGTTGCACACTGATGCTGGCGCAGTACAACATGATGTAGTATGAGTGTGTGTGTGTGTGGGGGGGGGGGTATTTATTTCTCCTAATGACCCTCAACATTACATTATTAGCACCCCAATTACATCAATAAACACCATGACAATACATTATTAGCACCCCAATTACATCAATAAACACCATGACAATACATTATTAGTACCCAAATTACAGCAATAAATAACCCCCCACACACACTCATACTACATCAATCATCCCCACATTACAGCAACCGGCATCACCTCACACATTACAGCAACCGGCATCACCCCCCACATTACAGCAACCAGCATCACCCCCCACATTACAGCGTCCAGCATTACCCCCACATTACAGCAACTGGCATCACCCCCCACATTACATCAACCGGCATCACTCCCCACATTACAGCAACCGGCATCACCCCCCACATTACAGCAACCGGCATCACCCCCACATTATAGCAATACCCTCTCCTACTTATTAGCAATACTAGCACCAAACACACTACAACACTGCCATCAGCACACCCCCCCATACTACAGCAATACCACCAATTATACAGACGCCACTGTAGGAAACAATGTTTTGCTTTTTTCAAATCTCCCACAAAATAGCAACAACGAACAGAGTACTTACACACATAGGTAACAGGTACCCTTTTCCCTCAATTAAATAGTAATGGCAGAATTTTCATGAATCATTCCACATGAAATAAAACTAACATATATCTAAAAAAAACATAACTATTGAATGATCAGTTGAATCCACACGGCCGCATTAAAAGTATTTCCATCTACAGCAAAATGACAGAGAAAAATATTTTTGTTTTACTACAGTAATTGGATATGCGTCTTTTCTATTCATTTTAAATAACACAGTATATAAATTAAGGGGGATAGAGGAGGTGGGTGAGAAATAATTGGATGTGATCCATCAGTTTGATTAGATAAGAAACATTTAGATTATTTACCTGGAGGCGTCTACCTCCTTGACTCACAGGCAGGGCTGACAAGAGGAATTTTGGGCCCCGATACAGCAACTTCTTTGGGCTCCCATCATATTCAACAATGAAAGACTTGCCTTTGGCAGAAGTTCATATGATGCCACACCGTAGTGTGCCCAGTTCATATTATGCCACATCGTAGTGCTCCAAGGTCATATTATGCCACATAGTATTACCCTCAATTCATATTTGGTCATGCAGAAGTGCCCACAAATCATATTATGGCATAGTAGTGCCCCCAAATCATTAGTAAAGCTCAGATAAAAACTCATTCACAAATAAAAATTGCTACAGCATATCAGATACTGAGTGTGAGTCCCAAGAGCAGCTTAATACATCATTTACAATGCAAACAAAAATAGATATATTGACACAATTACAGATAAAATTTATGACAAGCAATGTTTTTTCCTCTTAATTAAAAATCTCTGTACAGATAAATATGCAAAAAACATTACAGCGCAATAATGAGCAATACATAGTGTTAAACATTATTGGATACGCTGTAGTGTCCCCAGTTCAAGAAAGGATGGTTAAAAACATATTGCACACGAGAAAATATATGAACTTACCTGATTATGGCATCCTGTGTTCTGTTCTCCTAGTGGGCGCGCTGGGCGAGGAGGGATCAGCAGCTGTCAGCTCACACAGGCAGTCGGGAGCAGGAATGGGGGGTATAGAAAATATAAGTGAATGGAGTATGAAGGCTTGATTTTTTTATTTTTTTTTAACACTTGTCCCCTCTGTGCATTTCCATTCTTCATTACTACTTGTGTTTTATGATGGCTGCATCCCTGACATTCCCATTCTTAAGATGTCTCTCTCTTTACACTTTCTTTTACCTATGCCCCTGCACCATCTTCTCCTTTGTCCCTCTCACTTAACCCCCTGCACCACCTTCTCCGCTGGCTCTCACACATCTTCCTGTACCACCTACTCCCCTGGCTCTCTCACACGTCTTCCTGCACCCTCTACCCCCCGGCTCTCTCACTCCTCTTCCTGCACCCCCTACCACCCTGGCTCTCTCACCCCCTTCGGCTCTCTCACCTCCTTTCCCAGCACCCCTTTGGCTCTCTCACCCCCTCTCCCAGCACCCCCTGGCTCTCACCCTTTTTCCCAGCACCCCCTTCCGCTCTCTCACCCCCTCTCCCAGCACCCCCTTCAGCTCTCTCACCCCCTCTCCCAGCACCCCCTTCAGCTCTCTCACCCCCTTTCCCAGCACCCCCTTCCGCTCTCTCACCCCGTCGGCTCTCACACCCCCTCTCCCAGCACCCCCTGGCTCTCTCATCCCCTCTCCCAGCACCCCCTTCGGCTCTCTCACCCCCTCTCCCAGCACCCCCTTCGGCTCTCTCACCCCCTCTCCCAGCACCCCCTGGCTCTCAACCCCTTTCCCAGCACCCCCTTCTGCTCTCTCACCCCCTTTCCCAGCACCCCCTTCGGCTCTCTCACCCCCTCTCCCAGCACCCCCTTCGGCTCTCTCACCCCCTCTCCCAGCACCCCCTGGCTCTCAACCCCTTTCCCAGCACCCCCTTCCGCTCTCTCACCCCCTTTCCCAGCACCCCCTTCGGCTCTCTCACCCCCTTTCCCAGCACCCCCTTCGGCTCTCTCACCCCCTTTCCCAGCACCCCCTTCGGCTCTCTCACCCCCTTTCCCAGCACCCCCTTCGGCTCTCTCACCTCCTTTCCCAGCACCCCCTTTGGCTCTCTCACCCCCTCTCCCAGCACCCCCTGGCTCTCATCCCCTTTCCCAGCACCCCCTCCGGCTCTCTCACCCCCTCTCCAAGCACCCCCTAGCTCTCACCCCCTTTCCCAGCACCCCTTGGCTCTCACCCCCTTTCCCAGCACTCCCTGGCTCTCACTCCCTTTCCCAGCACTCCCTGGCTCTCACCACCTGAAAATCGCGGGCACCCCCGCCCGAAAATCGCAGCACCCCCGCGACCCCCCCCCCAGAAAATCGCGGGCACCCCCGCCCGAAAATCGCGGCACCCCCCCCCCCCGAAAATCGCGGCACCCCCGCGACCCCCCCCCCCGAGAATCGCGGCACCCCCCCCCGTCTTCAGTAAAAAAAAAAAACAAATTAAAAAAGACAGGAAACTCACCAGTGTAACTGGCTGCACAGGGGGAGGGAGCTGGGGAGCGCGCAGCAGAGGTGGCTGGTTCCTCCAGCCACCACCAGCCACCAAGAAGACAGGGGGAGTCGGGCCGGCCCATATAGCCATCGGCCCTTCTGGCATTTGCCAGAAGTTCCAGATGGCCATTCCGGCCCTGCACGGACCCCTACTTGTTCACTGTCTACTGCAATAATCGGTGGGGTAAGTTGATGTAATGCTAGATTATGTATCAAACAGCCAGCCAGGATAATATCAGACCCCTTTTCAGGTGCATACATAGCCACCCCACCAGATTATTCTAGTAACCTGAACCTGGTTTTCTAGAGTACAAAGGTACGCTATAACACACCTCTACTAGTGGGTATGTCCCTCATTGAATTTGTGCTGTGCAGATGTGTAAGGATGCAGCAGAGGAGTCATAAGCCAGAAACCCATTCTTTATTTAGTAAATTTAGATTTGCTTTTACACTCTGTTAAGGGATTTGTTGCAATATTAAAATATAAAACAACAAATGTGGAAATCAGTAAATAAATTGCATGGTGGGAAAACACAAGAGAAAAAGAAACAAAAAAATCACTACAATTACAAGACACTGGCCTTTTAACATATACAATCATAAAGGAACAAACTTTGTACATGAAATGGCCCTTTCCCTTCTGTTCTGATTGACCAAATACCTCTAACAGCACACTGTTTGAACAAACTCGCCGCTCACAAGCAGCGCTTTAATTTTGGTCTTTTGCATGGCGACTTTGCGGCGGCTTTATAAACCCCCTAATAGTAAATCCGGCTGTTTGTATGTTGAACATTGTTGAAACCGTCATGGCGCTTTATACAGAGGCGGGTTTGAAAACATAATTTCTGGTCGTTTGGACGGCGGGTTTAGCGTTAGTAAATCCGGCGATGGCTAAACCGCCGCCAAACCCGCCAAAAGTCGGCGGGTTTACAAACACGCCTGTTAGTAAATCTAGCCCTTGGTCTTAATCTGGAGTCTCCCAATATTTGGCAAGCCAACCGCTGTTTCACGTATAAAGAAACCTGAGTATTGGGAGACTGGGAAGAACGAGCAGACAATCGCCCGCCCACAAGTGTTAATGAAAAGAACTGATGACATTATCGGAGTGTATATACTAACGCAAGCTGAAGGAGATTGTATATGACATTATTGATAGACATGGGTGTATAATGTTATTGATGAACATGTATGATCTAAATGTTGTCTGAGCTAAAAGATATGCTTTGGTCGGATAAACCTGTTAGACATGAAGAACTGTAGTAGAGTATTTTGTATAACTGATACATGTTCTATTGTACTCTGTACCCCTCCAAATAATGTATTACATGTTTTATTGTACCCTTGAGGGGCATACAAAAAGGTTATCTCCAAGCTCCAGAGGTATACGGTCTATAGTAAAAGAAGAAATTGTTTTGAGGATTAAGACTCTCTCTTATGATAACTTGTCTACAGACAGCGTGGTCATACACCAAGGGGGACTTGCACTACAGAGCAATGAAACGTGGTACTGAGATCCTGCATATAAAATGTTTAAGGTGATAGTTTATTATACTATCAAAGGGTGGAACTGTCTAAGTCGTATAAGTGGATGAACGAAAGTATATTGGTTAATATTGTTTTATCGTGCAATTGCTACACGTGGCATACTGCGATCGCAAGGTAAAATACGCGCGCACACACTCAAACTACAATATTTAGTTATTTATATATTTCATTTTTATAATGATTCCAATCCACAATGATTTCTGAGCAGATAGTATTTAGTTTATTGTTAGTTTATTTATTATGATTATATGTATACTTTAGTGTTATTTAAGGTTCAGGTTATAGAAAATGTGTCATGTCTGGTATCATTTTAATCCCATATTCATCAGCAGTAGTCCGGTTCTTTCGCCGAAGAGATCGCACATTGCATACTCTAGTTAGCTATGTTAGGGAATTAATACTTAAGGTGATACTGACTGTAATGTGTAAATAGACTAGCTTAAACTGGTTTCTGGGCGGGAGAATCATCTGAAATGTTGACCCTCAGCCTTAGAGGGGGTTGTTTGAACTAGCCTATGACCTGTTTACACTGGACCCACCTGAAGTCTGGACCTATAGAAGCAAGCCACGTCATCTGCATTATTCTCTCTGTAACACTGAGTGTATATAATATAGCTGTACTCTCACTGGCTTCAGTCTACTCTGACCACAGTATTCTGGAGTGAAATACTGTGCGCGGGTGCCAGTTGGAGCGCAGCGAGCACGGTATGTATTTATCTATTGGTATTGGCTGTACTGTATTATAATCATGTATTGAATTGTTAAATTATTGCATCTGCTAAAATAAATTACTTTGTGTTTTGGAAACACAATACAATCGTTTATGCAATGCTTATTTGAAAACGATAGAATTACTTTAATACCTGGCAGGTGAAATTAAACAGCCCCAGCATGGACTGGGTCTTCTTCAAGGACACCCCCGAAGACCCTAGGACCTCGGCTATGAGTTCTCTCAGCTTCCCTACCTTGTCTATTGGTAGCCGACAGATGCCCAAGACTGTGTCAATCTTGATGCCTAAGTACGTCAGCCGTGTAGTAGGACCTTCTGTCTTATCAAGTGTGACCAGACCACCCAGTGATAGAAAGAGAGCCCCCACTGAAAACCCAGAATCCCCCTGCAGGTGGAGCCCTGACTTGGGCACACAACAAGGAAATTGTCTAGATAATGGGCCATGCCATGATGGTCGGTGCCGGCACAGACCCACCTGTGAAGAAAGGTACTAAAGCACGCAAATAACGCGCAGGAAACCACGCACTCCATGAGGAGGCACCTGTCAACATAATATCCATCATTTACATGGAAAGCCATGAACGGGAACTAGTTAGGATGCAGAGGAAGAAGCCGAAAAGCCGACTCAATGTCAACCTTCGGCAGTAGTGCCCCGGGACCAAAACTCCTTACCATATCCAATGCTTCCTCTAAAGACTGGTACACTACACTGCAGAACTTCTCAGAGAAGTGGGAAGGAAAAGTGCTGAATCAGCCAAAATATTCCCACAGCCTTTTTGGTAATCACCCTTACCTTGGAGGCCACCAAATTCCGATAAGGGGGTTCAGAAAAGGCCATCTCATCCTCTTAAGCGCATCTCCTTTCACACCTTATCCGCCAAAATTTCGGGGAACAAACTAGCCGATATCAGGTTCCCTACCGCTGCTGTCTTAACAGACCCCACAATAGGGAACTGAAAACCTTGAAGTAACCCATTCCATAAAAATTCTGTTGCCACCTTAAGTGGGTAGCGGTCCAGCCACCGGCTGAGACTCAACACCTTAATTAGGGACGAGGCTTTCCACAGCACTGGTAGCGGAGAGGCTACCAGCTCCCCCCTCCCTCTCTGACCGACCTATTACAAGATTTGGCGGAGTGGTTGCCCCATACAGGTGTGAGAGAACCTACACGCTCCTCCGCATAAGCAAATGGACTTGTTAAAGGGGAAGCAGCGGCTCCGTCCAATAAAATAAGCGCCAATCCTGCCGCATCCCGCCTGCTGGCGCCAACCTGCTCCCTGAGAAACATTCCTCCATTCATCCTGAGACACCTTCAACCACGTCTCAACATCCCTATATCCTAACTACTGTCCGCAAGGCTGAAATCGGCTGTGACGCGATCCGGACTGCGTGCCCTGATTCCCTGCACCACTCAGGGACAAGTAGACCATACCTTACGGAGACCGGAAGTGATGGCCGTCACTTTCGGTTAGGCGGCGAGTGACATGGGCAGCGGCGTATCCTTCTGCCACTGCCCACGCCGTGGTAACCCTGACTCACCCGCTCATTCTCCTTATGGGTGACCTTCTGTCATTAGTGGAGGGGGCGGAACCTGCACCCTCCATACTGTAAGTTCAGGGTGGGGGCTGCCTATAAACCCACAGAGGGAGCTTGTGTAATGGAAAGGGGTGAAGAGGGGGTGATGAAATGGAGGGGGCTAATGGGCACGGAAAAACAATAGAAAATATGCAATAAAAAATATATGAGAAAACAGGGAGGAAAAAAGGTTGAAAAGACTAAGAGTAGGGACAGTAGGGAACAAGGGGTGAAAATGAAAATGCAGCAGAAAACAGGCAAAGAAAAAGATACTTATCCACCAACTTCCAGAACTGCAGAGACTGATTAATTCTCTGCCTATCCCACTTATAGACCCCGTTTACCCCTCCCCTATGACACCAGATAGGCATACTCCCATAGTTAACTATTAAACTCCAGAGAATAATCCATTTTGAAGATACAGCCTCAGCTTTTAAATTACCTTCAGGCTTATTTTATCTCTCAGTTCTTATTCTTAGCCATCTGTATTATCATCTTCTTACAAAAACAGGCATTGGTGGCTGGCATTTCTGTGCAACATCTGTATGCATCTATCTATTTACATTTGTTTAATTCAGAGTTGGATGTAAATGCTTCAGAATGTTGTAATTTTGTACATTTTGCAAAATGTGTTGCACTGCCCATATGCCGAAATTGTACCATTATTTTAAGATGCCTGTATATAACATCTGCACCTCTTGTACGTCAAGAGGCAGATAAGGGACATTCAGGTGAAAGTATATTATAGTATAGTATGGGGCATTAGGAGCACAGTAAGCAGCCCTTTCCCTTGTGAAGCATCTTATTTTGACATACACTTATCTTTGACCCTTACCAAGAGCAAATTCAACGCCTACACATAATGGGTGCAAATTTCTGTAATGAATATATATGTATTATTATTTTTTTAAAAATGTATTTTACTATATTGATGTACTATCTAATTATCTAATTACCAGTGGGGCAATATTTTTTTTTCTCATGGTGTTAATATTTTCTAATGGGGACACCATTTAAACTACATACTTGTGACACTAGAAGTGCTGCTGACACTTGTAGTGCTACAGGTATGTATATTTACTGGTGTCCCCATCAGGAAATATTAAGTGTTGCCACATCATAAAATATAAATATAAACATTGCCCAACTGGCGATGAAATATTAAGCTACTATAATATAATAAAAAAATCCATTACATATAATCATTAATTAAATTATTTTATTCATAAAATATTTTGTCTCCAGTAAGAAAATTAATAATCAATTTTGCCCCTCTACAACAAAAAACTTTATTTGAACTTCCATTGTGCCTCATGTTATATTAACATTGACCAGATAGCTCAAACAACATGCTTTTATTTCTGTTCAATCTCGAGCGAGTTTAAGTTTCTGTTGAAACTCAGGCGAGTTTATGTCTAATGTCTGGCGAGTTTGTCTATAACATAGGAGAGATAGGTGTTTTAAAATCGACACAACTCGCCAGAGATTGGATTTTGGAAAGTCAAAATCTCTGATTAATACATATGGCGATTTTGCACTTAAATTCACTGGGTATCTTTCACGATTTTAAATCGCTGGAAAAAATCTTAGTTTAATCCATATACTCCCAGATGTTAATAATAGATCATATTCAAATATAATTTGTGTTAGGTTAACTCCCACATTCTACTACTCAGCAACATTTGATCATCAATGCAGTAACTGAAAACAGTCCCTCAGCAATGCAGATACTGCTGAAATATTATGTGAAACATGGTGATTTTGAATAATTGTGTATCCCTAAAGACCTTATGTATTTTCCTCTAAAACTGCTTGAAGAAACAAAGGCAAAGTTATTACATGAGGGACTGGGCGATAAACAAGACCAAGCATCTTTGTGTGGGTCCCTGGGGAACATTGGAGGCATGGTAGACTCCACGCCTCATTGCTTAGTAGATTCAACAGCCAGCAGGAGTTCAGTCACTATCTCAGTGTAATCATGACAGTAGTCAGCCCAGTTGTTAGGAAATTTGGAGATATAGCAATGGACGTACTGTTCTAATTCTTGATTGATCCGTTCAGTCTGGCCATTTGACTGTGGATAGTAGGCTGATGAGAATGAAAGCTCAGTTCCTAAGGTTTTACAGAATGCTTTCGCAAAGTTTGCTATGAACTGTGCACTGCTATCCAATACTATATTGTGCAGAGCCCCATGAAGTCTGAAGACATGAGAGATAAATAACTTTTGGCTGAAGGAAGTCCATTTTGAGGCATAAAAAAGAAAGTTTTAAAAAAGAATGAATGGCAACAGAAACCACCCAAGCCACAAAAAAAAAAAAAGCCACTGCCGACCCTCAAACTTTCCTGCTTATGCATAGAGGGGTGAGGGGCCTTACCTACAGTGTACAGTGTAGTGATTGAGTTACAATCAGCCTGTCTACATACCTGCCTTAAGTGAACACCGTTTATACCAGAGTCTGTTTGCTATTGTGAATGAGTGTCAGCGATATTCCTGCATTACCAGTGTATCAGAAACATTTAATCATTTCCAGTGACTGCCAACTACCAGACACATTTTGCTACACCATGTATCTCCATATTTGTCTGCATATTGATGTTGTCTGTTCATCACTGTTTTACTGTTGTGCTTCAGCTATTATCCTGCATATCATTATTGCTAGTTCAGTGTTGTGACTATGTAGTTATTCCCTGTCTGCCATTGAGTCTCAATAAACAATATTTAACTGCAACACAACCAGATTCTTCTTGCCAGTCTGTTCCTACAGGTACATAAGATTTCATTTAAACCTTATACAAGTTGTCTTTCTTGTGCTCTTGCTCTAAAAAAAATAATCTAGGTATTCTAAACACTAACTATTTATCTCCAAAACTTGAATGAAATGTATTATTTATCTCTGTGTTAGGTACCCCTCCAGCCGGCACAACACAACCCGGAGTCTACTCTGTCACTCAGGTGTTCACTGGAGCCCCTGATGGTGGGGACATACTGGGCTGCAGACTGACAGAGGGTCGTGAAGTGTGTACCGGCTGGGGAGAACCCAGGCAAGTGGAGTGAGGTCCACGCCGAGGTCAAGGGCCGGCAGCAGATAGCAATTCAATAGCAAGCCGGAGTCAAGGGTCACAAGCAGACAGGAAAAAACAGTAAACAGGCCAGAGGTCAGGGTCACGAGATACACTAGCAAAGTCCAAATCCAAGCCAAGGGTCATTAACACGGGAGGTAAGCAGAAGTTCAATAGACAGGAACAGGCACAGAGCAGGTCAGCAGACTGGGAAGCAGAAGCTATAACCGGCAATGAGGTAGCAGACCTCATTGCCTTAAGTACTGAAGCAGACCAATGAGAGCCCAGCTCTCCAAATGCACACAGGCTGTCCCAATTAGCCTGCAGGCTTGCCCCGCTGTTGCGCACGTGCCCGGCTGCCCTGTAATGCCGGGACGCGGTGCTGGAGAGAAGAGCGTCTTGCCGTTGCTACGGCAACGGCCGACGAGCCCCCGGAAGTGAGATCCCGGTCGCCATAGCGACGGCCGGGACGGAGGTAGGGGAGTCGCGGCAGCTGAGCACCGCCGCAGCTCGTAACACTCTGCATACATACACTTCCATAAAGTTGAATTATGCATATTCCTAATTCACAAACCTTCTAACTAATAATCCTCTACACATAGAAGCAAAAATGTATATATGTATATCACCATCCAACATGCATGTTTGTAAAAAAAAACACTATTGTAGCAGCAGAGAGGTGAATGCCACTGAACATTTGAACTAGAGATGGGCGCGCTCGGTTCCCCAAGAACCGAACCCGCCTGAACTTCAGGTATCTCAGAACCGAGCGAAGCCGGCTCGGTACTCTCCCGCCGATTTGGAATTCAAAAGGAGGCAAAACGTCATTGTGACGTCATTGGATATCGGAGCTTGGTTCTCGCGATGTTTTAAATGCATAAATATCCACCTCCACAGCAATCCAGCGCCATTTGACAGAGGGAGAGAGAAGGGTTAGGTCGCAGGATTATAGCAGGGAGAGAACAGTTATTAGAGCAGTTATTAGAGCAGGAAGAGAGGAGTATAGAGGAGACATTTTTCCAAACATTACAAACTGTTTGGGGTGTCATATTTCCTCCTAAAGACACAATTTTCTGCTGGCAGAAATTGTAATATACCAGCACAATATCTTTCTGTGTTGGGTGTCACATATTCCCCTGTAGTAAAAAGCTATTTTCTGGTGCTGAAATAATTATATACCAGCAAAATATATTTCTGAATTTGCACTACAAGTGCTTGGGGTGTGACATTTTCCCCATTGGCCAAAAATCTATTTTCTGGTGTTGAAATTATTATATACCAGCAGTATATATTTCTGAATTTGCACTACAAGTGTTTGGAGTGTCAGATATTCCCCTCTTTGAACAAAGCTATTTTCTGGTGTTGAAATTATTATATACCAGCAGTATATATTTCTGAATTTGCACTACAAGTGCTTGGGGTGTGACATTTTCCCCATTGCCCAAAAATCTATTTTCTGGTGTTGAAATTATTATATACCAGCAGTATATATTTCTGAACTTGCACTACAAGTGCTTGGGGTGTGACATTTTCCCCACTGCCCAAAAATCTATTTTCTGGTGTTGAAATTATTATATACCAGCAGTACATATTTCTGAATTTGCACTACAAGTGCTTGGGGTGTCAGATATTCCCCTCATTGAACAAATCTATTTTCTGGTGTTGAAATTATTATATACCAGCAGTACATATTTCTGAATTTGCACTACAAGTGCTTGGGGTGTCAGATATTCCCCTCATTGAACAAAGCTATTTTCTGGTGTTGAAATTATTATATACCAGCAGTATATATTTCTGAATTTGCACTACAAATGCTTGGGGTGTGACATATTCACCATTCCCAAAAAATCTATTTTCTGGTGCTGAAATTATTATATACCAGCACTATATATTTCTGAGTTTGCACTACAAGTGCTTGGGGTGTCATATATTCCCCATTTCCAAAAAATCTATTTTCTGGTGTGGAAATTATTATATAATAGTTGTATGTATTTCTGAATTTTCACTACAAGTGCTTGGGGTGTGACATATTCCCCATTCCCAAAAAATCTATTTTCTGGTGTTGAAATTATTATATACCAGCAGTATATATTTCTGAATTTGCACTACAAGTGCTTGGGGTGTGACATATTCACCATTCCCCAAAAATCTATTTTCTGGTGCTGAAATTATTATATACCAGAACTATATATTTCTGAGTTTGCACTACAAGTGCTTGGGGTGTCATATATTCCCCATTTCCCAAAAATCTTTTTTCTGGTGTTGAAATTATTATATACCAGCAGTATATATTTCTGAACTTGCACTACAAGTGCTTGGGGTGTGACATTTTCCCCATTGCCCAAAAATCTATTTTTTGGTGTTTAAATTATTATATACCAGCAGTACATATTTCTGAATTTGCACTACAAGTGCTTGGGGTGTCAGATATTCCCCTCATTGAACAAAGCTATTTTCTGGTGTTGAAATTATTATATACCAGCAGTATATATTTCTGAATTTGCACTACAAGTGCTTGGGGTGTGACATATTCACCATTCCCAAAAAATCTATTTTCTGGTGCTGAAATTATTATATACCAGCACTATATATTTCTGAGTTTGCACTACAAGTGCTTGGGGTGTCATATATTCCCCATTTCCAAAAAATCTATTTTCTGGTGTGGAGATTATTATATACCAGCAATATATATTTCTGAATTTACACTACAAGTGCTTGGGGTGTGACATTTTCCCCATTGCCCAAAAATCTATTTTCTGGTGTTGAAATTATTATATACCAGCAGTATATATTTCTGAATTTGCACTACAAGTGTTTGGAGTGTCAGATATTCCCCTCTTTGAACAAAGCTATTTTCTGGTGTTGAAATTATTATATACCAGCAGTATATATTTCTGAATTTGCACTACAAGTGCTTGGGGTGTGACATTTTCCCCATTGCCCAAAAATCTATTTTCTGGTGTTGAAATTATTATATACCAGCAGTATATATTTCTGAACTTGCACTACAAGTGCTTGGGGTGTGACATTTTCCCCATTGCCCAAAAATCTATTTTCTGGTGTTGAAATTATTATATACCAGCACTATATATTTCTGAATTTGCACTACAAGTGCTTTGGGTTTCATTAAAATGCATTCACAGCAGTCCACATATGAGCAAGATCAGCAAGCAGCTGCTGGCACCAGTCCTGATGGTAGCCTTCCTTGTACATCATCTGGTAAAGCCTATGTAAAAGTACATAGTCTTTTTAAGTCAGGCAAAAAAACACACAAAAAAAAACCTTTTACCGTGTTAAAGAGAAAAAGAGGTGTAACTGATGAAAAGTTAAGTGCCGAGAAAAAAAATATTGCCAACACTCCATTCTACACACGCAGTAGCAAAGAAAGAATGAGGCCTTCCCCTTTCTCTATTAGTGTGAGATCTAAAAATGTTACAAAGCCTTCTCCTTGTAAGGTCACTCGTGACCAAGCAAGACCAAGTAATTTGGAATCCAAAAGTGGTGCACAACTACTGTTACGTGTGAAAGCCGAGCTGCAAGAAAACAGTAAGGCATTAGAGGAAAATGTATATTCAGAATCAGAAATGACACCAATCCCTGATGAGAGTCCATCCACGAGTGGTATGTGTAATACGGATCATTCTGATAGTGTACCCATAAAGAAGGACCCATTCAGCATTTCTGCTGATGTGTGCGTGAACAGCCCGAGTGTAGCCGGTGATACACCAATTGATGATGCCACTTTGGAATTAGAAGAGGATGAGGTGGAGATTTGTGTATGCGATGAGGGCGCTAATGAGGATGTTAATGAGGATGAGGTTGTTTGTGTAAGTCCTGCACCAGTGGCAGCAGTTCTGACACATCACAAGAAGAAGCCCATTGTAATGCCTGGGCTTAAAAACAAAAAAGCCACTTCTTATGTGTGGAATTATTTCTACCCAAATCCTGACAACAGTTGTATAGCCATTTGTTGTGTATGTCAAGCCACAGTCAGTCGAGGGAGGGACCTTAACCATTTTGGAACCTCATCCATGTTACGCCATTTGACGAGAGTTCATGGCAAGGTTTTCGGAAAAGCTGAAAGTTATGGCAAAAAAATAACAAGCACTCCATCATCAGCTAGGACGCTCTGTCACTTACATCCCAACGGCTGCAATCTGCACCCACAACACCATCCATATCAATATCCTCAGTAATGATCGGAGTTAGCCCTGCATCCCACTTTGTAAGGCCCGATGACTCCTGCACTATAATTGATTCCTCTGAAGAATGTTTGAGCGTTATGCTGCTGCTTTTGCTGCTGCTGGGGGTGAATCTTCCTCCCATAAGAAAGCCAAGAAAAAGAGCACTACTACTTTATAACAATTAACTGTGAAACAATCTTTTGCTAGAGGAAGCAAATATGACAGCAGTCACCCAGTCGCAAAGCGGATCACAGATGCCATGGCTACTATGCTAGCGTTAGATCTGCGTCCAATATCCACAATAAACGCAGCTGGTTTTTCACAGTTATTTGATGTTTTCTGTCCCCATTACAAAATGCCATTGCGACACAATTTTTCCCATAAAGTTATTCCGCAACTATTCCAAAAAGTTTGTAAAAATGTAGTAATTGTGCTAAAAAATGCCATTCTGCCCACTGTTCACTTAACCACAGATATGTGGACAAGTGGAAGTGGGCAAACCAAAGACTATATGATTGTGACAGCCCACTGGGTTGGTCATTCCCCTTCACCAGTAGGAATAGCAGCAGCATGTACACCACTACGTAACATTTGTCACAGGCCGGCTACTCTTTGTATCACCGGCTTCACTATCAGGCATACAGCTGATAATTTGTTACGAAAACTAAGGGATGTCATTGATACATGGCTTATACCATTTGGACTCTCCCCAGGATATGTTATTTCTGATAACGCCAACAATATTGTGCGAGCATTACAGCTGGGTGAATTCCATCACATTCCCTGTTTTGCTCACACAATAAACTTGGTAGTGCAGAGCTTTCTAAGAAATAATCATGAGGTGCAGGAGATGCTTTCGGTGGCCCGTAAAATTTCGGGACATTTCCTGCATTCTGCCACAGCATGTAGGAGTTTGCAGCAGCTCCAAGAACAATTTAACTTGCCCTGACACCAACTTAAGCAAGAGGTGTTAACAAGGTGGAATTCCACCCTGTACATGTGACTGAGGATGGAGGAACAGCGCAAAGCCATCCAAGTGTATTGCACAAGCCATGACATTGGGAAAGGAGGGGGGATGTATTTCACTCTTGCACAGTGGGGAATCCTTTATGTGCTGAAACCATTTGAGGTTGTGATATGTGAAGTGAGTTCAGACTCTGCTAGCTTGAGCCAAATCTTTCCCTTAATTCGACTATTGGAAAAGCAGCTTGACAAACTGAAGGAGGAGATGAAAGAAAGCAATTCCGCAAAGTATGTTGGCCTTGTAGATCAAGTACTTAATTCGCTTTGCAATGATCCAAAAGTTATTAAAATCTTAAACTTGGATCACTATGTTTTGGTGACTGTGCTTGATCCTAGGTTTAAGACCTACATTGATTCTTTGCTTTGAAATGACCAAGATGTGAACATTTGCAGGACCTAATGGTCAGCAAGTTGTCCGCTGAACTGGGCCTTGGCTTGATGACGTCTCCTCCTTCAGTATCTCAGGCAGCTGCTCGAAATAAATTGCACTTTCCAAAGTGAAGCAGGGATGCTGCAGGGGGCAGACCACAACAGTTTGACATTTGGGATGGTTTGAAAGATTTTGCCAAAAAATGTGTGACCTTGCCCATAACTCCATCCAATCCTACTGTTAACATGCAAAGGATGGTGGAGGATTATTTTCAAGAGTTAATTGATATGGAAATGTCAGACAGTCCCTTTCCATACTGGGAAGAAAAACAAAAACATTTGGAAATCCATGTACAAACTTGCTTTGCAATACCTAAGCTGCCCACCCTCCAGTGTGAACTCTGAAAGAGTATTCAGTGATCGACATAGGAGGTTACTTCCGAAAAATGTGGAAAAGATGATGTTCCTCAAAATGAACTACATCTTCCAGGAGGAAGGCCTTTACCGTCAAATACATCCATGTACTGAGTCTTCTCTAATGGCGAATTCCAGCGGAGATGAATTAATAGTCTGTGATGATGATGTACACACTAATGAGGGTGATGATGATGCTGAAGATGATGACAACAACATCTTTTTAAAACTTTCACTATAAGTGTAGGGTGTAATCTACCCCCAAAGAGAAAAGGAACTTGGGGCATTTCTATTTAACTTACATTCTTTGCAGGCTGCTGTTTTGTAATTTCACTATAAGTGTAGGGTGTAATCTAGAGCCAAACAGAAAAGATGCTTTGGCCATTTCTATTTATGTTACTGTCTTTGCAGGCTGCTTCTTTCTCTATTTAACTATAAATGTAGGGTGTAAAATACAGACAGTCACCAAACTGCCATTTTTACTATGAATGTCAATAGCTCTTTTTAGACCATTGGTTGCTACCCTGGATTGGTGTGTGTAGCTGTAGAATTAAGGACGGCCTACCAGGGATTAAACTGTATTTTTCCTAATTTGCACTAATAAGGTTTGGGTGTAATCTAGAGCCAAACAGAAAAGATGCTTTGACCATTTCTATTGATTGTCCAGTCTTTGCAGGCTGTTTTTTTTTTTATTTAACCATAAGTGTAGGGTGTAATATCCAGACAGACACCAATCTGCCTTTTTTGCTATGGATTTCAATAGCTCTTTTTCGACCGTTGGTTGCCACCCTGGATTAGCGTGTTAAAGCACACATCCTGGGGGGTCAGCGCTCGTTGACATTTATTAGCTGTAGAATTACTTCAGGTGGAGCACTAACTTATGTTATTTTAGCCCCAAAAATTAATTTTTTTAACAAATTGCAAAACCAAACCAAACAAAACTAAAACCAAAACCAAAACATGTAAGGGCAGTTTTGCCAAAACCAAAACCAAAACACAAAGGTAATCCAGATCCAAAACCAAAACCAAAACACGGGGGTCAGTGAGCATCTCTACTTTGAATGCCTCCACAAAGCACAGAGTCATATAGCCAACACATGTCCAAGTAGTATTGATACAATCTCACACACAACCACATAAATAGTATACCTCTATATAGCCTCCAATGAAACCAGATAGCCAATAAATCCCACATAGTTTTATGTGCCAGTATATAGTTAATATGACCACATAGCCTACAGTCATGGCCAAAAGTTTTGAGAATGACACAAATATTATTTTTCACAAAGTCTGCTGCAAGTCTGCTGCCTCAGTTTTTATGATGGCAATTTGCATATACTCCAGAAAGTTCCTCTTTGCCATGACAATGAACTTTATCCCAAAAACAACATCTCTACTACTGCATTTCAGTTCAGAATATGAGCTGACATACATTATTTTTGTGTGTGCATTTATGGGCTGTAATATGTCCAAATAATTTCATATGCCCCCATATAGTTGGACCCAAGCCCAAGTGTAGGCCATAAAAATACAGTTTGTTAGACTGCATATGCACCATAAAACGTGGCCATATTTAGAGTTTTAACTAACTTGCACTGTGTTACGAATTACTTGATAACACTACTAATCTTGATTAGCGATGGCTTACCTGAGGTGCGGAGTCTAACGATCTCCCCGGTATTCACCAAGAACCGCCGCAGGCGGGATGGGCTTTGCTGGCAGGAGTTGCAGGTAGCGGTCCTCAGGTTTGCCCCAAGATGTAGTACAGCGGAATAGGAGCAGGATGAGAATAGTCGGACAGGCCGGGTCGGTACACAGGAAGGCAATGCAGACAGAATCAGGAGGCAATCTCTGAGTCAGTCAAACCGGGTCGGTACACGGGTCATCAGAACAGAAGCGTAGTCAGCTAGGCGGGTCGGTACACAGGAATGGCAGATAAACGTGTAGAGAGAGAAGCGTGAGGCAATCCGAGTCAGGAGCACAGGCAATCAGGGTGGTCAGCAAGCCGGGTCGGTACACTGGAGAAACGGAGTCCAGAAGGGTCAGTAAGCCGGGTCGTTACACAGGAGGTCCAATACACAGGGAGCAGGCACAAGGAGGAACAGGAATCAGGAGCCAGGAACTGGTAAGTTGCTCTGACACTCCTAAGGTGTCAGAGCGCTGTTTATATAGGAAGTCCCTGTTTGAATTCTCCGCCCTTGGTTCTTGCGGTCATGTGACAGCCGAACCCGGAAGTGCGGCTTCCGGGTCCGACAGAGCAGCGGGGGAGCGAGGAAGGGTAAGTATCGTTACACACTGTGGCTCCTTATATCTGGAGATTTGATCGCAGACATGCCACTCCAAGTCCCCCACAACTCCAAATATGTAACCAGCACCAGTGATATAGTTTGGGCAGTTACTGCTAATGCAGGAGGACAAAGAAACATTATAAGTCGCTAGAACATGTAATTCCACAACATTACCTTATAGAAGAGATTAACACTGAATTAAAAAGCATTTTGATTAAAATAAGAACTCCACCAAACACCTAATTTACCTTTTTGTTTTTTTCCCAAATGCATGCATAAGGAATATTATTTATTCATTCCATAGTGATAACACAATACAATAAAAGAGTGATGCAACTTGCTCCTAAGCCAGGGCAAGAAAAAACTGTAGTGAACTACTCTTGATTGCAGCTGAAGTGTCTAGTGACCCTCAAGATCATATACCAGCAGTCTTTCTTGTGACTGTCATCTATATTAAATGCTGACTCATTTGGCTTGTCACGCTTCTTATGTGCACCACTTGTATCTCTCAGCCTACATTCCGATGCCTTATGCCCCATCTTGTGACATGCAAAGCACATATACTTGGGCTTTTTGGACTTCATACCTCTTGTAAGTGGTGCAGAACTCTCAGCATTTGTCTCAACGGGAATTCCTGTTGAAACTGCAGCAGCTTAGCTCTCATGATTTCTCTTGTCAGCTTGGTATTGTTGAACTCCAAAGCTAGTACCATGAAATAGAAATCTGGTGTGAGATTCTGCAGCATAGCCATTACAACTCCCTCATCGTCTACCTGTACTCCCACAGATGCCAACTGCTGGGATATTGACAGCATATTGCATATATATATTCCTTCATGTTCTCACAGGCATATGAACGAAACAACAACCACAGTAAAAGTTTGTAATGCTAGATGTGTAGGCAGCAGAAAGCGTGTCTGAACCCGAAAATGTTAATGCGGAAATCCAACCGGAAAGCAGAAGTTCTGTGAGGAGTAACAAAGGTATCCCTCCTAAGAGATATAGCGAGGAGTTCGCTAACTTAGCCGTCTGTGGACTGCAAAACATTAACAAAATTAAGTAAGTAATGACTGGGAAGAGTGGAAGTCAGCTATAGATATAGAGTTAACAGCTCTGAATAACAATAATACATGGACTGTAGTTGACAGGCTGAGAGACTGCAAAACGATAAAGAACAAGTGGGTCTTTTGTAAAAAGGTAAATGCAGATGGAACCATTGTCCACTATAAAGCCCGCCTTGTTGCCAAGGGATACACAAAAAAGTCTGGGATTGACTACGGAGAGATCTTCTTACTGTACCAACTCGACTTTGATTCAGCATCACCTGAACACTACAACGATGGTTGAGGAAAAAGTCTACCTCCTAAGGATATCCCTATATGGCCTAAAGCAAATTTGTCAATGTTGGTACATTAAACTAGATGCTGTGCTGCTAGACATGGACTTTATTAGGTCAGAGACTGATAATTTTTTGAATCATAAAACTATAGATGAAAAGTTGTTCATCATAGTGGTATACGTAGGTGATCCATTACTACCAGGCCATAGAGACACATCACCAGTGTAAAGCATCTGTTGAAACAAAAGTTCAAATTGAAAGATCTAATCCATGTAAATAAATTAGTAGGAATGAGGATTGAAAATATACTTACCGAGTATGGGATGCGAAACCAGTAAGCACCATTGATAAAAACACACATGCAGTGAGTCGTATAAGTCAATCTGCAATCAACCTTGGGAAACGACATTGGACTCAAATCAAAAGAATTCCAAGAACTAATGACTTGTATTGTTTACTAACCCTATGTTTTCTGTTTTACAGGAAATACTTTATAAAAAAATGTGTTTGATAAATTAAAAATGTTTTTCTTTGTAACAGGAAACATCACTAGGCGAGGGAAAGGGGGGGGGGGGTGTTAGAATGGGAATGCTACACTCCGTCTCCTATGCAGCCTGATCCCCAGTGGTCTAGTGTATGAGGAAGTGCCAGAGGACTGCATTGTCTAAAACCAGAAGTTTGGCTTTAGAGCTGAGTCTTCCATTTTTGTGCATGCGATGGACACAGCTCTGATAGCTGCGCGTCAGTTAAACTGTAAAAACCCCAGAGACCTAACAGAAAGTGACCGGATGCTCTCTTAACCCTATAACGAGAGTCTGTGACCACAACAGAGATAATATCCCACAATATCACACAGTGAACTGTCATTCATTGTGTGATTGGCACAAAAAGCCTTTCGTGTGTACCAGCCTAAAAAAGAAAAAGAGGAAGCTGCCGAAGTCGTATAATTGGATGAACGAAAGTATATTGGTCAATATTGTTTTACCGTGCGATTGCGATCAATATGCCATGTAACACGTGGCATGGCACAAGCACGCGGTAAAATACGCACTCACACACTCGCACTCTCACAGTTAGTTATTTATATATTTCATATTATAATGGTTCCATTCCCCAGTGATTTATGAGCAGATGGTATTTAAGTTATAGTTACATATATTTTAAGGTTATATGTACACTTTAGTGATATTTAAGGTTCAGGTTGCAGGAACTATTTCATTTTAATACACTATTCATCAGCAGTTGTCCGGTTCATTCACCGAAGAGATCGCACATTGCATACTCTAGTTAGCGATGTTAGGGAATAAATGTTTAAAGTGATACAGACTGTAAAAGGCAAATAGACTAGTTGAAACTGGATTCTTGGTGGGAAAGTCGGAGCACATCCCCTGGAGAGATGACCCCCACCTTTGGATATTTTGGTTTGAACTGGCCTATGACCTGCAGTACACTAGATCTTCCTGAAGCCTGGACCAATAGAAGCAAGCCACATCATCCGTATTATTTTTTCTGTAACACTGAGTGTATATAATACAGCTTTGCTGGCACTGGCTTCAGTCATTCTCTGACCACAGTATTCTAGAGTGAAGTACTGTAAGCTGGTACCAGCAAAGCGCTGCTAGTACAGGCGAGCGCAGCAGTATGTATGTATCTTTGGTATCGGCTGTACTGTATTATAATTATGTATTGAACTGCTAACTTTTGCATCTGCTAAATAAATTATATGTGCTTTGGAAACACAAGAAATCGCTTAGACAATGCTTATTGGAAAACTATAAAATTACTTTAATAAAGCTTATCTGGTTTACTTGAGCAATAGTATAAAGCTAATCATATACACAGAGACAGGTTCAAAATTATACCCAACTTTTGAAAATTCAACCAAGCACAGAAAAATGTAAAAACTAACAATATTATTAAGTCGCCAGCGGTTGATTCCAAATTACTGTTAGCAAAATGTCCTTAGCAAGAGTTCGCTTACTTAATAAATAAAAACACATGAGACTTGTTTGGCAGAAAAAAAGGTTGCACAAATTATTGAAAAAAATTCAATCAAATGAAGTGGTGGCAAATAAAAGCACGACCAATCAGCTACCAGCCTTTACTCTGCCAAATTGTGGCAAACAAACAAAACATACTCTGCCACTAGGCAGCAGAGTCCCACTTTCTCTCATTGGGCTCAGTAGCTGGGACCTGCCCGTTAAAAGCGATACCCCATAACTCCCCATGGGGGATTACTACAAACATGAGCCTCCTGTAACAGACTGAATGGTAGGACTCCCTGTGTTAACCTAGATTGGCGCTGGCTGACCAAGGGTGCAAAGTCTAACGGATACCCCGGTATTCACCAAGAACTTCCGCAAGGCGGGATGGACTTAGTTGCTGAGAACCCACAGGCCGTAGTCCCCTAATCTGCTACTAGGTGAAATACACAATACTGGACACTGTAGGAGATGGTAAAATGGAAGTCAGGGAGAAACTGATCCTGAATTGGTACAAGAATGGTTAATGAGGTAGCAGATACTGGTGGTAGGTACTCCAGAACAGGGCCGGGATCTGGTAAACAGGCGGGCAATATGGTAGCAAAATCAGGAAGCAGATGGGATGTCAGGATGGAGCCAGGGTCTGGTACAAAAGCGGTCAATGAGCAGAATAGCAACTCAGGGGAGAGAGAGCACAGGAACTGAACAAGGACCGGGAGTCAGACAAGATTTGACACTTGTTGCTCTGACACTGCTACAGTGTTGAATTCCCACCTCCTGGCTTGCAGTCAGGTGATGCTGACACTTCCAGGTGTCACAAAGGAGGAGAAAAAGACAGTGTATGCAGAGGTACTCCTAACAGTATTAATTAAAATGTAACTTTTATTAAAGTCATTAAGATAATTGGAAAGATATGAGCAAAATATCATTAAAAATAGAGAATAAAACAGTGAATTAAAGTGATTGAAATGCAAATGTATTGCAATGTCTCACTATAATCCTCTATTGTAATATTTATCACTAATAAAGTGTACCTCACAGATAGCTGCATTTCTATAGAAAGTAAAGGCAAACACTATATAATCCTGGACACATATTAAAAAATATATTATAAAATAATGCAGCCAAGTGATCAGAGCTAAAAGGTAAGACTCTGGTCAACAAATATATCAAGCAGTAAAGGTCTATAATAAGAGCGCAGTAGAAGACCTGGAGGCTAAGTTTCAGAATCGCGGGGTTTTGTGATAATTCCCTGCCTGTCCAATCTGGGGAGCGATTCATAAAGGAAACTATGTAACAGAGGATAAGTGAGATGAGACGCCGACGTGCAATTCGCTCTTAGCTTTTTCAAGACGGAATGAGTCTAGGTATATGACAGCTCTTATATAGTAGTGTGGGTAGGTGTGGCTTTAAATCTTAAGCCAAACAATTTCGTTCCCTGGATAAATACATCAATCGTCATTCTATCCTCCACGTGGGTTAGATGGATGTAATTTCCAGCCAATCCTAATAATGGTAACATTACATAAGTAATTGTTATTGGCTGAACAGAAACTAGGTTACCAAGGGAACGTATCAACGAAATAGATAGAGAATTGGGATCCCATCACATCAATCTGCTTAGCAAAGGTCTATCCTTTTCACCAGTTCAAAAAATTAACCGCTTTGAGTGGGAAAAGGACTTAACTCTCCTCTCCAGAAAGTTACTTCTCAAAAAGTTTTATAGCACACATAGATCAATCACTGATACTGATGCTAGGGATTTGCAGCTTGCAGAATTACCAGTTACTTTGAGCACCGAAGAAGATCTTCAAATGCTTGATATCCTTGAAGAATTACAGCATACTGGTCCAAACAGTGATATGCCAACAAATGATATTGATGCAAAGAATTTTGCTCCATTGAAGAAAAAATCCTCCTTTTTTCCAGATATTAAAATCTGTTCACAAGTTAAGGTTTATATTGATTTAGTATCAAGAGATTTAGACACTTTTTTCAAATCCAACAAAGGCAATTACCCTACCCCCAACAATTTGAGTGATATGGAGAAACAGACCCTTAGAGATATTCAAAGTTGGAGCGATGTTGTAGTAAAACCCTCTGATAAAGGGGGTAATGTCATCCTCTGGCCTCTTGATAAATATATCGCTGAAATTCAACGACAATTGAATAACAGGTTATGCTATCGCCACCTTATCTTTAACCCAACTGCTAATTTTTTGAATGTATATCGACAAATCATTGATTCAGCATTTAGAAATGGGACCATCAAAAAATCTGATTATGAATTCTTGATGGTAAAGAATCCAAAAATCCCGATGATGTATGCTCTCCCGAAGGTCCATAAGAATGAGATCAATCCACCTGGACGACCTATTATTTCAGATGTCCAAGAGCTTACAGAGAACGCCAGCAGATTTGTAGATCGGTATCTAAGACCTTATGTGATTGGTTTGCAATCATACACCAGAGACACACTAGACGTTCTCACAAAAATTCAAGATGTTACGATAAATACCACCACTAAATTGGCTTCATATGATGTGGAATCTTTCTACACTAACATTGACCATGAACAAGGTCTGAAAGCTGTACGTTATTTTCTCAATATGAACATCAATGTTGAATTCAATGAATTTATTCTAACACTCTTAGAATTCATTCTTAACAAAAATTATTTTGTTTTTAATGAGAGATTCTACCTTCAGGTGAGAGGCACAGCGATGGGCACAGCCTGTGCCCCCACCTATGCCAGTCTGTTTCTTGGTTGGTGGGAGCAAGAATTCGTCTTTACTGAAGCCAATGATAAATTTACTAGTAACAGAAATGTGGCTACGTTACATTGACAATATTCTGATTCTTTGGGACGGAGATATAGATCAATTCCATACTTTCAACACCATCTTGAATTCTAACAAGCTGAACCTTAAGCTGACATCAGAAATTGATGAATTTTCAATCAACTTTCTTGACCTTACCATCTACAAAACCAGAAAGGGGAACTTTGGAAACAGACATTTTTAGTAAGAAAACTGCCACTAACACCATTTTACACTGTACAAGTTCTCACTTTCCATCGGTATTGCATGGGATCTCTAGGGGTGAACTTGTGAGGGTCAAGCGTAATTGCTCGAACCGGGAAACTTGTGTTCAGAGAACAGGTGAACTAATGACAAGATTGAAATATGGGGATATAGTCAGAAAATCTTAAAGAAAGCTAAACAATCTGTTACTAACACAACCAGAGACTCCTTAATTTACCCCAAAATCAATTCTAAAAAAGACAATCCTAAAATTAGAATGATTGGCACTTTCTGTGCGGAATGGCGGCAATTATAAAGGATTTTTCAAAAACACTGGCACATCTTGTTAACAGATGAAGATCTTAAGAAAAACTTGGATGACCAACTATCTTTTAGTTGGAGAAGAGCCAGAAATCTCAAAGATAAGATGGTACATAGTCATCTTTACAGGAATAAAAATAACAATCCTAATAGGTTGAAGGGCTTTTATAAATGTGGAACGTGCAAAGCATGCCAATACATGACACCCACTAAAGTTTATAAAGACAAGTTTGGCGATGAATGAAAAATACAGGAATTCTTAAATTGTAATTCTCCAGGGGTAGTGTACTGCCTTATATGCCCGTGCTCAAAAAAATATGTTGGAATTACTACAAGACCTTTTAAAAAAAGAGTACTTGAGCATATCAATAATATAAAAAAGATCAGGAAAGATCAAGAAAAACTCAAAGTACTCACCACGGTTGCCCAACATTTTTTATTGCAACATAATGGTGAATCAAAAGGAATACAAGCTTTTGCAATGGAGAAAATTAATTTAGGAATACAAAGTGGTGACTTACAAAAAGAGTTACTAAAAAGGGAAACTAGAATGATTTTTCAGATGGGGAGTATGGCCCCACGAGGTTTAAACGATTATAATAACTATATATCCTTTTTATAACGTGTTTATATACTCTTCTCCATATTTCTCTTGCATAGATGAAGATATGGACTAGTTGATTTATACCTCTAAATTCAACCTTTATCATTCTCTATGACTAAAATTAGATCTGTCAGAGTAATATTGGTGGATGTTGGAAGAGGAGCTATTTATAATCGGACTAATTACGATACAAATGTCACATGATTCTCCAATTTTCCTTTATCAGCTTTTCTCTATTTGAAACGAGCTATATCTCTAGGGCGGGCTTATTATTCATCTTACCAGTCACTTACCTTATTAATTATGGCAGACTAATCATAGTCTTTACAATCATTTTATACGTTTAGATCAAAAGAATGTTGATCAGTATACATTATTAATGAGAATCCCCTTATTACGGGATAATTATTTTATGTAACTTGATCATTTCGGTACTTATGTCATAATTTATGATTCTTGAATTCTTAATTCCATTTGTATTACATGATGTGTATTTAATTTACCCTTACATGATTACGAAGGATTGGTCTGTAGCCCACGGGGTATAAACGCCTATAAAATCAATGCAATGCTCTCCTTCTTATATATAGACTTCATAATCGCCATATTGGACTATAAAGATAACTGTGTGCAGTCTCAGTTAAATTAGTAGAAACTCTATTAAAACATTGCTGACACAATCCAGCTATTGAGGCAGCCCAATACCTCGGAGGACTGTCTAACAATTGCTAAAGTCTCGTTGATACGTTCCCTTGGTAACCTAGTTTCTGTTCAGCCAATAACAATTACTTATGTAATGTTACCATTATTAGGATTGGCTGGAAATGACGTATATCTAACCCGCATGGAGGATAGAATGACAATTGATGTATTTATCCAGGGAACGAAATTGATTGGCTTAAGATTTAAAGCCACAGCTACCCACACTACTATATAAGAGCTGTCATATACCTAGACTCATTCCGTCTTGAAAAAGCTAAGAGCGAAACGCACGTCGGCGTCTCGTCTCACTTATCCTCTGTTACATAGTTTCCCCTATGAATCGCTCCCCAGATTTGACAGGCAGGGAATTATAACAAAATCCCGCGATTCTGAAACTTAGCCTCCAGGTCTTCTACTGCGCTCTTATTATAGACCTTTACTGCTTGATATATTAGTTGACCAGAGTCTTACCTTTTAGCTCTGATCACTTGGCTGAATTTTTTTTAGGAATATAGGGCATATATCAATATGTGTCCAGGATTGTATAGTGTTTGCCTTTTCTTTCTTTAGAAATGCAGTTATCTGTGAGGTGCACTTTGTTAATGATAAATATTACAATAGAGGATTATATTGAGACATTGCAATACATTTGCATTGTAATCACTTTAATTCACCGTTTTATTCTCTATTTTTAATGATATTTCGTTCATATCTTTCCAATTATCTTAATGACTTTAATAAAAGTTATGTTTTAATTAATACTGTTAGGAGTGCCTCTGCATACACTGTCTTTTCCTCCTCCTTTGTATCTCCTTGATTTTCAGTGTAGGATGCACCCCCCGACTGATTTCTCACTTGGGCATCACTTATTACGAATTAATAATCAATGTTTACTAATATTTTTGCCTGGTGCGGTTTTTCAATTGTTCTTTAGCTAACTTCCATGTGTCAGTTGGTCCACTGTCAGAGACAGCTTGAACAGGGAACAGGTAAGATCATGATACCTCTCTTTTGAGGGAGAGTGTTCCACCACTACCTGATTGCGTCATTGATGGCTGCTGATTGGCCTACTTTTCCTGCCATGACCCGTTAAAGCTCAACAAGACCCCGAAATAGCTGCTGTACAAACATACCAACCTGTCCACTGTAAGATGCACTCCTCCCAATCTATAAAAGTGAGTGCACCCAAAAGTAATCATGTGGTACTTCACCACTGATCCTACCACCCCACCAAACATGTACCAATGTCCATGTTCAAATTAGAATGGGCCCTATCAATTTGAGCTAGACTATTAGCCCTCTTCCAAACCATTCTGGGAATAATATATGACCAAATCAAACAAATATCAGCCCAACAAGCAATTATTGTGGCCAGATCAGACTTAAGGTTTGTGATGAGGTTGAAACCCCTAATCGTCCCCAAATCATTGCTACCCAAATGTAGACCTAACACCTCTGGTTTCCCAAACTGGGCTCATACAGGCCCAGGGTTCTTAACAATGAAGCCCAATGTATTCCCCTAATGCCAAACCATCTAATGCCCGCGGCCCCTGGGAAGATGGACAAATTATGAGCAGAGGCATTCTTACTGGCCCAATATACAAAAGAGTGCCCCACAAACCACACCATCATGGGGTCCCAACGACAACCTGAAACATGGAGGAATAACATGTTCAAATAAAGCATCCTAAACCATGCACATCAAGGCATCTAATGAGCGGCTAAACAGAGCAGTCCTAGCAGGGAAAGGACTTATGGGGTGACCCATATGGTGGCAAAACTGTTAAAAAACCTTGAAGGACCTCAAGCCAATCAGGCCCTTCATTCTGAGAAACAATTAGGCAAATTCATCCATGCCCCCACAAAACATGGCAAGCAACGCAGGTAATGCTTCATCCCAGCAAGGGAAAGAGCAAGCATCAGTGTTTATTACACAACCTAATATACCTTTCTAGCAACTAAATTTCCATCTACCCAGCTCCATAATTCTTTTAAGGGAACAATCTTTCTCAGTCACGACCACAGCAGTGCCAACCCTAAAGAAATGAGTCCCTTAATCTGGCCAACTAAGCCCTAGCTTACATAAGAATCTTTTAATGACTGCCTGGAACTGGCATTTAGTTAGAGGAGTCCCACTGAGATGTCTCAACCTGGCCCAGCTGGCAGCTGGCCACTTGCCCATATAAACACCAGCCAAGTGCACGGGTCAAACCACTATATTCTCTCTCCTTACCAATGTAATCCAATGCCCTCTACAGAGCTGATCAGTTTTGATCTGTGGATTTTACAAACTAAACTATACCTTATACATTAAAACCCACATTCCTGTATGTTAAACCTGTACATTGTGACAACTTAGAGGACGCCACCAATTTGCTAATCCTGAATGCCCCAAATAAAGCAATAGAAAAAAACAAACTGAAAAGCAAACTTCAAATGCATCAGAAGCAACCAGATCCACAGTTTCAATTAGTTTCATTAAGAGATCCCCATCCACTGGCCGCCTCCTGACCTCCGCAACCAACATCAGTCTGTCCCAACCTCTTAAAGTCTTGCTAACAAGAAAAGTCCTAGCGACATCACTGCTGCCCTGCAATTGTAGGAAGAAAGAAATACCAGCCAACACTGACACTATACAGGCCTTGGACCTACCTGAAGAAAAATCATTGCATACAAAAGCCATACCACACTCTTCCTACGTCTTATCTCCTTGGTCACTTGAATTACAGAACAATCCCCACTCAATCCCTGTGTCACGGGCACTAGGAGTCTTTACCCAGGGATCGCCAGGTGATGGACTTACCAGAGCAGTATAGATGGTAATATGGTACTCTGGTAACGGGGTGATCACGGAACAGGAGACAGCAGATGGTAGAGAATGCTCGTGGAAAGTCTATGACTAGCAGCACTGGTAATATATAGGTAGTAGTCAGTGCCGTAACTAGACATTGTGGTGCCCTGGGCGAGACTGGGCACCGGCGCCCCCCATCTAAGTGGGAGTGGCATTTGACAAGTGGGTGTGGCCAACTTAATATGGGTGTGGCTAGCACTTTACTGAAAGAATTTGTATATATTATAATAGAATGCAATTTGCTGTAAGCACAAATTTCCTGTCTATGTTGTATCAAATAATGATGACATGCTCACATCAAGCAGCATTTAATTTATATCTCACTGTAACAACCGGATGTTTTAGCAAATAATCAAAAACACAATAATCACAAAACACAAATAGGCACTTTTCATGATGAACCCAAGCAGATGTCAATATAACGGAAGGAGACATACTATCAGGGGCGAGAGCAGGACTTTGATGTAGAGGTTTTCCAAGTTTGTTCTTCACCAAAATATTCATGTTTATACATACCCTACAAATACTACATACAGTACACATTATAAAGTGCTCCATATAATTCCCACTAAATATATAGACAAAACTGCTGGTATAGAAAGTTGGTGTATACTGGACATAATATATTTGAATGTACTTTTGTGTGGAGAATAAACCTGATGGTAAACAAGAGCGATGTTATAAAGAAGGTGGTATAAAGAGTACTGTATGTATGAGCTGCACTGGCAAAGCTTAGATATAAAAAGTAATAGAAGTGGCTGCTACAAATGGCAGGACATTAGGGTCTCTTCATATTATAATCAACAGGTATCACACCTGCATATAAAACATGTCCAAACTGACACTCTGCAAGGATACTTGGCCCAAGTGGGCGCAGCCGCCCGATACCTACCTTCGTGCCCAGAGGAATCGCCGCTCTAATTCAGATCCCCTACAAGCAACAATCCATTCCCGGCAATGATGCGTTCCAACAACAGGAAGTTCGGCATTTGGAACGCATTTGCGTTCCAAATGCCGAACTTCCTGTTGTTGGAACGCACATGCGTTCCACTGCATTGCCGGGAATGGATTGTTGCTTGTAGGGGATCTGAATTAGAGCGGCGATTCCTCTGGGCACGGAGTCAGGTATCGGGCGGCTGCGCCCACTTGGGCTTGCGCCCGGGGCGGTCGCACCGCCCGCACCGCCGTCGTTACGGCTCTGGTAGTAGTACACGAGGAACTGAATGGACAAAGGAAACGTGAGGGTAGTCAGTGGTCTGCGGTAGCAAGTTGTACCACTGCTATAGTGAGGAGGAATGTCCAGAAGCAATGAGGAGGTGATGAGAGTCAGCGGTCTGCATTTAGCAAGTTGTACCGCTGTCTATGTGAAGGAATGGAATCCAGGTGGAGGTATCCGGGAAGTCAGTGGTCTGCGTTAGCAAGTTGTACCACTGCTATGTGAAAGGATACTGGAAACAGGTGACTCAGGAAACAGGGAACAGTGGTCTGCCTCTAGCAAGTTGTACCACTGAATATATATGTGAGGAGGAGCACGGGGAGAGAAAATGCAATACAGAGTATACACGGGCACACTGAACTTGATCCCACGATGATATGCACAATATAGTAATGACTGAACAGCACTGCACAATAATACAAAGTCACAGGAACTATCCGGGCAAAAGGTAACACAGTCAAATGATGGCAATAGTCTCAGCGGATAGTAAACTCCAGAGGAGAACAACTCAGTCCAGCAAGATATGCAATACACCAGCACAGTCAATGAGAAGTATGCATACCGTGGTTCAGGAGCAGGCTGTCAGACAGGAGTGCAGAGATACCTGAACGGCTGGAGGCCGGCAGTATGCGAAGTCCCAGGAGGGTAGAAGCGGTAATCAAGTAGGTGCAGCGCACAGATAGGTAGACCAGCAGAGATAGAAACAAATACTCAGGAAGCAGTAGTATATAGAACTGGACACCTGGAGAACACTGAAGAGTAGAGATGGTCTAGACGAGATGAAAGCAGCGAGGTGTTGATCCGATGCAGACTGGCGAGTTGACACAGGCAGGAACACTGTAGAAGCACGGAGAGCGGATCAGCTGGCTGCAGACACGAGTAGAACTGAAGGGTAGCGGCAAGCAGGACACTGCAGGTACACGGAGGTAGCGGATAGGAATCAGCAGGTGCAGTCACGATGAAACACGGGAGAGTTGAGATGAGCTGGAACTGTTGAGCACGGAGGCAGCGGATAGGAATCAGCTGGTGCAGTCTCGATGAAACACAGGAGAGTTGAAGTGAGCTGATAACTGTAGTGCACGGAGGCAGCGGATAGGAATCAGCTAATACAGTCACGATGAAACACAGGAGAGTTGAAGTGAGTTGGTAACTGTAGTGCACGGAGGCAGCGGATAGGAATCAGCTAATACAGTCACGATGAAACACAGGAGAGTTGAAGTGAGTTGATAACTGTAGTGCACGGAGGCAGCGGATAGGAATCAGCTAATACAGTCACAATGAAACACAGGAGAGTTGAAGTGGTCTGGAAACCACGGGAGAGTTGAAGTGGTCTGGAAACCACAGAAATCAGCTGAGCTGAATACACGAGGAAACACAGGAACACCTTCAGAGGCTCATGGGAATGAGACTCCAAGATCAGGCAACGAGGTATGGAACTCAGGTGCTTTAAATAGGGAGTGTTGCCTGATCAGCCAATTAACTAAAAGGAACCTAAACAGAAGGTTTGAAAGGGCTGCACATGCGCAGACCCTCAGGATGGTGGACGGCCACGGTCCCTAAACACACGGGAAGAAGCACTCACAGTCTGGTGAGTGACAGTACCCCCCCTTTTAAAGGTGGGCACAGAACACCTGGACCCGGGCTTGTCCGGATTTTTGGAATAAAACTTCTTAAGAAGAGCTGGAGCGTTGAGATCTTCAGCTTTGATCCATGAACGCTCCTCAGGACCAAAGCCCTTCCAATGAACGAGGAAATGAAGAACTCCTCGCGAAATTTTTGCGTCCAATATATGAGTAATCTCGAAATCTTCCTCCTGATGAACTTGAACTGTCTGAGGTGCTGAAGGAGGGACCGAGAAACGGTTGATGATGAGAGGTTTGAGCAAGGACACATGGAAGGCGTTGGAAATGCGAAGATTCTTAGGAAGTAGAAGTTTGAAACAAACTGGATTTATCACTTGAATGATCCTATATGGACCAATAAAACGGGGAGCGAATTTCATAGATGGGACCTTCAAACGAATATTTTTGGTAGATAACCAGACACGATCTCCAATTTTCAGTGGTGGAATAGCCCGCCTCTTCTTATCTGCAAAAGACTTATATTTGGCAGATGTCTTCTTTAAACAGGTTTTGACCTGAGACCAAATATTTTTGAAGGTCTGACAAACAGTCTCTACAGCAGGAACTTGGGTGGGAGGGAGGGCAGGAAATTCCGGAAAAGACGGATGGTGACCGTAAACCACAAAGAATGGAGTTTTGGAAGATGACTCATGGTACATGTTGTTATGAGCGAATTCAGCCCAAGGAAGCAATTCTACCCAGTTGTCTTGATTGGCTGATGAGAACATCCTTATAAAGGTCTCGAGATCTTGATTGACCCTTTCAGTTTGTCCGTTTGATTGAGGATGGTAGGAAGATGAGAGTGCTAATCGTATGCCCAAGGTCTTACAGAGGGCCCGCCAGAATCTGGAAACGAATTGTACTCCTCTATCTGACACAATCTCAGACGGACATCCATGAATACGAAAGATTTCCTTGACGAAATGCTCAGCCAGAGTAGAAGAGGAAGGCAAACCAGACAAAGGGACAAAATGAGCCATCTTCGAAAATCTGTCTACCACTACCCAAATAGTATTACAATTTTTACTAGGCGGAAGATCAGTAACAAAGTCCATACTAATATGGGTCCAGGGCTTGGATGGAATGGGTAGTGGTTGAAGCAAACCCGCTGGGGTTCTGCGGGAGGTCTTAAACTGAGAACACAATTCACAAGCAGCTACAAACTCTTTGACATCTCTCTCATCGAGGGCCACCAGTAACTTCGAGAGAGAATGTCAAAGGTCTTGCGTTCACCAGCATGTCCAGAAAAACGAGAAGAGTGGAACCACGAAAGGATTTTCCTCCTAAGAGTAGGAGGCACGAGGGTCTTCCCAAATGGTAGCACTTTAGTGGAAGAAGCAGCCAGCGAAATACATTTGGGGTCTAGTATAGAGTGGTTGGAAACCTCTTCAACGTCAGAGGATGTCACAAAAGCTCGGGATAGAGCGTCAGCTTTTTTGTTCTTGACAGCCGGTTTGAAGGTTATGATTAATTCGAAACGAGAAAAGAAAAGAGACCATCTTGCTTGACGAGGATTCAAGCATTGAGCAGACTGTAGATATGACAAGTTCTTATGATCCGTGAAAATCGTCACAGGGTGACGAGCTCCCTCCAACAAGTATCTCCACTCCTCTAATGCTACTTTGATAGCCAGCAACTCCTTGTCCCCGATAGTGTAATTCCTCTCCGCAGGCAGGAGACCCCGAGAGTAAAAGGCACAAGGATGGAATTTTTGTTGCTCCGATCGTTGGGAGAGAATGGCTCCTAAGCCAACATTAGAGGCATCTACTTCTAGGAGGAAGGGAAGTGTCACATCAGGCTGTCGAAGAATGGGAGCAGAGGAGAAGGACTCTTTAAGAAATTGAAAGGCTTGGAGAGCCTCAGATGACCATTGCTTAGTATTGGCCCCTTTACGAGTCAGGGCCACAATAGGAGATGCAATGGACGAGAAGTCTTGAATGAAGCGTCTATAGTAATTGGCAAAACCTAAAAAACGCTGAATGGCACGAAGAGTAGTTGGCTGAGGCCAATGTAATACAGCATTCACCTTTTCTGGATCCATTTGTAGACCAACTCCGGAGACAATATAACCCAAAAATGGAATCTGGGGCAACTCGAATGAACATTTTTCTAGTTTACAGAATAATGAATTTTTCCGGAGTCTGGAAAGGACCTCTGCCACATGTTGGTGATGACAAGGCAGGTCCTGTGAAAAGATCAATATGTCGTCCAGGTAGACAACGACACATACATATAACAAGTCCCGAAAGATCTCATTAATGAAGCCCTGGAAGAAAGCGGGGGCATTACATAACCAGAAAGGCATTACTAAAGATTCATAATGCCCATCTCTGGTGTTGAAAGCTGTCTTCCATTCGTCACCGGACCGGATTCTAATTAAATTATAGGCACCACGAAGATCCAACTTGGTAAAGATCCGAGCTCCCTTAATGCGATCAAATAACTCAGTAATCAGAGGAATGGGATACCGATTTTTAATAGTAATGGCGTTAAGTCCACGAAAATCTATGCAGGGGCGTAGTGATCCATCCTTCTTTTGTACGAAGAAGAACCCGGCTCCAGCGGGAGAGGTGGAAGGTCGAATAAAACCTCGCTGGAGATTCTCTTGGATGTATTCAGATGTAGCTTGAGTTTCAGGTAACGAAAGTGGATACACCCGACCCCTAGGAGGAGTCTTGCCAGGTAGATCAATTGGACAATCCCATGAACGATGAGGAGGAAGACGTTCAGACTGAGCTTTATCAAAAACATTGGCAAATGAAGCATACTGCGGAGGAAGTCCCGGTGAGGAAGATGAGATGGAAGATTGCTGTATTTTAAGAGGAATGACTTGGGAAAGACAACGATGATGACATTCAGCTCCCCTAAACGTAACTTGAGGAGTGCGCCAGTCAATCTGGGGAGAATGACATTGAAGCCATGGAAGGCCTAAAACAATCGGACTTGTAGTAACAGGAAGAATTAAAAACGAAATCTCTTCATGGTGTAGCACACCAATCTGAAGCGTTACTGGAGACGTACTCTGGGTGATGAGACCATTGATGAGACGTGATCCATCTATAGCAGTCACAGTAATCGGTGTTTTCAAAGTAATCACTGGTAGGGACCATTGATTCACTAGGAATTTAGAAATTAAATTTCCTGCTGCTCCAGAATCAATCAGTGCTTGGGACTCAAAAGATTTGGTAGCAAAGGAAATCGTAACATCAAAAGCGCAGACTTTTAATTTCGTAGAACATGGAGATGACTTCAGGGATCCTAACTTCACCTCTCCAGAACTAGTTAGGGCCTGGCATTTCCCGATTTCTTAGGGCAAGAATTGAGCATATGTGTGGAATCAGCACAATAGATACAGAGTATATTCTTTACTCTTCGGTTCCTCTCCTCAGAAGTTAATTTGGAACGTCCTATCTCCATGGGGATCACAGGAGATGAAGCTGGACGAAGTTGAGGGGTTGAGCGAAGAGGTGCTTTAACTGAAGTTGTTTTTTCAGATTCCCTTTCACGAAACCTCATGTCTACATGATGATAGAGGGAAATTAAATCTTCTAATGACGTAGGTAGCTCTTGGGTAGTCAGTGCATCTTTAATTTTATCGGAGAGCCCCTGCCAGAAGGCGGCAATTAATGCTTCAGTGTTCCACTGAAGTTCAGAGGCTAATATCCTAAATTGAATGACGTACTGGCCTACTGTACGAGAACCCTGACGTAAACGGAGAATGCTGGAAGCAGCGGAGATTACACGACCTGGTTCATCGAATACACTTCGGAACATAGAAATTAATTTGGCACTATCTTGTAATACTGGATCGTTCCTCTCCCACAGAGGGGAAGCCCAAGCCAGCGCTTGTCCGGAAAACAATGAAATAAGATAGGCCAGTCTGGAACGATGGGTAGAAAAATTTTGAGGTTGGAGCTCAAAATGAACTGAGCATTGGTTGAGAAAACCCCTACAAGTTTTGGGGTCCCCATCATACTTTTACAGATTAGGCAGGTGAAGCGTGGAAGCCGTAGACACCTGGGATGGCACTGGGGAAATGGAGGAAAGCACAGGAGCTTCAACATTAGCTGTAACATTCTGTCCAGATGTTCCTTGGGAGGCTAACGCCTGGTAACATTGTAGTAACAGCTGTTGGCGAGCATCCTGTTGCTTCACACGGGTAACCAGATGCTGCAGCATCTCTTTAGCTGTAGGTTCTGAATCTGGGTCTGTCATGGCCTGATCTTACTGTCACGGGCACTAGGAGTCTTTACCCAGGGATCACCAGGTGATGGACTTACCAGAGCAGTATAGATGGTAATATGGTACTCTGGTAGCGGGGTGATCACGGAACAGGAGACAACAGATGGTAGAGAATGCTCGTGGAAAGTCTATGACTAGCAGCACTGGTAATATATAGGTAGTAGTACACGAGGAACTGAATGGACAAAGGAAACGTGAGGGTAGTCAGTGGTCTGCGGTAGCAAGTTGTACCACTGCTATAGTGAGGAGGAATGTCCAGAAGCAACGAGGAGGTGATGAGAGTCAGCGGTCTGCGTTTAGCAAGTTGTACCGCTGTCTATGTGAAGGAATGGAATCCAGGTGGAGGTATCCGGGAAGTCAGTGGTCTGCGTTAGCAAGTTGTACCACTGCTATGTGAAAGGATACTGGAAACAGGTGACTCAGGAAACAGGGAACAGTGGTCTGCCTCTAGCAAGTTGTACCACTGAATATATATGTGAGGAGGAGCACGGGGAGAGAAAATGCAATACAGAGTATACACGGGCACACTGAACTTGATCCCACGATGATATGCACAATATAGTAATGACTGAACAGCACTGCACAATAATACAAAGTCACAGGAACTATCCGGGCAAAAGGTAACACAGTCAAATGATGGCAATAGTCTCAGCGGATAGTAAACTCCAGAGGAGAACAACTCAGTCCAGCAAGATATGCAATACACCAGCACAGTCAATGAGAAGTATGCATACCGTGGTTCAGGAGCAGGCTGTCAGACAGGAGTGCAGAGATACCTGAACGGCTGGAGGCCGGCAGTATGCGAAGTCCCAGGAGGGTAGAAGCGGTAATCAAGTAGGTGCAGCGCACAGATAGGTAGACCAGCAGAGATAGAAACAAATACTCAGGAAGCAGTAGTATATAGAACTGGACACCTGGAGAACACTGAAGAGTAGAGATGGTCTAGACGAGATGAAAGCAGCGAGGCGTTGATCCGATGCAGACTGGCGAGTTGACACAGGCAGGAACACTGTAGAAGCACGGAGAGCGGATCAGCTGGCTGCAGACACGAGTAGAACTGAAGGGTAGCGGCAAGCAGGACACTGCAGGTACACGGAGGTAGCGGATAGGAATCAGCAGGTGCAGTCACGATGAAACACGGGAGAGTTGAGATGAGCTGGAACTGTTGAGCACGGAGGCAGCGGATAGGAATCAATTGGTGCAGTCTCGATAACACAGGAGAGTTGAAGTGAGCTGATAACTGTAGTGCACGGAGGCAGCGGATAGGAATCAGCTAATACAGTCACCATGAAACACAGGAGAGTTGAAGTGAGTTGGTAACTGTAGTGCACGGAGGCAGCGGATAGGAATCAGCTAATACAGTCACGATGATACACAGGAGAGTTGAAGTGAGTTGATAACTGTAGTGCACGGAGGCAGCGGATAGGAATCAGCTAATACAGTCACGATGAAACACAGGAGAGTTGAAGTGGTCTGGAAACCACGGGAGAGTTGAAGTGGTCTGGAAACCACAGGAATCAGCTGAGCTGAATACACGAGGAAACACAGGAACACCTTCAGAGGCTCATGGGAATGAGACTCCAAGATCAGGCAACGAGGTATGGAACTCATGTGCTTTAAATAGGGAGTGTTGCCTGATCAGCCAATTAACTAAAAGGAACCTGAACAGAAGGTTTGAAACGGCTGCACATGCGCAGACCCTCAGGATGGTGGACGGCCACGGTTCCTAAACACACGGGAAGAAGCACTCACAGTCTGGTGAGTGACACCCTGCCTCCCTATATCTATTAAAAGTAGTGGGGGCCAATGCTCTCCCGGCCAAACCTTCTATGTCGACTTGATAATATGCCAAACACAATCAGGGCATGACAAAACAACCGCACTTGCTGCAGGTGGAACTGACCGAAATCGAACCCAATCAAAGTGGAATAATGCATCAGCTAAAGTGTAATGTGCCTCTGTAACATGTCTTGCATGAAAATCAATACTGAGACACAAGCATTTAAGGACAAAGTGCCTAATCAACCAGATTACTGGGGGAGAAGCCCTGGTGGTTAGTAATTGCCTGAACCGCCCCCAGATTATCACACTATAACACAATGCTCCTATCCTGCAACGTTTCCACCCAAAATTTGACAGTCACTATTATTGGGAACAATTCAAAAAGGAGCGATTTCTCTCTGGGTCCCTTCTTATGTCAATCAAGAAAGCCAAGGCTCTGCACCGATTGCCATCATGGTATGCCCCAAAGCCAGCAGAACCAGCTGCTGTTCAAAACAGCTGCAGGTCGCCATTAGTTGTGGAATGAGGAACATACAAACAAACACCATTACAGTGACAGATGAAAACCTGCCATATCTTTAAATCTTCCTTTATGTCCCCAGACAGTCTGATAAAGTAGTGACCTGTCACCACCACTACCGTAGCACTCTACAGCTTTAGACACAATATTCTGCCTATTGCTATGACTCTATAGGAAATATGCAGGAACTATCAGATTTAGACTACTCTTTCTTGTCAATTGCGTGAACTCCTTTTCCCTTCCCTCAGCCCTTCCAACTCTCCCCCCCCCCTCACCCTAAGATGGGGCAAAAGAGTATGCTGTCCAGATACAGGGAAAGTCACCTCACCTGGCACCAACTGGGGGGACCAGGATGGAGTCAGTGATGGGGATGTTTAGCTCTCACCGCCTACTTAGTATAAGTGGGGAAAGGGAGGAAACGGGCAGTTTGCCAAAGGGAGCCATGGAGCATAGCAAAATAAAAAAAAAGGAGAAACACAGAGCAGGGAGGAAGAAGAGGAAATAATGGGGGAAGAAAAAGAAAGTGACAGGGAGGTAAAATAAAAGGAAAGCAACTAAAGACAGAGATAGCAAAGAAATAAACAGGGGGCAGCAAATACAAGAAAAAGGCAACAAAGCACTGTCAAATTTGTGTTGAAGGAGGGACTCACCACAGGAAACTCCACAGCAGCACATTGTGGAAATTTCCAGTGACAGAGAAAGTAGCCAGCCTATGCCTAAGTTTATAAAACCTTCCCAGCTCAGGCTGTCCCCCAAATTTCCTTCTGATTGGCTAACAATTGAAATAACAAAAACCTTACATTATCAACCCTTGCAGGACACACAGCTTGATTTTGTATTTACCAAAACCTGGGCACTTATATGCATTTTGGCCAATTACCTGCCATGTATTATCTTAAACTGTATCCAGGATATTTGTGTTTTGCTTTTAGGTTTTGTTTTGTTTTTAAGATTGAGATACACAAGCTTTCTTTTGGGGTATATAAAATTACAGTTGACACTTGGAATAAAGATTTGAAAGTCCATGCTAGTGCTTGTAAGAAATATAGGAGATATAAGTACTCAGCGTATAATTTTTCTTCACACACATTGGATTGTACCTGGTCATATAAATGGCAAATTTTCTGCTAAACACATTGAAATCCACCAAAAGGTATAGGGCCTGAGTCTTTAAGGAGAATAAAGCATAAAATAGGAGTTACTTCGCATTTGGGCAAAACCATGTTGCATTGGAGGAGGAGGTAAATTTAAAATGTAGGGACAGATTTATACTTGGGGTAGGGTAAGTCCTAGATCAACTTTAAATTTCAGTGTAAAAATAAAGCTATCAAGTATTTGTGTGCTACATGAAAATAAAAGGCAGTATTTAACGTATGTTCAAAATAATAAACTAATTTGCATCCCTTGCATTGTAACATACAACAAAGCTGTCATGATCAGGATGGCGGGAAAGAGCCCTCATATTGGGACTGTCCTGCCTAAATCCGGACAGTTGGGAGGTATGCTGTAATCTTATTCACTACTTTCCTGTAATTCCAATTCAAAAATTAATACAATAGGACATAGCAACATCACAAAGATTAAACATCTATTTTCCTACACAGTATAGTGTAAAATATATATTTTATTATTTCAGGCTGTCCGCTTGTGGCGAATGAATGGTTAAAGGATGTGTTCAACAAAACACACTATACCCCAAAAAATGACATTATCAAAACTAAAGACTTATCAGACATGTGATTCAAACCACCGTCACGGGTGGCATTTCCTCCCGCAGGCTCTCAAGCTCCTTATTATATCTGAGCTATTTCAATCCAGGTTACCATAGAAACAACAAGGCCGCAGCCTCAGCTCACAGTAGAGCTGTATGTAAACACTTAAGCATTTACACCTCCTATCCCTCCTTTTTGCACCTTTTTATGGCTACAGATAGAAATAAAACGATACAAGGACACAATAATTTTTAGTTTGTGATGAACTTATGAAATAGAAAATAAGTGATACACTTTAAAGATTTAACACCACATTATCTTTAATACCATCAATATTGATTTCAATTACATGGCTTTTGAACTGTTGTAAAGTGTATGTGGCTGGCAGTTTTAGATCACAACTTAATTAAATTACCAGCCTTATTTGTTTTTGCCCATTGTTTACCAGAGGGATTCAGTTTCTTGGTCACTCACCTATCTTTTGAATGCCTTATTGTTGCCTTAGACATTGACATATTGATATTCCAATTTCGACATGGGATAATAATGGTTTACTGCTATATCAGCTAGAGGATAGCCTAGGATGACAGCTAAAATAAATAGCCAAAATAACATTTTACAGGTGGGGTAAGTGATTCCAAAGAATAAATATTTTCTGACAACAGTTACACAGACAGGAATATGGTGAAAACTATAAGAGCAACATGTACAAAATAGACACTTACTCAAAAATATGACAGACAACATGTCCGACATGCGTTCTAGAAACCCCGACAGCAGAAAATCGTGGCAGTGTGGATTCACGTCACTTAAAAGTGCGACACTCACATTGCAGGTATTAAGGTAGCAATGTCAGGAACCCGCGGCTGGATCATGTAAAATTCCTAGTAAGAAGCCGAAGCCTATCCCTAACCCTAATCCTAACTGCTTTTTATTTTAGTTTTTTTACCGATCCAGCCAGGGTGCTGGCATTGCCACCCGAATACTGGTAATGTGAGTGTTGCTCTTTCAAGTGACTTCAATCCACACTGCTGCGATTTTCTGCTGTCTGGGTTTCTAGAACGCATGTGGGACATGTTGCCTGTCATATTTTTGAGTGTCTATTTTGTACATGCCTCTCTTATAATTTTTGCCATTTTCCTGTCTGTATAACAGATGTCGGATTTGTAGTCATTGCAATGATGACTACCACTGAATTTTACTGTATCCTTTTTATTATTATTCATGGAGCAGACTGTATTATTCCCACAACGGTTAATGATAAGGGAGTTAATAAATATAAATGTGATTAATTAATGATATTGCAATTAGTTCATTATAGGGATGAAGGAGTCAATGATTATAAAGGTTTATGATGGTGAAGGAGTTATTATAATGAGACGAAAGGGTTTCATGAGTATACAGACGGGTTAATTAATTATGAGAGGGATGATGTAGGAGTTTATAAGGGGCTAATTAGTAATATTGTGGGGTTAATTGATAATGGGGAGGTTGATATTGATGAAGAGGGTATGATGATGATGATTATGATGATGATGGTGAGAGACTAATTTTGAGATTAATGACTAAGGATGAGAGGATTGATTGATGAGTGGGTTAATGATTATTATGATAAAGGGTTATTCATGATGATATGAGGATTACCGGTACTTATGATGGACCGCTGCTCATGGGCCAGTTCTATGTGCTTCCCCAGGCTAAATTTTGCCAGCCAGTCCCTACATGTAATGTGTGGGGAGAGGGATGGAGGTGTTATTGATGTAATGTGCAGGGCTGCCAGGATGAATTTGAGGCCCTGGTACAATAACTTATTTTGGCCCCCTTCATAGATGATTAGGAGAGAACATGTATTTATGTCACCAAAGGTGCTTGGTCACACAGTGTTAGGGGCATGGTGTGGTGTATTACGAGTTTATGACACTAGGTGGCAATATAAATGTAGAGGGCACATGTGCTTTAGATAACTCCCCTACTGACAGAGAACTACATCCCATAACATGCAACGGGTAGGGTGTGTGTGAAGGTGCCATTACAGAGAGACAGAGAGTAATGGGAGTCTGAGAGACAGATAGATTAAGGAGAGAGAGAGAGACACCCTGAGAAAGTGGAGAAGAATTTACAGTAGAGAGTGGGAGAGCTTACCAGAAATCTGAGAGGAGCCATCTTGGATACAGATGCTAGAGACCAGTAAGTATAAGTAAGCCATGTTTACCTTGTTATTGATCTACTTCATACTTGCCAACTTTGGAGATTACCCCTCCCAGAGATCTCCAAAGTTGGCCATATCTTGGGGACGTGGCCACAGTAATCGCGTTATTAGGCCACGTCCTAGCTATATAATACCAATGTTGGCCTATTATAGCAGGGGGCGGGGCCAGGATGACACAATTAGCTCCACCCCCACCCTCCACCAACGATGCCTACAGGATTCGGGAGGTTGCCCTGCTCTCCCTGGAGTCCAGGAGAGCTCCCAAAAATTCAGGAGTCTCCCAGACTTTCAGGGAGAGTAGGCAACTATGATCTACTTGGACTGAGTATTTTTGTTACTAGTCAGGTAGGGAACAGGTGGGGAGACCTGAATAATATTTCATAAAACTTTTTTGCAGGATTATGATATAGTGACAAGCAGGTGAGGACTGGCAAATTTTAGCTCAGGGGGCAAGACTTGGCTCAGCTACCTATTAGAAACATTTTAAAGGAAAACAAATGCAGGTCACCCAGTGACTCAGCTTAAGGTAAACCCACTATGGGACTGGTCCGGGGGGCAGATATTCCCCTTGTGATAAGGGTGAAGAGTAGGGAAAGATAGGGGTTAGAGAATCAGACTAAAACTGAGGAAAATTGCACCAAACACTTTGGCATTATTTACTATCTGTGGGAAAGTCCTAACTATGTGTTGAGGAGCCAGCTTGTACTAAAGTGACGGTATGCTCATGCCTAAAGGAAAAAAAGGAATAGTGGGGGTGTAACTTGTATTCTATATTCATGTCGAATTGGAAGAAAGACAGAGAAGAGAGTATGCTCTTCTAAATTGTCAGCAGAAAGTAAACGTTTTGTGGAAAGGAGGAAAATTGCAAAGTGCTGCTGTGTGAAATTACATATGTTAAGCTGATGTTGAGGAATACAGACAACTGTGAGATTGCTCTGTGCTATTTGCAACTGTAATGCCTGTTTGCTCTGTGAAGGAGAAGAAGAGATCTCCATTAGTACTGCTAAAGAGAGCGCATAATTGCATTATATTACCTGTTTATTATGCAAATATTTTTTATATGATATGTGTTAGTGGAATTGAAGTATATTGCTAGTGAGAAGTATTGTGGCTAGAGTAGTATTGCAGGATTGCAATTTAAACGGTTAGAGGTACCTCTTAATGGTATATAACAAGTCACATGCAAAGTGTATTTAGTATTAGTTAGTCCTGTTCATTTAATATTGTAGAAAAATTTGTATCTAAACTGCTCAATTTAAAGAGAGATATTTTTTAGATATATAAAACTTACAAAACCTTTAGGAGTCCACACCTCACTAATAAATATGCCGGTGTGGCTTTTAAAGACCAGTCTGGTATATTGCTATTTCATTTGTGTGTGTCTGTGGTCTTAAGTAGGTCTTCCTCTTGTGTTGCTCATTGCAAGAACATTACCCCATGAAGATCCTACTGAACTCTGACTATGGTTGGGGCACTGCGCAACAAAGGAAATAAGATAAAAATGTATTTACAGACTGGAAAACACAAATCTGTACACACACCCGAGCGGGAAAAGGGGGGTGTGTACAAGCCATTGATCAATTATAATTTAAAGTTACTTCTTGCCTGCTCCATATGTAAGGAGATATTCATGCTGAATTAATCCTTTGTTGGATGTTACTGCTGGTACTCCTATCTGCATACTCACCACGACACAACATATTGGTGATGAGAATGACCCTTTTTTGCTGAATCCACCAACACCATCTTTACTGATCTGGGTTAGCCTATAATACTTTTTACTGCATGGCTTAGAATGTTTGTAAACTAATTGCTTGCAATTAGTGATACAAATCTTTCAGAAGCTATAAAATGTGCTTTACTGATACACTGCCATCACCTTTATTAAACGCTTCCTTCAGTGGTTTACATATATGCCACTGCTCTAAAGAGCATTAAAGGACTTTCTTGTGCCTGAAGTTAATGTTGTAGCTGAATGTTGTCCAGGGGCAGTGGGCCACTTTGTTCCACAAGTGCAGCCAGAAAATTGGTGAATCTACTGAATAGTACATTCAGGGCTGGTGCTAGGGTCCATGGCGCCCTAGGCACTTTGTCAAAATCGGCGCCAAATTCCCCCCCCCCCCCCCGCAAAAATCGGCGACCCCCCCCCCCGCGCCGCAGGAACACTTTGAAAATTGCCTCCCTCCTCCCCCCTTCCCACGTCTTTCCTTACCTTGCCTCAACACCGCCACCTCTCTGCTCTGTTTGCTACCCTCCGCTCACTGACACTGTCGGGCCGTGACATCATCATCACGGCCCGACAGTGTCAGTGAGCGGAGGGGAGGAGACAGAGCAGAGAGGCGGTGGTGGTGAGCAAAAGCCTCTTCCCCCCTCTCCGTGGATGTATCTGAATGCTGTGCGGCGGCCGTGGAAAGTCAGCGGTCGCCGCACAGTTTTAAAGTAATTTTCATTCTGTGGCGCCCTCCAGAGCCCGGCGCCCTAGGCAAGTGCCTAACCTTGCCTAATGGGAGCGCCGGGCCTGAGTATATTCTCCTTGAAGGGGATGGTGGTCACATGTGAATTTGGTAACATGGCGGATAAAATGATTCGAGACCAGCTTGTGGAAAAAACTAGTTTGCCCTGCATAAGAGACAGGTTGTTGCTGGAAACAAGTCTGACACTAGAGAAAGTTATTATAATTTCTAGCCATATTGAATCAGCAAGGGAAGAGGCATAAATGATAGGCCAAGGGGTTGCGTGCAAGCCATGCATCCTATACAGGCTCGGGATACACAAACGTACAAGAAGCTCTACCAAAATGCTGTGAAAGGGATTTTGCAACATTAGAAACCTCATAACAGACAAAGAAAATCCATCTACAGGTGTGAAAAACATCACACTGCAGATTTTACTGGATGTCCCGCTAAAGCAGTGCAGTGCACTAACTGCTAAAAGGAAGGACATTTTGCCAAGATGTGTCAGAATATTCAGTCTAATATATACAAAGTTGCTATAAATGAGGTTACTGTATTAAGTGTTGGATGTTAGGAACCCCTCTAGCCGGTACAACACAACCCGGAGTCTGCTCTGCCAGTCAGGTGTTTACTGGAGCCCCTAGTGGTGGGGACAGACTTGGCCGCAGACTAGCAGAGGGTCGTGAAGTACGTACCGACTAGGGAGAACCAAGGAAAGCGGACAGGGAATCCAATACACAAGCCAAGGTCAAGGGTCACAGGCACGGTAGCAAGGTCCAGATACAGACAGGAAGGTCAGGGTCACAAGAAACACAGGCAGGGTCCAAATCCAGGCAAAGGGTCATACACAGGCAATCCGATCGTAATATCCACAGGACAGAACTGGGAACACAGCAGGTCAGCAAACTGGCAACAGGAAGCTATAACCGGCAGTAAGGCTGCAGACCTCACTGCCTTAAATACCAAAGGCCACCAATCAGAGCCTAGCTCTGAGTCCCACACAGCCCCCAGTAATAATTAAATTAATCAGCCCACAGGCTGTGTTATTTGTGTTATTTTGCAAGCATGCGCCCGGCTACCAGTACCGCCGGGACGCAGCGCCGGGCAGGAACTGGAAATGATGTTTCGATCGTCAAGGTGACGGCCGGGACGCCAGAGGGCACAGGAAGCGAGCCGTGGCGGCTGTGAGTACCGCCGCGGCTTGTGACAGTACCCCACCCTTGAGGAGGGGTTAAAGAACCCCGACAACCTAGCCATGAATGAGCCTTCTATAGTAGTTGGCGAATCCCAGGAACCTCTGCACCGCCTTAAGATTGTTTGGTTGCACCCAATCCAAGATAGCTTCAACCTTAGTTGGATCCATGGAGAATCCCTCAGAAGAAATTACGTAACCCAGAAAGGAAACCTTCTGCACCTCGAACTCACACTTTTCTAGTTTGGCGCAAAGGTGCTGTTCTCGCAGTTTCTGTAGAACCTGTTTGACGTGACCCTGATGTACGGATAAGGATTTAGAATAGATGAGGATATCATCTAAATAGACGACCACGAAACAGTCAAGGAACTCCCGAAGAACTTCATTAATCAGGTCCTGGAATACTGCAGGTGTGTTGCTAAGACCAAACGGCATGACCAGATACTCGTAGTGGCTAGAGTGCGTATTGAATGCTGTCTTCCATTCATCTCCTTTGATACGGATGAGGTTATATGCTCCACGAAGATCGATTTTGGTGAAGACTGTGGCACCTCTTAATTGATCAAATAATACGGAGATGAGAGGAAGGGGATAGGTGTTCTTGATTGTAATGAGATTTAGTCCTTGGTAGTCAATACAGGGTCTTAGTCCTCCGTCTTTTTTGGATACAAAGAAACATCCTGCTCCTACTGGAGATTTAGCTGGCCTGATGAAGCCTTTCTCCAGGTTTTCATCAATGTATTCCTGCATGGATTTGGTCTCTGGACCAGAGAGGGAGTACAAGCGTCCCTTGGGTAACTTGGAACCAGGAATAAGCTCGATGGCACAGTCAAAGTCACGGTGCGGTGGTAAGGTGTCAGCAGTCTTTTTGGAGAACACATCCCAGAACTCATGATATTGTGAGGGAAGCTGCTCCGGAATAGACTGAATCACATGCAGAGGCAGAGTCAAGCAGGACTGTGTACAATAAGAGCTCCACTGGAGAATTTCACCTTTCGCCCAATCCATGGCAGGGTTATGACAGAAAAGCCTAGGGTGGCCCAGGATCAATGGAACTGACGGACAGTCAATAAGGAAGAAAGTCATTGACTCTGAATGGAGAGCTCCAATGTTCAGTTGCAGTAACGGGGTCTCCCAATTAATCTTGCCACCAGGCAATGGACTCCCATCTAAGCCACAAACGGTAATGTCAGATTTAAGCTTCACAGCCGGAATATCCCGCGGAGGGGGCAAACTCGATGTCGAGGAAGTTGCCTGCAGCTCCACTATCAATGAAGACTGCCAGGGCCATGGAACTGGCACCGAAAGTGACTTGTGCGGGTATCAGGACAGCATTCTTTTGGGATACAACTTGCAGACCTAAGTCGACCTTTCCCAGACATGCTCCTTTTTCAGGTTTGTAAGGACAAGAGCAGGAGAAGTGGCCTTTATTACCACAATAAAGACATAGGCTTTGTGACTGTCTTCTGTCTCTTTCGTCAGGAGAGAAGCGATAGGCCCCCGACTGCATAGGTTCCTCCTCATCCGTGGGAACCGGGATAAATGCAGATGCAAAGGAAGATGCCTCTTTCTCTGTCTTCCTCTCCTTGATTCTTCTGTCAAGTTTAATGGCGAGTTGCATAAGGCTTTCCAACGAAGTGGGGGAAGGATACTGCACAAGTGAATCTTTGATCTGCTCTGACAGTCCAAGGCGAAACTGGCTGCGTAACGTTGGATCATTCCATTCACTGTCAGGTGACCATCTGCGGAATTCAGCGCAGTATTATTCTGCAGGACGTCGTCCTTGCTTTAGAGCCCAAAGGTAAGCCTCAGCGGAGGCAACTCGGTCAGGGTCATCGTAGAGCAGACCCAATGCGTTAAAGAAAACTTCCAAAGATTGCAAGAAAGGACTAGACTGCGGCAGGGTGAAGGCCCAAGACTGGGGGTCACTCTGCAGGAGGGAGATGACAATCCTAACTCTCTGTTGTTCTGAACCGGAAGACCGAGATTTCAGCCGAAAATAGAGCTTGCAGCTTTCCTTAAAGTTCCAGGACAGGGCTCTGTTTTCGGTGAACCGGTCCGGCAAATTCAACTTGGGTTCATTGGTGGAACCGGAAATGCCTAGTGTAGTCCGGGGGTCCTCCTCTTGGACAGACAAACGCTGGGACAATCCCCAGACCATCTGGTACAGTTTCTCAACATGACCCGCCAGGGCTTGAAAAGGAACTGGTCCAAAGTCTGGGCTAGTCCCGGTTATAAGCATTTTACCAAAGCATTTTACCAAAACAAGCTAAAAGTAATATGTTGTCTTGTGATATACGCGAGTATAATGTGAACACTGCACCATTTCCATCAATGGCTGGTAATGTTACTTTTATGCAGGGATCAGAGGCAGCCACCCCTAGCAAGTTAGTCCCTGGTCCTGTATGCTCCAAATATGTAGGCTCAGGTGGGCTCAACATGGGTTCTGAATCGGTGGTGTGTGCAGGTAGTTCAATTGATGTTAGAAGGTCCCTAAGTCAGGCCCAGGTTAGAATCATTGACTCCATATACGGGCCCTTGCAGATAACCGAAAGGGTGAAAAAAGCAGCCGTCTTAATAGATGAAGTAACTAGGAGAAATGAGGAGTTGGCTGGTAATCCTGGTGTTTGGGATAGGCAGCCTGGTTCCGGGGTTATGGGGAATCAATGGGGGAAGGGTCTTAGTGGGTCTATAATGGGTAATCAGGCTGAGCTGGTAAGAGATGGTCCTGTTTTGTCCAATGCTGGGCCCGTTGGTAATATAGATGATGCCCAGGGCGGTTCGGTGTATTTAAACCCTGGGGTACAGGACTCTGCTAAAAAATCTGCCCCGGGTACATCCTCCTATGCAAGCATTGTGTCTGGTACAGGCCAGAGTCCGCCTCCTAGAGGTCAACCACCTAAGCGTAGGAATGTTGTGCAGCTTAAATTCATTGGTGACAATCCCCCGAACACAGCTGACTTCTTGAAGGCGTTTCTAGACTCCTTTGGGTTCGTGCCCGCGGATCTCTTTGCTTGCATCCACCCCATCGGAGCGTCTAAGTATGACGTTATTTTCATTTCATATCAGGGCTTGCAGGCATTCTGGAATCGGTAGGGTGGGTGTAGGGGACGAGATCTGTGGGTAAATTTCAGAGCCATAGCCATAACAAGGCACGAAAGGGTTAAAGTTACAATTCTAGTCAGGAATGAGTCGATCCCTGTGGCCGACTTAGCCTTCGGTATGCGGGTCTAGTGTCCCCTCTGGTAAAATTACCGGACCTGAGCTATGGCGTCTGGGGTGGTGGGTGGTCGATCTGCGATGCACGGAGGCTGGCCTGACACACATACCATTGGCCGCCTTCCTCGGTAGAGACAGGATTCAATATTTCTATCCAGGTCAGCCGAGGATGTGCCATCGCTGTGGGGACTTCCGCCACCTCAGCGCCAACTGTGCGCACCAAGTGTGGGCATTGCGGGGACACTGGGCATGAGTCCCGTTCATGTGGACAAATTAGATGCAACCTTTGAGGAACAATTGGGCACCCATTTAGCAAGTGTCCACATGCTTCCCACAACAGAGATACCAGAAGAGGATATGGTTCAAGCAGCCGTAAGGGTGGAAGGAGAGTAAACGGGTAGGTCCTCCGCAGTTATTCCTAAGCCGGTGCCTGTTCCTGTTCCCGAGGTAGTTGCACAGTCTAGTAACCCAGTAGAGTCCCCGGTGGTGCCCGTTTTAGACAATGTCTGGGAAAAGCAGAGGAAGAAAGGCAAAAAGAAAACTAAAATAAACAGGGATAAAGACGTTGTCCTTTCTAACAGCTTTCAATTTCTTTCAAGTGAGGAGGAAGTAGATGAGGACGAGGTGGTCAGGACTGAGGGTGGGGATCTAGTCCTCAGGTTAAAAACAGATAGGAAGAGGAGAAAGCCCAGTGGTCTATCTCTCGGTGAGGCGGCAACCTATTGCAAACCTAGAGACAAATCAAGGATCCCTGGGGCTTTTCTGAAGAAGCAGGTAGTTTCTGGGAGTTCCCCTTCGGTGGAGGATCTAGCTCCTCCCCCTTTCCTGGATCCTTCTCCTCTCTCCATCCCTCCTGTCCCTGTTCCTGATTCCTTGGGAAATCCCGGGCTTTTCTCTGCCTCTATCCCTCTCTCTCTCCCTCACCCTGTCCCTTCCCAGATTCCTGAACCTAACCTTACCTTTGTCCATCCCCCTGTCCCCCACCATGTTCCCCCTTCTGGTTCTCCCCCTGCTCTCCCTCCTGATCCCTCTCCTATCCCGGGACCTAGTTCTGGAATGCAGCCCCTTGGTAGTCCCTCGGTCCCATGTAAAGCTGAAGTCACTTTTGGGGAGGTGGCGGGTGGTGAAGTTAGGGAGGTTATAGTTGGGTCGGGGGAGGCATCTCCCTCCAGGGAAGTGGTGGTTCTCCGGGAGGGGGAGGTTTTACCGGCCGGTATAAGTTGTAAGCGATATGGTTCCTCCGATGAGGACTCTGTTAAACCGGTGAAAAAGAAGTGAGCTGATTCCTACCTTCTATAGCTCTGAAGGATGGCTTCCCAGCCCATTAGATTTGCCACTATTAATGTGGCATCTATATTTTCCGAACAAGCTCGTTATATGGCCTTTGATTTTTTCAGCACGGTTGAGGCTGATTTTTTATTTTTGCAGGGGACCAGATTTGGTCAGTTGGCTGACCTTCACAAAGCCAAGAGGGAGTTCAGGCGCGGGCCCTCCTACTGGTCTCTTGCGGCTGAGCCGTACGGTGGGGTGGCGGTGCTTTTTACCGGCATGATAACCATCCAGCGAGTCATAGAACTAGAGGTGCATGGTCCTGGATGTCAATCTGAGGGGGCACAACCTGAGGTTGATCAATGTCTATGGTCCCCAAACAAGGTGAGGTAGGAAGTGCCTTTTCGGTGCGATAAAGCCATACCTTTTTTCAGCCCGGCAGATAGTCTTTGGTGGTGACTTTAACACCATCATTAGGACCAAAGACAGGGGAGGTTCAAGGACTTCTCTGGGCTATAACTCCTCTTTTATAGTTAGCATGATTAGGCAGGCTGGTCTGGTAGATGCATATATTCACCATTTCCCAGACCACAGGGGGTTCACCTACTTTAGAGGTAGTTGTAGGTCTAGGATAGATAGTTTTTTTTGTTAAAGAGAGCTCAAAAACCTTGGTTTTGGAGCTTAGGCCTGTAGAGTTCTCTGATCACGTTTACCTCTCTATGTCCTTGAATGCCTCAGAGACTCTTCGGAAGGGTAGGGGCCTCTGGCGCCTGAACTCTAAGCTCCTTGATGAGGAGGTATAAGACAGTCCTTTAGGGACTTCTTTGAATCCAAGGAAACTCTTTTTGAGGCAGGTTGGAGTAGGTCCGAATGGTGGGAGATGCTGAAGAAGAGGACCCGGAGCTTTTTCCGTGGCCTAGTAGCTAGAAATAACTTCTTAAAAGAAAGAACTTACATGGCACTGAGACGAAAACTTGGATTCTTGATTTCTGGCCAGGGGGATAGTGGGGAGATCCCCCGGGTGAAGGCTCAGATGAGAGAGATACAATATGACCGGTATGCTTCCTTGATTTTGGAGAGGGACTATGGGAAGTACCATTTGCCCAACCCCTTCCAGAGCTGTAGGAACTCGGTAGATATTAAGGAGGTGAGAGGTTTGCGTGATGCTGAGGGTGTCCTTAGGGAGGATAAGGAGGGCATCCTTGGTGTCATGCGGTCTTTCTACTCCGATCTCTTATCGGAGAAGTCACTTGACAGAGAGAAGATGGACCGGTTTTTGAGGGAAACTCCTGGCCTTGGAGATTTTAGCGGCCTGCTTGAGTCCTTGGGCGATGAAATAACGGTGGATGTGGTCAGGATGGCGATAGATGGTTTATCTATCAAGAAAGCCCAGATGGCCTTACATCTGAGTTCTTTAAAATCTTTGGGGACATCCTGGCCCCGCATCTCGTGGAGGTCATTAATGAGAGCCTGGGCAGAGGTTTATTACCTCCCTCCATGAGGGTCTCTGTCCTTGTCTTGTTGTCCAAGGGGAAAGATCAGTCGTGTATTGAGAACTGGCGCCCCATCGCTCTTCTCAATACTGACAGGAAGATTCGGACGAAGGTACTTTTTAATAGAGTAATGCACGTTTCCGGCCGGTTACTCTCTCCTTCTCAGCACTGCACTGTGAAGGGTCGAAGCACTTTCAGTGCTGTCCTGGTGGTGCGGGAGGCCTTTGAGCGGTGCCGTGCGGAGAGGTGGGGAGGTACCTTTTAGCATTAGATCAGTCGAAGGCCTTTGAAAGGGTAAATCATGAGTACCTGTGGGCTCTGCTTCTGTGGTATGGTCTTTCGGTTCGGGTGGTGAATTGGCTCCGTACTATTTATAGGCAAGCCGAGAGCTTCCCTCTTGTGAATGTTTGGGTGGGTCCATCCTTTGAGGTCAGCTCTGGAGTAAGACAGGGTTGTCCCATGAGCCCCCTCCTGTATGTGTTTGCCATAGATCCCTTCCTCAGAAGGGTTGGTGGCAGCTCATTGGGAGGAATGCTGTTGGGTCCGGAGAGTCTTTTGAAGGTAGTGGCCTACGCTGACGATGTTACTGGTCTCTTGTCGAGTTCCGCAGACGCTGAGGAGGTAACAACTCTGGTCTGCGGGTATTCCGAGGCCAGTGGCTCGTTAGTAAACCAGGAAAAGAGTAAAGGTTTCTGGATGGGGGAGGAGGGTTGTGAATTCAACCTTCCAGACAGTCTTCCCCGGGCTAGTGAGAAGATCAAAATTTTAGGGATTCATTTCGGCCCTGGCGATTATGCCAAGCAAAATTGGGAGTTAAGGCTGGAGGAAGCTTGCCGGAAGGTAGAGAGCTAGAAGAGGTGGAAACACTCTCTCCGGAAAAGGGTGGACCTGGTCAAAACCTTCCTGATCCCGGTATTCCTGTATATCAGCTATGTGTGCCTCTTTCACAGTAACATAGTTGATGAGGTTGAAAAAAGACACCAGTCCATCAAGTTCAACCTATTTTGGATCTCCTGCGATCCTGCACTTATATTTGAAATTAATCCAGAGTAAGCAACCGCCAATCTGTTTCAATTGTGAAAATCCCCCCAGACTCAATATTGCAGTCTTATTTTTACCCTATATCCACTACTATCCTTCATTTGAAATTAACGGTCGTATCCCTGGATACACCTTTCCGCTAAAAACTTGTCTAACCCTTTCTTAAACATATCTATTGAATCTGCCATTACAACCTTCCCTGGCAATGAATTCCATATCTTGACTGCCCTTACTGTAAAGAACCCCTTCCTTTGCTGGTTGTGAAATTTCCTCTCCTCTAACCTTAGGGGATGACCACGTGTCCTGTGTATGGTCCTTGGGGTAAAAAGTTCCCATGAAAGCTCTCTATATTGACCCCTAATGTATTTGTACATAGTATTCATATCTCCCCTTAGACGCCTCTTTTCTAAAGTAAACATGCCTAAACTGGCTAACCTTTCCTCATAACTTAATGACTCCATACCCTTTATCAATTTTGTCGCCCTTCTCTGAACCCTTTCTAGTTCCAAATTATCTTTTTTATAGAGTGGTGCCCAGAACTGTACTGCATATTCAAGATGAGGTCTTAACAACGATTTATACAGTGGCAAAATTATACTGTCTTCCCTTGCATCTATGCCCCTTTTTATGCATGCCAATACTTTGTTTGCCCTTGCAGCTGCTGCTTGACATTGAGCACTATTGCTAAGTCTACTGTCTACGAATCCTTTTCCATTATAGTTTCTCCTCAATTAATTCCATTTAATTTATAGATTGCGTTCTTGTTTTTGATCCCTGAATGCATAACCTTACATTTATCTGTGTTAAACCTCATATTCCATTTGGCCGCCCAATCCAGTTTATTTAAGTCCCTCTGTAGAGAAGCTACATCTTGCTCTGATTTTATTACCTTACAGAGTTTAGTGTCATCTGCAAAAATAGAAACTTTACTCTCTAAACCAGGGTTGTCCAACCCGTGGCCCGTGGGCCGCATGCTGCCCAGCCCGTCTGTGAATGTGGCCCAGCGGTTGTGGCAAGGGGGCAGCGCTGTTAATGAAAAAATATCCTGCAAAAAAAAGAAAAAAAAGAAAATACTTACCTTGCCGTCACGTCAGCTGGCGCTCCGGCTCCCTCCCTGGTCTCCTCCTCCGTGCGGTGCTCGCAGTGAATGTCGGGGGTGACGCCATCACACCCGACATCCATTGCGTAGCGCAGCACAGAGGAGTCACCCGCGCGAACTATCAGCAGCAGTCAGGGCCGGATTAAGGGAATGGAGGCCCCTGGGCTAAGTGCCCCTCCATTCCCAGCGAGGCCACCAATGTGAGCCGTCCACCGCCCCCCCGCCCCCCGCGAGGACCCCCCCAAGCACTTACCTGTCAGTGCAGTCCTCCGTCCCGGCGCGCTGTAAGCTCCTTACTGAGGGGATCTCGTGAGAGTTCATGAATTCTCGCGAGATCTCCTCAGTAAGCAGACTACAGCGCGCCGGGATGGAGGACTGCACTGACAGTACTCAGCAGCATTGATCGGGCCGGGGGCGCCCCCGCCCCCGACCGATCAATAATGCTGCTGAGGAGTTTGAAGGGCCCCCTGGATGCCCGAGGCCCCTGGGCTATAGCCCAGTTAGACCTCGGGTTAATCCGGCCCTGGCAGCAGTGAAAGATTATCCAGTATCTTATTGTTGTTACTCTGAATTTGGACTTTCTGCACCATGCAATTATGAACCCGCTGTGTTCTCTGTATGTATCTAATATAAATATTAAGAGATGATTGTATTTTTAATATTTTAAACCATTTTAAATGTGCAGTGCTGAGTAGGGTGAAATTATCACCCACTGTTACCCTCATCGGAGGCTGCTCCATGAGCTATTTTTCACGCCACCCTATCTTTAAATCTCTGTAGATTTCTATTAGTCCTCCTGATGCTACCTATATTGGTGACCATTTCAAACTGGTCAATAAAAAAAAATGATTTATGGGTGCAGAAAGTTTTTGTCATTTAATTCCCCGAACCCCACTAAGGGGCAGATGCAGGTAAGATAAATTGCAGCTGGTAATGGGACTACTGCTTTAATCATGATTCTGCAACAGGTTTCCTAACTCTTACTAACTTCATTTCCAAGTAAGTTTAATATGTTAACTATGTTTTCTATTTTATTTTGGATGATCAGCTATCATTAGTGTTAGTGTATTTTATGTGCGGCCCAAACCAACTCGTCGTCTTCCAATGTGGCCCAGGGAAGCTAAAAGGTTGGACACCCCTGCTCTAAACCATCACCAAGGTCATTAATAAATATATTAAAAAGGAGTGGTCCCAGCACGGAACCTTGAGGTTCTCCACTTAAGACTTTTGACCAATTAGAAAATGTTCCATTTATCACAACTCTCTGTTCCCTATTCTCTAACCAGTTTTCGATCCATGTACAAATTTTGATTCCTAGACCCAGTTCCCTTATTTTGTAAACCAACCTCTTGTGTGGCACTGTATCAAAGGCCTTTGCAAAATCTAAGTAGACCACATCTACTGTCCTGACCTGGTCTAAGTTCCCACTAACTTCCTCGTAGAAACTAATTAGATTAGTTTGACATGACCTATCCCTCACAAATCCATGTTGATTCCCACTAATAATTTTATTGCGTACCAAGTAATCCTGAATACTGTCCCTTAAAATACCTTCCAGTAGTTTCCCCACTATTGATATCAGGCTTACAGGTCTATAATTCTCTGGTTGTGATCTCGTCCCCTTTTTAAACATCGGAACCACATCTGCTATTCGCCAGAGTCTTTATGCAGTTTTCTTCCAGTTACTCTGTGGAATAGGCTGAACCTGATCAAGCGGGCTGTGACCTACCGACTGAGGAAGGATGGTGGCCTGGGTATGATTAACCCAGTGCTCTTCTTTATGTAAACTTTTCTGAAGTTACACCTGAGTAGTCTCCTAGTTGAGACCCCTCCTTAGTGGGTGGGGGGCTTTAGGGTATGGGTGGATCCCTTCCTCAGTGCATGGTATGGGGGGGCGCTGTGAAACGTTTCAGGGTCCGACATGGGTTTCTCCCGACCTACGTTTCCTTGGGATTGAAGGTCACAAGGCGTTGGGGACTGGGGGCGGGGAAGTCGGGAGCTCTTCTAGAAGGTAGCTGGAGAAGAGAGTCCTCCACTCCCACTTCTGGGTTCCGCTGTCACTGAGGGACTGCCCAGGTGATGTGAGTTCGGTGAGGCCTTCCCTGATTAATTCAGGGAGAATCCCATTGAAGCTTTGGGACATTGCCTGGCTCTCCTTTCACGGGAGACTTTACGTGAGAGGGAACCTCAAGTACAGAAATGCTGATGATCGTGGTTGCCCACGGAGGAATGTCTGGGGGTGGTGGAGACTATGGACCATTTCTTGCTTCAGTGTCCCTTTAACGTAAAGGTTTATAAAAGAGTTTCCAGGTCGCTGGGGATCCCCTGCCTTTCCGGGCTTAGTTACCCTGAATGGGTTTACGGGGTATTCAAGGCCAGGTGGAGGGCTTTTGATTTCTGCACCCTTTTTTTAGTCAGTCTAGTGGTCAGATATTTCACGTGGAATGCACAGTGTCAAGTGTCCATCAGGCATAAAATCCTTCCCTGTGAAGAGGTGGTGGGTAACATTCTCCACGAGGTGTGGAAACTGAAGGGTATGGAGAGACGTCGGATGTCCAATGCCAACTGGCTCAGGCTGTGACTGGGCCTGAGACCTCCTTAAGGAGGTCAAAGTCTGGCGCTCTCTTTTCTAAATGGCTTTTCTCACTGTCCTTTCACTCCCCTAGATTTTGAAAGCTAAGTATATTTTCAAGTATGGCTTACATGCACCCACAGCTTGTTTCTTTGTGGTGGTGTTTGTGTTAGTAAGTTGAAATACGTTTGGAAATTAGTTTCGGTTTAGTGGTGGCACCCTCTTGTTTTATGTGTTTTATCTTTTTGTATATTTATATTTAGGTTGATGGACTTTCCTGTGAGCAAATAGCCCCCCTTTCTTTGGCCTTTAGTTTAAACCTGATATTTTAAGAGAAGAAGGTGCCACCCTTGTAGAGTTTTGTAATAATGTGTTGCAAGATCAATCAATAAAAATATTTCCATCACATTCCCTGTTTTGCTCACACAATAAACTTGGTGGTGTAGAGCTTTTTTAAAAAATGACAGGGGCATGCAGGAAATGCTGTCTTTGACCCGTAAAATATCTGGACATTTCCGGCATTCAACAAAAGTGTGTAGGAGATTGCAACAGCTACAATTTAATTTGCCCTGCCACCAACTGAATCAAGAGGTGGTGACAAGGTGGAATTCGGGGTCAGTGAACATCTCTAGTATATATATGGGGTGTGTGTGTATATATATATATATATATATATATATATATTTATATATATAGGTATATATATATATATATATATATATATTTATTTTTTTATTTGTTTTTAACATGCCAATATCTTAATAATATTAGTAGTAATAAATGGTCATGCTATGCCACACAATAGTTCCCCCAGATCATATTATGCCTCAAAGCTGTGCCCCCCAGTTTTATGCCACATATTTGTGCCCCCAAATCATATTATGTCTCATAGCTGTGCCCTCAGTTCATGCTATGTGTCATAGTTGTGCCCCCAGTTCCTGGTATCCCTCATACCTACCTACACTCAGCATTCCTTTTACTAGCAGCTGTTGTCACTAAGATGCATCAGGACATGGAAATAAAGGGGAAGTGTGACCAATTAGGATTTTAAAGCCATGTCAGAGCAAGGAGGAGTAAGTCAAGTCAGGGTTGGGTCAACATCTTTCATGTTCTTTTCCCATCAAGATTTTTGTGGGACTGGGGGTTTATTTATTATTATTATTATTATTATGATTTACATATATTGTGATATGGCTATACTTGTTTCAGATATGTAATGTGTAATGATTGTATGTGCTTTCAGGACACACTGTGTGTTTGCATTCAACATGCAACCAATGACGGATTATAATAAGGACAGTCAGGGCAGACTCATGCCTGAAATCGGAAAGGAGCAGCGGAGCTCCGGCGTTTCAGACAAAAGTGGTCAGCGCTGCGTGCCAGTGGTTGCTGATCCCTGATGTAATTCCTAAGCAAGCTGTGTGACAGAATTGCTCATTCTAAAGACTTTAGGAGTTTTTCAGAGTGGGATCAGCGGTGGTACACAGCTGCTGTCCGTCCAGCCTGGAGGATTACATAATCTTGCGAGACAAAGTCCTCCTCAGTGTGCTGTCATTACTAACAGAACAGCCGGGGAATGGAAGGAACCAGACATTTTGACCAGTGCTACTCCTCCAAAACATACCACCCCCAGATCGTGAGAATGAAAAAGTAAAAAGTAATGTAAATGTTACACATTAAAAAAAAACCACAAAAAATCCAGCTGACGTTTGGAGCCTAAGGCTTCCCCGGTACTTTATATCTGAACCCCCCTCTGTGTCCTTGGTAATGTGTGGGGAAAGGGGTTGGGCTGTTGCCAGCATATCGTCACCAGATTTTGCTTTGTTTATGAATCCCACCATGAATCCCCCCCATCTGCAAATCCTGTGTTTTCCCCTGGCACAACGTTCTGCATCAGACGTCAGTACATCTGGACTGCAGCCTTACCTGCCAGTCAGGAGGAGGTGTCATGTGCAAGCTAATTTTTAGGCATAAATCTGCAAATAGGTGTTTGTGAAACAGCTAGTGGTACCCCTGATGTAACGGGAAGGGTTACTTAGGGTAGCTCATGAGGTCCCACTGGCAGGGCATTTAGGCATAAAGAAAACTAAGTCTCGCTTAAAGCAAACTTTTTACTGGCCAAGAATGGGCACTGATATTGCTAATTATTGTCAATCTTGTCATGCCTGTCAGATGGTGGGGAAGCCTGGTGATGTGGGACACGCCCCTCTAGTGCCCCTGCCAATAATAGCAGGACCCTTTGAACGGGTAGCTGTGGACATTGTAGGACCCCTTGCCATTCCCAGCAGCTCTGGAAAACAATTTATTCTCACTGTGGTAGACTATGCCACACGGTACCCCGAAGTGGTGGCCCTCTCCTCCATACGGGCTGACAAGGTGGCCGATGCCCTCATAACCATTTTCTCCTGGGTAGGATTCCCCAAGGAAATGTTAACTGATCAGGGCACACAGTTTATGTCTAATTTAATGCAAAGCCTTTGCAAAAAGACGCACGTGGAGCACCTCATAGCCAGCCCTTACCATCCCCAGACAAACGGCCTGTGTGAGCGTTTTAATGGTACTCTCAAACAGATGCTGAGAACCTTTGTGGAGTTCCAGGGGATAGACTGGGAGAGGTTTCTGCCGCACCTCCTGTATGCGTATAGGGAGGTGCCGCAGGAATCCACTGGCTTCTCCCCCTTTGAACTCCTGTATGGGCGCAGGGTGCGCGGTCCCTTAGACCTGATCAAAGAGGATTGGGAAGGGAAATTAATCACCCCCGAAACCTCAGTGGTTCACTATGTGGTGCAGTTCAGGGAAAGGATGCAATCCCTAATGGGGATGGTGCATAGTAATCTGAAGGCTACCCAGACTAAGCAGAAGCAATGGTATGACCGCAGTGCTAGGGAGCGTATCTTTATAGTGGGTCAGAAAGTTCTGGTATTGGTTCCTATGCGGCAGAATAAGTTACAGGCTTCTTATGAGGGCCCCTCTTGATAGTTCAACGCATCAATCTTGTCAATTATGTGGTAGCCAGGGATGAGGGACGGAAGAGGCACAAGGTATATCATGTGAACATGATAAAGGCCTACCACGAAAGGGGGGGTCTCTGTATTAGCTGTCTGTAGCTTACCTGAGAAGGACCAGGAGCCAGACCCCTTGTTAGACTTATTGACCTAAGCCAAGAGTGGGAGATCATTAGAGAACACCCAGCGTAGTGAGAGCTTGACAGAAGTACAGATAGATCAGCTGTTTGTGACATTGAGGCCCTATCAGAATCATTTTACAGGGAAGCCAGGGCAAACACATCTAGTTGCTCATCATGTAAACACAGGCGATCAGCCTCCCCTCAGACAGATAGCTTATCGGGTTTCCCTGGAAGTGCAGACAGATATGAAGAGGGAGATTGAAGAAATGTTGGAGTTAGGGGTAATTAGTAAGCCCCACAGCTCCTGGGCTGCACCAGTAGTGCTGATCCCAAAAAAAATGAGGTGGAACCCGGTTCTGTGTGGATTATAGGAGGTTAAATGAGGCTACTGTGTTTGATGCCTATCCCATGCCCTGGATAGATGAATTGCTAGAACGGTTAGCCCATGCTCGCTATATAACCATTATGGATCTGAGTAGGGGTTATTGGCAGATTCCTCTGACGCCTGAGGCTCAGGACCCGTCCGCATTTATCACCCCGTTTGGTCTGTATGAGTTTCTGGTCATGCCCTTTGGGATGGAAAATACCCCTGCCTCCTTCCAGCAACTTGTTGATAGCCTGCTAGAGGGCCAAGAGAGGAATGCTGTAGCCTACCTAGATGACATTGCTGTGTTTAGCCAGACCTGGGAAGAACATTTGATCCACTTGAGCAGTGTGCTAGCTAAATAAGCGGGGGCGGGTTTAACAATAAAACCTGAGAAATGTCAGATTGGTATGAATGAAGTGCAGTACTTGGGGCACCGAGTAGGAGGAGGTACCCTGCATCCCGAGCCAACTAAGGTAGATGCTATTGCTGCATGGCCCACTTCTAAGACCAAGAAACAGGTTATGTCCTTTTTGGGGTCCGCTGGATATTACTGAAAATTCGTGCCCCATTATAGCTCCTTAGCTAAGCCCCTAACTGACCTTACAAAAAAGAAGTTGCCCCAAGTGGTGACTTGGACCCCAGACTGTAAAGAAGCATTCACCGCATTGAAGTCTGCACTTACCCAATCCCCAGTATTGCAGGCTCCTGATTTTGACCGGAGGTTTACAGTGCAAACGGATGCCTCCAACTATGGGCTGGTAGCTGTACTTAGCCAAGTGAATCAACAAGGGGAAGAGCACCCCATACTGTACCTAAGTCGGAAGCTGCTTCCCAGGGAGGTGGCCTACGCAGTTGTGGAAAAAGAGTGTTTAGCTATAGTGTGGGCCTTGCAAAAGTTGCAGTCCTACCTGTATGGATGGGACTTTACAGTAATCACAGATCACAACCCTCTCAGCTGGTTGCACAGGGTGGCTGGGGACAATGGGAAGTTGCTCAGGTCGAGTCTGACCCTCCATTAATACACTTTCACTGTTCAGCACCGAAAAGGGAGCCACCATGGTAATGCAGATGGATTATCAGGTCAGAACTAAAGCTTTGTGTCAGGTGAGCAGGGAAAATCGTCATGTAGGTGTCACAGCCGCCGCGGCTCGCTTCCTGTCTGCCCCAGCGTCCCGGCCGTCACCATGACGACCGGGACATCACTTCCCTCTCAACGCCGACCTTTGTCAAGACAATGGCCGGACGCCTCACAATGTAGCGCTGCGTCCCGGCAACAGGGGACAGCCGGGCGCATGCGCAAAGTGATCTAATAGCCTGGAGGCTATTTAGCGCTTGATTTAATTAATTAACAGGGCCCTGTGTGTGGTTACAGAGCTAGGCTCTGATTGGTCTAACCATGTATTTAAGGCAGTGAGGTCTGCAGCCTCACTGCCGGTTATAGCTTCTGTGCTCCAGTCTGCTGACCTGCTTGTTCCTGTTCCTGTATCCTGATACTGCTACTGATTTCCAGTGTATGACCCTTGGCTTTGAATTGGACTTCGCTTGTGTTTCCTGTGACCCTGATCTCCGGCCTGTTTACCTTTTCTGCTATCTGCCTGTGACCCCTGACCTCAGCTTGTTTACCGATACTGTTGTCTGCTGCCAGCCATTGACCTCTGCGTGGACCTCACTCCGCTTGCCTGGGTTCTCCCCAGCCGGTACACACTTCACGACCCTCTGTCAGTCTGCGGCCCAGTCTGCCCCCACCATCAGGGGCTCCAGTGAACACCTGATTGGCAGAGTAGATTCCGGGTTGTGTTGTGGCGGCTGGAGGGGTTCCTAACAGTAGGTAACAGTTTCCCTGCCACCCTCTAGAACGGGGAGGTGTCATGTGCAAGCTAATTTTTAGGCATAAATCTGCAAAAAGGTGTTTGTGAATTATTCCTAGAAATAGTGTCACCCAGCCTCGGACTGGCCCGCCGGACAGCCGGTCAATCCACCGGTAGGCCCAGCGGGGTTGAAGCTCCGCCCCCTCCGTTGTTAGGGCGGAGCTTGATGTTGAACTTTGTTTAGATGGCGGCGGCGGTCACATCTCCTGTAACCACACTACCGCGCAGATGCAGAGAGCCCAGGCGCGGTAGTGTGTTTTTCAGCAGTTTGAGCAGGGGAGGAGGACGTCCTGATATCAACATACTGATCCAAGGTCAGTTTGGTCATCATAGGTTCATGCAACACTGGACGCAATAGACCACGCCCCCTCTGATGCTGCAGAGTTTCCCCGGGTTATCTGAAGCCCAGCCAGTTTGATCGTGGCTGGGATACAGAAGCTGGATACTGCCGTTTGATCGAGGAAACATATGGACTGAAAGATACCTTTTTAACATACAAAATGTGAGTGTTTTTAACCCCATGTTTTAACTTAATAAATAGAGAACGTAAAACACCATGAGATCTTTCTCTGTTCTCTCCCTGGTCTCCCATATGTGCACTCTGGTGAGGAGAAGAAACAGGTTTAGAGGGGAGTAAAAGTACATCGTGGTGGTGCTTTTTGAAGCAAGAGGACACATTATTCAAATACTGTATGGAATAGAAAAGGTCACATTGATGTAAGTTTACCATCTGGGACATCGGTATAGGTGGAACTAGAAGACCAACATCCTTTAATGACTTTGGGACCGTTTTCCCCTTGACTTATTCATTGACCCAATCCTTGTGTTTCTTTACCCTTCCCCCATTTGCGCCCGTCCTTTGATATTTATATTCTCTTTCATACAACACTGGCAGCATACCAGCATATATGGAATAAATGTGACAGGCTTTGGATGGGCTGTATTCTGTTCATTTTTTTGTTTTTTAAAATTTCCCTTCTCAACAAGCATTCATTGGTGAAGTACGCAACCGTAGTAGCACTGATGCTGTGTGTATGGTCTTTGACGAGTGGCATATTCTGTAAGAGTCCTTAAAAAATAATTATAACAAAGAGTCATTTTAATAATCAGACTGTGTATACAAGATCTGGCAAATGAAGGGTGCTTTTCATGTAGTCTAGTATTCCAATTGCATCCAGTTGAAAATATAATCATTCAGGGTTGTATAATATGTTGGTCTATATTGTATGTTAGTGTAGAAAGGCACATGCATAGGAGAACATAATTATATTTATATATTTTTCCTTTTGCCTATTGTGCATTCTTTTTGATGGTTGTCCTGTTTAGAATTTAGGGGTGATATAGTGAAAGTATTATAGGCATATATCAACCGTATTTAAAATGAAATTAGATGGATTTCACTGAGATTAGTTGAGAATTACAATCACTTGTTTTTTTATGAATTGACTTTTATTCCAGGACATGTCACAGCAACAACAGGTTGGTAACCATTGTACTAAAAAATTAATTGTGCAGTTTATGTCTTCTAATTGATGATGTTATTATTTGGTTTGTGTAGCCCTTGTAATGGCTTTTAATAAGCTCAATACATGATGGGCAATAACAACATATGAGGCGAGGGTTGGAGGTAACCAAATGATGCACTTATCATAAGTAACTGTCTTGGTGCATTAGGAGACGACAGGAGCTGGTACTGGAGTTTCTTCCAAACCACAAGTGTTTTATTAATGGGTCCCATGTAGTTCCCTACCAGTAGAATGGGCAGGGTCTAATGCAAAAGGTGCACATTTAAAATAGTGCTATAAGTTGTCCTCCATAGCCTGACCACACCCCTTTTACTGGCCACACCCACTCCTAAAGTTGGCCACACCCCAATATAGTGGGCCCCTATCACTGAATTCCCCCGGTGGGCCCTTCATGCCCCAGTCCGACACTGGTGTCACCTGGCTCTCAGAGAAGCTGTTAGATCAATGGGTTTTGTGTATGTTAAACTACTCAGAGGGGGCTGGTAGATAAGGGTAGCACCTTGTACCATTTATGGCAGGACACAAATGTGAACGCCTTTGAGGATATCTCTTCCAAGACAATGAAATCTAACACGTGTTTGGGAGGCCCCAGACAGGCCGACTGCAGAGACCAGGTTGTATGTTAATGACAGATTCAAGCTGTATAGGGTCACAGGAAAATATCATATCATTTTCTTCAATCTTATACTTACCAGAGGCATGAGTGGTATGCAGATGAAGGGGGACTTATGACATGTTATGTGGAGGTAAAATCATGTTTGTAAGCCATACGGTTGAAAAGTTAGGACGGTGTAAAGAAAACTTGACTTAAAAGTATTCCTACAGCAGAGTCATAAAACCCTAATTTGCATTCTACCATCCTGTTGGTTCTGACCTCACAGGAAAGGGGGCTGTGGGTCCTGTAGCTTGGTTTTAAAACTATAGTGTATATGTAAGTCTTGGTTCACTCTGAGGGAGTCAATTCGATATTGAAGAGGTCCCATTTTTCCTGCTTCTCCCAGCAACAGAACCTTGATTATAAGTGAGGTATCAATTCTGTGTTTTATCCTTTTTATTTTATAAGAAACAATTGCATTATATTTGTATGCCTTTTATTATCTGTTTTATCTTAAGCATTGTGGATGTATTTTCCATATTAAATTACACTTAATAAGTTCAAGTCTCTGTGTTCTTACGAATTCACGCGACAGTTTGGTCCAGACGCTACATAATTGAAACGGGGCGAACATTGTGGTTTATGTGAACTCTGATTAAAGTAAATTTTGTTAGATTAATGCTAGGGAGAACCGAAGGCTTCCTAAATAAGAGTATCAGCTCTTGTCAGAAAAAACCTTGGTGGTGGCATAATTAGTATAGAAAAGCTTGTGTGTGGCATAGATAGGGAAGGATTTAATCATTTTAGACAGACCAGGTGGTTGTGTTTTGGTGAACCTTGTGTCACACATGTATCACGCAGACTCAGGTGAGTGCTGTTCGTGACAAATGGTGGTAATAGTTATTATTTTTATTTTATAAATGTCTTACTGACATGGGGGTAAATAAAAGCATTTTTGTAGGTTTGGGGTAACATACATTTTTTGCATGACATTTACGTGTCACTGAATGAATGTGTGACACTCATACAAAATACATCTTTGTTATGCAGAATTGTTTGATGTGGTCTTTATCATCATTATCATCATCATCATCAACATTTATTTATATAGCGCCAGCAGATTCCGTAGCGCTTTACAATTGGGAACAAACATTAAATAGACAATGCTGGGTAATACAGACAGAGAGGTAAGAGAACCCTGCTCGCAAGCTTACAATCTATAGGACAATGGGAATTTGAAACACAAGGTCATGTGCTATATCATATTGCACAATGGACCAGCTAGAATGCAAAGGTAAAAGTATTAAGTGGGCTGTGTGTGTGGCAATGTTGGTCAGAGTGTTGCTGTCTTGCATTCGCTGTGTAGAGGATGGTAATAGGGTAATCTAAGGAAATTAAGATAGTGGTTGAGGAATATCATAACCTTGTCTGAAGAGGTGGGTTTTCAGTGAACGCTTGAAGGTTTGAAGACTAGAGGAAATTCTTACTGTACGAGTGAAGGAACTCCACAAAGTGGGTGCAGCCCGGAAAAAATCCTGTAACTGAGAATGGGAGGATGTGATGAGAGCGGAAGAGAGACGTAGATCATGTGCAGAACGGAGGTGTAGAGTTGGGAGATATTTTGAGACAAGTGAAGAAATGTATGTCGGTGCAATTTTGTTGATGGCCTTATATGTTAGTAGAAGAATTTTATATTGGATTCGTTGAAATACAGGCAGCCAATGTAGAGACTGACAGAGTGGCTCAGCAGAGGAATAACGGTTTGCAAGGAAAATCAATCTAGCCGCTGCGTGCAAAATAGATTGTAGGGATTCAAGTCTGACTTTTGGAAGACCAGTAAGGAGAGAATTGCAATAGTCGATGTGGGAGATGATGAGTGCATGAATTAATGTTTTTGCGGTGTCTTGTGTAAGATATGTGCGTGTTCTGGAAATGTTCTTTAGATGTATGTAACATGATTTAGATATAGAGTTGATGTGGGGAATAAACAACAGTTGTGAGTCAAGGATTACACCTAGGCAACGAGCTTACCGGGTGGGATTCATGGTCATGTCATCAACAGAAACATAAATGTCAGGCAGGAAACTTCTGTTTTTGGGTGGGAATATTATTAATTCAGTTTTTTAAAGATTGAGTTTGAGTTGGCGAGAAGACATCCAAGATGAAATGGCAGAGCGACAGTCAGTAACGCGAGACAACACAGATGGTGAAAGATCAGGAGAGAATAGATAGATTTGTGTATCATCCGCATAGAGATGATACTGAAATTCAAACAGCTTATTAGTTTTCCAAGAGAAGTGGTGTAGATAGAGAATAGCAGAGGACCTAGGACTGAGCCTTGTGGAACTCCAACTGATAAAGGAAGCGGAGCAGAGGTGGATCCAGAGAAATTAACACTGAAAGAGCGATGAGATAGGTAGAATGAGAACCAGGATAGGACAGTGCCTTCAAGACCTAGGGATTGTAGCGTTTGTATGAGGAGAGAGTGGTCAACAGTGTCAAATGCAGCAGAGAGATCCAGGAGAATTAGAAGAGAGTAATGGTTATTGTTTTTTGCTGTGATCAAATCATTGACAACCTTGGTCAGTGCAATCTCTGTGGAGTGTTGAGAGCGAAAGCCTGACTGAAGAGGGTCCAATAGGTTGTTTGCTGTAAGAAAGTGTGTGAGGCGAGTGTAGGCTTCTCTCGAGAAGCTTGGAGGGCATGGGAGCTGGGAGATGGGGTGGTAATTTACGAGAGAGTTAGGGTCAGAATTTTGTTTTTTTAAAATGGGAGTAATCACTGCATGCTTGAATAGTGATGGAAAAATACCAGTAGAAAGAGATAGATTACACATTTTAGTTAGAGGGGGAATGAGGACAGGAGACAGGGACATACCAATTTGGGAGGGAATGGGATCAAGAGGACAAGAGGTAGAGTAGGAAGATGAGAAGAGAGTAGAAACTTCTTCTTCATTTGTGTGATCAAATGAAGAGAGAGTGTCAGGGGGTGCTACAAAGGAATTGAGCTGATTGCTTGTCAAGGGAGATGATATAATTTCAAGTCTGATCTTATCAATTTTGCCCTTGAAATAAGAAGCAAGATCCTGTGCACTGATGGTATTTGGAGGATTTGGGGCAGGAGGATTCAGAAGAGATTTAAATGTGTTAAGAAGGCGTTTGGGGTTAGAAGCCTGCGCATAGATGAGAGATTGGAAGTAGGTTTGTTTAGCAGTGTCCAGAGCATTTCTATAGGAGTGGTAGATATCAGTATATGTGATGAAATCTGTAGAGATACAAAATTTACGCCAGTGACGTTCTGCTTTTCGAGAAAGTTTTTGTAGAGTTCGTGTTACTGTAGTGTGCCACGGTTGGCAATGGATTCTACGCGAAGTATGTAGTGTCGCTGGAGCCACTTGATCCAGGGCAGTTGCAAGGGTTTGATGAAAATGGGGTACTGCCCGATCAGGGGAGGAGAATGTAGAAATTGCGGACAGAAGGTGTTGGAGAGAGGTGGAAAACTGTTGAAAATCAATAGAGTTGAAATTCCTGCAGTTGTGAGGAGGCTTGGAAGAGTTAGACACTAGGGAGGGTAAAGAACTGGGGGTGAGCAAGTAACTAATAAGGTGATCCGAGAGGGGGAAAAGAGTGTTAAGGAAATGAGAAACTGAGCATATTCTAGAGAAAACAAGATCAAGACAGTGGCCTTCCTGATAAGTAGCGGATTCAATCCACTGGGAGAGGTCAAATGAGGATGTTAGAGAGAGTAGTTTGGAAGCAGCATTGGAACGTGGATTAGAAATAGGGATGTTGAAATCACCCATGATGATGGTGGGGATGTCAGTAGATAAGAAGTGAGGGAGCCATGCAGAGAAGTGTTCAAGAAATTGTTGGTGTGGACCAGGGGGGCGATAGATGACAGCAACATGCATAGAGAACGAGTTAAAAATCCTAACAGCATGTACTTCAAAAGATGTGAATGTGAGTGATGGGACATTTGGTAGAACTGTGAATGTGCACTGTGGGGAGAGAAGTAGTCCAACCCCCCCCCCCCTCCTTGTCTGCCTCCCGGTCTGGGGGTGTGGGTGAAATGGAGGCCACCATGTGAAAGGGCTGCAGGTGAGGCAGTGTCTGATTGCGTGAACCATGTTTCTGTTATTGCTAGAAGGTTGAGGTTGTTTGAGAGAAAGAGATCATGAATGGAGGTATGTTTGTTACAAACAGAGCATGTATTCCAAAGGGCACATTTAAAGGACTTTGGAAGAGAGGGGAGACAGGTGATGCGTTTGAGGTTTGCTGGATTTCTGTAGTGTTCAGATATATGAGTGTGAGACAATTGAGGGGGACCTGGATTAGGTGATATATCACCAGCTGATAGAAGCAGGGAGGAAGAAAGGTAGGAAAGATGATTGTAAGATGTGTGTCTTTTTAGTTTCTAGCGGCAGGGTGAGGCTGTTAAAGGTATTGAATTTAAATAGGAAAAAAAAGTTCATGAGTGTTCACTAGAGGTGAGTGAAGTAATGAAGGGGCAATGTGGACAGAGGTGTGTGTTGCAGGGTGGGTGAGGGATGATATAGTCCTAAAGAAAATGCCATGAAAAGAGAGAAAGAAAAATATTTTGGCAAGCATCGGGATTAATGAGTCAAATAGCAAAAATTAGGGAATTAAAGGAATTACCTAATTGCGATGTCCAGTGTAATCAGATAAGTAGTGCAGAGCTAGGGTGCAGTAGATGTAGTTTATCCATGGATGTCTGGATAGCATAAAGTAATGATGTGGGAGCCATGTGGGGGAATGGCTAGAAGTGTTGAATGGAGAGTAATAAAGAGCAGGTGATTGAATTGCTGAGTTTTTGCAGAGTCACAAGAGAGGAGAGTGGTTCAAAGTCAGTATCATTTCTTCCTACTTGTGATGGCAGACAAAGCATTCAGTAGAATTAAAGTACAGTGATGAGACAGGGGACTGAAACAGCTGTAGCTTGGGTAGGGAGTGGCTGAGCAAGTACTACAGCAGGCTGATTAAACAGAGGGGATTTTGCAGTGATAACAAACTGACAGATAAAAAAAACTTTCATGAGATGAGAAGAAAATAAGATAAGAGTCCAAAACAGTCCTCATGCTCCACGGAGCTTGTAGCCAGGGTGAGTTGAAAACATCAGAGGTAGAATATAGAGTTTCCAGTGAATACTGACTGTTGTCCTTGTGTTCCTGTGCTAATAGGCAGAATGCTCTTCTCCTGTTTCCTCCTATTTAACTCCGGTATAACTCCGAATTATGCTATTTAAGTTTGTTACACTTAGAACTAGACACACTAACTATGCAGCCATCACTGGCTTGCAGTCATTCTACAATGAATAAATCTGGTTAACAAACACATGTGATCAGTGTTCTTCAAGCCCTCAATAAACTCCCCCAACCAACACTAGCCATAAAAGGTTTAAACAAACAAACAGTAAAAGGACAACCTGCAATAAAGCTGTAGTAATTACTATTAGAAATAAAATTCCAGATCATACTCTGTTGCAATAAGGCTGTAGTAATTACCTGTTGATGAAAGAGAGGAAGCAGAGATTGGACATGGGCGGGAAAGAAGTTTATTGGGAGGCAGGGATATTTAGTACATTATGGGGCCAATTCAATTCGGACTCGTTTTTTAGGAATAACGCAGCCTGCGCACTATTACCATTAGTATGGTAATTTTAACGCTGATTTTTTGCTCGCGCCTTTCGGGCTGCGAGTAAAAATCTGGGTTAAAATCCTAGACTAATGTGGCCGAAATGAATATTCCCTTTTGTATACACAACACAGACATCCACAGGCAGTGGACAAAATATAATGGAAATACCCCTATAAAGTAATTTTATAGGGCATGTGCCCACCATAGGTGGCCATTTATGGCTTGAGTTCTCTGTTGCATTAGGTCTGCCAGTATCTGATATTGTGTAGGAGAAATGTAGCACCATTCTTCCACAAGAAAGTCACTAAACTGAGACCTGGTTGGTGGTGGTAGAAAACAGGTGTTGTTCCAGATTATCCCAAAAATGTTCCATTGTGTTCCAATCCGGTGAATGAAAAAGTCATGACATATGGCTATCATTAGTTTCATTCTCTTCAAACCATTGGGTGACCACAAGTTCTCTGCACCTTTCTGAGGTAAAGATGATCACTCAGTACCATTAAGTCCATTGGTCTCTCCGGTACTGTCCTCTCCTGGTTCACCTCTTACCTTGCCGACCGCTCCTTCTCTGTTTCCACCTCTGGGTCTCTCTCCCCCCCTCTTCCTCCCTTCCTGTCGGGGTCCCTCAGGGCTCTGTGCTTGGACCCTTACTATTTTAACTATACTCCTCTTCTCTGGGTGAACTCATCAGCTCCTTCGGCCTCAAGTACCACCTTTATGCTGATGACACTCAACTCTACCTTTCTTCTCCTGATCTCTCTCCCTCCCTTCTCTCCAGGGTATCCGCATGCCTCTCCGCCATCTCCTCCTGGATGTCCTCTAGATTTCTTAAACTCAATCTTGCTAAAACTGAACTCATTGTCTTTCCTCCCTCTCGTACCTCCTTCCCCTCTGACCTCTCCATCACTGTTGCCAACGCCTCCATCTCCCCTGTTCCCCAACTCCACTGCCTATGTGTCATCCTCGACTTCTCTCTCTCTTTTGCCCCTCACATTCACTCTCTCGCCAAATCCTGCCGCTTCCAGCTTCGGAACATTGCCCGCATTCGGCCTATCCTCTCCCAGAATGCCACCAAATCTCTCGTCCACGCTCTGATTATCTCCCGCTTGGACTACTGCAACCTTCTCCTTATCAGCCTCCCCTCTCTCATCTCGCTCCTCTTCGATCTGTACTTAACGCCGCTGCTAGGCTTATTTTCCTCTCTCGCCGCTCCACCTCTGTCTCCCCACTCTACCAAGCCCTTCACTGGCTCCCCTTGCCCTACAAAATCCTTTTCAAGCGCCTTACTCTAACTTACAAGGCCCTTGCCAACTCCACTGCTCCCTACATCTGTCACGAGCCGCGGCGGTACTCACAACCGCCGGGGCTCGCTTCCTACCCGCTCCAGAGTCCCGGCCGTCACCATGACAACCAGACGTCATTTCCCCTCAACCCCCGGCCATTGCCAAGGCAACAACCGGAAGCCTCTTCAGCGCCGTGTCCTGGCAACCGGGCTTGCACGCGCATGGGGGCAGGTAATTAGATTCAGCCTGTGGCTGAATTAGCAGGCATTAGCCTGCAAATGTGACTCATGGGGTAAGCCCTGATTGGTGGTTTTAATATCTAGCAATTAGGCTGCAAGTGTGCTCTGTCTAGGGGTAGGTTCTGATTGGCTGTTGGCTGTATTTAAGGCAATGAGGTCTGCTGCCTCATTGCCGGTTATAGCTTCTGTTTGCCAGTCTGCTGACCTGCTCTGTGCCTTGTTTCTGTCTCTTGGAAATTCTATTGACTACCCGTGTATGACCCCTTGCCTGGATTTGGACCCTGCATGTGTTTCTCGTGACCTTGACCTCTGGCTTGAATACCGACCACCCTGTCTGCTCGTGACCCCTGACCTCGGCTTGTTTATCGGATCTGCTATCTGCTGCCGGCCCTTGACCTCTGCTTGGACTCCACTCCGCTTGCCTGGGTTCTCCCGAGCCGGTACACACTTCACGACCCTCTGTCAGTCTGCAGCCCAGTTTGTCCCCACCATCAAAGGCTCCAGTGAACACCTGACTGGCAGAGTAGACTCCGGGTTGTGTTGTGCTGGCTGGAGGAGTTCCTAACATTATAACCGGCCACACACGGAAACGAGGTTGGAATGAATGCAAGCGGACCCACACCGTCTCCGACACAAACCCTAGCAGGTCATGTTGAGTCCTTGTACCAAATGATCCAGGGATTGGCTGAGCGTTTGTCCGTTCAGGAAGAACTTGCAAAACCCTCACAATCCACTTCAGAACCCACCTGTGAACCTAAAATTAATTTGCCGGATCGGTTCTCCGGAAATAGATCCCTGTTCCAGAATTTCAGGGAAAGCTGCAAGCTCTATTTTTGGCTGAGACCCCGCTCTCGGTTCAGAGCAGCAAAGAGTCGGGATTATCATTTCTCTCCTACAGGGTGACCCCCAGTCCTGGGCCTTTTCCTTGCCGCAGACCAGTCCTGCCATGCAGTCAGTGGACGCTTTCTTCGAGGCATTGGGTCTATTATATGATGACCCGGATCGAATGGCCTAAGCTGAAGCTCATCTACGGGCCTTGAAACAAGGCCGGCTGTCGGCAGAGGAATACTGTGCTGAATTTCATAGATGGTCACCCGACAGTGGATGGAATGACCCTGCCTTACGAAGTCAGTTTCATCTAGGTCTGTCGGAACAGATTAAAGACTCTTTGGTGCAATACCCAACTCCTACCTCATTGAAGGATCTGATGCACCTCGCCATTAAAATTGACAGAAGAATTAAGGAACGCAAGTCTGAGAAGGAGGCATCTTCTCTTTCATCTGCCTTGATTCCTGCTGTCACGGATGACGAGGAGTCTATGCAGCATGGAGCGTATCGTCTCTCCCCTGAGGAAAGAGACAGGAGGCGATCACAAGGCCTATGTCTCTACTGCGGCACTAAGGGCCACTTCTCCCGTTCCTGCCCTAATAAGCTGGAAAAAGAGCATGCCTAGGGAACGAGGGGAAGGTTCACCTAGGTCTGCAAATTGTTTCCTCAAAAAATGCTGCGTTAATCCCTGCACAACTTACGTCTAGTGCCGGTTCGGTGAACCTGTCGGCCTTCAATGACATTGGAGCTGCAGGTAACTTCCTCGACATCGGGTTTGCCCGCTCTGCTGGAATTCCGCTGATTAAACTCAAATCTGCCATTACGGTATGTGGCTTAGAAGGTAGTCCATTGCCAGGCGGCAAGATTACCTGGGAGACCCCGTTACTACAATTGAACATTGGAGCTCTCCACTCGGAGTCCATAGTCTTATTCCTTATCGAATGTCCGTCAGTTCCCTTTATTCTGGGCCACCCTTGGCTATCCCGTCAAAACCATGTCATGGATTGGATAAAAGGAGAAATTGTCCATTGGAGCTCTTATTGTACACAGTCTTACTTGACACTACCTCTGCGTGTGGTTCAGTCTATTCTGGAGCAGCTTCCCTCACAGTATTATGAGTTCTGGGATGTCTTCTCCAAAAAGGCTGCTGATACTCTACCACTGCACCGGGAATTCGACTGTGCCATCGAGCTAATTCCGGGTTCTAAATTACCCAAGGGATGCTTGTACTCTCTCTCCAGTCCCGGGGACCAAATCCATGCAGGAGTATATTGACGAAAACTTGGAGAAAGGATTCATCAGGCCATCCAAGTCTCCAGTAGGAGCAGGGTGCTTCTTTGTATCCAAGAAAGACGGTGGACTCAGGCCCTGTATCGACTACTGAGGGCTGAACCTCATCACGGTTAAGAACATCAATCCCCTTTCTCTCATCTCCGTACTTTTTGAACAACTAAGAGGGGCAACTATCTTCACAAAAATTGATCTCTGTGGTGCATATAACCTCATACGTATAAGAGCAGGTGATGAGTGGAAGACGGCCTTCAACACGCTTTCGGGCCACTACGAGTATCTGGTCATGCCATTTGGCCTTAGTCATGGCCTTGCAGTATTCAAGGATTTGATTAATGAGGTGTTACGTAAGTTTCTGGGACACTTCGTTGTTGTTTACTTGGACGACATCCTCATATATTCATTGTCAGTACACCAGGATCATGTCAGACAAGTCCTACAAAAATTACGGGAACATCATCTCTATGCTAAACTCGAAAAGTGCGAGTTCGAGGTCCAGAAGGTATCCTTTCTGGGTTATATAATCACCTCGGAAGGTTTTTCCATGGACCCAACCAAGGTCCAAGCAATCCTGGACTGGGTACAACCGAATAATCTCAAGACGGTCCAGAGATTTCTGGGATTCGCCAATTATTACAGGAGATTTATTGGCGGCTTTGCTGATATCGTGGCTCCTATCGTCACCTTGACTCGCAAGGGAAGCGATCCAGCTAATTGGTCTCCACAAGCAATAATGGCATTTGAAACCCTGAAGAAAGCCTTCGTGTCTGCTCAGGTCCTTAGACACCCGGATCCTAAGGTACCATTTAATCTTGAAGTTGATGCCTCTGACGTTGGTGCCGGGGCCATCTTGTCACAAAAAGATCCCCATACTCACCGCTTACATCCATGTGCCTATTTTTCCCGTCAGTTCTCTTCAGCGGAAACCAACTAAGATGTTGGAAATTGAGAACTGTTAGCAATTAAATGGGCCTTTGAGGAATGGCGACATTGGTTGAAAGGCGCTGCACACCAGATCTCCGTTATTACGGATCATAAGAATCTGCAGTATATACAGTCGGCCAAACGATTGAACCCTCGACAGGCTCGTTGGTCGCTGGTCTTCACCCGTTTTAACTTTATAATCACCTACCGTCCAGGTTCTAAAAATGTCCGGGCAGACGCCCTGTCCAGAAGTTTCCTGGCACACCATGCTCCAGTTACTAGTCCAGAGCCTATTGTTCCTGTGTTTATGATCCATGCCGGGTTAACCCAAGACATGAGCTGTACCTTACAAAGGTTTCAGAGATTAGCTCCTGATAATACTCCGGTAGGATGCTTGTCTGTCCCAGTTCATCTAAGGAAGGCAGTCCTTGCTGAAGCACACAATAATCAGACTGCTGGACATCCTGGAGTCTTCAAAACAGTGGGAATCCTTTCCCGTACTGTATGGTGGCCGTCTTTGTCCACTGACGTCAAGAGTCACATCTTGTCTTGTGAAGTTTGTGCCAGGAACAAAGTTCCCAGGACTCGCCCTGTAGGTCAGTTGGTTCCATTGGCCATTCCTGCAAAACCTTGGACACATTTGTCCATGGACTTTATTGTTGATTTGCCACTTTCTGCAGGACACAATACTATTTGGGTTGTGGTAGATCGCTTCAGCAAAATGGCACATTTCATTCCACTAATCAGGCTTCCTACCGCTCGAGATCTGGCCATTCTCTTCATACAACATATTTTCCGTCTCCCTGGACTTCCTTCTGATATTGTTTCTGTCCATGGTTCACAATTCATAGCACAATTCTGGAAATCCTTCTGCACCCTTCTCGGAATCAGGATCAGTCTGTCATCTGCATACCACCCTCAGTCTAATGGGCGAACTGAAAGGGTTAACCAGTCATTTGAACAGTTCCTCCGATGTTATACTTCAGAGTTCCATGATAACTGGTCCTCTCTGCTGCCCTGGGCAGAGTTTGCCTACAATAACTCATCTCACTCATCTACTCAAACTTCCCCGTTCTACTGTAACTTCGGTTTCCATCCCAGGTCTAATTCTCTATATTCTCTCAAATCTGCTGGTATCCAGGAGATTCGTTCCACAGCTGCTGATCTGAAAGTAATTTGGAGGAAATTTCAGTCCTCCTTGAAAAAGTCCTCATTGCTAAAAAAAATTTGTATCGCTACCGTACCACCTGCTCATTTAAAGTGGGCCAGAAAGTGTGGCTTTCAACTCGAAATATTAGGCTCAGACAGCCTTGAAAGAAACTGGGGCCTAAATTTATTGGTCTGTTCATGATTACCAAGCAGATTAATCCAGTAGCTTTCAGATTGAAGATTCCTGGTTCACTAAAGATCCCTAACACGTTTCATTGTTCATTATTTAAACCAGTATTATACCCAAATCAATCCCAGCCTACAGGTCTTTCTGTGAGAAACAAGAACATACCACAAAAATTTGTGGTCCAGAAGATTCTCGATTCTAAAAGAGTGCAGGGGCATGTGCACTTCCTAGTACAGTGGAGGAATCGAGGACTAGATGAGAGGTCCTGGGTCCCGCGAAGACGACTATACTCTTCAAGACAGTTGAAGGAATTTTTCAAAAGGCAACGGCCTGACGCCTCTTCAGCGTCGCGTCCCGGCAGCCGGACGCGCATGGGGGCAGGTAATTAGATTCAGCCTGTGGCTGAATTAGCAGGCATTACCCTGCAAGTGTGACTCCATGGCTAAGCCCTGATTGGTGGTTTTAATATCTAGCAATTAGGCTGCAAGTGTGCTCTGTCTGCCTTGACCTCTGCTTGGACTCCACTCCGCTTGCCTGGGTTCTCCCCAGCTGGTACACACTTCACGACCCTCTGTCAGTCTGAAGCCCAGCCTGTCCCCACCATCAGGGGCTCCAGTGAACACCTGACTGGCAGAGTAGACTCCGGGTTGTGTTGTGGCGGCTGGAGGAGTTCCTAACAACATCTCTAACCTTATCTCTATTCATACTCCATCCCGCCTTCTGCAATCGTCCAAACGATCGTCGCCTCTCTTCCCCTCTGATTACCTCTTCTCACGCACGTATCCAAGACTTCTCCCGCGCCGCTCCCCTCCATTGGAACAAGCTCCCCCGCTCCATCAGAACTTTCCCTAATCTGTCCTCTTTCAAAGGAATACTAAAAACCCACCTTTTCTTAAAAGCCTTCCAGTCTCATGCCTAACCTCCCACCGGTCGGCAACCTTTCTCTCTCATCCCTTCTTCCCCTCTCCCCCTTCCTCGACTCCATCTCCATTTCTCCCGTCTCTTTGTCTCATCCTTGTGTCTGTCTGTCTTGACCTCCCTTTAGATTGCACGCTCCTTTGAGCAGGGCTCTCCTACCTCCTGTTTCGATTACTTTTAACTGCGCTCTCCAGCTACTCAACTCTCCTCCTCTTGGTCCTTCTGCCTTCTGTCTCCTCTCGCTTCTCTCCGCTCCCCTCAGTGGCTCTTAACCTGTCAACCGTGCCCACCCTCTTGGGCCAAAGTTACCTACCTGTACTGACTTTTTCCCTCCCTCTCATTAGCTGAGCCTGAGCCCCAGAGTTATAGTGCTTACTGTTACTTGTACTGTGCTGTTTCACCTTTGTGGCGCCTTATAAATTAAAAATTAATAAATAAATAAATAAATAAGTAGTGATTAGCATTGATTTTGCCATCTAAAGGAATGACTGCCTCTAAACCATGCCATGGAAATATGTTCTGCAACATTACTGTACAACCAGAGTCCTACACTGTGAGAAACTCTGTGGAGTTCTCAGATCATATTTGATAAGACTGGCAGAAGTTGAAATTTGTAGTTAATTGACCTGCTGATGTTCACCTGTTTTGCATTTGAATGCTGATATCACCTACAACACTTTTGCTCATGAAACATTAGTAAGTTGAGCTGTCTTGGTCACTGACGTTCCTGATTAAAGCACCCCAACAATCACTCCTATTTCAATTTCCTGGAGGCCTCCTCCTGAAGTAATACACGTCCTGACTATGCGGAGATTTGTCATTTTCTTAATTAACGCATGAACCCCACCTGAGTGAAAGCCCTTGCTATCAATATGCATGCACTAGATAGTCAGAAGCACTACAACTAGAAAGAAGGGATGCAGGGAAAAAAATGTTGTTGTTTTTATATCACCTTAACACTTTTCTGTAACAATTTATTTTAGAGGCTTTTCATCTTTTTGGCATTGAATAGCAGAAATGAAGATTACAGAAGGAAGTCAAGGTTAAAAAATAAGTAGTCAATACACACAAGAGCAATATAAACTAACAGGCATACATAACAATTAAACACTGGCTTTGCACATATTTTGTGTTATTTCACATGCCTAGTTCCAATATCACAAAGCATCTGTGAATTAATGATTGAACAATTTTAATACTATCTATATCTAGTATAGAAATGAGGCATTATAGTAAATCGTTTTTTTTTTAAACAAGCATTAGTTAAAAGAACAAAATTGCAGATTAAATCTTATTTAATAATATTTGAACCGATATTGCCATGAAGCATTTTGTACCAAAGGTATGTTACATTTATTTCAACCATTCTTATAGTAGTTTAAAAAAAGTTATTATTTAACATCTAAAGACTACAATAATAGCAATTCTATTTTTATATAGGGAAATTTATATTTCATCTTTGAGTTAACATAAATATTTAACATATATGTGGGATTTCTAAAAGATACCCATTGCAGTTGGTTAGGTTATGTGACAAATATGGGATTAAAATGATCTATAATAACTGGAAAGAAGTAAAGAAAATATGTAAAGCCTTTTGGGTTGGTCTAAAATGACAAGGACAAATATCAAGGCTAATGCTAATATAATTTCTGCAGAATAATTCTTCATTAACCTGCTGCTGCCAGGGAAACCTGATGAAGAAGAAAGTGTGAATTTACATCATCATATTAATTACACCCCTCCCACCCTCAAAGAAAAAGCCCAGCTTGTGTAAACTGTGGGCTCTTTTGCAATCCTCTCCATGGCAACACAGAGGCAATTTTAGAGGTGAGCAGCCATACATGCTAAAAGCAGGCGCTTAGTTGTTTTAATTAAACCCTCTATATACTGCAGCACACGCAGGGCTAGTCCTTTCATCACAGGCTCCTGCACAGAGCCTGTGTCTGAGAAGGAGACTGCACAACTATAAGCAGACAATGAAACCTTCAATAAGTTATTTTTCTTTTTATAATGTTTTTCTAAACATACCGGGCCTAATTCATCAAGTGATGTATACTGAGCGTAATGTGTGTTTGTTTTAGAACACATGTGAATTGACTCTGCGCATGCCCAAATTCAACAAGTAGTGGATCTGAAGATACATTGCTTGATGAATACAGTAGTGAAGTCACTCACGTGACATAAAAAATGGCGTGCATAGCACTGCATTTTTCTTTGCACCCTAGCTAATCCACTGGCATTCATATGTTTGAGTACGCTATGCATTGATATTGCAGACTGATAGTGTAATACAAGTAAATGTTAAAAAAAGAAAAGTGGAACACCCCCTTTCCTCTGCTATGGTGTGTGCACCAATCTTTGTGTGTCCTCTCTGCGAATGGACCCTTTACTGTGTATTCTGTGTTGTGCAGTGCCTCGCAGGTTCATTGTGGGGTAGTGTCCTTTAGCTAGCAACACCAGAGAGAGAGTAATGGACCATCTGCCTGCCCTTCTACAGGCCACAGACACACACAAAATAACTATTACCAAACCAGGTTGGCCTTTAGAAGCCACACCAGTACATTTATAAATGAGGCAGGAGCTCCTAAAGGGATTTTGTATCAAAAATAAATTTCTTCAATTTGAACAAAAAGGGTCACATATAACTTATGAACACTACTTTACTAATATTTAATCTACAATATACATAGGCATCTCTAGCTTAGTGTAGCTAAGAGGTACTTCTTTACCTTCTAACGTGGCCTTACAATGTCTATCTAACAGATAATTATCACAAGCAATGCACACACAGTTCTATCACAGTTGCTTTAACTTTGCATTTACATAGCATAGAAATAAATTTGGATGTCAGGCAGATATTTAGAGTTATACAATTTCTGCCATGAGGTAGTTTAAACATGATACTCTTCGCTTCCTCAGTTTGAGCAAGCATTTAACAGCCAACTGTCCTCGTCCCTTATATTTCTCGATATGGGGTTAACCCTGATGTTCCAAATAGTAGTACCTCACTCTTCTCAAACAACACTTGCTTTCTTCAGGCTGTTCCTCCGATACAATAAGGACAGGATACACTTTACACTCTTGCCACTTCCTTTCACCCCTTGTCATAAACATGTAGTCACTGTAATGAAATAGGCTCCACACCATGCAGGTATATGGATCGTGGTAGATGATAGTAAAGCAATTTGTACAGTTGCTCACAAATTAAACTCAGTCTCTGTCCCCTAACTAACCTTCCCTACACTTCACTTTTCATCGTCATCATCATCATTTATTTATATAGTGCCAACATACCCTTGTTATTATATCCAGTCCAGCAAAAGGGTATAATACCATGTGCTTCAGACTTCCCCACCTGTTCCCTACTTGACTAATAACACAATGCACAGTCCATGTAAATCAACAGCAAAAAAATATGGGTTACTTATTCCCACTGATTGGTCAGCAGCTGTATCCAAGATGGCTCCTCTCAGTTCAGTTGTCTGGTAAGGTATCACTCTCAACTGTGAAGTCTTATCAAATCTCACAGGGAGTGTGTCTCTCTCTGTTTAATCCCTCTGTCTCTCAGACCTCGCAGACTCCTGTTTTTCTCTTCCTGACAGACTGCAGGGGACTCCCTCTAAGTGCCCCTTAGAATTTCAACTGATATTTGTAACTGTTATTGCACAAACTCCTCCTCCACCCTGCATGCTGGGATATGTAATTCTTTGCTGCAGGGGAGGCATTCAAAGCACATGTGTGGTTCTGGTTGTCCATCAAAAGCTTAACCAACCTTAGTGCAGCCAGCCAAGGATGGTACTAGCAAACTTGGGGTGTGAGGTCCCCCCCCCATTTTACTATTACCAGTACTAGGCTGTCATGATTCACGAAGGGAATATGGTTCCTGGGTGTCATCCAGAAATACAGGTACAGGTAGGGAGACTCAGTGAGCAGAGGTCTTGTAGATTAGTCACACTGAACAGCAGAGCTGAGATGCTGGAAAGGATGGTGGGCTCTGTGAGCTGATATCCAGGAATGAGCAGAGCTGAGTCAGACATGCAGAAATACAGGAACCGGTAGGAGAGCTCTGTGAGCTGAGATCTGTAGGTTAGTCACACTGAACAGCAGAGATGAGATGCTGGAAAGGATGACAAAGTCTGTGAGCTGATATCCAGGAATAAGCAGAGCTGAGTCAGACATGCAGAAATACAGAAATGGGTAAGGGAGCTCTGTGAGCTGAGAACTGTAGATTAGACACAATGGTGCAGCTGAGCTGAAGTGCTGCAGAGGATGGTAACTCTGTGAGTTGATATCCAGGAATGAGCAGCTGAGCTGAGGTGCTGGAAATGATGGTAACTCTGTGATTTGATATCCAGGAATGAGCAGGGCTCAGACTGTCATGCAGAGATACAGGAACAGGTAAGCTGGAGCCAGGGAGCCAAGTCTTTACACAGTCAGGGTAGACAAACAAAGAACAGGCAACTGGGTATTGGCCCAGGTGTCTTAAATAGTGAGGTAATGACAGGCTGGATTAATGGGAGCAGAGAGGAGGAGTTCTATCTGACAGGACGGATTTGCGCATATGCAGACCCAGAATCAAGATGTCCGCCGCCGTCGGACGTCGCAGCACCCGGTGCCGGTCAGGATGCCCACATTTGGCATGTGAGAGTATCGGGCCCCTTGTGTTGGGGCGATATGTGATAGTACCCCCCATTTTAAAGGTGGCCGCTGGACACCTAGGAGAGTTCTTCTTAAGAGTTTTAGAGTGGAATTTCCGTAAAAGAGCCAGAGCATGGAGATCTGAAGCAATGACCCATGACCGTTCTTCGGGGCCAAAGCCTTTCCAATCCACTAGGTATTTAATCTTGTTCTGAGACCTTTTTGCATTCAGAATATGGATGATCTCGAACTCTTCCTCTTGTAGAAGCTTGGTTGGAGAAGGCACTGGAGAAACAGAAGAGAATCTGTTGATGATGAGAGGTTTTAGAAGAGAGGCATGAAATGTATTGAAGATACGGAGAAATGGAGGAAGTTGTAGCTTGAAGTAGACAGTTATAATTACTCGTAGGACTTTATAAGGACCGATGAAACGTGGAGCAAATTTCATGGACGGTACTTTGAGACGGATGTTCTGGGTAGAGAGCCATACCCTGTCTCCCACTTTGATTGCAGGAACTGCCCGTCGTCTCTCACCCGCAAAGCGTTTATAATGCTCAGACGTTCACTTGAGCGAGGTAACAACTTGGGGCCAGATGGAGGAGAAATCTCGCTGGAGGATGTCCACAGCAGGAACTTGGGTGGGAGGGAAGGCTGAGAATTTGGGTAGAGAGGGATGTAACCCATAGACAATGAAGAACAGAGTTGCAGATGTAGTTTCATGAAACAGATTGTTATGGGCGAACTCAGCCCAGGGTAGGAGTTCGGACCAGTTATCTTGATTGGCAGAGGAAAAAATTCTGAGAAAGCTCTCAAGATCTTGATTCACTTTCTCTGTCTGGCCATTAGACTGCGGTTGATATGTTGAGGAGAGATTTAATTAAATCTTGAGGGCCTTGCAAAGTGCTGGCCAGAACTTGGAGACAAATTGGACTCCGCTGTCCGATACGATTTCTAGAGGGCATCCATGGAGCCGGAAGATTTCCTATATAAAATGCTGTGCTAGAACTGAAGAAGAAGGCAAACCAACTAAGGGAACAAAATGTACCATCTTAGATAGGTGGTCTACAATAACCCAGATAGTATTGTAGCCTTGACTGGGTGGACGATCTGTTACAAAATTCATGCTGATGTGTGTCCATGGTCTAGTTGGCACAGGTAGAGGTACAAGTGGACTAGTAGGAAGTTGATGGTAGGATTTGTGTTGAGCGCAGATGGTACAGACAGCCACAAATTAATTTACTTTGGAGCGAAGTGTAGGCAACCAATAGCCTTGTGAGATGTTCTCCAATGATTTGAGGAAGCCTGTGTGACCGGAGAAGCGGGACGCATGGAATCAGTGTAGAAGCTTCTTCCGGAGATGAAGAGGGACTTGCCTGGAGGTGGAACAGGACTAGAGGACAAGGTTGGTGAAAGTAGAAACTTGGGATCCAAGATGGGATGTTCTGAAACTTGGTCAGAATTCTGAGTGGAGAAAAGTCTTGGCGAGGATAAAGGCACTGGGCTGTTTGCAGGTATAAGAGGTTCTTATGGTCCGTGAAGATGGCAACAGGAAACCGAGCTCCTTCCAGAAGGTAGCGCCACTCAGAGAGTATCATTTTCATGGCGAGTAAATCCTTGTCCCCGATGGTGTAGTTGTGTTCTGCAGGAAGAAATTTGCGAGAATAGAAAGCGCAAGGCAGGAATTTATTGGAGTTGGGTTTTTGGAAGAGTACATCTCCAATGCCCTCTGAGAGGCATCAACCTCAAGTCATCCGGTTGTCTAAGGATGGGAGCTGAAGAGAAACCCCCTTTGAGAAAGGTGAAGGTCTCTATAGCCTGCGAGCACCAAACCTTGGTATTGGCTCCTTTGTGGGTGAAAGCTATAATTGGAGCGATAATGGAAGAATATCCTTGGATAAATTGTCTATAATAATTGGCAAAACCTAGGAAACGCTGGATAGCCTTGAGGCCAGATGGTAGTGGGCAATCTAGGATGGCACAAATCTTCTCGGGATCCATCTGTAGCCCATTGCCGGAAACAATGTAACCCAGGAATGGCATAGACAGGGCCTCAAAATAACATGTTTCCTGTTTGCAAAAGAGGTGGTTCTTGCAGAGTCTGGATATAACTTCGGAGACATACAGACGGTGGGAGTAGATGATCTTTCGAAAAAAGTAAGATGTCATCGAGATATACTACTACGCAGGAGTAGAACAAATCTCTGAAGATTTAGTTGACATAACTTTGGAAAACAGCGGGAGCATTACATAGTCCAAAAGGCATATTGAGATACTCATAATGGCCATCCCGAGTGTTAAAGGCGATCTTCCATTCATCGCCTGCATGGATTCTGATGAGATTGTAAGCCAATCTAATTTAAGCAAGTCCAATTTAGTAAAATCTTGGCACCTTTAACCCTATCAAACAGTTCTGCGATTAGGGGGATAGGATAGCGATTCTTTACAGTGATGTAATTCAAATCGCGGTAGTCTGTATAAGATCTTACAGTTCCATCCTTTATTTTTACAAAAAAGAAACCTGCCCCAGCGGGTGAGGTAGAAGTCAAATAAAGCCACGTTGTAGGTTCTCCCGAATGTAGGAGGGCATGGCTTTTGTCTCAAGCAGGGAGAGAGGATAAACACGTCCCTTGGGGGGAGTCTTGTCCGGAAGGAGATCAATCAGACAATCCCAGGGGCGATGAGGCAGGAGAAGCTCGGAGCGTCCCTTGTCAATGAAGTCAGAAAACGAGGAGTATTGAGGAGGTAATGCTGAAGGAGGATAGTGTGTTGACACCGTAGACACATGGAGCGGTTTGACCCCAAGCCAGAACTTGAGAAGAGTTCCAATCCATATGTGAAGAGTGCTGTTGAAGCCACGGCAACCCCAAGATCATGGGAGTGGTAGTTTGAGGCAGTACAAGGAACGAGATCTGTTCAGAGTGCAGTGCTCCAATTCAAAAGGTGACTGGTTTTGTTTGTATATAAATGGTCCCATTGGGGAGCCAAGAACCATTGATGGTGGTTATGATAATAGGAATTTTCAAAGATACTGTAGGCAACAACCACCGAGAGACCAAGGAATGGGAAATTAACTTTCCAGCTGCTCTGGAGTCCAATAAGGCTGAAGAGTTAAACTTGATAGGGGTAGACTGTACGGAAATAGGAATGGATCAGGAACCAGAAATAGGGGAGGATTTAGAGGTCCCCAACCTGACCTCCCGAGAGCAGATTAGGGTTTGTTGTTTCCCAACTTCTTTCGACATGAATTGAGATAATGCCCGGATTCTGCACAATAGATGCAAAGGTTGTTCCTTCGTCTTCTATTGTGTTCCTCAGGAACCAAACGAGTTCTCCCTAGTTGCATTGACTCATTAGGAACAGTAGGGGTTTGAAAACGGTGAGCCAGCCTAAAATTAGAGCAACGGGAATAATCTTTCCCAGCTGACTTCTCCCGGAATCGTAGATCTACCCGGTAACAAAGGGATATGAGGGCATCCAGGGTGGAAGGTAACTCTTGAGGAGCCAGAACATCTTTCACCCAATCGGAAAGTCCCTGCCAGAAGGCAGCTACTAGAGCCTCATTGTTCCACTGGAGCTTTGAAGAGAGTGTTTGGAACTCAATCACGTATTGGGCCACAGAATGGGTCCCCTGGCGGAGTCTCAGAATGCTAGTGGCCGCAGAGGCAACACGTCCAGGTTCATCAAAAATCCTCTGAAATGAAGATAAGAAGGCAGAGCAGTCACTAAGAAGTAAATTGTTTCTCTCCCACAAGGGTGAAGCCCAGACCAAGGCTGGTCCCGTCAACAGTGAAATGATGTAAGCGACTTTTGTCCTGCCAGTAGGGAAATTATGAGTTTGGAGCTCAAACTGGATCAGACATTGATTCAAAAATCCACAACAGGTTTTAGGGTTGCCGTCAAGCTTGGAAGTTGTGGGAAGTCTAAGCGTAGAGGGAGACGCAGGAGAGGCCTGCTGGGCAATAGACTCAACTTGAGGTGGCAGATGGGGACATAAACGGGCTTTTTCCAGCAGTGGCATGCCCTTATTATGAGTCACATGAGATATGATTCATAACATATGCATCCACCCTGGCCTGGTTTGCTGGCTGTATTTACATGGTGTAAATAGCCAGCCTCAGCTGTGGAGTGGTTAATTCAATTGAGTGGGTTGATAATGTCGGGTGTAGTGTCAGGATGGTGTAGTTGGGTATAGGCAGAGGTCAGGGCAACAGGCAAACAGGCAAGGTCCTGTAAATAGGCAGAGGTCAGGGCAATAGGCAAACAGGCAAGGTCCAGTAATCAGGCAGAGGTCACAACAGTGGGCAGTCAGTCAAAGTACTGAGAACACAGGCACAACCTGGAGCTGGTCAGCAATAGTGTAAACTGAAGCTATAACCATCAGAGAGACTAAGACCTCCCTATCTTAATTAGTACTACTGCCGAATCAGAAGCAGGGTTAATCCCTGCACAGATTAGCCCCAGAAGTTGATTAATTAATATTTAACTGCGCATGTACCCAGCTGTTTGATAGCCTGCAGGGCATGGTGGCAGTGGAGAGGGAGTCTCCCGTTTGCCCTGGTAAAGGCCAGTACACTCGGGCCACAAGTGACATCCAGGCTGTAGGACAGTGGGCGGGCCAACTTGAGCAGCTTGGCGGCCTGTTACAGCCCCCCTTTGGGAGGGGTGAAAGAACCCCTAAGTCCTGGTGTCTTTGGAAATAGCTTGAATAATTCCTTTATGAGTTTGTCAGCGTGTAAATTTCCCAGGAATGTTCCTCCAGACCGTAGCCCTTCCAATGCACCAGAAAATGAATTTGCCCTTGGACTCTCTTAGAGCCAAGAATATTTTCTACCATAAACTCTTGACATTCATCAACCTTGACAGGTCGAGGTTTCAATGATTAACGCGGTCTAAACTTGCTTGAAGTGACGGCATCTTTAAGAAGACAGCAACAGAAGGTATTGGGTATTTTCAAGTAACTAGGAAGCTTTAGTCTGAAAGCTACAGGATTGACTTGCTTTAAGATGACAGAAAATAAAATAAACCTGGGTCCAAATTTCCTGCAGGGCTGTCGGAGTCTGATGTTCCATGTGGAAAGCCACACATTATCACCTATTTTAAAAAAGCAGGGACTACGATGTAGGTCAGCAAAGAACTTTGATTTGACGGAAGCCTGGCGTAATGTGGCGTAAACCTTCTTCCGCACTAATTTAAGGTGAGCAGCAGTAGAGCAAACCTCAGGCAGACCAGTCGGAACCATGGAACACAAGGAATTAGCCCTCGGGTGGAAACAGAAAGCGCAGAAAAAGGTAGAAACTTGAGTGGAAAAGTGACAGGCAGTAAGGTAGGTGAACTCTGTCCAAGGAAGCAGATTGGCTCAGTCATCATGACATTTTGAAACGTACAAACAGAGGAAATGTTCTAGGGACTGATTTACCCTGTCTGCCTGTTAGACTGAGGGTGGTAGGCTGAAGAAAGGCTTAGGTTGATTTCAAGCAAGGTAAATAAAAGATTTCCAGAAAGCAGCACAAACTGAGAGCCTTCGTCGGACAGGATTAACAGGAAGACCATGTAGTTGTGCTGAACAAACAAGGATATCAGGGCTTAGGCACACAGAATTTTGATTAGAGGGGCAAGTGCGCCATCTTGCTAAACCGGTCAACTGCTACCCTGATGGTATTATATCCTGATGACCAAGGTAAGTCCACAATAAAGTCTATGGACAGATGCATCCAAGGTCTAACAGGAATGGGTAAAGGCATTAATAGACCAGAAGAACATCATCAGGAAGATTTACTGTAGCAGACCTTGCTGGAGAGGATGTATTCCCTAATGTCATTTTTTAATGGTTTTAATAATACCAGGATGACCGGAGGTCTTGTTGTCAATAGATTCGGAAAGGACAGCCTTCTTTAGATGGTCCAGGACAATAAATCTGTGCTAGACATTGGAGTTGCTGGAGTTGATGGAGAGCATTACCCAAATGTTAGGCCAAGGCTGCAAGGATAGTAGAAGTGGGAACAATGGGAAGAGGCTCTGTAGCAGGAGACTGAAAAGAGACAAAGCTGACAGACCATGCGTCAACCTTCACGTTTCTTGAGTCCGGTCAAAAGGTGGTTTTAAACCTGAAGTGGGTTAAAAAAGGAGTCTACTGTGCTTGCCTGGAATTTAATCTATTGATGGTTTCAATATAGGAGAGATTATTTCTCAGTTAATACCGAGATGACGTGAGTAGCACCTTCAAGCCAACGATGCCACTCTTCAAATGTCCACTTGATAGCCACATGCACCCAATTGCCCTCATCATAATTGGCTTCTGCAGAGGAAAACTTGTGGAATAAGTAGGCACACTGGTGGAGGCGATGGTCATTGGGATCCTTTTGAGATAAAATCGCTCCTGCGCCTACATCAGAGGCATCCACCTTGACTACAATAGGAAACTCCAGGTTGGGATGTCTGAGGACCAGAGCAGAAAAGAAAGCGTGTTTCAAGGTTTAAAAAAAGACCACTGCAGAAGGAGACTAGTTGGCAGGGTATGCCTCTGTGCAGGTTAGGGCAGTAATGGGTGCCCTGAGGACCAAAAAGGAGCGAATAAACCTGTAATAATTTGCGAAGCCCTAGAATCTTTGTATGGCCTTCTGATTAGTGGGTTGCACCCAATCCAGATTTGCTTGGATTTTGATGGGATCCATGGAAAATTCACTAGGTGTGATGACATACCCAAGGAATTTGACCATGTTGACTTCGAACTTTCTGAGTTTAGCATAGAGATGGTGCTGACTGAGCTTGAGAAGGACCTTACTGACATGCTGGTGGTGGTGGTTCTGTTATGATTCCTAGTGCAGTCACGAAGAGCAACGGAAGTTTAAAGCAAAGTGTCTTTATTCAGGTAAATACATAAACAAAGATAACTCAAATCCACGGATAAGAACAGGTTCCAAAAGAGACTGTATAGTAAAATGGCAGGAACAGGTATTATAAGTTTACCTCAGTCCAAAAGGCACAAGGCTGTCCAGGGAAGCAGACAGAGTCCAGGGATCAAGCAGAGATCAGATAAATAAAGTCCAAATATCCAGGCAGAGATCAAGGTCACAAGCGAATAAGCAAGGTCCAGAAGTCGAGCCAAAGGTCAGGGCAACAGGCAAACGAGCAGGGTCCAGGAATTAAGCCGAGAGTCACAACAGAAGATCAAGCAATGAAGCAAACACAGGAACAGGGCAGAAGCAGCCAGGAATAAATGGATGAATTGCACGGAGTACAGGTAAAGGCAGGTATAAGAAGCTGAGGGCCAGGTGCAGTTCTAATTGGCAAGGAGGTTAACCCCTTCAGGCATGGTGCAATCTCAGGAGCAGAACAGCAGAACCTCTGATGGACCAAAGACACTGTTGCCCCATACAAAACACAGGCAGAGTTGTAACATAGCCCCCCCTTTAAGGAGCGGATTCCAGATGCTCCATACAAGCACCCTTCAGGTCTTTCTCCACTTCTTCTTCTTTTTATTGCAGGATGGTGATATACCCAAAAAGCCAGCTACCAAGGTTGAAGTTTGTTGTGACTGAGGTAGCACAGAGAAAACCGGATCAGGTGACTTGGCTGTGGATGGAGTGTACTTCTGACAAACGGCATTAGCAAAGTCTGTGGTATTATGAATAATGGGGTCATCGAAATTTAGTAATGAGAAGGCCCAAGTTTGTGGCTCCCCTCTAAAACACATAATAATTGAACCCACTTGGTTAAATTGGTCTACAAAATAATGCGGATATTCTTGAAACTGTTTCATGGAAAGTTGGAGTAATGTAACAAACTGTTTGATGTCTCCATCAAACAAGACTGGAGGAGGATCTGATGACTCGGAAGAAGCTTTTGGGCGTTCATGCTCAATAGCAGACTCTGGAGAGTCCCCGGCTGAGACAGCAGAGCAGGGGTCCCTGGCTGGGACGGCAGAGCAGGGGTCCCTGGCTGGGACGGCATATCAGGGGTCCCCGGCTGGGATGGCAAGGCAGGAGTCCCCGGCTGGGACTGCAAGTTGAGCACACTTGACGGGAAGCCCGAACTGGGCACAGCACTCCGGCTGGATAGCACTGTGAGATGCCTCAGAGCAGACAGCACTGTGAGATGCCTCAGAGCAGACAGCACTGTGAGATGCCTAAGAGCAGACAGCACTGTGAGATGCCTCAGAGCAGACAGCACCAAGTGGTAACTAACGCTGAACCTCATGGACAGGCAACTAGGGCTGAACCGCCTGGACAGGCAACTCGGGGTGAACCGCATGGCACCAAAGGCAGTGCTGCCACATACAAAACACAGGCAGAGTTGTAACAGGTTCAGGGACTGAGAATAAATAAAAATATCATCAAGATAGACAATGACAAAAGAACCCAGGAATTCATGTAGAACATCATTGATCAATTCCTGGAAGACGGCTGGCACGTTGCTGAGGCTGAAATAGATGACCAGGTATTTGTAGTGACCAGTTTTAGTGTTGTAGGCAGTCTTCTACTGATCGCCCTCTCTGATGCTGATTAGGTTGTGGGCTCCGGGAAGGTCAATCTTGGTTAAGATCTTAGCCTTTTCAAGCTGATCAAAGAGAACAGAGACGAGTGGAAGAGGGTAGGTATTTTTGATGGTGACTTTGTGAAGTCCTCAGTAATTTATACATGGTCTTAAGCTCCCGTCTTTCTTAACTACAAAGAAGAACCCAGCACAAACTGATGACTCTAAAGGCCTAAAAAAGCTTTTTTTGTAGATTTTTCTCCACGTATGATTCCATAGTTTTGATTTTATAGAATGTGGAGAGCATACAGACTACCTTTAGGTAGTTTACAACCTCCATGGTCCAGGTCAATAGCACAGTCATACTCTCTGTGTGGAGGAAGGGTATCTGTCTCTTTTTAAGAAAATACATCCTGGAAATGCCTATAAGAGTAGGGTAGCTGCTCCGGACAAGCCTGCATGACCAGGAGAGGTAAGGTCAAATAGGAGGAATAAGAAGAGGAGCTCCACTGAACAATCTCCCCCTTACACTAGTCAATTTTGGGGTTATGGAGTTGAAGCCAGGTGTGACCCGCAACTGAGGGACAGTGTATTAAGAAAAACGTCAATGTTTTTGAATGGAGGGTGCCCACCAAGAATTGCACTGGAGGTGTCTGAAGTAGAGTCTTGCTACCTGTCAGAGGTCTTCCTTCCAGACACTGTGATAGCCGATACTAGTCAAATAGGCTGGATTCCCAAGGCTTTGGCTAACTGCAGGTCCAAAAAAATTCCAGCAGCCTCACTGTCTAGGGAGGCAGAGACAGGAACAATTTGATCATTCATAAAAAGCTGAGCTGGGACCAATAACAAATTTTTGGAAGATACAATTTGCAGACAACTATTTTTCTGCTTTCCTCTACTTAGTCCTACGATCAATCTTTACAGCCAGCTGCATAAAATTTTCCAAAGAAGTCGGAGCAATATATTGAACCAAACAATCTTTAATTTGTTCCGAGAGATCCAGGCGAAACTAACTGCAGAGAGCTCGATCATTCCACTCATTGTCCATGGATCAGCGCAGAAACTCAGTACAGTATTCTTTGGCTGCTCTACTTTCCTGCTTCATGGATCTCAGGTGCTTGTCGTCATCATATAACAATCTTTGGGCATTAAAAAACGCACCCACAGACTGAAGCGTGGGACTACTAGCACCCAAACTGAAAGCCCAGGACTGGGGATCTCCCTGGAGAAGTGTCACACATCAGACCCGGTGATCAATGGCTCCCTGCTGTCACTTACATTTTCCCTGGCGGCTGTAGTTACCCGGACGCGCCGGCTCTGTTGACAGGGCGCCATCTTGCCGAGTGAAATGTGAATGCACAAACCAGCATTTTTCCTGTTCATTCTTTCCAGCCATTCGACTGTCTGCTTTCCCTATTTAAACACACCTCTTGCCCTAGTATGTTGCCATATCTTGAGGTCTCATCTCCTATTCAGACATCCTGTACCTTGGTTCCTGTTCGCTGCCTGCCTCCTAAAACCCCAGCATACTGATCCGCAGACTCTCTCACCCTGTGTGCCTACTTCACTGTCTACGTGATATTGCTCCCCAGGCTCCTCTGTCATTCGTCATACTTGCTTATTCGTGATACTCCCTTTTGGTGTGTTTGGTTCACATCTCGGTCTGGCTCGTCACCTCCTAAGAGAACCACGACCTGCGGTTTGGGAGCTGCGAACTCCAAACTTCCTTGCGGGAGTCAATGGCGAAAATCTCCCTCTCCATTAGACTCAGCGCCTCTTTGGGGTAGTACCAATTCGAGCAGACTGTACGGGCATTCTTCAGACCTTTGTGAATGTGACAAGAAGAGAGAAAATTCCACTCTCTGTTGTTCTGATCCAGAGGAGCAGGTCTCACACGGAAATAGAGTTTGCAACTCTCTTTAAAGTTGTGGAAGAACCTACGATTTCCAGAAAAGAGGTACGGAAGGTTCAACTAAGGTTCCACCGCAGGTGCCAGAGTGGCCTGAGATGATTTTGAGGCTTCTGCTTGTGCCGACAGGCGGTGTGAGAATTCAGACAGAGTCTGGATCTGACCAGCCAACACTTGGGCAGGACTAGGATTAGTTTGGCTAGGGTCCATTGAAGCAAATACCTTCACAAGAATTTTTGCCCGTTTACAATGTTACGGCTAGCATCCAATACATAAACTCCTAGTAAAAGCGATAGAGGTCTTCGCCTATAACAGCTTGGCCATTCCTTTCCTTTCATGGTGATTTTGTGTACTACTGCTCTGACTACAGTTTGCATTAAGCAGGTAAGAACAAATGCTCAACCCTCACTTCAGCGAGGAGCTCGGGCTGTCTCCTCCTCAGGTCACTCCAGCAATGCTAGAGCTGCCCAATTGTGTGCCTATGGTTAAACTGTAACCGCAGGTACCTGCAGACTGCTGAATATGCATTAAATTTATTCTCATTGGTTATGTACTGAGCTGCGTGTTAAAAGCAAAGATTAGTTGTTGAAATTAGTACCCTCAGCCAGGCACAGGAGAAGTTGGCAGCCCTCATGTTTGCAAGAGAATAAGACTTTCCAACATGCTGTGCATCGATTGATTCTCAGTGCAAACAGGCGAGTATCATGTTTATATTACTGGAATCACCACAGACTAGTATTGATGCAACTAGACAAGGAGGCGTAAAGTCTAACTCACCCCTGGTGTGTAATGGAAAAATTATGGTACAAATATATGTTGGATAAAACAATGTTGATGTGTATAAAATCTGTATAGTCAAATGATTTCTTTCTGTATTCTGTGAAATGGTTAAATTCGTTTTCTATGTTATACCCTACAATAGGGCATCTATTCATAGGATGTTAAAATAGTCAGCAGCTGTCATGCTATATAGAGAGAAGAGTGTAAGAGGTCACATATGCCCTTTGACCTGCTTAGGCATAGAAATATATATACTATAATGAGGTTGTAGAGATTATATATAACCAACTTTGTCCTTATGAGGTATATTCTTTAGTATGTGAAGTGGTTAGTGACGTATGTAAGAGGGGTGGTGTTACTTCTATATAACTTCTGTCTTACATAGAGGATATTGCCTGTTTCATGATGAATACAAGCCAATTGCATATGCAATTTGTAAGAATAAAGATAACCTTTGCTTTTTCAAATATTTACTTTTTTTTTTAATCATTTATGCGTCGACATTTTGGAGGTGCCCACCGAAATATCTATAATTATCGATCAGCCAACACTTCTGGAAGAGGGGAGAGGAAAATATATACTCAATGGTGGCCAAAAAGGAAATATATTTTTATCTTATGATTATATATTTCTGTCTCCCACTCTCTGGGTTTGCTGAAAAGGTATTTATAGTTATCTCTGTAAGTGTGAAATTGCAAACGTATCTTTAATTGTTTGTCTATATGCTTTATATTTTTGAATAGAGGTATTTAGCATAGATTTGGTACCAATTAGAATTTCTCTTTTCTGTTTATTACTCAGAGACTGTTATACCTTGTTAGCCATGGAATGAATAATTAAATGTATGTGAGTGTGATTGGGCTTTCTTTATGAGGCCAGAATCCAGGTCAGTTGCCGAATTCAAATATCACTCAGGTTAACGTTTGAAGGAGGCAAAGCATAGTCCCAAATCACTTACGATGAAACATAAAAATACACTATAAGGCCTAAGATAGCAGTGCATGTAACGCGAGTGTGTGATAAGTCCAGGAGTTATCTGACGAGATAAGGTGTGGATTCCCTAATACCGGTTGGAGCCAGTAAAAGGGAAGTTGCATATTAATAGTGATATTGTAGCCCTATTACCATAGCGCAGACACTGGAGTATAAAAAAGATAAGCTGCGCCACGGGAGCATATGCAACCACACTAGAAAAGCCTAATGGTAGGTTAAAAAAATTTCCCCCTGGTTCTCCAGTAGCTATTATGTTCCATAAATATGGAAAAAGGTCTGTTCAATATGTGCATAAATGGTTAACAAGGTGTCCTGAATTTAAAGAAAAAGGAAATTTTAATATAAATGTCCTAGGAGAAATAGGAAAGGGTGTTTTTAAAAGTAAAGAAACGCAAGCTTTGCAATTTTGGTTAAAAATGGTAGGATTTGTGTTGAGCGCAGATGGTACAGACAGCCACAAATTAATTTACTTTGGAGCGAAGTGTAGGCAACCAATAGCCTTGTGAGATGTTCTCCAATGATTTGAGGAAGCCTGTGTGACCGGAGAAGCGGGACGCATGGAATCAGTGTAGAAGCTTCTTCCGGAGATGAAGAGGGACTTGCCTGGAGGTGGAACAGGACTAGAGGACAAGGTTGGTGAAAGTAGAAACTTGGGATCCAAGATGGGATGTTCTGAAACTTGGTCAGAATTCTGAGTGGAGAAAAGTCTTGGCGAGGATAAAGGCACTGGGCTGTTTGCAGGTATAAGAGGTTCTTATGGTCCGTGAAGATGGCAACAGGAAACCGAGCTCCTTCCAGAAGGTAGCGCCACTCAGAGAGTATCATTTTCATGGCGAGTAAATCCTTGTCCCCGATGGTGTAGTTGTGTTCTGCAGGAAGAAATTTGCGAGAATAGAAAGCGCAAGGCAGGAATTTATTGGAGTTGGGTTTTTGGAAGAGTACATCTCCAATGCCCTCTGAGAGGCATCAACCTCAAGTCATCCGGTTGTCTAAGGATGGGAGCTGAAGAGAAACCCCCTTTGAGAAAGGTGAAGGTCTCTATAGCCTGCGAGCACCAAACCTTGGTATTGGCTCCTTTGTGGGTGAAAGCTATAATTGGAGCGATAATGGAAGAATATCCTTGGATAAATTGTCTATAATAATTGGCAAAACCTAGGAAACGCTGGATAGCCTTGAGGCCAGATGGTAGTGGGCAATCTAGGATGGCACAAATCTTCTCGGGATCCATCTGTAGCCCATTGCCGGAAACAATGTAACCCAGGAATGGCATAGACAGGGCCTCAAAATAACATGTTTCCTGTTTGCAAAAGAGGTGGTTCTTGCAGAGTCTGGATATAACTTCGGAGACATACAGACGGTGGGAGTAGATGATCTTTCGAAAAAAGTAAGATGTCATCGAGATATACTACTACGCAGGAGTAGAACAAATCTCTGAAGATTTAGTTGACATAACTTTGGAAAACAGCGGGAGCATTACATAGTCCAAAAGGCATATTGAGATACTCATAATGGCCATCCCGAGTGTTAAAGGCGATCTTCCATTCATCGCCTGCATGGATTCTGATGAGATTGTAAGCCAATCTAATTTAAGCAAGTCCAATTTAGTAAAATCTTGGCACCTTTAACCCTATCAAACAGTTCTGCGATTAGGGGGATAGGATAGCGATTCTTTACAGTGATGTAATTCAAATCGCGGTAGTCTGTATAAGATCTTACAGTTCCATCCTTTATTTTTACAAAAAAGAAACCTGCCCCAGCGGGTGAGGTAGAAGTCAAATAAAGCCACGTTGTAGGTTCTCCCGAATGTAGGAGGGCATGGCTTTTGTCTCAAGCAGGGAGAGAGGATAAACACGTCCCTTGGGGGGAGTCTTGTCCGGAAGGAGATCAATCAGACAATCCCAGGGGCGATGAGGCAGGAGAAGCTCGGAGCGTCCCTTGTCAATGAAGTCAGAAAACGAGGAGTATTGAGGAGGTAATGCTGAAGGAGGATAGTGTGTTGACACCGTAGACACATGGAGCGGTTTGACCCCAAGCCAGAACTTGAGAAGAGTTCCAATCCATATGTGAAGAGTGCTGTTGAAGCCACGGCAACCCCAAGATCATGGGAGTGGTAGTTTGAGGCAGTACAAGGAACGAGATCTGTTCAGAGTGCAGTGCTCCAATTCAAAAGGTGACTGGTTTTGTTTGTATATAAATGGTCCCATTGGGGAGCCAAGAACCATTGATGGTGGTTATGATAATAGGAATTTTCAAAGATACTGTAGGCAACAACCACCGAGAGACCAAGGAATGGGAAATTAACTTTCCAGCTGCTCTGGAGTCCAATAAGGCTGAAGAGTTAAACTTGATAGGGGTAGACTGTACGGAAATAGGAATGGATCAGGAACCAGAAATAGGGGAGGATTTAGAGGTCCCCAACCTGACCTCCCGAGAGCAGATTAGGGTTTGTTGTTTCCCAACTTCTTTCGACATGAATTGAGATAATGCCCGGATTCTGCACAATAGATGCAAAGGTTGTTCCTTCGTCTTCTATTGTGTTCCTCAGGAACCAAACGAGTTCTCCCTAGTTGCATTGACTCATTAGGAACAGTAGGGGTTTGAAAACGGTGAGCCAGCCTAAAATTAGAGCAACGGGAATAATCTTTCCCAGCTGACTTCTCCCGGAATCGTAGATCTACCCGGTAACAAAGGGATATGAGGGCATCCAGGGTGGAAGGTAACTCTTGAGGAGCCAGAACATCTTTCACCCAATCGGAAAGTCCCTGCCAGAAGGCAGCTACTAGAGCCTCATTGTTCCACTGGAGCTTTGAAGAGAGTGTTTGGAACTCAATCACGTATTGGGCCACAGAATGGGTCCCCTGGCGGAGTCTCAGAATGCTAGTGGCCGCAGAGGCAACACGTCCAGGTTCATCAAAAATCCTCTGAAATGAAGATAAGAAGGCAGAGCAGTCACTAAGAAGTAAATTGTTTCTCTCCCACAAGGGTGAAGCCCAGACCAAGGCTGGTCCCGTCAACAGTGAAATGATGTAAGCGACTTTTGTCCTGCCAGTAGGGAAATTATGAGTTTGGAGCTCAAACTGGATCAGACATTGATTCAAAAATCCACAACAGGTTTTAGGGTTGCCGTCAAGCTTGGAAGTTGTGGGAAGTCTAAGCGTAGAGGGAGACGCAGGAGAGGCCTGCTGGGCAATAGACTCAACTTGAGGTGGCAGATGGGGACATAAACGGGCTTTTTCCAGCAGTGGCATGCCCTTATTATGAGTCACATGAGATATGATTCATAACATATGCATCCACCCTGGCCTGGTTTGCTGGCTGTATTTACATGGTGTAAATAGCCAGCCTCAGCTGTGGAGTGGTTAATTCAATTGAGTGGGTTGATAATGTCGGGTGTAGTGTCAGGATGGTGTAGTTGGGTATAGGCAGAGGTCAGGGCAACAGGCAAACAGGCAAGGTCCTGTAAATAGGCAGAGGTCAGGGCAATAGGCAAACAGGCAAGGTCCAGTAATCAGGCAGAGGTCACAACAGTGGGCAGTCAGTCAAAGTACTGAGAACACAGGCACAACCTGGAGCTGGTCAGCAATAGTGTAAACTGAAGCTATAACCATCAGAGAGACTAAGACCTCCCTATCTTAATTAGTACTACTGCCGAATCAGAAGCAGGGTTAATCCCTGCACAGATTAGCCCCAGAAGTTGATTAATTAATATTTAACTGCGCATGTACCCAGCTGTTTGATAGCCTGCAGGGCATGGTGGCAGTGGAGAGGGAGTCTCCCGTTTGCCCTGGTAAAGGCCAGTACACTCGGGCCACAAGTGACATCCAGGCTGTAGGACAGTGGGCGGGCCAACTTGAGCAGCTTGGCGGCCTGTTACAGCCCCCCTTTGGGAGGGGTGAAAGAACCCCTAAGTCCTGGTGTCTTTGGAAATAGCTTGAATAATTCCTTTATGAGTTTGTCAGCGTGTAAATTTCCCAGGAATGTTCCTCCAGACCGTAGCCCTTCCAATGCACCAGAAAATGAATTTGCCCTTGGACTCTCTTAGAGCCAAGAATATTTTCTACCATAAACTCTTGACATTCATCAACCTTGACAGGTCGAGGTTTCAATGATTAACGCGGTCTAAACTTGCTTGAAGTGACGGCATCTTTAAGAAGACAGCAACAGAAGGTATTGGGTATTTTCAAGTAACTAGGAAGCTTTAGTCTGAAAGCTACAGGATTGACTTGCTTTAAGATGACAGAAAATAAAATAAACCTGGGTCCAAATTTCCTGCAGGGCTGTCGGAGTCTGATGTTCCATGTGGAAAGCCACACATTATCACCTATTTTAAAAAAGCAGGGACTACGATGTAGGTCAGCAAAGAACTTTGATTTGACGGAAGCCTGGCGTAATGTGGCGTAAACCTTCTTCCGCACTAATTTAAGGTGAGCAGCAGTAGAGCAAACCTCAGGCAGACCAGTCGGAACCATGGAACACAAGGAATTAGCCCTCGGGTGGAAACAGAAAGCGTAGAAAAAGGTAGAAACTTGAGTGGAAAAGTGACAGGCAGTAAGGTAGGTGAACTCTGTCCAAGGAAGCAGATTGGCTCAGTCATCATGACATTTTGAAACGTACAAACAGAGGAAATGTTCTAGGGACTGATTTACCCTGTCTGCCTGTTAGACTGAGGGTGGTAGGCTGAAGAAAGGCTTAGGTTGATTTCAAGCAAGGTAAATAAAAGATTTCCAGAAAGCAGCACAAACTGAGAGCCTTCGTCGGACAGGATTAACAGGAAGACCATGTAGTTGTGCTGAACAAACAAGGATATCAGGGCTTAGGCACACAGAATTTTGATTAGAGGGGCAAGTGCGCCATCTTGCTAAACCGGTCAACTGCTACCCTGATGGTATTATATCCTGATGACCAAGGTAAGTCCACAATAAAGTCTATGGACAGATGCATCCAAGGTCTAACAGGAATGGGTAAAGGCATTAATAGACCAGAAGAACATCATCAGGAAGATTTACTGTAGCAGACCTTGCTGGAGAGGATGTATTCCCTAATGTCATTTTTTAATGGTTTTAATAATACCAGGATGACCGGAGGTCTTGTTGTCAATAGATTCGGAAAGGACAGCCTTCTTTAGATGGTCCAGGACAATAAATCTGTGCTAGACATTGGAGTTGCTGGAGTTGATGGAGAGCATTACCCAAATGTTAGGCCAAGGCTGCAAGGATAGTAGAAGTGGGAACAATGGGAAGAGGCTCTGTAGCAGGAGACTGAAAAGAGACAAAGCTGACAGACCATGCGTCAACCTTCACGTTTCTTGAGTCCGGTCAAAAGGTGGTTTTAAACCTGAAGTGGGTTAAAAAAGGAGTCTACTGTGCTTGCCTGGAATTTAATCTATTGATGGTTTCAATATAGGAGAGATTATTTCTCAGTTAATACCGAGATGACGTGAGTAGCACCTTCAAGCCAACGATGCCACTCTTCAAATGTCCACTTGATAGCCACATGCACCCAATTGCCCTCATCATAATTGGCTTCTGCAGAGGAAAACTTGTGGAATAAGTAGGCACACTGGTGGAGGCGATGGTCATTGGGATCCTTTTGAGATAAAATCGCTCCTGCGCCTACATCAGAGGCATCCACCTTGACTACAATAGGAAACTCCAGGTTGGGATGTCTGAGGACCAGAGCAGAAAAGAAAGCGTGTTTCAAGGTTTAAAAAAAGACCACTGCAGAAGGAGACTAGTTGGCAGGGTATGCCTCTGTGCAGGTTAGGGCAGTAATGGGTGCCCTGAGGACCAAAAAGGAGCGAATAAACCTGTAATAATTTGCGAAGCCCTAGAATCTTTGTATGGCCTTCTGATTAGTGGGTTGCACCCAATCCAGATTTGCTTGGATTTTGATGGGATCCATGGAAAATTCACTAGGTGTGATGACATACCCAAGGAATTTGACCATGTTGACTTCGAACTTTCTGAGTTTAGCATAGAGATGGTGCTGACTGAGCTTGAGAAGGACCTTACTGACATGCTGGTGGTGGTGGTTCTGTTATGATTCCTAGTGCAGTCACGAAGAGCAACGGAAGTTTAAAGCAAAGTGTCTTTATTCAGGTAAATACATAAACAAAGATAACTCAAATCCACGGATAAGAACAGGTTCCAAAAGAGACTGTATAGTAAAATGGCAGGAACAGGTATTATAAGTTTACCTCAGTCCAAAAGGCACAAGGCTGTCCAGGGAAGCAGACAGAGTCCAGGGATCAAGCAGAGATCAGATAAATAAAGTCCAAATATCCAGGCAGAGATCAAGGTCACAAGCGAATAAGCAAGGTCCAGAAGTCGAGCCAAAGGTCAGGGCAACAGGCAAACGAGCAGGGTCCAGGAATTAAGCCGAGAGTCACAACAGAAGATCAAGCAATGAAGCAAACACAGGAACAGGGCAGAAGCAGCCAGGAATAAATGGATGAATTGCACGGAGTACAGGTAAAGGCAGGTATAAGAAGCTGAGGGCCAGGTGCAGTTCTAATTGGCAAGGAGGTTAACCCCTTCAGGCATGGTGCAATCTCAGGAGCAGAACAGCAGAACCTCTGATGGACCAAAGACACTGTTGCCCCATACAAAACACAGGCAGAGTTGTAACATAGCCCCCCCTTTAAGGAGCGGATTCCAGATGCTCCATACAAGCACCCTTCAGGTCTTTCTCCACTTCTTCTTCTTTTTATTGCAGGATGGTGATATACCCAAAAAGCCAGCTACCAAGGTTGAAGTTTGTTGTGACTGAGGTAGCACAGAGAAAACCGGATCAGGTGACTTGGCTGTGGATGGAGTGTACTTCTGACAAACGGCATTAGCAAAGTCTGTGGTATTATGAATAATGGGGTCATCGAAATTTAGTAATGAGAAGGCCCAAGTTTGTGGCTCCCCTCTAAAACACATAATAATTGAACCCACTTGGTTAAATTGGTCTACAAAATAATGCGGATATTCTTGAAACTGTTTCATGGAAAGTTGGAGTAATGTAACAAACTGTTTGATGTCTCCATCAAACAAGACTGGAGGAGGATCTGATGACTCGGAAGAAGCTTTTGGGCGTTCATGCTCAATAGCAGACTCTGGAGAGTCCCCGGCTGAGACAGCAGAGCAGGGGTCCCTGGCTGGGACGGCAGAGCAGGGGTCCCCGGCTGGGACGGCATATCAGGGGTCCCCGGCTGGGATGGCAAGGCAGGAGTCCCCGGCTGGGACTGCAAGTTGAGCACACTTGACGGGAAGCCCGAACTGGGCACAGCACTCCGGCTGGATAGCACTGTGAGATGCCTCAGAGCAGACAGCACTGTGAGATGCCTCAGAGCAGACAGCACTGTGAGATGCCTAAGAGCAGACAGCACTGTGAGATGCCTCAGAGCAGACAGCACCAAGTGGTAACTAACGCTGAACCTCATGGACAGGCAACTAGGGCTGAACCGCCTGGACAGGCAACTCGGGGTGAACCGCATGGCACCAAAGGCAGTGCTGCCACATACAAAACACAGGCAGAGTTGTAACAGGTTCAGGGACTGAGAATAAATAAAAATATCATCAAGATAGACAATGACAAAAGAACCCAGGAATTCATGTAGAACATCATTGATCAATTCCTGGAAGACGGCTGGCACGTTGCTGAGGCTGAAATAGATGACCAGGTATTTGTAGTGACCAGTTTTAGTGTTGTAGGCAGTCTTCTACTGATCGCCCTCTCTGATGCTGATTAGGTTGTGGGCTCCGGGAAGGTCAATCTTGGTTAAGATCTTAGCCTTTTCAAGCTGATCAAAGAGAACAGAGACGAGTGGAAGAGGGTAGGTATTTTTGATGGTGACTTTGTGAAGTCCTCAGTAATTTATACATGGTCTTAAGCTCCCGTCTTTCTTAACTACAAAGAAGAACCCAGCACAAACTGATGACTCTAAAGGCCTAAAAAAGCTTTTTTTGTAGATTTTTCTCCACGTATGATTCCATAGTTTTGATTTTATAGAATGTGGAGAGCATACAGACTACCTTTAGGTAGTTTACAACCTCCATGGTCCAGGTCAATAGCACAGTCATACTCTCTGTGTGGAGGAAGGGTATCTGTCTCTTTTTAAGAAAATACATCCTGGAAATGCCTATAAGAGTAGGGTAGCTGCTCCGGACAAGCCTGCATGACCAGGAGAGGTAAGGTCAAATAGGAGGAATAAGAAGAGGAGCTCCACTGAACAATCTCCCCCTTACACTAGTCAATTTTGGGGTTATGGAGTTGAAGCCAGGTGTGACCCGCAACTGAGGGACAGTGTATTAAGAAAAACGTCAATGTTTTTGAATGGAGGGTGCCCACCAAGAATTGCACTGGAGGTGTCTGAAGTAGAGTCTTGCTACCTGTCAGAGGTCTTCCTTCCAGACACTGTGATAGCCGATACTAGTCAAATAGGCTGGATTCCCAAGGCTTTGGCTAACTGCAGGTCCAAAAAAATTTAAGCAGCCTCACTGTCTAGGGAGGCAGAGACAGGAACAATTTGATCATTCATAAAAAGCTGAGCTGGGACCAATAACAAATTTTTGGAAGATACAATTTGCAGACAACTATTTTTCTGCTTTCCTCTACTTAGTCCTACGATCAATCTTTACAGCCAGCTGCATAAAATTTTCCAAAGAAGTCGGAGCAATATATTGAACCAAACAATCTTTAATTTGTTCCGAGAGATCCAGGCGAAACTAACTGCAGAGAGCTCGATCATTCCACTCATTGTCCATGGATCAGCGCAGAAACTCAGTACAGTATTCTTTGGCTGCTCTACTTTCCTGCTTCATGGATCTCAGGTGCTTGTCGTCATCATATAACAATCTTTGGGCATTAAAAAACGCACCCACAGACTGAAGCGTGGGACTACTAGCACCCAAACTGAAAGCCCAGGACTGGGGATCTCCCTGGAGAAGTGTCACACATCAGACCCGGTGATCAATGGCTCCCTGCTGTCACTTACATTTTCCCTGGCGGCTGTAGTTACCCGGACGCGCCGGCTCTGTTGACAGGGCGCCATCTTGCCGAGTGAAATGTGAATGCACAAACCAGCATTTTTCCTGTTCATTCTTTCCAGCCATTCGACTGTCTGCTTTCCCTATTTAAACACACCTCTTGCCCTAGTATGTTGCCATATCTTAAGGTCTCATCTCCTATTCAGACATCCTGTACCTTGGTTCCTGTTCGCTGCCTGCCTCCTAAAACCCCAGCATACTGATCCGCAGACTCTCTCACCCTGTGTGCCTACTTCACTGTCTACGTGATATTGCTCCCCAGGCTCCTCTGTCATTCGTCATACTTGCTTATTCGTGATACTCCCTTTTGGTGTGTTTGGTTCACATCTCGGTCTGGCTCGTCACCTCCTAAGAGAACCACGACCTGCGGTTTGGGAGCTGCGAACTCCAAACTTCCTTGCGGGAGTCAATGGCGAAAATCTCCCTCTCCATTAGACTCAGCGCCTCTTTGGGGTAGTACCAATTCGAGCAGACTGTACGGGCATTCTTCAGACCTTTGTGAATGTGACAAGAAGAGAGAAAATTCCACTCTCTGTTGTTCTGATCCAGAGGAGCAGGTCTCACACGGAAATAGAGTTTGCAACTCTCTTTAAAGTTGTGGAAGAACCTACGATTTCCAGAAAAGAGGTACGGAAGGTTCAACTAAGGTTCCACCGCAGGTGCCAGAGTGGCCTGAGATGATTTTGAGGCTTCTGCTTGTGCCGACAGGCGGTGTGAGAATTCAGACAGAGTCTGGATCTGACCAGCCAACACTTGGGCAGGACTAGGATTAGTTTGGCTAGGGTCCATTGAAGCAAATACCTTCACAAGAATTTTTGCCCGTTTACAATGTTACGGCTAGCATCCAATACATAAACTCCTAGTAAAAGCGATAGAGGTCTTCGCCTATAACAGCTTGGCCATTCCTTTCCTTTCATGGTGATTTTGTGTACTACTGCTCTGACTACAGTTTGCATTAAGCAGGTAAGAACAAATGCTCAACCCTCACTTCAGCGAGGAGCTCGGGCTGTCTCCTCCTCAGGTCACTCCAGCAATGCTAGAGCTGCCCAATTGTGTGCCTATGGTTAAACTGTAACCGCAGGTACCTGCAGACTGCTGAATATGCATTAAATTTATTCTCATTGGTTATGTACTGAGCTGCGTGTTAAAAGCAAAGATTAGTTGTTGAAATTAGTACCCTCAGCCAGGCACAGGAGAAGTTGGCAGCCCTCATGTTTGCAAGAGAATAAGACTTTCCAACATGCTGTGCATCGATTGATTCTCAGTGCAAACAGGCGAGTATCATGTTTATATTACTGGAATCACCACAGACTAGTATTGATGCAACTAGACAAGGAGGCGTAAAGTCTAACTCACCCTTGGTGTGTAATGGAAAAATTATGGTACAAATATATGTTGGATAAAACAATGTTGATGTGTATAAAATCTGTATAGTCAAATGATTTCTTTCTGTATTCTGTGAAATGGTTAAATTCGTTTTCTATGTTATACCCTACAATAGGGCATCTATTCATAGGATGTTAAAATAGTCAGCAGCTGTCATGCTATATAGAGAGAAGAGTGTAAGAGGTCACATATGCCCTTTGACCTGCTTAGGCATAGAAATATATATACTATAATGAGGTTGTAGAGATTATATATAACCAACTTTGTCCTTATGAGGTATATTCTTTAGTATGTGAAGTGGTTAGTGACGTATGTAAGAGGGGTGGTGTTACTTCTATATAACTTCTGTCTTACATAGAGGATATTGCCTGTTTCATGATGAATACAAGCCAATTGCATATGCAATTTGTAAGAATAAAGATAACCTTTGCTTTTTCAAATATTTACATTTTTTTTTAATCATTTATGCGTCGACATTTTGGAGGTGCCCACCGAAATATCTATAATTATCGATCAGCCAACACTTCTGGAAGAGGGGAGAGGAAAATATATACTCAATGGTGGCCAAAAAGGAAATATATTTTTATCTTATGATTATATATTTCTGTCTCCCACTCTCTGGGTTTGCTGAAAAGGTATTTATAGTTATCTCTGTAAGTGTGAAATTGCAAACGTATCTTTAATTGTTTGTCTATATGCTTTATATTTTTGAATAGAGGTATTTAGCATAGATTTGGTACCAATTAGAATTTCTCTTTTCTGTTTATTACTCAGAGACTGTTATACCTTGTTAGCCATGGAATGAATAATTAAATGTATGTGAGTGTGATTGGGCTTTCTTTATGAGGCCAGAATCCAGGTCAGTTGCCGAATTCAAATCTCACTCAGGTTAACGTTTGAAGGAGGCAAAGCATAGTCCCAAGTCACTTACGATGAAACATAAAAATACACTATAAGGCCTAAGATAGCAGTGCATGTAACGCGAGTGTGTGATAAGTCCAGGAGTTATCTGACGAGATAAGGTGTGGATTCCCTAATACCGGTTGGAGCCAGTAAAAGGGAAGTTGCATATTAATAGTGATATTGTAGCCCTATTACCATAGCGCAGACACTGGAGTATAAAAAAGATAAGCTGCGCCACGGGAGCATATGCAACCACACTAGAAAAGCCTAATGGTAGGTTAAAAAAATTTCCCCCTGGTTCTCCAGTAGCTATTATGTTCCATAAATATGGAAAAAGGTCTGTTCAATATGTGCATAAATGGTTAACAAGGTGTCCTGAATTTAAAGAAAAAGGAAATTTTAATATAAATGTCCTAGGAGAAATAGGAAAGGGTGTTTTTAAAAGTAAAGAAACGCAAGCTTTGCAATTTTGGTTAAATGAGGCTAATTGTCAAACGCTTAGCAATAGTGCAAGAGTTGAAATTTATGTACAGTGGAATTTTGCTATGGCTAAATTTTTAGATTGTTCTAAAGTTTTTTCGATTAAACAGGGTACAATTGAAAGGGTAAGAGAATATAATGCTAGATTCAGAAGAGAAGCTGTAAATTATTCGGGTGTTTCTGATGTGTTTGCAAAAGCGGATTTCAAAAGTATTTTGACTAGTGCTTTTTGTGGAAGGGTTGAAAAATAATTTAAAAGTCAGAGTGCAAATTCATGACCCTCTATGGGCTATAAAGGATATTGATGCCTTAGCCGCAATTGCTGCACATCATGAGGATAATATGGTAATTAAAAAGGTTGAAACTAATGCAAGGGTTAAAAATCCTGACAGAAGTAACAGATCACAAGTGATATGTTATAACTGCCAGGAGAGGGGGCATTTTGCCAAGTATTACAGAAAGCCTAGAAAACAAAGAGGCAATCGGGTAAGACCAGATCAAACAACAACCTCTCAGGATAATATTGATTAACGGTCTTAAGCAGCTCTTGTATACATGTGTCCAGTAATAAAAACCAATGTATAGGACCCGATTGTGAATATGACAGTTAATGGTAATAAGCATGAATTTCTGATTGATACGGGAACTGCAAGATCAGTACTAAAAAATTAAATTTTGTTACCAGTTACTGACAGAATTGTTGTAGAGTCGTTGGTCATGTAATTTCTTTAAAACAAATAGAGCCAGATAAAAAGTCACTTAAAGTCCTATCACAGATAAACATTTTTTATTTTTTTTTATTGGCAGCAAATGCTCCTTCTAATTTATTAGGTAGAGACTTGTTGTGTAAGTTAGGATGTTCAATATATTGTACTCCTGATGGAGTGTTTTTAGACATACCTGAGAGAAATAGACATGAAGTGCAGATAGCGCTTGATATAGATGCTAATATGCCTTATCACGACACATATAAAATTCAGCTTGTATGGTGCTAACAACCAGGGCTAAATAAAATGGTAGATGACATGCTAAAAAATGTACCTAGTCAGTTGTGGACTATAGATTTAAATGAGACTGGGAAAATGAAGATTAGCCCAATCTCTGTTAAATTGAAACCAAATGTATCAAATTATGAGTTGTCACTTATTTTGTTTTGTCATGAATATTCAGGTCATGCAGCTGGTGTTTTGACACAGCCCCATGGGAATATCCCCAGACCTGTTGCATACTACAGTAAGCAACTTGATCCCGTGGCTAGAAGGCTTCCAAATTGTTTAAAACTGTTGCAGCCACAGCTATGTTGGTAGACAAATATGCTAATAGTTTTGGGAAATCCACTTACTGATCAAGTGTCACATGTTGTACTAACGCTTTTAAATTGTCATATGACTAGACAAGTTACAAATTGCAGACTAACAAAATGGGAATTGATTCTTCTAATGGCTGCAAATACTACACTTGTCAGATGTAACGTTTTAAATATTCTGCTAAAATTGTTTATTACTTCTGATATTGAATCTGATAAGATTAAAAAGGGAGGGGAAGGTATATTTGAATACACCAGATAATGATTTGGCATTAAGTGAATCAGATGAGGAGAATGCAAACAAAAGTGAACGTCAGAATTTTGAATATTTTGCTCATGAACCACATGATTGTGTTGTAAACATGTAGCAAACTACTGCATCATGATCAGATTTAAGAAATACCATTGCAAAATCCTGATTTAATTTTTTATGTAGATGGTAGTTGTCATAGGAGAAATGATACAGGAGCATTGAAGTCAGGATTTGCAATAGTGGATGATAATGTGACTATATATTCTGAAAGCTTATGGGTTCCACATTTTGCTCAGATCGCTGAATTAAAAGCATTAATTATAGCTTGTCAATTGGCAGAGGATAAAACAGTAAATATTTACACTGATAGTAAATATGGGTTTGGTGTTGTTCATGATTATGCTGAAATATGGCGACAAAGAAATGTCATTACAGCTGATGGTACAACAATCGCTCATCATGAAATTGTGAATGAATTATTGAATGCTATTCAGTTACCAAAACAGGTAGCAGTTATTAAATGCCAAGCGCATATGACAGGACATGATGAAGTAACAAAAGAAAATCATAGAGCTGACTTAGCTGCTAAGAAAGCAGCAGAAAGATACATTGCACAGATTGTTGAAAATACTAAAATTCTAAATGTTGAAATACCTGATCAAACTGAACTAATTGAGATGCAAAAAGGTTGTGTTTCACAGGAAAAGGCCCGATGGGAAATGGCAGGATGTCAAATTGGTAAAGATGGACTGTGGCGTGGACAGGGAGGTAAGCCTGTAGGTTTCAGAGCACTCTTACCAGCAAATGGCACACATGAGTCATGGATAAACCCATGCAGGTAAAACTGTTATGAAGAATATAGTCTATATGTATTGGTGTGCACCTGCATTTTCAGCCATAGCTGCCAGGTACTGTGTTTGATGTATTATCTACATATAGAGTAATGCAGGGAAAGCAGTAAAAACAATTCCTAATCACCTACCACCAACTGACGGCCCATTTCAAATAATTCAAATTGATTTTATCCAACTTCCTAAGTGTAGAATGTTAGAACATGTATTAATATGTGTTGATCAATTTTGTGGTTGGGTTGAAGGTTACGCAGTTGCAAAAGCCACCGCTAATGTTACAGCAAAAAAAAAATGTGTACAAGAATTTGTATGTAGATATGGCATACCACAGGTACTTTCTTCTGATCGAGGTAATCATTTTATTGGATCTGTTTTTAAGCAAATGTGTGAATTATTAGGTATAAAACAGCTTCATGTGCCGTACCATCCACAAAGTAGTGGGAAAGTTGAAAGATACAACGAGATTATTAAAAATAAACTATCTAAAGTATTCAAGGAAATGAGGATGCTATGGCCTGATGCATTGCCAATAGTTTTACATGCTATCAGATTAACCCCTCGAGGTCCTCTCAATTTATCACTGTATGAGATTCTGTTTGGAAAAATTCCTAATTAACTCTGAATTGCAATACCAGACAAAGCCAAGTTAATGATGTGACTTAACTACATTTTATCATTTACTAAACAGTTGAGACAGATTCAAGTTGCTGTGATAGGCACACAACCGATTCCGATTGACGGAGCCTGTCATAATTTGAATTCGAGAAATTGGGTGATGATAAGAAGTTTCTTAAGATCCGCATCGTTGACAGATCGGTGGGGAGGTCCATATCTTGTGCTATTAACGACGCTAACAGCAATAAAGGTCAAAGAAAAAGCACTTGGATACACGCTTCCAATTGAAAGAAAGCAGTCGATCCTGAACAAGTGAGAAGATAATTGTCACCTTTATTCTACAAGTAAGGGATATTTCTGAGACCATAATAATGTCTCAGCCCTTACAAAGGCAAGATGCTCTCCCCTTGACGCAGTCAGGGTATGAAAATCTTGTGAAGAGGAAAAGACAAGAGATGGAAAGAAACTGGTATTCAGAGTTAATTGGTCCACAACCAAATTTGAAATTATGGACATTGCTATTTGTTTTAACATTAATCATGTTTGCAATTGGTATTTTTCTTGATCTGTATGTTTACAGCCCTGTAAATGGACCAAAGAACAATAATGTAACGGTTTTGGAAAGAAGAGTTAAACGAGATGCATCACAGAACCATTGTGGAGATTTATCTTCAACACAAGCATGTATTTGTAAATATTGTGAGCATCATATGGAAAAACTATGCGTACAATGGTGCTTAGATGATCCAAATTTTTTTAGTGATCGACATCCAATAAATGTATTTCATTAGTTAATAGGAAAAAACTTAATACTAGTGAGTATTGGGTTTATATACAAGTACCTCATAGACATTGTCATGGGCACTAGGAGTCTTTACCCAGTATCACCCGCTGATGGTCTTATCAGAGCAGTAGAGCTGGTATATGATACTCTGATGGCAGGGTGATAATGGAACTGGAAACAGCAGATGGTTAGAGAATGCTCAGAAAGTCTATGACTAGCAGCACTGGTAAACAATAGGTAACTGAACACGAGGATCTGGATGGACAAGGACACGTGAGGGTAGTCAGTGGTCTGCGCACGGCAAGCTGTATCACTGCTATAGTGAGAAAAATGTCCAGGAGTAATAAGGAGGTGGAAGTCAGCGGTCTGCATATAGCAAGTGGTACCGCTGTCTGTAGTGTAGGAATGGAATCCAGGTGAAGGTAACAGGGAAGTCAGTGGTCTGCGAGTAGCAAGTTGTACCACTGCTTATGTGAGAGGATATATGCAACTGGTGACACAGGGAAACAGGAATCAGTGGTCTGCCTCTAGCAAGTTGTACCACTGAATATATATGTGAGGAAGGACACGAGGAGATAAATGCTATGCAGAGTCTACACGGGTACACTGAACTTGATCCCACGTTGAACTGCACACAATAATAATAATAAATGAACAGCACTGCACAGATAAACAAAGTCACTCAAATAGTCCAGCAAAAGGAAACACAGTCAATAATAGCAATAGTCTCAGAGAATGGAAACTCCGGAGGAGAACAACTCAGTCCAGATGGATATGCAATACACCAGCACAGTCAATGAGAAGTATGCATACCGTGGTTCAGATGAGCAGGCTGTTAGAGATAGCTGCAGGGATACCTGAGCGGCCGGGAACAGACGAGATGAGAAGTCCTTGCAGAATGGAAGCGGTAGGTAGGTGCAGCGCACTGTAGGTAGGCCAGCAAGGATGACAAATACTCAGGAAGCAGTAGTATATCGAATAGAACAGCAGGAGACCACGGGAGAGTTGAAGCGATGTAGCAAAGCTGGAGGCCGAGGAGCGTAGACTCGATGCAACAGGCAAGTTGACACAAATGGACACACTGTAGAAGCAGTAGGCAGCGGGTCAGCTGACGGCAGGTAGAATGCAGACTGGAGCGCTGAGACGAGCAGACTCTGTAGACACGCTGAAGAAGCGAACAGGAATCAACTGCTGGAGTCACGATGAAACACAGGAGAGTTTGCAGTAATCTGTAACTGTAGATACACGGAGGCAGCGGATAGGAATCAGCTGCTGGAGTCACGATGAAACACAGGAGAGTTTGCAGTAATCTGTAACTGTAGATATACGGAGGCAGCGGATAGGAATCAGCTGCTGGAGTCACAATGAAACACTGGAGAGTTTGCAGTAATCTGTAACTGTAGACATACGGAGGCAGCGGATAGGAATCAGCTGCGGGAGTCACGATGAAACACAGGAGAGTTTGCAGTAATCTGTAACTGTAGACATACGGAGGCAGCGGATAGGAATCAGCTGCTGGTGTCACGATGAAACACAGGAGAGTTTGCAGTAATCTGTAACTGTAGATACACGGAGGCAGCGGATAGGAATCAGCTGCTGAAGACACTAGGAACACGAGGAATAGAAGTGGTCTGGAAACCACAAACGGCAAACAGGAATCAGCATAAGCTGAACACACGAGCAGGCACTGGAACACCTTCAGAGACTCATGAGGAATGAGACTCCAAGATCAGGCAACGTGGTATTGACCACAGGTGCTTAATATAGGAAGTGTTGCCTGATCAGCCAATTAGTTAAAGGAACAGAACTGAAGGTTAAAAGGGACTGCACATGCGCAGTACCTCATAATAATGGACGGACACGGTTCCTAGCTACCTTAGAAGTAGCACTCACAGTCCGGTGAGTGACAGACATCATAATATTGGTCTTATACCATTTCCTATAAATGAAAGTCAAATTAGGTGAAAAGAAATGTGGTAATAAAACGAAAGAAGAGTATAGTACTACAATGCCACCACATATAAAATTGATAGAGTATTATAATGTGATACATGAAAATATAACATGTTATAATAAAACTACAAAACCTACGGTTCAACAGAAAGGAGTGAATTATAAAGTATCGAAAGTATATTTAAGAACAATAAAGGAACGTTTGAGGATTGTATAGTTTAATTCTTTAACAATAATTGAAAAATTGATTAATATAACATTTAGTGGGAATATAATTAGGTGGACGATACATTCTGTTAATCGGACCACTTGTGAATTGGGCTATGAGGCAGCTCATAGTTTAATATCTGATATACCATATATACTTCTTGAGAATTTGTATTTCATATGTGGAAGGCGAGCATATAAATGGCTACCTCCAAATTCTGAAGGTATATGTTATATTGGAGAATTAATTCCTAGTACAATTATCATGGAACATCAATATCTGGTTGACATGATTACTCAGAACTTAAAACGCAGAACGAGAAGGTCTGTAAAAATTGTAAGTACTAAATATAAACATCTTTTTAAAATAAAACATTCAGTCAAAGTAAGGGTAGGTTTTGAAAATGTTTTCACCCATGGACATGTGGGATATTTTAATAATATTAAAGCAATTGAACAATTAGCTGATTTGTTGGATAACATTGCAGAAATTTATGATGACACCTTTTAGATATGTTTCCAAAAAGTTTCAAGCGTATAAAACTAAATTAATCCAACCTAGATTAATATTAGATTATTTAACTGCACAAAGTAGTGGATATTGTCACACTTTAGAGACGGTTTATGATGTGTATTAGTGTATGTACATTTTGAATAATACGACAAACCGAGAAGAAAAAATAGCTAAATATGTTACATATTTCAAAATTAAAAAATGAATTCAGAATAAGTCATAATAACATTGATACAAAAGATGATAACTGGTGAGAGAATTCAATAGTGGATTCCTTCTATTTGATTTACAGGTATATTATCAGGAATATTAGGGTAGTGGAAAGGACTATTTTGGACATTAGGAAAATATGCTATTATTTATTTAATATGTGCATTCATTTATCTTCTTTTAAAATGTGTTCCAAGAATATTAGGAAATTTGTGCAAGGTTGGGACAAATACTTTACAACTAAATGTAGTCTCGGATTCATAAAGGAATGTCTCTATTGTATTGAAGAATGTCAAAGAGAATAGAATATTTGTACCACAACTTAAATAAACATTTCTCTTTGATAGTTAGTTTTATAAAAAATATTGATATCTCTTTTTATATTTTTTTTTTTTTTTTTTTGTAGTTGATGTTTTTTTAGTTAAAGGTTATAGTGTGTGAATAGTTTTCACAAAGAGGGAAAATGTAATGGAAAAATTATGGTACAAATATATGTTGGATAAAACAATGTTGATGTGTATAAAATCTGTATAGTCAAATGATTTCTTTCTGTATTCTGTGAAATGGTTAAATTCATTTTCTATGTTATACCTTACAATAGGGCATCTATTCATAGGATGTTAAAGTAGTCAGCAGCTGTCATGCTATATAGAGAGAAGAGTGTAAGAGATCACATATGCCCTTTGACCTGCTTAGGCATAGAAATATATATACTATAATGAGGTTGTAGAGATTATATATGACCAACTTTGTCCTTATGAGGTATATTCTTTAGTATGTGAAGTGGTTAGTGACGTATGTAAGAGGGGTGGTGTTACTTCTATATAACTTCTGTCTTACATAGAGGATATTGCCTGTTTCATGATGAATACAAGCCAATTGCATATGCAATTTGTAAGAATAAAGATAACCTTTGCTTTTTCAAATATTTATATTTTTTTTTAATCATTTATGCGTCGACAGGTGTTCACCAGAGACCCCGTGAGGAGGTATGGACTTGACTGCGTGAAGTGTGCAGGTCACGGTTCTCCAAGTTAGTTACCAGTGCTGTAGTGTGTGAACAGAAATAGTCAAACAAACCAAGTCAAGCCAAACAGTAGTGCGGTAGTCAGGGACAATACAGAGGGTAGGTCAAAAAGCAAGCCAAATGTCAAACCAGACAGATAATGAAGTACCAAAGGAAAACCAAAGAGGAGTCCAGGAACCAAGCCAAAATGTCAGGAGCAAAATATAGTAATAAGGACGCAGGACATAGGAGCACTGGAGCTGGTGTGAACCAAGACTGACACCAGCCTGCTGTTGGAAGGTTAGGTGGTGACAGATTTGGCGGTCAGTACAACTGACCGCCGACTTTAATGAATAGTAGAATCCAAACAGAACTGAAAAGTGGCTCCAGAAGGTCCTATCAAATGAGCGTGCTGACGCGTTTCTCCGCCTATCAGAGGCCATTTCATCAGAGGTAAATCACATTACTTACCAGCACCATAATTCGTCAACTTGCAAAATGTGAACCAATCATCTTGCAATGGTTGTTCCTTAGAAAGTATCAACCAATCATCTAATGATGAAAATTCCCTAGAACACACTGTTTTAAATAACTTTATTAACAGCTTAATTTGACATTGGCAAACATCCCAAAATTGTCATCCATGCTTATGTATTAAAGTAGCGTAAGACAGTGTTTTTAAACTATAATGTTGTTAGAAATGGTCATTAGTCATATCCACATGAGTCCTATATCAAACATGGAATAACTGATACTATATAAAAATGACGGAGTCACGATGTTGCTTCATTTTTTTTTTTTTTAAACTCTTTATTTATGCAAAAGAAAACAGAGGTTCCATATAGCAGATAATAACAGGGAAGAAAAACATTTGAACATAAGGGCCAGAACATGACAATTGAGAAACGGGAAGAAAGTCAGGCATATGACATATTATTAAACAAATTCCTAAACATAAAGGGAAGCAGTAAATTAACCCATAGAGAGGAAATAGGCTGACCCTGTCAAAGATTATGGAAGATCAGCTGCCTTGGAACTATGAATCGATGCTGCTTTTTATTTTTTTATTTTTTAGAGAGAGAAGTAAGGGGGAAAAAGAGGGGAAAGGGGGGGAGGGGTGGTGGTGGGGGGGGGGGGTAAGGACCTAGTAAGAGCTTCTGAAGAAACAACCTTTTAAGTAGCGGGCATGTTTGCTTGATGAAAAGAATACCAGAAATTCCATACCTTTTTGAAATTTATAATTTTGTCGTGGAGAAGGCTGGTGATGTATTCCATGGAAGCCATGTACCACACACGAGAGATTACACTTTGGAGGCTGGGTGGATGAAGGGACTTCCATTCCTTCGCTATCTGTAGGCGAGTAGCTGCACAAATGTGTTGAACAAGTCTATCTGCCTGCTTGGTTAAGCCTTCGACCCGGGAGCATAACAGCATAACCATTGGGTCAGGTGAAATCTCAACCTCTAAAATTCTTGTCATTAGGTCGGCCACCTGGGACCACAAATTTGAAACTCTAGGGCATGTCCACCAGATGTGGTAGAATGAGCCCACCTCCCCACACCCTCTCCAGCATGAGTCAGAAGTACCCGGATATATTATGTGGAGCTTTGAAGGCACTAGATACCATCTTGTGTATACTTTAAATGTGTTTTCTCGTATTGAAGTATTAATGGAGATTTTGGAGATTCTCACCCGTAGCCGGGACCATCCCTTCTGATCCAGATCTCTACCAGTATCCCGAAGCCATGCCAACTCAAACGATTCCGCAGTGTCAGATTTTGGTTCCAGGAAATTATGATATATCAGGGATATTAATCCAGAATCTCCTGGTCTATACACACAGCTCCTCTCAAAAGGAGTAAGGGTACGTAGCTTGGAAGATCTACAAAGTGATTGAATAAAGCTTCGGATTTGAGTGTAAGCAAAATGTAAGGACGAAGGAAGGCCCTTTTTTTCTCTTAGATCCGGGAAAGTGCGGGGAGCAAAATCTCCCATAATGTGAGTAAACTGAGTGATACCAGCCATTTGCCAGGGGCGCGAGAACGACCGCATATTTCCTGCTGGAAAATCCGGGTGATGCCACAGTGGGGTAAGAGGGGAAGGAAATGAGGTGAGCTCCCACTTTCTATGGAGCTTGTCCCATAGATTGAGTGTGAACTGTATGGAGGGGTGCGAGTACACTGAGGCCGGCCTTTGAGCTCTAAGGAGCCAGGGGAGCGAATTCAGATTGTGATCTGTTGTATGTGCGTTCTCTAGATCGACCCATCTCTTGACCCCCGGAGCAGACTGCCAGGAAATGATGTGACTGAGGTTAACTGCATGATAATAGCGCTCAAAGAGCGGAAGTCCATATCCCCCTGATTGGGTGGGCTTGGCTAGGCAGGACCTTTTGAGTCTCGATTTTTTCCCTTGCCAGATGAATGTACCGCATGAAGATTGCAGATTTGTAAGAAAGGTACCTGGGATTGGAATGGGTAAGGTCTGAAAAAGATACAAGACTCTAGGCAGAACGTTCATCTTTACCACACTAATCCTACCAAACCAGGAGACAAAAAGCGAGTCCCATCTGGCCAGGTCTCTTTTTATTGAGTCAAATAGGGGGGTGTAGTTGGCGTGGAATAGCTGTTTGTATTCTTTCGTGATCTGAACCCCTAAATATCGAAGCGCCTTTGGGCGCCATTGAAAATCGAACGAAGATTCGAGAATATTTTTGGTGACAATAGGGACTTGGAGTGAGAGGGCTTCCGATTTAGAATTATTTATTTTATAGTTTGATAAGGATCCATATTCTTTAAGTTCTTTAAGAAGATTTGGGAGTGAGATGAGGGGGTTTGCGAGTGTTAATAGTACGTCATCGGCGAATAGGGAGATTTTGAAATGACGGGGGCCAATTTGGATCCCTGATATGTCCGGGTTTCTTCTAATGGCGGCAGCTAAAGGTTCTATGCATAAAGCGTATAAGAGGGGGGACAAGGGACACCCCTGTCTAGTGCCATTACCTAGTGAAAAAGCCTGGGATAGGAGCCCATTGGTCAATACCGATGAGGTGGGGCGGTGATATAGGGCCTGGATGGCTGAGAGAAAGGCCCCATTTAGACCGAAATGACTTAACGTGCTAAACATGAAAGGCCACGAGAGTCTGTCAAAGGCCTTTTCGGCGTCTAATGCCACAACCACTGACGGGATCTTATTCTGGTTTATGTGGGCGATGATGTCTATAGTGTTGTCTAAAGCCTGCCTGGTGGGAATAAAACCAACTTGGTCTGGGAAGACCAGTGTTGGCAAATAGGCATTTAAACGATTTGCCAGAATTTTGGCAAAAAGTTTAACGTCAGAGTTGATTAGTGAAATGGGGCGGTAGCTGGGGCAACAGGTCGGGTCCTTGTTAGGTTTAGGAATCACCACTATAGTGGAGCGCGTGGATTCCATATGGAATTTACCCCCCGACATAATGGAATTAAACAAATGTGTCAAATGAGGGACTAGTTCTTTGGAGAATGTTTTATAATAAAGCATCATAAAGCCATCAGGGCCGGGGGCTTTAGAGTTCTTCTGTGACTTTAGTGCAAGGGTTACTTCTTCACTGGAGATAACCTCGTTAAGAGTAGAAGCCTGGCGGGAGGATAGGGAAGGAAGAGAACAATTATCTAAGTAGGTATTGAAGGCTTGAGGAGGGGCTTTAAATGAGGTTTGGTCTTTTTGAAGGTTATACAGATTTTCATAATATTTGTGGAATGTTTCATTTATGGTCCTAGGATCATAAGATAAGTCCCCTTTTTTGTTTCTAATAGAGTTGATTATTTGGGAGCCACGTTTGGCTCTCAGTCTCCTAGCCAGAAGAGAATCGGCCTTGTTGCCTTTTTCAAAAAATGTTTGATTAAGCCATCTAAGCTGGCGTTCTGTTCTCTCTGCGAGAATTGATTGAATTTCGCCTCTAGTCTTTTGGATTTCTTTCAAAACTAAGTGGGAGTTAGACTCCTTATGTGTTGTTTCTAGATTTTTAAGTTGAAGAGTGAGTTTATCAAGCGTTGCGTTACGTTCTTTTTTCCTGCGGGAGGCAAATTGAATGATGTCCCCCCGAATGACTGCCTTGTGGGCTTCCCAGATAGTGGAGGTCTGAATCTCTGGGTCTGAATTGATCTCAAAGTATTTCGTGATAGAATCAGATATGAGATCTTTAAACCCGGGGAGTTTAAGAAGAGTCTCGTTCAGTTTCCAGGAGGTTCTGCCCCGAGGGTTCTGAAAAAGGTCAACCGTTAACGATAATATAGAGTGGTCGGACCACGTATTGGGGACTATATCAGCCCTAGTTATATGTTGGAAGATGTTTGAGCAGCCCATAAACATGTCGATCCGGGAATAGGTTTGGTGGGGAAAGGAGTAGAATGTGTAGTCCCTTGAAGAGGGATATAGCGCTCGCCAAATATCAAATAGGCCAGCCTCAGTCACTTGTTTCTGCAGGTGTTTTGTATGTGAAGATGGGGGGGAAGTGTGCCTAGATGCTGATCTGTCTAAGAGGGGGGACATAACAGTGTTAAAGTCACCCCCAAGTAAAAGCAGGCCCTTACGGAAATGGTGTAGTTCCGAGAATAAGTGTGTGAAAAAAGCTGTCTGACCTGTATTAGGCGCGTAAACGTTGGCAAAGGTTATATCTAGATGGCCAATTTTTCCCGACAGGAAGAGAAACCGGCCTTCAGGGTCGTCCTTAACTGCTGACACGACCAACGGAACTGAACTGCGGAGAAGAATGGCAACACCATTCCTCTTTGTTGAGTGAGAGGAATAGTAGGCATCAGGATATCCTCTTGAGGACAGGGAGGGATGGCCACCTGCTTTGAAGTGAGTCTCCTGCAAAAAAATTATATCACCATTAAGTTTTCGTAACGTATGGAATAGCATAGAGCGCTTTTGAGGTGTGTTTAAGCCTTTAACATTGAGGGAGAGTGTTGTGAGAGTCATGATCGGTATTCTTAGGGGGAGGGGGGAAGCGAGGAGTGGGAAGGGAAGGGAAAGAAGAGTAAAGGAAGGAGGAGTTATGAAAGAAGAAAGGCAAGGGTGTAGGTTCAGGCCTCAATAGCAGAGGAAAGACCTACTAGGATAGTGCCTAAAAGAGCTATGTTAACTTAAAAACGAGGCAAAATTTGCCTATTCAATTATCAGAACTAAGGCACAGAGTACGGGAGTGCGTATAAAATATAAACTATCAGATAGACTGCTAAGAAAATCCCAAGGTATGTGGGTGCGTGGCTAGGAGGACAGGATACGTCTCCCGCCCGTACATAAATAACATAATAAGGTTAAACCGAAGCTAAACTTGTAACCAGAGACAACAATATCTACGGAAATTATGAGAGCAACATGAAAATATTGACATTTGTTAGAAGAATAAAAGAGGATACAGACAGAGCAAGTTAAGGCACAATATTACTACACGTCTCCTCTAACAGAGACACAGATTTACAAATCAAGGAGGTTGTTGCGAGGAGCACTGGACATCGCCACCCACGGTCCTGTCAAGACGGAAGAGATGGAGCTTGCGGAGTAAGTCTTTTCCTTCGTTTGGTGTTCGGATTGACACTTGACGGCCCTCGACTTCAATAATCAAACGGAAAGGGAAACCCCAGCGGTATTTGTAACCATTTTCTCTAAGGATGCTGGTAACCTCCCTGAGGTCGCGTCTCTTGGCTACCGTTGAGGGGGCAAGATCTTGAAAAACTTGGATACGGGACCCTTCGTAAAGAGTATATGAAGAATTCCGAACCGCTTTGGTGATAAGTTCCTTGGTCTTAAAGGATAGTAATCTCAATATCACATCACGAGGGGGTTCGGAGTCTTTCGGGCGTGGTCTCAAGGCCCTATGAATCCGTTCGATCTGCATTGGGTGATTGGATAAGGCAGAGTCCAGAGAAGAGAAGAACCTACTCACATAGTCCTCCAGATCCGCAGGTTCCACTGATTCGGGGATGTTGCGTAATCTGAGGTTATTGCGACGTTCCCTGTTCTCAACATCTTCCAGCTTGTCCCTCATGAAATCGTTGTCCTTTAGCAGGAAGTCTATATCTTTTGAGGCTTCATTTTGGAATGTAAGTGACGACTCCATCTTGTTTTCCAGGACCGAGGTTCTCTTGGAGATTGCAACCATTTCTGTTTTGAGATCGCCTATAGCCTTCTGTAGATCAACGGAAAAGGCGTTAGTGCGCTCTACTATTAAGTTTCGTAATTCAGCAAAGTCCGCCTTGGTTGAGGGAGAAGCAGTGGTAGGAGGGTCTCGGTCGCTCTGGGACTCCGAGGGTGAGTTAGGAGAAGATGAAGTATGTGCTTTGTCCTGGCGGGAGAAGTGCTGAGTTATCTCAACTGGTGCGCCTTTGCGGCCTTTACCCGTAGATTTATTCATGTTGAGTGCAGAATCTCTGGGAAACCGTTTGCTAATGTTGAGTATGAGGCAGACGGGCGGGGGACAGACCCGTGTGGGTTAAGTGGACATAGTAAGTTGTGGGACAGTTAAGTAGAGGGGTAGTATATGCTCTAGTGTCCCGCTATTCACCGTCACCACACCCGGGTTTTTGCTCTGGAGCTGAGGAGCTCTCCAGTAATCCGGCCGTGCGTTATGGCTGTCAGGCCACGCCCCTCAGTTGCAATTTTTGAGTTAGCAGTAGAGGATGATAAATCTTCGTTCCTCTCGTCCGAGAGCAGTAGAAAATGTATAGCGTCCCGAGATGGCATCAGAGGGCAACAAACTGTGTTGAAGAAAGTCTAGATGGCCAAATTTATGACCTACACCAGTTGGCCACTAGATGGCAGTAGGGCACCGGATAAGACTTGTGGAGAATATAGTGTATAATATAGCCACAAGATGGCAGCACCAACTCTTTGTAATTTTTTCCTTTACAGATGTAGTAGCACAAAAACGCCACAAGGTGGCAGCAAAGACTGACTTTCAGTGTGTAAACTGCTCGATAAAGACATAAAGCCTCACTTTAGGTGCGATATTTCAGACCCTGAAAAATTTTTTCTTGAGAGGCACAATAACGGTGAGGGTGTTCAGCACTGTATGATGTTGTGCAAACCTGGTATGTGCTTAGGGAACTACAATAATCGGGCACCGCTGGGCCACCTAGGCAGACTGGATAGGGGTTTCTCTGTGAGCCCCGGAGGACTTCCCAGCAGACACTGCACTGGCTCCAGTAACGGAAGTGAAGGTGGTAATGGCGCCAGTGACATCCGGTCACTCAATCCCCACACCGGGATCCAGGGAAAGCGAGGGGATCCACCGCTGGGCAGCCGCTCGTCAGCGCAGACATCCCCACAGCTCATGCAGGTATTTAGAATAGGCAGACACTGCCCGTTCTCGTGTCTCCCCCCGCGCTGCCTCACCTCTATATTTCCTGATGCTGCGTCCCCTGGGTTGATTGTATCACAGTCTGCAGCTTCCACAGCATCCAGCGTGTGTTTGGGTACAGCAGCTTGACGCCTCCAGGCGGATCAGGGCGATCTGCGGCGCACACTGAGCGGGTCTCTGCGTCCTCAGAACACCTGGCCAGGCTACACGTTTGGGCTTAAGAGACCCCAGCTACTCAGCCTAGAGCTTAATGACTCTTATGGCGCTGTTTAGTGAGTGTTACTTTGGGGAAAACCGCTAATATAAGAAGATATTTAGGGTGGGTGAGCGGAGCTCAGATAGAACACGTCCGCTCTGTATGGCAGTCAGGCCACGCCCCCATGTTGCTTCATTTTAAAATGCACAATGCTTGGTTTCATTATAAACAAATATCATAGATAGACAATAACCAATCAAACAAGGCACTCATGGGCTGTCATCATGTCAAAAATTCAGCCACATTTTATATCACATATTTATCAAAAATCAATAATGTCTATGAAAATATCACACAAAAAATGTAAATAAAATAAATATATTGCAATAATTAAAAAAAAATTCATTGTGACGATATTAGTCATATATCATGATCCATACTAATAGAATCAACATTTTGAAACTTATTTTGACATAATTATTATAAATATTATTTCATTACATGAAATCCATTTAACATTATTATATTTCATTTTAAAGTGAGACACTCAGGGATAGTTAAGAAGCTCTAATCACCAAGTCACTCTTCAAATTTCCCAAATGTTTACATCACACACAAATGTTGTACATATAGATAACTTAATTATACAATCAGAACAAAATAAATATAAATATTGAAAGAACATTATCTATGTTATTGGCAAAAAATAATTTCAAACAGTACATGACAAATATTTTTATATCACCATTTAGATGGTCATTTAACATAATTGATAAGGTGGTGTGTGACGGACTTATCATGATGAATATATAGAAGGAGGGAGGACATAACAGACTCATCTCCCAAATAATGGAGATAATCAACTATCAGTTCCCTCCATAATGAGAAACTCAATATAATTAATAAAAATACATAAAAAAAAATAGACAATAAAACTTGGATATGCTATTACCCTAATCTCTAATCCTATAATCATACTAAACATATAGAGGTTAAATTAACCAAATACTTTAGAGAATACACCATTATCCAAACTTCATTACTTTACTAATTCTTTTGTAGTTAAACTATATGATCTTACATATTAAGGGGATTGGATAATTATAAAAATCTCCAAAGTCCAAACTTCAACTTACATTATCCCTAATTTAAATATTATTGAGCTCTATGGACTCATTAAGACCTTGTGGAATAAGGGTTTTTAATAGAGATGGGCGGGTCCGGTTCCCCGAGAACCGAACCCACCCGAACTTTGCCTATCCGAGTACCGAGCTGAGCAGCTCGGTACTCTCCTGCCCGCTCCGAATCCAAATCGAGGCCGAACGCCATTGTGACGTCGTCGGATCTCGGGGCTCGGTTCTCGCGATACTTCAACATTATAAATACACGCTGCCACAGCAATCCATCGCCATTTGACAGAGGGAGAGAGCAGGGTGTAGTCACAGGCTGATTAGAGCACGGACAGAGAATCCAATATTCTTCTTGCAATTGCTCTAACAAAAATCGCTAGAGAAGAGAGGAGGATAGAGGTTTATTATTTTTTTAAAATATTTGGCACTCCCCAGTGCTTTTGGGGTGTCCCCCATAATTGTGCATAAATATTTCTGGCTGTCAAAAGTCATATCTGTCAGCAGTATCTACCAACTAATTTTTAGCACTCCTCAGTGATTTTGGGGTGTCCCCTATAATTGTGCATAAATATTTCTGGCTGTCAAAAGTCATATCTGTCAGCAGTATCTACCAACAAATTTTTAGCACTCCTCAGTGCTTTTGGGGTGTCCCCCATTATTGTGCATAAATATTTCTGGCTGTCAAAAGTCATATCTGTGTCGAAGTCAGCAAATTGCGATAAGTAACGGCTGTATTTATTATTACTTCGCTTGAGCATATTATTCCACTATTTGCGAATAAATCTTTGTGCGTTGGAAACACAACTCGGGGTTCGACAATCGTTATTGGTTAGCGAGAATACGCACCTAACAATTTGGGGGCTCGTGAGCTTTGGAGGTTTTGTTACCGATGATACGCAAGACCAACGGATTTCGGTTCCGCAACAAAGGGTGGAGACGCGTCATAAACGGGTAAGAACGCATTGTGTTCAAAACCTGAATTTTACTCTGTGTTGTGAAACCGAATGTCCGTTTTTCATTGTCTAGGGCACGCTAACTAGAACCTAGGAACAAAAGAGAAAACTGTTTCTTTTTTCTGTCATTGTGCGTTTTAACTGTATTGCATTGCTTAACGCATGTGTATTTCCTGCTGTGCGTACGCGAACTTCCGGTAAACTTGCCACGTGGTTAAACAATCGTTTTGATAGTTATTATACATGCATAGTATAATTACTTGTGAAATCCTCTGAGATATTATTACTGTTGTTGGGAACTTTTGATTTTCTGCGCAGAAAAGGTGTATAGTGTGTGATTTTGTAACGTAGATACACTGTTTATTATTCATTGTACTCAGTTGCTGTCTGACGAGGCGGATTGCCCAACTGAAGGACGGTATACAGGGCAGGTATACCGAATGCGAAAACCGGGTTTTCGCAAAAGCGCTACCAATAGATCGCAAGGTTTGCTAATAATTAGTATTGGTAGGCAGTGCGATCTAACCGCACCATTAGTGCGAATTGGTGAAGCAGCTAGGAGGAATTATACTGGAAAGGTAGGTTGAGTGTATCAACTTGCGCTACCAGCGATAATAAACTCAGCAGATTTTTGTGGTTGAGCCAGGGTATCGAGGAGCTGATAGCCCTTGGGGCCCACAGTGATATTTCTGTATTAGGGATCTTCGCCTGGTGCAAGAAAAGCAAGTGAACGCGGCTAAAGGAAATACGTTCACAGAGCATTAGAGATCTCTAGCTGTGATTGTAGCAACAGAGTTGGAATTGTTAGCCGGAAGGAACAGATCATTGCGGTGTGTCTGTGTTCCGGGTAGAAGGTATATTGTTCAACATGGGTGCTAAGCATACGCTAGAGATGGTCAGTGTACTGCCTAAGGAAGGCCCTATTGGTTCAGCGAGGTTTCTCATGTGTAAGAAATATGGTGCATACGCAACTGTGTATTGTGACACGTAGGTCAAGATGACCAAAGATTGTGATAGGCCTTTCCCAACAATGGGAAGTTTTAATGCAGAGGTACTAAATACTGTAAAAGATAAAGTATGGTTGATCAAGTCAACAAAAAAGAGAAATAGACATAATGATTGTTTAAAATTGTGGCAAATGGAAGGTAACACGTGGCAGAGCAGTGAATGCACAGCGGAAGTAAGCGTGGCGAAAAGCGCGCGCACGGCGGAAGTAGCCGTTGAGAAGCGTGGCAAACTCAGCGCAAGCGCGCCCCCACCACCTTATGTGGCGGGAGCGGTAAGTACAGCTGTTATTGAAACTGAAAAAAGGAAAATTGCTAAGTTGTATCCTGTTTTAAGCCAGTTTAAAACAAGTGTATCTGAAGATGAAGACGAACCCACTGTGATTTCGGCCATTGCCCATGCTATTAGTGTACTAGAGGCTCAGTGCAAGTATGAGAAAATGGCTGAGATAGGTGAGAGTAGCGTGATCACTAGGAGTGAAAGCGTTCTAAATCTTGAACCAGCAAATCCTGTAGTGTCCCCTGAAGGCAGTGAACCAGAGGGTGCGTACCCAGTCCGCACAATATCAGTTCCCAATGGGAAACCGGATAAGGATGGTGTAGTTCCTTTAAGAAATGTTACAATGCATTGTCCCTGGACTAGATCAGAATTACGTTTCATTATGACTGAATTCCCAGATCCTAGAAAGGAGTTGGCTAAATGTCAGAAATTTGTTAAAGACTTAGGAAATGCACACGAACCAACCAATAAGGATTGGCGTGTAGTGTTAAGGGCGTGTCTTCCTCCCCATATTGACTTACAGAAATTTATTAAGGATTGTTTGTTGGAAGAAGATGACACCTTGACTGATGAGATTAACCAAAAGAATATAGAACAAATTGTCAAACACTTAACCATCTATTTTCCCGTAGTGGTAAATTGGAGTAGGATCTTCACCATAAAACAAAAGGATAGTGAAACTGCCTCAGATTACTTTGCTAGAGCTATAGCAGCGATAACACGGTTTACTGGGATATCCAACATAAGTGAGGACCCACATCACAGAGAGGTAGCTGTAGGAGTACTGATGGATGGCCTTAGAGAAAATGTAAAGACGAGAGTACAAACCACATTACCTAATTGGAGAGGCGTCACGGTAGATTCTCTTAGGGAGTCTGCTGTGGAGCATGACAAAAACCTTTTTAGAAAAAAGGAAGAGAAAAGTGATAGGTTAATGACGGTAAGTATACAGGCTCTAGAAAGGGTGCATACACGACCACCAGCATACAACCCATATAACAAGAAACCTAAAGTGATCATGTGTTTCAACTGTAAAGAGGAAGGACATTACATGAGAGATTGTAAAAAGGAAAGACTAAATACACAGAGGGGTGGGTCACATAGATATCCTCCAAGGAGGGATTCACTTAGACTGGAAGACTCACATCTACCCGCGCACATTACAGCAGCAAATGTTGCGCGGGAAATCAATAGTCAGTGCTAGGGGTCAGGTCATACCTGTAGTCTATAGCCAGTGAGGTTAACTGAGAGTCAGAGTGAAGAACCAAAAATTATAGTTGACATAGCTGGTAGGAAACAAACTTTTCTTGTAGATACAGGGGCGGCCCGATCTGTGATAACCTCTCCTTTCAATCTACAGGTGACCAGTAAAACTATTCCAGCTATGGGGGTAACGGTAAAAGTGTTACATTATCCTCTAACTAAACCCGCTGAAGTTACTATCGGGCCTCTGCATACTAAGCATTCGTTTCTCTTGGCTGCAGCGGCTCCTACTAACTTGCTAGGGAGAGACTTGCTATGTAAAATGGGATGTGTCATATACTGTACTTCAGATGGTGTGTTCCTAGATATACCCGAGAAGGTCGCACATGAGGTACAGGATATATTGGACACCCCTCAAAGGTTAATGTTACACTCTCCTGTTATAGAACACAGTCCATCTCAAGTAAAGGGGATGTTGCTGGAAATACCAGGTTCCCTATGGACCAGAGATGGACAGGACACTGGACTGATGGCAAACGTGGTAGGATAGCTCCAAAAATCCCACAGTATCCATTAAAACCGGAGGTGGAACTAGGGGTATATCCTGTTATTGAGTGGCTGTTACAACAAGGGATTTTAATTCGTACAGCCAGTACAGAAAATAGTCCCATTTTCCCTGTAAAGAAGAATGGGGGGAGGGGCTATAGATTAGTCCAGGACTTAAGGGGAATTAACAAAGTTGATGAGAGCCAATTCCCCGTAGTGCCGAATCCAGCTGTCATCCTCATGCAGATTCCACCGCCTGCCAGTCATTTTACTGTCATTGATCTATGTTCTGCTTTCTTCTCAGTCTCTCTTCACCCTGACTTCCAATACCTTTTTGCATTCTCCTACAGGGGAGTGCAATACACATGGACCAGACTACCCCAGGGGTTCATTGACAGCCCCAGTATTTTCTCCCAAGCCTTACATGACTGTTTGCAATCCTTTCAACCCCACAATGGGTCTGTTCTAATTCAATATGTGGACGATTTGTTGCTGTGCTCTGATTCTTTTATGTCATGTTTACATGATACTAAATTGTTGTTGCTTCATCTTTCACAAACAGGGCACAATGTGGCAAAGGATAAATTACAGCCATCTCAGACTAAGGTAAAATACTTAGGACACTGCCTCACTAAGGGGCTAAGACACCTGACAACCGACAGAATTGAGGCCATACAACACATGACTCTGCCGCAGAGCCAGAAGCAGATTCGTACTTTCCTATGGATGTGTGGATACTGTAGATCCTGGATCCCAGGTTTTTCTATTCTGGCATTACCATTGCAGGAGCTAGTCTCTTCCTCAAAACCAGAACGTGTTGTACACACAGAAGAGTCAGAGCAAGCGTTCTTTAATCTTAAAGATAGTCTGACTAGAGCACCTGCATTGGGAATACCTGATTATGAAAAGCCATTTGAGCTATTTTGTACAGAAGCTGATGGTTGTGCAGCAGGTGTCCTCGCACAGAAACATGGTGACGCTAGCAGACCGGTGGCATACTACAGTGCACAATTAGACAATGTGGCAAGATCACTCCCAACATGTCTCAGAAGTGTAGCAGCAATGGCTCTTCTGGTAAGTAAGAGCGAGGACGTAGTATTAGGACATAATTCAACTATCTATACACCCCATGCTGTATCAGCTCTGTTAAATTCAGCCCAAACCAGACATGTCTCTTCAGCTAGATTCACAAAGTGGGAACTAGCCCTGATGGCACCCTCAAACATCACCATCAAATGATGTAGCACCTTAAATCCAGCTACATACCTTCCGTATGTGTCTTTAGAGACACAAAGGGTGGGAGGTGAGGAGACCCTGGTTGATGATGAGTTAGGCAAGAATACTGACACGCATGACTGTATGGAACACCTGAATCAGACCTTTACTGCAAGGCCCGACATACGTGACACCCCCTTAGAAAATGTAGATTTTACGTTTTATACAGACGGAAGTTGCCATAGACAGACAGAGACAGGAGAGCTATGTACTAGTTACGCTGTTGTAGACGATCAGGATGTGGTAGAAGCTGAACCCCTTGGTCCACCTCACTCAGCCCAGGTGGCGGAACTACTAGCACTAAGGAGAGCGTGTGAGTTGGCAGAGGGTAAATCAGCCAATATATATACTGACTCTAGGTACGACTTCAGGGTAGTGCACGATTTTGGGGCCCTTTGGCGTCTTAGAAACTTTACGACAGCAGGAGGTACACCAGTGGCACACTCACAACACATAAAAGGACTTCTGACAGCGATACAGTTACCCAGAACAGTAGCCATCATAAAGTGCAAAGCCCATACCTTTGAAGAAGACCCAGTGTCATTGGGCAACAACAGGGCAGACGAAGCTGCTAAATGGGCAGCAGGGCAACCTATGACTGTATCGACCGAGACTATGATGGTTTTTCAGACATTAGACATGCAGAAATTAATTGAAATGCAAGATTTGTGTTCCCTGCAGGAAAAGGCGGTCTGGAAGGCGAAGGGATGTGGCCAAGAGTCCTCAGGACTCTGGAGGGATGGACAAGGTAAGCCTGTAGCTCCCCGAACATACTATCTAAGCCTGGCTGAAGCAGCACACGGTCTGACTCACCTGGGTAAAGAAGGTATGTGTAAACTGTTGAGAGCATACTGGTGTGCTCCCGGATTTTCCTCTCAGGCTGGTAAGAAAGCAATGTCATGTCTTACTTGTTTGAGGAAAAATGTTGGGAAAACTATTCCAACTGAGCCATCCCACATCCCTCCTACAGACGGACCTTTTCAGGTAATACAAATTGACTATATCCAATTACCACCGTGCAGGAATCTAAAGTATGTGTTAGTGTGTATTGATGTGTTTTCCGGTTGGGTAGAAGCATATCCGGCAGCCACTAATACTGCTGTGTTCTCTGCAAAGAAAATTGTACAAAACTTTGTGTGTAGGTTCGGTATCCCTAGAATCATTGAAAGTGATAGGGGTACCCATTTTAATGGTGATATCTTCCAAAATATGTGTAAACTCATGGGAATCAGTAGCAGACTTCACACCCCTTACCGACCACAAGCCAGTGGTAAGGTGGAGAGAGTAAACGATACTATAAAGAACAAGCTTGGTAAGATAATGGCTGAAACTGGGTTAGCATGGCCTGAGGTTTTGCCATTGGTCCTCCATAGCATTCGAACCACTCCTAGACCTCCTCTTAATCTGTCCTCCTTTGAGATACTGTTCGGACGACAACCTCATTTGATCGTGAGTCCACAAGACGACTTGAAGTGTAATAATGAAGTGACTGTACAATATCTTATAAGAAAACAACAACAACAACAAAAATTAAAAATGCTGTCACCTGGTATGCAAGAAACGAACTGTCATGATGTTGAACCTGGAGACCCTGTTATGATCCGCAATTTCTTACGTTCAGGTTGTTTAACAGACCATTGGGAAGGCCCGTACCAAGTGCTGCTGACCAGTACTACATCACTGAAGGTTGCAGAGAGAGACACTTGGGTCCATTCCACCCACTGCAGGAGAGTCCATAATCCGGAGAAAGTGGAAGATAAAACTAAGACCGACGACATAGAGCTGTCACTTTTGAGCCTGTTCCGGGAGACCTAAAGCCTGCAGTCGATACACCTGAACCAGAGACGTTGCCTCAGAATTATCTTTCTAGCGATGGAGTGGCGGTTTATGTTTTTCTTTTGTTCCAGGATTTTCCTTGTTTTTACTCTTTCTAGGACATTCTATTTTTGTAAAGGAGGATGGAGGACGGAGGAGAGTTCTGGGAGTGATACGGATGAAATGGAGGCAGAAGAAAAGTTATTAGGATACTCAGAGCAGCCCATTATCAAACTTGGTCCGGGGGTTATGAAAAGGTCTGCTAGCTCAGGAACTCGGAGGCAGTGTGAGGGGCTATTGTCTGATGAGTATTGTATCTGCAAGTTTTGCGACTCCCTAGTTGAAGAGAGATGCATCCAACGTACCAGTCCCCCAGTACTCTGAATATAGGCGGGCATGCTTTGGAGGATTATCACTCCCTGGTGGGTAAGGTGCTAAACCAAACCGAGTGTTGGGTGTGCTCTCACGTGCCGCAAGGGCAGCATAATATAGGACTAGTGCCATTCCCTCTAAACATATCTGAAGTACTCGAATTGAGGGGTGGGAGGCCCATAGACGGGAGGTACAATAACACTAGGTCCCCTAGTCTGACGCTTCGACAATACTCCATAGGCAGATCTTTGCTGTGCCTAAATATATCTCATGCAAAGCGCCTGGAGAATTGGGAGGCTGACCTATCAGATCAGACAATGGCTCGCCACACTCATTTTAGAGGGAGACTCACAAGGTCACTACTAGGCAGGAATATTGATGGAAGTCACAAATTAGGGCATATAAGCAAACATAAGAAGGTATCCATTGGAAAAGTCTCTACAGATAAATGTAAAAATGTCATTAATGCCGACACGTGTCTAGAGCAAATGGAGATACTAGGCATGGGTATTTTTGTCAAAACTCTGTGTGATATAATTCATGGGCATACTGTTGCTTATGTTCTCCCTGATGATGTGTATTTTGTTTGTGGAAGGAAAGCTTATTCCTGGGTGACTCCGAGTTCCAAGGGCTTGTGTTTCTTAGCTAAACTGGTTCCTGAAATCATGACTATTACTCATGAAGAAATGGTTGGTATTCACAAGACTACATCACCATCATACATACACACACAGTATGAACACCGTGGCAAGAGAAATATGATTCCTGGTGAGGAACCCATAGCTACAAAATTGATTAGTGAAACTGCTGGTTTTCAAGTTATGGTTGCTCTAGACCTCACCAGGACCGCTCGGGGAACATTAAACTTTAAATATATCCAAGACCTAGCTAAATTAATAGATAATATCACCGAGATGTATGATGACACTTTCAGGTATACTGGAAGGGAGCTACAAGCGTACAAGAAGGAGTTGGTGCAACACAGACTAGTACTAAATTATCTCACCTCTATTACTGGTGGGTACTGTGTGACACTGGCCACCCAGTTCGGTGTCAAATGTTGCACGTACATTACTAATAATACGGATGACCCTAAAGAGGTTAGACCGGAAGATGGACGAAATTTTGCAGCTGAAATGGGAATTTCGAAAGAGCCATAATTCTTCGTTATATGAGGTCGGGGAAAAGTTGGCGGGTTGGTTCTCGTGGTTGAACCCTGTGAAATGGTTCTCCGGTCTGGGGGAGTGGGTACAGGAAATGGTTGCTAGTGTAGGTAAGCTCCTTCTCCTTATACTGGGTGTCATCTTAGCAATTGGTTTAGTTGTCAAATGTGTTCCTACTGTGTTGAAGTGTGGAAAACGGTCTCATAGGAGCAACACTGAGAAAGAGACTGAAAGGGTGGTACCAGATACCGAGATCATGGTCTGTGAAGAAGTATTGTATAATCCTGAACTTGAAACGGTGATTGGGTGATAGTTTATTACACTATCAAAGGGTGGAGCTGTCGAAGTCAGCAAATTGGATAAAGTCATTTCAATTAAAGTCGAGCAAACTTGGTTGTCTTTGTCTGAAAAGATGCGTACGGTACGCTACGACGTACATGGGCACGCTACGGCGTGAAAGGGCGTACGCATCCACTACACGTGGCAGCAACAGTAATTGGTCTTTTACCATACATTCGCACAAACACGCATACTAATAAAATAGTACACATTAATGGTAGTTGCAACACATAGTCAGTTATGTCGAAATATAGTAGTATTTATATGTTATATTAGGGTTACATGCATATTAGTGAAATACACGGAACAGGTTGAAGGAATCATATCATGAGTGGTATCATAATAAACCTCTTTACATATCCTACTGTTTGGTTCTCTCTGCGAAGGAATCGCAGAGTGCATACGCAAGTTATGAATGATAGGGAATTATGAACTACTTAAGACTAAGGAATCTTGGCGGGAAGAACCGAGCATACCCCTGGAGAGGTGACCCCCTCCTTTGGATTCCTTAGGATGAACTAGCCAATGATTGATAATCCCTTGGACCTTCCTGAGACCTGGACCAATAGATGCAAGCTATACCATCTTCATTGTATTACTGTATATCATTGTGTATATAAGCAGCAGCTTCACATCCAGTGTTCAGACATCTTGTCCCTAGACTTCAGAATTGAATGACTGCACTGGATCCAGAGCGCCTGCGATAAGTAACGGCTGTATTTATTATTACTTCGCTTGAGCATATTATTCTACTATTTGCAAATAAATCTTTGTGCGTTGGAAACACAACTCGGGGTTCGACAATCGTTATTGGTTAGCGAGAATACGCACATAACATCTGTCAGCAGTATCTACCAACTAATTTTTAGCAATCCTCAGTGCTTTTGGGGTGTCCCCCATAATTGTGCATAAATATTTCTGGCTGTCAAAAGTTATATCTGTCAGCAGTATCTACCAAATAATTTTTAGCACTCCCCAGTGCTTTTGGGGTGTCCCCCATAATTGTGCATAAATATTTTTGGCTATCAAAAGTCATATCTGTCAGCAGTATCTACCAAATAATTTTTAGCACTCCTCAGTGCTTTTGGAGTGTCCCCCATAATTGTGCAGAAATATTTCTGGCTGCCAAAAGTCATATCTGTCAGCAGTATCTACCAACTAATTTTTAGCACTCCCCAGTGGTTTTGGGGTGTCCTCCCCAATTGTGCATAAATATTTCTGGCTGTCAAACGTCATATCTGTCAGCAGTATCTACCAACTCATTTTTAACACTCCTCAGTGCTTTTGGGGTGTCCCCCATAATTGTGCATAAATATTTCTGGCTGTCAAAAGTCATATCTGTCAGCAGTATCTACCAACTAATTTTTAACACTCCTCAGTGCTTTTGGGGTGTCCCCCATAATTGTGCATAATCATTTCTGGCTGTCAAAAGTCATATCTGTCAGCAGTATCTACCAACTAATTTTTAGCACTCCTCAGTGCTTTTGGGGTGTCCTCCATAATTGTGCATAAATATTTCTGGCTGTCAAAAGTCATATCTGTCAGCAGTATCTACCAACTAATTTTTAGCACTCCTCGGTGCTTTTGGGGTGTCCCCCATAATTGTGCATAAATATTTCTGGCTGTCAAAAGTCATATCTGTCAGCAGTATCTACCAACTAATTTTTAGCAATCCTCAGTGCTTTTGGGGTGTCCCCCATAATTGTGCATAAATATTTCTGGCTGTCAAAAGTCATATCTGTCAGCAGTATCTACCAACTAATTTTTAGCACTCCCCAGTGCTTTTGGGGTGTCCTCCCTAATTGTGCATAAATATTTCTGGCTGTCAAAAGTCATATCTGTCAGCAGTATCTACCAACTAATTTTTAGCACTCCCCAGTGCTTTTGGGGTGTCCCCCTTAATTGTGCATAAATATTTCTGGCTGTCAAAAGTCATATCTGTCAGCAGTAATTTACCAAATAATTTTTACCACTACAAGTGCTTTGCGCTCAGAATGGATTCAAAGCAGTCCACATATGATCAGAATGAGCAACCAGGTTCTTTCACCAGTCCTGATGTTAGTGTTCCCAGTACGTCATCTGGGCAAAGCAATGTCAAACTACAGACTGTTTGGAAATCAATCCAAAAAACAAAATAAAAAAAAACATTTACTGTGTTGAAGCGAAAAAGATGTGTTACTTAGCAAAAGTTAATTGCCGATAAAAAAAAAAATTGCCAACATGCCATTCTACACACGCAGTGGCAAAGAGAGAATGAGGCCTTCACCTTTGGCTATTAGTGGCAGGTCCCAAAAAGTTACCGAGCCTACAATTGGTGCACAACTACTGTTACGCGTCAAAGTTGCTCTTTTTGCTCATATGTGGACTGCTTTGAATTCATTCTCAGCCCAAAGCACTTATAGTGCTAAAAATTATTTGGTAAGATGCTGCTGACAGATAGTAATTTTGACAGCCAGAAAGATTTATGCACAAATATGGGGGACACCCCAAAAGCACTGGGGAGTGCCAAATATTGAAAAGAAAAAATCCTCTATCCTCCTCTCTTTTCTAGCGATTTTTGATAGCTCAATTGGAATAAGAATATTGTATTCTCTGTCCCTGCTCTAATCAGCCTGTGACTACACCCTGCTCTCCCTCTGTCAAATGGCGATGGATTGCTGTGGAGGCGTGTATTTATAATCTTCAAGTATTGCGAGAACCGAGCCCTGAGATCCGACGACGTCACAATGATGTTCGGCCTCGATTTGCTCGGCTCGGTACTCGGATACCCAAAGTTCGGGTGGGTTCGGTTCTCGGGGAACTGGACCCGCCCATCTCTAGTTCTAAAGCTCTTGTTCTAATATCCTTCAAAGCCCCCTTTTCACAATGGTTGATGTGGTATGACAGACTATGGGTCTTCAACTGTTTCACAATATTCCTACGATGCTCCAGTAAATATAGAGGTCTTGAAGTGTGGCCCACATACTGTGCCTGCATCCACAATTAATTAAGTAAATAACATAGCATGAATGACAATTCATTTTCTCCCAAATCTGAAAATATTCCCCAGAACTGAACTATAGAGACTCGCAACTTTAATTTTCCACATATTTACAGGTAAGACATTGTGTTCTACTACATCAATAAAAACCATTACCACGTGTGTTAAGCTAGCAATATGGATTTTTATATGTGTTCATTATACTGAGTCCTTTTTTGGTCTTTTTCTTTTTAAAGAAACTTGGAGCTAATATCTCTTTAAGGTTACTTGCTTTTCTAAAAATTATATTCCTTCCTCTATTTACATACAGACCTAGTGACTCGGCTAATTCTAATATAGCCCAATGTCCCTAATTTTGCCAGCATCTGAGTTATATTGTGTAACAAAAGCTAGGGAACTTTTTATTTTTTCAAAGTTTTTTTTCTGCATAACAAGTCTATTGCAATCTATCCCTTGTACTTCCCTAAATTATAAAAGACTAATATAGACTATCAACTTGTCTATTGAAATCACTAGTCCTGGAGCAGTTCAGGGTGAAGTTAGTGCCTCTGTCGGAGCGGATGTGTTTTACAGGACCAGGGATGGCAATAAAACATCTAAGAGCATTAATAAAGCTTGAAGTGTCCATTGATTCTATGACTTCAATATCAACAGCCCTGATGGACATACAGGTGAATACAACCACCCAGCACTTACTGTTTGGGTTTGCTCCTCTAGTATGTTGGATGATAACAGTCCAGGGACCAAATCCATCAAGACCAATGTTAGAAAAGGGAGGTTCTGTATTAAGCCTGTCTGCTGGAAGATTGGCCTTCATCTGAGTTTGAGAAGTACCATGAAGTCTGCGACAAGTGATACATTTGAAGATCTCTACTTATACATCATTTTGCTCCAATAATCCAGAACCCAGCTGATCGTAGGGCACCTTTGTCAAGCCTGAAGTTCTCTGTGTACTCTCTGTGTACTCTCTGTGAGTTAGACCGATGACTACATTAACAAAGCTGGGTAACCAGATAATGTCCCTCTGCATGTAGTAAATGGACTGATGCAGATGGTGGTTACACTAGCATGGGTGAGCAAACAGAAAATTAATTGCTGGTCCGGACTGGAACTGGAATGCTAGACTGGACTGTAAACAAAATGCTGTAACTGGAATGCTGAAAGAGGATTTCTATAACCGGAATGCTGGAAGAGGATTGCTCTAACCGGAATGGAACTGGAATGCTGTGTCCGGAATGCTGTAACCGGAATCCTGAAAGAGGATTGCTGTAACCGGAATAGAAGCGGAATGCTGGAAGAGGATTGCTGTAACTGGAATGCTGGAAGAGGATTGCTGTAACTGGAATGCTGGAAGAAACCAGAGTGCATGGAACCAGAATGCTGGAATTGGAATGGAGCCAGAATGCAGACTGCACTGTCAGAGCTGGGATAGTAGCAAGACTGTAGCAAGCGCGTGAGATTACAAACTGCTGGGAACCAGGTTGGTGTTTGAAATACAACAGTGCACTGGGCAAAGGTAAAGACTCCAGGAAGTCCTTTTATAGTTGATTCCTGATTGGAGACTGCAGTCAGCTGGGCTGAAGCAGCACTCTGAGCTGCTGAGATGGATCAGGTGATTACATCCAAGATGGCAGCTCCCATGAACTGGTTTTGGAGGGAATCTGAAATGGAGGCTGTTATCACCTGATTGGCTGAGAGGAACCATGTGACCAAATCCAAGATGGCCGCGCCCATACTCTGGAGGTATCTCTGGAGTGGAGACAGACTGGACAGCATCTTACAGTGATGTCTGAAAACAGCAGAGCCTGAGGACCGTAGGGACAACTTGGAAAGATATCGAAGAGGTAAGTGACAGAATGTCACGGTTTGGTATTCTGGACTCTTAGACCTGCCCCAACTAGATGTTACTCCTAGCAGGGTGCGGAGTCTAACGGGTGAATGGTCTTCACCAGAGGTCACCGCAAGGTGACTTGGGTTTAGCGGCGTTCGCCCGCAATCGCGGTCCCTACCAGGAGAGTTAGGCAAGGTCCCAAGGGAGTGGCTAGTAACTGATATATAAACACACACTGGTGATGTTGAGATGTAGGTTCTACAACCAAACAGCGGAGAGTAAAGACAGATGCAGGATGAACAATGCAATCAGCGGTTTAATGATGACTAGATGTTGAACAGGACCGTCTTTAGTATATTGACACAAAGAGAGTAGTAGCAACGTGAGCAATTCCGCTAGCAACGTAACATGAATGAATACAGCTTTAGCAATATAACGGCATATTAAATAGTAGTAATAGCATTAACAGTCCAGCGACAGAATGGCAATGGCACTGCAGCTTAGGCATATGGTACCACAATATGGCAACACAATAAGAGAGGTACAGGTAACAGTCCAGCCAGCAAGGTAATCACGATAAGTGCAGCCAGAGTGGAATACCCCGTAATACCACTATGTACATAGATACAAGTGTAGCAGGAACAGTTCAGCCAACAGAGGTAGATGAGATCAAGCAGCTTGAATGATATGACCTGTAATGCCACTGAGCCACAGAGACAGATGCAGAGTAGATGAGCCAGGCAACATGACAATAGGAGTTGGTGCGATTTGAGCGGAGAAGCCTGGTGAGCTGTGACCCAGCGGAGTCAGGTGTAGCTTGAGCAGCATGGCCCATGTAGCAGCGGCACAGTGGATATAAGTGTAGCTTAAGCGGTCCAGCCCGTGGAACAGCAATACAGCGGAGACAGGTGCAGCTTGAGCAGTATAGGCCGTGGAACAGCAACACAGCGTAGATAGGTGCAGCATGAGCGGTATAGCCCGTGGAACAGCAACACAGAGGAGACAGGTGCAGCTTGAGCAGTAGAGCCCGTGGAACAGCAACACAGCGGAGACAGGTGCAGCTTGAGCGGTATAGCCCGTGGAACAGCAACACAGCGGAGACAGGTGCAGCTTGAGCAGTATAGCCCGTGGAACAGCAACACACAGCAAAGGCACTGACGATCCAGGTGGAGGCACAAGGAATAGGCAGGATCCTAATCAGACAGGTAACTTGATCAACAGGCCCAGAGGAAAGGGAGGAAGTGCCTTTTCAAGTTTAGAGCTAGAACCAGGAACCAATAGGAATCTTGCCACAGACAGACAGGTACTAGGTCTACGCATGTGCAGATCCAACACTAAGGGCTGAAGTCTGTTTAATGAGGAACAGGTGAGTGTCTTAGTCTTCAGTTATGGAAGCCGAATGAGCGCCGTGTGACACAGAACCTGAGTCTGGTGTGTGACACCCTTCAGTAAATAATTGTTCCTGATATTTTACTTCATTATAATAGTGTTGCACAATTAAAGAAGTAACAAGGATTAAAGGATTTTTCTCATTAGGTTCTAAGTCTGCTTCTTCAAGACGATCTCCTACTCTCAGCAAACTATTATTGTCAAGGAATGGGTCTAGTTTTTTCAGGAAACTGTCTTTAAGAATTGGGTTTCCACTGGTAATGCAGTCAATCTCTCTAGTATAGGCTTGATGATGCACAACACGGACAATGAGGTTCCTGGATTGTTGTGTCTCTGCTACTATGTAAGCATTCAGTAACAATGATGTCAACCCATACATTAATTTACATTTACAGGTGTAGTGTTTTTAAATGACTAAGCTAGGTGAGTTAGGAAAGTAATGGCTCTGACAAGTGATTTGAGAATATTTGAAATCTGTGAGGCTTCCATTGATAATCTGAAATTGTTAGTGTGGATTGTAGTGACTTGTGTACGGACTTCGACATCTGAGTCTGCTTTCTGCAATGTTCCAATCTGCTTTGTACAAGAATTCAGGTCCTGTGAGACATGAAGTGTCAATAAGGAGAGTGGCTGTGACAGCTCTTGTAGCGTGGTTAGCAGCATTGTGAAAAGTAGATACATAGTGCCACTGTTTTAGATTGGTGGATCTCCTGATCCATAGCACTCGATTTCCGACGTAAACATGGAACCGTCTGGTCTCATTGTAAATGTAAACTCACAAAACACACATTAACCTCCTAGGCGCTAATACACAAAAATAATAAATATAAATGATATGACGTATGAGAGTTCATCAAAAAGAGTCGCATCCCAATAGAAGGGATATGCCACTTCCCCTGTGTGAATGCAAATGGCAAACAATATTTGGGAGCACCTACAAATGAACATTTGAAAACGTAATTATTGAATAAAAATCTTATAGACATCTATATGTGACATGGCAGATAGACAAACTGAACTCCGGAATAATATACAAATGTTTTATTTATTTATTAGAATTAGCAAAAAAACATAAATATAATCAATACAATATTAAAATATTAAATTAAAAATTCTTGCTGTATGCATACTAAATGTGCAAATAAGAAAACCACTATATTGATCATGAGAAGTGTTGCTGAATTTATCAAAATAGGTACACATGTAAATAAACACAAATGCAACTTTAACTATAAATATGATACATATGAGTAGCCAGCTCATTTGAATTCCCTAAATGGAGTAAAATGTGGAGTTGTAAACTTTCTGCTGGTGAAATCATTGATGCAGAGTTCCCAATAATATCTGTATGTATGAAAGGATTTTTTCCTTTAGTATTAACTGCACTCCCTTTTCATTTAATATGGATTATAACCATATATAGTCTCTGTATTATAATAATAGAAATAGACGTTGTCAATCAGTAGATGGCACACACTCCCTTTTAATTGGGATCGTAATCAACATTGGTGCAAGTGGCTGTTTTAGGGAAAATAGTATCCCCTCCTCTGTATTTACACAGCCTAATGGATCCCACAAATCACTTAAGAGTGTTTTACTCACGAAAGTCTGACTGAAGGAAAGAGTCTGACAGGAGCTATAGATCCTGTAGATCACCAGCTCCAATCTGGGTATGGTGTGCTCTGGGTGTGATGCTAACTTTGCTTTGCTCATAACAAATCTGATATGACATTGTTCTTTTATGTCAACAGTTTTAAGATATGCAATGGCAGCTATTACATTAACTGAGACATCGGAGATCATACACAGGAGCATATGGACATGTAATGTAAAGGTTAGTTAATGCAGATAGAGAGTTTGTTCTGCCACACTTCTCACTGATCCCTTTTATGTATAGGCAGTGGGGCAGTCAGATGTCTTACTGGGTCTCTGCGCAGGGTTTTACTTTGGATAGTGACAGGAGCTGCAAATACTCAGGGGTCATACAAGCTGTTTATAGCAGAGAAGACACCTCTACAAGTGAAGGGCTTTTCTTCATTGTTGACTTGGAAGGTGAAAGAGTAAGATTTCAACACCCATAACAGCCCAATGCTACATTGAGCTGGTGGAAAATTAGTTCTTAAATCTGAATCCTTTATTACTAGTCTCTAAAATCCTAACCTAGTATGGGTGGGGTATGATTTTCCAAAAAACATAATTGCAACAATAGTGACAGCGACATGAAAATGCAAAGTGCTGTAATTACTGACATGGAAGAAATCAGATATGTTGTAAAATTGACATAGAACAATTCCGACAAACGAATATAGAGGTACTGATATTTACGTCTCTAAAAATGGCCACAGTTACACTGCTGCTATTAAGGGGCAATGTGAGCAGCCGGTGCGTGTATATATATATATATTCAACCCTTCATAAAAAACACAATACAGCCGCCGGGTCCTCGCATTGATTTTTTGTTGCACTTCAGTGTTTCATGAGAACTCACAGGTTCTCATTCAGCCACAGAAACTGAATCCCTATTTATCTTGTGATCAGTGTATGCCAGGGGTCGGCAACCTTTTTGTATCAGTGTGCTGGCTAAAGCTTTGTCAAGTTCCAGGTGGGCCTTCTGTTCATTTCTAATATATATACATACACACACACACATATACATACATACATATATATATATATATATATATGTATATATATATTTATATATATAAATACATATACATATATAATATATATATATATACACATGCATACATATACACATTGTTGAAGTCGTATAATTGGATGAACGAAAGTATATTGGTTTATTATTGGTTTGCCGTGCGTATTGCGAAGCGTATGCCACGTGTTACGTGGCGTGGTGCGTTCGCACGGTAAAATACGCATGCACACACTCGCATTACAACAGTTAGTTATTTATATAATTTCATATTGGTTCTGTTATCACTGTCCTTCAGGAGCAGATAGTATTCGGTTTATTATTAGTCTATATATATATATATATATATAGTGATTATATGTACATTGTAGTGTTATTAAAGGTTTAGGTAATAGGAAAGGTGTCATGCCTGATATCATATTGAAGCCCTAATCATGAGCAGCTGTCCGGTGCAGTCGGCGAAGAGATCGCACATTGCATACTTTAGTTATTTATAATAGAGAGTAAACCTTTGTATGATACTGGCTATGAAAAGGAGCAGACCCCCTGGAGAGAAGAACCCCCACCTTTGGATTCCTTAGATTGAATCAACCTATTACCTGTCTGGCCTGGACCCACCCAACGTCTGGACCTATAGAAACAATCTACGTCATCTCTATTGTTCACAATGAAACACTGACTGTATATATATATTAGCTGCATCTCACTGGGGCCTCAGTCAACTCTGACACAGTATTCTGAACAGAATATTGTCCATCGGGTCCCGTGGGTGCGCAGCGTGCGCAAGCGATTGCATTGGTATGTACTTATCTTTTGGTATTGGCTGTGCTGTACTGTACTTTATCATAATATAATAATGTATTGAAATTGTTGACTATTTACATCTGCTAAAATAAATCACTTTGTGCTTTGGACACACATACAATTGATTGGGCAATGCTTATTTTAAAACGATAAAATTACTTTAATAATTTGGGGGCTTGTGAGTTAGGAGTTACGTTACCGGCAGGTATGCAACGCTTACGATATTCGGTTCCTCAACAAAGGGTGGATTGAAGGAAGCGTCGCATAAAGCAGGAAAGAATGTAATGTGTTCAAGACCTGTGGTTCACTGTGTGTTGCGAAACCGAATGTCCGTTGTTGCATAGACTGAAGGAACGCTAATTAGAATCTAGGGACAAGAAATAAAAATGTTTCTTTTTATTGTCGTTTTATGTTTTAAAGTGTATTGCATTGCTGTGCGTATGTGTACTTCCTGCTGTGCGTACGCGAACTTCCGGTAGATTTGCCACGTGGTTGAACAATCGTTTTGATAGTTATTATATGCATAGTATAATTACTTGTGAAAGCCTCTGAGACATTATTACGGTTGTTGGGAACTTTCAATTTTCTGCACAGAAAAGGTGTATAGTGTGCGATTTTGTAACGTAGATACACTGTTATTATTCATTGTACTCAGTTGCTGTCTGACGAGGCAGATTGCCCAACTGAAGGACGGTATACAGGACAGGTATACCGAATGCGAAAACCGGGTTTTCGCAAAAGCGCTACAAATAGATCGCAAGGTTTGCTAATAATTAGTATTGGTAGGCAGTGCGATCTAATCGCACCGTTAGTGCGAATTGGTGAAGCAGCTAGGAGGAATTATGTTGGAAAGGCTGGTTGATTGTATCGACTTTGTTCTCCCAGTTATAATAAACTCAGCAGATTTTGTGGTTGAGCCAGGGTATCGAGGAGCTGATAGCCCTTGGGGCCCACAGTGATATTTCTGTATTAGGGATCCTCGCCAGGGGCGAGAAAAGCGAGTGAACGCGGCTAAAGGAAATACGTTCACCGAGCATTATAGATCTCTAGCGGTGATTATAGCAACAGAGTTGAAATTGTTGGGTGGAAAGAACAGAGCATTGCGGTGTGTCTGTATTCCACATAAAAGGGTATTGTTGGCCGGAAGGAACAGAGCATTGCGGTGTGTCTGTGTTCCGGGTAGAAGGTATATTGTTCAACATGGGTGCTAAGCATACGCTAGAGATTGCCAATTTACTGCCTAAGGAAAGTCCTATTGAGTCAGCGAGATTTCTCATGTGTAAGAAATATGGTGCATACGCAACTGCATATTGCGACACGTGGGTCAAGATGACCAAAGATTGTGATAGGCCTTTCCCAACAACAGGGAGTTTTAATGCAGAGGTACTTAATACCGTAAAAGATAAAGTACGGTTGATTAAGTCAACGAAAGTGAGAAATGCACATAATCATTGTTTAAAATCGTGGCTAATGGAAGGTAACACGTGGCAGAGCAGCGAACGCACAGCGTAAGAGAGTGTAGCAAAAAACGCGTGTTCAGCGGAAGTAAGCGTACCGGAAACAAGCATTCCGGAAGTGTGCGTTGCAAAGCGTGGCGAACTGAGCGCAAACACGCCCCCGATAAATTCGGTTGGGGCGGGAAGTACAGCCAATACCAAAAATGTGAAAACTGTAACTAGTAACGTTAAAAGTCATGTTTCAGGACAAAGAAGAGGGACGGTCCCACCAGCAGGGGCAGCTGCTGAAAGTGGTGAGAATAATGAAAAGGTTAACGCAGGGGGAGACATCCTTTGTACTGCAGCAGCAATTTCAGCAACTAGTTTTAATGATTTGGTAGACTTACATCCTGTCTGCACAACAGCAGTTCCCAATGGGAAAGCAGACAGGAATAGTGATGTTCCCTTAAAACATGTAGCAAAGCATGATCCATGCATTAGGCCTGAAACATTTTCAATTTTGTCTGATTTCCCTGATCCTAGGAAAGATTTGACCAAATGTCAGCAGTTTATTAGATATTATGGTAATGTGTATGAGCCAACTAATAACGATTGGCGAGTATTATTGAAGACCTGTCTTCCTCTCAATACTGATATACAAAAGTTCATTAAGGATTGTATGTTGGAGGAGGATGAATCCTTAACCGAGGATGATAATCAGGACAATATTAAACAAATAATCGCACGGTTGGCCATATATTTCCCTGTGATATTGGACTGGAGTAAAATTTTTACTATCCAGCAAAGAGATAGTGAAAATGCAACAGACTATTTTTGCAGAGCTCTGATAGCAATGGGCAAATATACTGGGGTACCAGACATAAAAGATAATGTACGCTACAGAGAGGTTGCTGTTAAAGTTCTAATGGATGGCCTCAGGGAAAACTTGAAAAGAAGGGTGCAAACTTCATTACCAAACTGGAAAGGAATCACTGTAAGTGTTCTCAGGGAGTCAGCTATAGGACATGATAAAAATATATGTAAAGAGGAAAAAGCACTAAGTGATAGGGTAATGATGGTAAGTATCCCAGCACTAGAGGGACTGCACACACGACCAGCATACAACCCACATAACAGGAAACCCAGAATAGTGAGATGTTACAATTGCAGAGAAGAAGGACACATTAGGAGAGATTGTAAAAAGGAAGAGAAACAACATGAGTTGAGGAAGTGTTTTCAATGCAATAAAATAGGACACCTAGCAAAACATTGTGCAGACATGACAGGGATGTGTTTCTACTGCCGTAAGAAGGGACACATGAGTAGGAACTGTGTAGAGAGAAGAATGGATACCTGGGTTGGAAATCACATAGACATCCACAAAGGAGGCGTACACTTCTCTCAGAGGTTCCCCTACAATTGATTGCACACTCTGTAACAACTAATATTCTGGGGGAGAAATATAGCAGACTCTAGAGTTAAACTGTGGTAAGTATTAGTGTGCAGGGAACGGATTTAAAAAGGTAATCTTTGTTGATTTTGTTTGTTCATTTATGTTGTAAAATGTTAAAATGTTTTCCTAAATCGCTGGCCGATGGCAAAGAATAGAGATGTTTGTTTTGTTTGCTGTTTTAGGATGACTATTTTGTTTTTCTTCTCACAGGTAAAGGGGACACAAAAGGAGTATAGACTTAGTGATCAAAAGGGGAGATAGAGAAATAGAAGAATCACTCTTGAAAGACAAATTAACAATAGACAATTGGAACACTCTTTTATTTTAGACTGCAGTGACTCATGATAATTTGTTTGGCTGAGAATCATTATCCAACAATGAAGTATGTACATACTTTGCTCCAAAATATGGTTTTATGTATTTCAGAGAAAACATGAGTCACTAAGAGTAAATTTTTCATTTCTCTATCATAAGTTAGAAAAGTCAGTTGAAAAGGTATGTAGTCAATGAGATACCGAGTTCTTAATGAACCAATGACGGACGACACTGGATTGCACTGTTATGACCCCCTAGCCAAGTATGGGGAGGGGTCATAGTTAGCAAATAGCTAAGGGGAGCAGTGGAATGAATACAGCCATTTCCCCATAGAGTCAGAGTCCAATCCAGCTGTCATTTTGTTGTAAAAATCTCCCTTTCAACATGTATGTTTGTATTCAAATCTTTATATTCCCATCATTCATTGCTTTCCTATTTCCCATTCTTTACACAAACGCTAGTCTCTCTCTCTCTCTCTGGTAGAGATAAAATCAGACACAGTCTCAACAATGGGGCTAAAACATATTTTTATGTTTTTACATAAGACAAATTCAGAGATACACACACTAGATTGACATGAGTTACAGAAACAGTCAGGGGTTTTGTTTTCATGTGTATAGAAACTGCTGATTTTTTAAGCAGAAAGGTTCTGTTGTGGAAATATGATTCATGTTTTATAGATTGCATATCTGTTTTGTTTTTTTTTTGTTTTGGTTCGTGCCTCCTGTACAAAAAATGTGCCTTTATATGGATGCACAAAGGGTGGGAAGGACAGGAGGACAGAAGAATGCCAGAGGTTAAGCATACAGATATGCATCTCTGTATAGAACATTGGAGTAGGATTTTTACCACAAGATACGACATAATGTGAAACCCTAGAAAATGTAGAATTTTCATGTTTTATATTTTTCACTGTTAGACAGGCATGTACTGGATACTGTTATATTTGAAGAAAGTGTTATAGAAAGAGACCCCTTTGCCTTTCCCACTTAGTCAAGTAGCTGAATATGAGGTACTGAGAATGACATGTGAGTTGGCAGAGGGAAAATCGATTGACATACATTGGTCTTTAGCATTTTTCTAGTCTAGAGGGCGATGTTGAGGTGACTGAGAAATCGTTTTATAGCAATACCAGCACATGATTAGGACACTACATAGAGGACTTTAGACAGTGACACAGTCTCCAACTGAAGTAGCTGCTAGTAAGGTCCCCACTTACACGCACAACCATACATGGCTGTCACACCAGGGAGAACATAGCTGTCAAATAGACAGCAGGGTTTTATGTGACAGCTAACAAATCTATGTTTTGTTTTGTTTTTCGTTGTATTGTTTTAGTTTTAAAATGTGAACACACACACACACACATGCACGCATACACATATTGGTTAATATAGGAAGATTTGTGTTACCCGAGGGATAAACTGTCTGGAAGGTGAAGAGATGTGGTGAGGAGTCTGGTGGACTCTGGAGAGATGGACAAGGTAGACCAATAGAGCCATCCCATATCCCTCCTGCTGATGGGTTTTCCTCCAGGTAAAACAAATCCACGTCATCCAATTACCACCATGCAGGATCCTCAAGTATACACTGGTGTACCAATGAAAATGTCTGGGTAGAGGTGTATTGAAATGTGTCTAATGTATTACTGTATCATACTCAAAGCTTTTGTTATTCAATGTGATAGTCCTAGAGTTATAATAGATGATAGGGGTATTCATGTTATTATTAATAGATGTATAATGTATGAGTAGTGGTAACAAATCACATACTTTCAGTTAGCCATAAACCAGTGTGAACATAAAGTAGAGGTACTCGGTAGAACAAATTGAATAGATTAAGTGTTGGAACTTGATTGAAGTGACTGATAGCTTCGGCCACTAGTCCTTTCCCGCTGCCAAGAGATCACTCCTGGGCAGACTCCTAACCTGTCAGTTTTTGAAATGTTCTTGACCCCTCGTGAGATGAGATTGTAACTGGGAGGCTAGGTTAGACCTTGAGAGAAGGTAAATAGTGAGACAGTAACCGAGAACGTCCAAAACACTGTTTCCTTAAAAGTCACACTAACTGTCAGGATGTTGGATCGGGAGAGTAAGTTGTGGAGCAGAAATTTCTTAAGCGTAGGTTATTTGACAGACAGGTACCAGGTGTAGGCTACCAGCATCACGGCTTCAAGGGTAGCAGAGACACACTGGTGCCCATTCCACCCACTGCAGAGGGGCCAACACTCAGAGAAGGGTCCAAGGGCACTCATGAGTCTGTACTGGAAGGCCTCGAATGCAGTTAGTAGCACCTGAGCCAAAGGCTAAGACTGTTGTCCAGCATGAAGTTGTAGTTTTTCCTCTTTTGTGTTCTCTCATTTCACTCTCTTCTCAGGAGGGTTAATTCTTTTGATTATTAGCAGGTGACAGAGACTGGTTCAGGTAATGATAAGGAGGTATTGGGGAGGAAGAAGTTAGTAGCATAATCAGTCCAGCCAATTACTCTATTCAATTCAGGGGTAGAGGAAAATTTAGAAACCCTGGAGCTTGGAGAAAGTGCGAGGGGCTATTGTCTGAGTAGCATTACGTCCGTAAGTACGGCGACCCCATGGTTAGAAAAGAGATACACCCAGCGATGCCAGTCCAGTAATATTCGGACTTGAGCAGGCATTGAGAATGATTATCATTCTTGGGAGGGTAAGGTTTTAGACCAAACAAAGTGCTGGGCATGCTCACACGTGCCTCAGTAGGATTTAAGTAGGATTAGTTCTCTTTCCACTGAATATATTTGTGAGGTACCCGAACTATAGGCGGGAGGTCACTAAGGGAAAAAGTAGGACACCTAGGTCCCTTAGTCTGAAGTCTCCCAATGCTTTGCAAACCGATCACTGTTAAATCTGAGTATTGAGAGACTGGGAAGAACGAACAGACAATAGCCCGCCCACAAGTGTTGATGAAAAGAACTGATGACATTATTAGACGTGTGTATATTAACGCAAGCTGAAGGAGATTGCATATGACATTATTGATAGACATAGGATGATGCTATTGATGAACATGGAGTGTTTAAATGTATTCTGAGCTTAAAGACATGCGTTGGACAGAAGAACCTGTTAAACTTGAAGAACTGTAGTAGAGAATTCTGTATAGCTGATACATGTTCTACTGTACCTTGTACATTTCCAAATAATGTATTAAGTGTTTTATTGCACCCTTGAAGGGCATACAAAAGGTTATCTCCAAGCTCCAGAAGTGTACGGTTTATAGTAAAAGAAGAAGTCGTTTAGAGGATTAAGACTTTCTCTTATGATAACTTGTTTAGATCTACGAACAGCGTGGACATACACCAAGGGGGATTTGTATTACATAACAATGAAACGTGGTACTGAGATCCTGCTTATAACATCTTTAAGGTGATAGTTTATTGTACTATCAAAGGGTGGACTGTTGAAGTCGTATAATTGGATGAACGAAAGTATATTGGTTTATTATTGGTTTGCCGTGCGTATTGCGAAGCGTATGCCACGTGTTACGTGGCGTGGTGCGTTCGCACGGTAAAATACGCATGCACACACTCGCATTACAACAGTTAGTTATTTATATAATTTCATATTGGTTCTGTTATCACTGTCCTTCAGGAGCAGATAGTATTCGGTTTATTATTAGTCTATATATATATATATATATATAGTGATTATATGTACATTGTAGTGTTATTAAAGGTTTAGGTAATAGGAAAGGTGTCATGCCTGATATCATATTGAAGCCCTAATCATGAGCAGCTGTCCGGTGCAGTCGGCGAAGAGATCGCACATTGCATACTTTAGTTATTTATAATAGAGAGTAAACCTTTGTATGATACTGGCTATGAAAAGGAGCAGACCCCCTGGAGAGAAGAACCCCCACCTTTGGATTCCTTAGATTGAATCAACCTATTACCTGTCTGGCCTGGACCCACCCAACGTCTGGACCTATAGAAACAATCTACGTCATCTCTATTGTTCACAATGAAACACTGACTGTATATATATATTAGCTGCATCTCACTGGGGCCTCAGTCAACTCTGACACAGTATTCTGAACAGAATATTGTCCATCGGGTCCCGTGGGTGCGCAGCGTGCGCAAGCGATTGCATTGGTATGTACTTATCTTTTGGTATTGGCTGTGCTGTACTGTACTTTATCATAATATAATAATGTATTGAAATTGTTGACTATTTACATCTGCTAAAATAAATCACTTTGTGCTTTGGACACACATACAATTGATTGGGCAATGCTTATTTTAAAACGATAAAATTACTTTAATAACATATACACATACATACATACATACATAGACATATACATATACACACACATATACTGCACATATACACACACATATATACATGTAAGCACACATATACATACACACACATATATATATACACACATATATTTATTTATATATATATATATATATATATATATATATATATATATATACACACAAGTTAACCCATGCATGATACTCACGCATTCTAGTCACATCAAGCTACTTAAGGTGTTAAAAAGGTTCTTGTCATGCATTTGGGCCTAGCCCAGGCCTCCTCAGGGGAAGATCGTTACTTCCCGATACAAGTGCCCTTTTTAATGTGTGTTTATGAGGTAAAATTACCTCACGAAAATGAGTTTGACCCCTCAACTCGTAAATGTAGCCTTTACTACCCCTCCCACGGGGGAAAGGGGGGATGATGGAAGTTAACTGACTTGACTATTCTAATTTTTTTGTCAAATAATGTCAGTATACCAAATTTCAGGTCAATTGGATGAGACCTTTCTGAGAAAATAGTTTTTTACACACACACACACTAACGCACGCCTCTACACATGTGTGTTCATGAGGTAAAATTACCTCACGAAAATTAGTTTGAGCCCTACCAAATTTCAGCCCTTTTTGAATTTTTTTCCCACACACACTAAGAATTTAGTAGGTCAGTGTATATATTTTTCACAGACAGACAGACGCCACTGAGCATTTATATATTAGATATATATATATATATACACACATATTTTTAAATTAATTTAATCTGTTCTTGCCATCCTGAGATGATGATAAAAGAACAAGTATTTTGTTTTAAATACGCTACCACCTGCAAAAGCAGTATTATTCCTGGTGGTAACTCAATGAAAACAAAGTCCATAAAATTTATTAAAGGGAAATTGTGCTTACCTTGCCATCCTCAATTTTGTGGTTTTGGATACAGTTTTGCACCTGTTCATCCATGTCGCTACCATATCCAGAAGAATAGGAGGAAAGAAAGGTGTGAAAAGAGCAGAAGTAGAAGATGAGGGAGAAGAAGCTGTGGTGCAAAAGGACCATTGGTTTGTGGGGACAGAGGGGAAAAAATGGAGGGGGAACAGGTGGTATGGGGGGACAGAGGGAGACATGCACACAAAGGGGGATAGAGAAAGGGACAAGCATGTGGAGACAAAATACAGTTTGGGCACTCGTGGGCAGGGAAAATTTGAGACAGGTAAAGGTCAGGAAGGAATGCAGGTGGGAAAGCTACTAACTTGGAGAAGGCTGCCTCATTGAGTGTGTACCGCCAGGAAGGCACTCACATCACATCTATCAGGTCTGACCAATAGAGGAAGCTAAAGGGAGGAGTAGAAGCCAAAAGCTAGATGCTACGATGCCTCTGTAAATGAACACACGAGTGCTCTAACCCAAACGGAGAACTTGTTCTCCTGGGGAGACCAGCAGTTGAAGCACGGAGCTCCCGAAATCAGTGTTCCCCCTTGATCTCTGGAAATGGTCTGAAAGGCCGGCGTGCCAGTGAAAACGGCTTTGCATGCCACGTCAGGCACGCATGTTGGGGTTGCCGACCCCTGGTGTATGCAATCTAGTTTTCAGCAAAAGTGATAATTGGTGCGCACTGGTCCATATGTAAACTGTGTAACCAGCAGCTAGTGATCTTACAGGTGATCTTAAACTGTCAATAGTACAAGTAGTTAAAATGTTGATCCTGCACTATTGTTACACAGGGGGTACAAATATAAAGTGTAGTATTGTACTCTTAAATATTATTGAGAGTGTATGTCTAAAAACTAAATGTTTTATTAGGGGGAAGGAATTCAGAATATTAACTATAGGCAAAACATAAACATAACATAGAACAATATAATTGATTACATAGCTGATGAACAGATGAATAGGAAAAAAATTGTACAATTGAAATAAAAAGCATTAAAAGTGATGAAAACCGTAAACAGTCCATCCAATTCAGCGTATGCCTATAAGGACTAATTAGTACCTTCACATTTTTATATAATGGTTCATTAAACTTAATTTTCCCCATCAGATTGTTCTAAGGGGCTTTTATCAAAATCATATGGTTGGAAGTGCATAATGGATGTCATTATAATACTTAATGACATGTAATTTCTATGATAATATTTGCTATATCGGTAACCTAGTGTGACATGTCACAATGGTTCTCAATTGTTATCAGATAAGCTGGCAAGAAGACTACTGGCTAGTCACCAGTGACGTCACATCACTGTATACGGTGATCAACCATTCGCATGGCCTAGCTAGCATAGAATACCATCTTCAAAAAGATCAGGAGAACCATACAAAACAAATTAGGTTTATTTTAGATAGCATTGACTTCATACTGCATAACAATTAGTTTTGGTTCCAAGACCAATTTTTTCTGCAAATCAGAGGAACAGTCATGGGGACCAGGTTCGCTTCGAGCTATGCCAATCTCTTTATGAGCAAGTGGGAGGACGAGTCCATCTGGTCTAACCAAGAGATCGGAGCGAACCTGGTCCTATGGCGACATTACATAGATGATATTCTCTTCATATGGCAAGAAGATGAGCAATCTCTTCTCCAGTTTGTTACTACATTAAATGAAAATAAATATGATTCAAAATTCACCACTAATTACAGCAGATCAGAGGTTGACTTTTTAGATCTGACAATATATATATAAAAAATGGCAAAAAATTGAAACCAAAACACGCTACAAGCAAGTAGATGTTAACAGCTATATTCTCTCTACTAGTAACCACCACCCACGATGGCTGAGCAATATTCCAGCAGGTCAATTCAAAAGAATTAGAAGGAACTGTTCTAATATTGAAGATTACAGAACACAAGTCCTGCGGAATTAGTGGCACTATATAAATAAATGGTGATGATGATGATGATGATGGTGATGTTGAAGGCTGTTGTTTAAAAACACAATTTGAGCGAAATAGAATCAATGGATAGACAAGACATACAAAACCAAACCAAAGGACATTAAAACAGGTGATCAGATACGTTTCATAACAAGATATAATAGTTCAGCTCCCAAAATTAGTAAACGTATTAGAGAGATATGGGACATACTCCTACAGGATGAAACTCTAAAAAAATATTCTACCCACTTACCCTAGCATAGTTTTTAAGAAGGCTCCTGATCTAAACACCCAACTGGTCAAAAATCATATTAGACCCAAGCAACAATTGCAACAGGTTCAGCTAACAAACAAGAAGCCTGAAGGATTCTACAGATGTGGCCGCAGTGTAGGATATATATCCTCCAAAACACGCAACACTAAGCCCACCACTGAGATTATATCATCCAAAACAAGAAAAAAAACTAAAATCCGAGATTTCTTAAAGTGTAACACGAAAGATGTCATTGACTTATTACAGTGCCTGTGTAATTTGCAATATGTGGGCCATACCATTAGACCCTTAAAAATCGTATAGAAGAGCATATCCGGAATATTAAAAATGGGTTGGATACTCATAGCATCTCCCAGCATTATAAAAAGATACACAACCAGGACCCCTCTACACTATGCTTTACAGCCATGCAGAAGGTACAAAGAAATTCAAGGGGAGGCGATTTCTTGAAAACCATAAACACTATAGAGACCAAATGGATCTATGAGCTTTGAAATCTTGCTCCCAATGGTCTCAATATAGATTTCGATATTCAGAGTTGCGAGTAATATTATACAAACCCCCAGGGACCCACCACAGCACAGCCATGTCTAGTCTTAGTCTACAGCCATGCCATCATGGCAAATGCCCAAAACCATCAGAACTTGGAAGCTAAGCCAGGTTGAGCCAGTTAAGTATCGAAGCCATATGGCTTGCAGGATACCTGGTGCTGTATATTACACTAGATATATGGCTCACCTGGGTCAGGGGACCCTGACAAGAAGGATGCACACGCATATCGAAGATGTATAAGGAAACATTTATATAATGGCACCTTACGATAGATTAACACAAAAATCCTTCAGTTATATATTTCATATAATTGATTCTCCTATGTCAAGATCTTATATTTTAGTTTGGTCACTGTAATAACTATAGTATCTGATTTCAATTGAGAACCATTGTGACAAGTCACACTAGGTTACCCATATACCAAATATAATCATAGAAATTACATGTCATTAAGTATTATAATGCCCCTTAAAACAATCTGATAGGGAAAATGAAGTTTAATAAATCATTATATAAAAATGTGAAGGTACTGATTAGTCCTTATAGGCATAAGCTGAACCTATGCATAATCAATGCTATAGAAAATCATTTTAATCATATTGTAATATATATAACATTCTTACACATATATATGATAAATGTCTGTATATAATATTAAAGTTATTTTATTGTTTACCAATAATCATTGTCTATGTGATTTGTGTGGATCCAACTCACAAAGCGATTTATTAACAAAAACAAAAGAATAACAATTAAATAAGCAAGTACAGCCGAAACATACGCTGCGCTTTTGCTGGATCCATGTTACAATCATTCAACCCTGAAATCTGTGGTCAAAGAGACTGTAAGCTGAGTCCAGAGAGCAATATATATACATTTGGTGTTACAGTAAATACAATACAGATGACTTGACATGTTTTCTTAGGTTCAGGCTCCAGGAAAGTCCAGTATAGTGTAGTTCATAAGTCAGTTCAAACGACACCCTCCAAAGGTGGGGGTCAGTTCTCTAAGGGTTGGTGTCATATGCATACTAATCTTCCCGTCGACAGCTAGTTCAAACTAGTCTATTTATACTATACACACAATACCATTCTGATCATTAATTCCCTATATTCCATAACTAGCATACAGGAAGTGTGATCTTATAGCTGATCATATATAACTAAAAATTCAATAACATTTGTTCATAAATGACTGTGGGTTGGAACTATTATAAAATGAACTATGTACAAAAGGGACTGTGCAAGTGTAAGTTTATGCGTGCGTTATTTATCGTGCGATTGTGTCATAACACGTGGCGTACTGATCCCAATTGCACGATAAAACAATATTAATCAATATACTTTCTTTCATCCAATTATTCGACTTTGACAATAATAAGAACAGAGGCTTTGATCGTGTATACATAACTCTATTGTTTACTTATACAAGAGTCAGTTTAATATGATGGCCTATGCATATGTAAACCAATCTGTGCTATTGACGTCACTCATGCTCTACTACAAATCCGAGGCATATCGCAACCACTACCACTTTCCTATGCTCCATCTATGCTATGTTGATGTTATGCCTATAGTTAATAGGCTGAAATCCTTTCCGCTAATTAAATATTTAGTTTTTAGACATACACACTCAATAATTTTTAAGAGTAAAATACTACACTTTATATTTGTACCCCCTGTGTAACAATAGCGCAGGATCAACCTTTTAACTAATCTAGTTTTCAGTGCCTGAGAATATATTGTTGACTTCTCTCTGAAGGTTCTGCATTTCAGGAGAGGATGAGGTCTCCTATGCAGAGGACACTGAGATCCTTCTCTCTAATCTCTTGACCGATATATCTGGCAGACCTGTGAAAGGAATCTGAAGGATACACATTGGTCTTGTGAACTGCGACTGACGTCTTGCGTGGGTTAGGTAGCATTGGTGTAACACCTGACAGAGTAAAGGTAAAACTACGATTGTTCCTGGTCCTAGATAACTGGCGCACAAAGTCCACAAAAACAGAGAATGTGGGAAATGGCACATTGTTCCGTTGATTGTATGTGGAGACAAGTGTGACCCACTGTTCCTGCAGATTATAAGGTAGTTTTGCACTCTGGTTGTGTGAAGCTCTCAGGGCTATCATTGAACTTTAAAAGTCTTGTGTTACTAGCTCTCGGCGTGCAAAAACTTAGCAAAGTCTGGAGTGTCCTGGTTGGCTCTAGGATATGCTGTTGGTAAGTAAGTGGTGTGTGGTCATACCAGCTAGGATTGTCTCCAAAGGATTATCTCCAAACCACAAATCTTTTTTTGTGGTTTGGAGACTCAAATTCTTGGTGTAGTGGAGGGATGACAGCAAAACCACTCCTACTTTAATAATTCAATCGAGATGTGAAATTTTGAAGAATGTGTATTTAAATAGTAAAAAACATGGTAGATCAAGTGGTAAAAATGAATAGATAGTAGAATATAATTACAATATGAACACATATAACACAATGCAAACATGAAAATATGGCATAAATGCATAATTTGACAAAATATCTTACCATCTGCTATGCTAAGGGGAGGAATATACTTCTTCTCTGACTTACCATGTAGGATCTAAAATGGTGACTGTGAAAGGATGGACTGCCTATGCCACCCTGTCTGTTGTCGCTGTGGACTGGCTGGACTTACTTTGCCACCGTCCCCTTTCTTTTCCAAATACGCCCCTCTCCTGTCACAATAGGCTCCTACACCGGTACCTACAACTGCTTCCATCTGGGTAACTCTCACTGCTAGGGTACCCCCTTGGTAGTATACCTGACCTCTTGTCTTCAGATCAGGGTTGCTGTGGATGGTTCCCCCCTGGCATATCACACTGGCCAGAGCTGCAGGTAGCTGGAAAAACGTTAGCACTGGAATGCTGGATCCAACTCAGATCAACCGAAGAACGGATTAGATTTGGGTCTAATCTGTAGGTCACAGGAATTTACAGCAGGCTAAGTAGTAATCAAAGCAGATTCTTGAAGCAAAATATGGTTTATTAGCTGAATTAGTCCTAACAAGGACAGTTCACACACCAGTACTAGCAATCTTTACAGAAGTATACATGGTACAAAAATGATACACACAATGCTCAAACAGCTCGCTTTTTATACAGTTCTGACATACAGTCAAGTGCATAAATATTGGGACATAGACACAATTCTCATATTTTGGGCTCTATACGCCACCACAATGGATTTGAAATGAAACTAACAAGATGTGCTTTAACTGCACACTTTCAGCTTTAATTTGAGGGTATTTACATCCAAATCAGGTGAACAGTGTAGGAAGTACAACGGTTTCTATATGTGCCTCCCACTTTTTAAGGGACCAAAAGTAATGGGACAAACTAAACAATCCTACATCAAACTTTCACTTTTTAATACTTTGTTGCAAACCCTTTGCAGGCAATTACAGCCTGAAGTCTGGAACGCATAGACATCATCAGACGCTGGGTTTCATCCCTGGTGATGCTCTGCCAGGCCTCTACTGCAAATGTCTTCAGTCTCTGTTGTCCTTGGGGCCTTTTCCCTTCAGTTTTGTCTTCATCAAGTGAAATGCATGCTCAATCGGATTCAGGTCAGGTGATTGACTTGGCCATTGCATAACATTCCACTTGTTAGCCTTAAAAAACTCTTTGGTTGCTTTTGCAGTATGCTTCGGGTCATTGCCCATCTGCACTGTGAAGCGCCGGTCCAATGAGTTCTGAAGCATTTGACTGAATATGAGCAGATAATATTGCCTGAAACACTTCAGAATTCATCCTGCTGCTTTTGTCAGCAGTCACATCATCAATAAATACAAGGGAACCAGTTCCATTGGCAGCCATACATGCTTCACTGATGAGGTGGTATGTTTTGGATCATGAGCAGTTCCTTTCCTTCTCCATACTCTTCTCTTCCCACCACTCTGGTACAAGTTGATCTTTGTCTCATCTGTCCATAGGATATTGTTCCAGAACTGTAATGGCTTTTTTAGATGTTATTTAGCAAACTCTAATCTGGTCTTTCTGTTTTTATGCTCACAAATGGTTTACATCTTGTATTGAACCCTCTATATTCACTCTTGTGAAGTCTTCTCTTGATTGTTGACTTTGACACATATACACCTACCTCCTGGAGAGTGTTCTTGATTTGGCCAGCTGTTGTGAATCGGTTTTTCTTCACCAGGGAAAAAATTCTTCTGTCATCCACCACAGTTGTTTTCCGTGGTCTTTTGGTGTTGCTGAGCTCTTCAGTGCATTCTTTCTTTTTAAGAATGTTCCAAACAGTTGATTTTGCAACACCTAATGTTTTTGCTATCACTCTGATGGGTTTGTTTTGATTTTTCAGCCTAATGATGGCTTGCTTCACTGATAGTGACAGCTCTTTGGATCTCATATTGAGAGTCGACAGCAACAGATTCCAAATGCAAATGTCACACCTAGAATCAACTCCAGACCTTTTACCTGCTTAATTGATGATGAAATAACGAGGGAATAGCCCACACATGTCCATGAAATAGCTTTTGAGTCGATTGTCCCATTACTTTGGGTCCCTTAAAAAGCGGGAGGCACATATAGAAACCATTGTAATTCCTACACCGTTCACCTGATTTGGATGTAAATACCCTCAAATGAAAGCTGAAAGTGTGCAGTTAAAGCACATCTTGTTAGTTTCATTTCAAATCCATTGTGGTGGTGTATAGAGCCCAAAATATGGGAATTGTGTCGATCTCCCAATATTTATGTACTTGACTGTAACTTCTTGCAGGAGTAAGCCAGTCCCCTGATCCGAGATGGTTCCGCAACGTCCAAGCTATTTTTTGTATCAGGATACAATATGTTTTCCCAAACATGGATTTATATGCAATGCAAAGCTAACAATATTTGCATTACTCTGTTATATGCTAAAACTTAATGCTTGCATTATCTGAGATGCAGCCACGCAAGACAGAAAGGCAGTGGCCCCCTGCTGGGTATACAGGCTAAACAGGTGTTTGTCACTTCACATAAAAAGGCTTACTTAGCATTTCCTGCAATCAGCAAAACAGACTTCCTCTAGCAAAGTTACAAACCCAAAATATGACACTTCCATACAAAACACATCCCAATGTAACACGATAAGTGCATTTTCAATTATACATTGGTGCCTGCACCTCTGATTGAAATACATTTCTACAATAAATTATTTCTACATGATCCAGCCACAAATACGTTATTTAGAAGTGATCCAGCCACAGTGACCTCCTGTCATTACCTATGATGCATTAAGAACTAGTTACGGAGGCCTGAGTTGTTCAGTTAAGGTGGCACGAGGTTGGCCACTTAGGTGGAATTTACACAAGAACAAATGCACATGTAAAAATAACAATCCTGAAGTCATAAAAACAATCCTTTTAACTAAATTTACAACATAGTGATCTTCTATTTGTATTCAGGTATATGCAGGTCAATATTTCAATCTCCCATTAGATGACGAAGTTGACAATGCTGTGTATGGTCATCACTATGTTTTAGACTAGACCCCATGCAAGTTTTCCTTCTGAAAAACAGCGTACTTCTGCATGAGCCGGAGTTTGAATCAGACATACCTGCAAGGTAATGTCTTTACTGTACATTGCTTACTTACATCCGCTACTTTCCTGCCGTTTCCTCACTGAAATCGTAGGCTGTAATAAGTATCCTTTGTGCTAAAACATGAATTGAATGTGGCTGCATTCTGTGACATATGGTCCAGTTCTGGGCATGTGCAAAGTGTTTTTGCGAATTGCATGCACAAAATCGCTGTTTACATCCCTTAATGTATCAGCCCACCATGTTTAAATGGACATGATGTTTAATATATTGAATGTGCAACGTCATATTTGGCAACTTGTGAGATCTTCCTTCCAGGAGAGAAGATATTGCTGGCAATTTCTGTCGACGAGACCAAGCAGAACATGTCATTTGGCCAGGTGTGGTAGGGTTTTCCGGCTCAGACAAACCCGACACAGTAGAGAGCGACGAAAATATAACGATGACAACAACGGTCATGTACAAATTGCGACTTACTAAGTTAATGACAAGTGGTGTTTGCGGCAGCTTGAATTCCCTTCCACTGTAAAAACCGACCTTGCAAAAGCTGGACGCTACCAAATCACATCATATGTAATGTTCCGAATGCAAACTGCGGTTTTAAAGCAGCAGTGGCTGTACCCACAGCATGTATAATGTAATTTAGGCTGTGGGTCCAGCCAGCGCCCATATATTAAATACACTCATTCACTACATTTAAAAATATGTTCCGTGTGTCGGGGGTTAACCCACTGAATGCTGCGGCGCCAGTACCAAACTTCCAGCTCCGCAGTGCATATTTAAAATGCATTTATTTTTTATAATATATGTCTTTGTAAATAACAATTTTGCACACGCAGTGCCTAGCACCAGTGAATTAACCACTCCAGCGCCGGTTTTCAACCCTCCTTGCACCGGAGCACATTTAAAGATGGCCACACATGTGTGGTGGACAGAACACTGGAACCGGCCACAATATGTTTTATACTGGCCATAATAGGTAATACAGAGCTGTAACTAGGCAGGTGCGGGCGGTGACATCGCCCAGGGCGCAAGCTCAAGAGGGCGCAGCAGCCGCCCGCTACCTGGCTCTGTATCTACAGCCTTTTACTTTCACAGTGGAACGCATGTACGTTCCACTGACGGGAAGTTCGGCATTTGTTCCAAATACCGAACTTCCTGTTAGTGGAACGAACATGTGTTCCACTGCGAAAGTAAAAGGCTGAAATCTCTTTCCCTCTCCCTCTATGCTGAACTTTCTTTACAACCGATACGGCCGCCTCTTACCACAAATGCAGTGTCCCTGCTGTGCTGCTAACTTCCTTCAGGCCCTAAAGCTGCTTTTCACTCACCTCATGTGGATCATCCTGCTGTCCAAGCCGCTTTGCCTCCACCAGCGACAGTCTCCTGAGTTCCGCTCTACTTCCATGCTGCGTGGCTCTACTCCCTCCACTCACTGTGCAGGGCTTTGTGTATTGTGTTTCTGTGGCGCATTTCTCCCGACTCCCTGTGAACATCACTCATCTGATTCAACGCAGTCACCTGCATCCCTGATTCCCCACAAGCCTACCTGTGTCTGCACTCCCCTGCCACATGTGCCATGGGAGCTGCCATTTTTGCTTGACGATCACAGATCTAAACAGTCTTCCTGCTACAAACACTCTTCAAGCTTATAGAGTTCTCGGATTGTCTCCCATTTGGCATCCTTGGGTGAGTCCCTGTCGGAGATAATTACATAACTGACTCCAAACTTGAGACTGTTCCTCTGCTGCACAATCTTGCCCCTTAACATTACCATCACTCATGTTTCCTTTCCTATATATTGGTGTGGACTAAACCCAATGTACCAAAGCTTGACCCAATGGCCACTGCACTATCCCCTTTTCCTACGGGTTTATTTTTTTTTATGGTCATTAGGGCAGAGAACCGGTTGTTAATTTATTTGAATCCTACTACTGTGTGTGTATATATATATATATATATATATATATATATACACACACACACAGATAAATATATATATATATATATATATCATGCATTTGCAAATATGTGTAACAGAATTCTTTCAGTAAAGTGATAGCCACACCTCCACATTAGGTTGGCCACGCCCACTTGGCAAATGTCACTCCCACATAGATGGGGGCGCCGGTGACCTGTCTCGCCCAGGGCACTAAAATGTCTAGTTACGGCGCTAAGGTAATAAGATGAAGTTTCAGAGTGGAAAAAAAAGCTTACGGTTTAACTTGTTCGATTAAGGTTTACTACACTTATTCACTATCTAAAATTTAAGAAAACTATAGAAACTCTTCCACTCAAACTCCACAAAGCACTGAAATTATGACGATTAAGGCAGAAGCCTTAATGGACGTGTTCCTTGCACAACACAGACATGCTATGCCATCACATCCTGTGGTTAGCTGCAGATTGAGCACTATCATGGAGTGAGATTGCCGTCACTTACAAAATGGTGGAGCTGCTAATTCCCAGATTTGTGTGTTCACTGGAATACACAGATTATAGTCCCCACAGTCACCCCCCGTTAGTCCTGTTTTATGGATTGTAATTTAATAAATGCTAAAGGCTGACACCACACCACTGCACCACCTTACTCTTTTACCTTAAAGCTGTCAAAGCTTTAATCATGACCTGAAATAATGACACAGACACATGTTTATTTTTTTGGCGCCCTAGGGTCAAAGTTTTAATTGTTATAAAAAAATGTTATAAAAAAATTATGGCAACGAAAGCAGGTGCAGTAACACCAACCAGTCAATACCAACCGAAACTTGGGGTGGCCAGCCGGCCCAGAACCCTGGCGCTTCCTTAATGGTGTCAAAAAGACTCCACACCTTCTGGCCACAAATGGTACGCTTAAACAAACAATACCCGGACACCTACACAAGTGACCTTGAAGAGACAAAAGCGAAGGGGGAAGAATACTGCGGCCCACGACAACATTTTCACCAATGTATTAAACCGCTGGCTGCACTGCTTCCCGCCAATGCTGGCGTCCCCTAAAGGACAGACAGCCCATCATCATAGGACCCTAGAATGCTGCCAAAACCAAAAAATCTGCTTGATAAATAAACTCAAACTGATGTCCTTGAGGTGTACCACTCTTGGGTAAATCAAAATGAGAGAACAGCATATGATGTGGATGTAACAACCATCCTCCATATCACACATCACACCAGTTTCGTTCAGTGTGATTCATTGTGTTCCTTGGTTTCCCTTGGTTACCACTGTCGGCTGGTCAGATTGGCGTTCCGCTCCCATCAGGCGCCATCATGCCTAGTGTACTGCGCAGGCGCTACCCCAGGAACCTTCAAACCTCTGCTCAGCGGTGATTGGATCATCTGCAGCTAGTTCACTTTATTAGGACCCTCCTCCATGTAATGGGTGTCAGATCATCAGATCTCCCTATCTGATTGGAAGCATCTCCTCTGACTCCTGTTCAACTACTCCGTGGTTCCTGTAATCGTGGCTCATGCTGCTTACCCCTACTCAATGATACCTGTGCAGTTCATCATTTCCAGCTATACCTGTGCAGCTTACCACTACACAGCGTTACCGGTGCAGCTCATCGCCTTCAGCTATACCTGTGCAGCTCATCGCTTCCAGGTATACCTGTGCAGCTTACCACTACACAGCATTACCGGTGCAGTTCATCGCTTCCAGCTATACCTGTGCAGCTCATCGTTTCTACCTATACCTGTGTAACTCATTGCTTCACCCCCTTTTGGTTCAGCTTGCCTCACAGTCTAAACCTGTGGCTTCACTGCAGAGCATCGCTCATCATCGGTCCAGTTCCAGAGTTATTCACCTGTGGGGATCTCAGTGCTATTGCTTCCTGCAGCTCATCGCTTCCCCGCCTTATTGGTTCAGCTTACTTCACAGTCTAGACCTGTGGCTTCACTGCAGAGCATAGCTCATCATTGGTCCAGTTCCAGAGTTATACACCTGTGTGAATCTCAGTGCCATAGCTCCCTGCAGTCCATCTCCTCAACACTACTCCTCCTCTGTCCTCAGTGACTCGGTGGTTCTGTATATTATCTGCTCTGTGCCTCCTAGAGGACCGCGATCTGCAGTTGAGAGCAGCCAAGACCATATGCCCTTGCGGGAATCCCTGGTGAATTCCTCTCCTACGTTAGACTCCACACCTCTCTGGGGGTAGACTGTCACTCGAGCAGAGGTCAGGACCATTCCCATTATCTTGCTTTTGTGACACTCCAGCTGCCTAGTATTAAATAAGCAGTTTACATGCTGCCTCATGCTACCCATGATCAATCATGTGAGATTACCCCTCCAATTACGTCTGGAAATGATATCCGATCAAAAACCTATCATGCCGGGCCCTCTAATCGCTATGACAAGCAGATCCTCTATCATCTGCCAAATCAGGTCAATTATTTTCACCTTAATCAAATGAGAAGCCCTGAAGTGCATTATGAGGGTGACAAAAGCCTAATGTCTAGATATCTGGCTAGAAAACGCTTCTGTCAATGCATCCCCATCTTACCAAAACCACTGTTCTCTGGGTCATTACAAGTGAATGCATTCGGAGCCGAAGGGAGTCTAGCAGTCCAGATGATGGAAAAGTGGCCAAACAACCTCTAAACAACCTCTAAACACCCTCAAAGGGGCTTGGGGAAATGCTCTGGTAACCAGAACGTCCCAAGGGTCCATTACACACATATATGTACATTAAATGCATAGACACACTATTCAGAGTACACATACACCAGTCGGATATAACTAAATAGATAAGATGCAGCCCTGCAAGCAAGTGGAATGTATCAGCCTGAAAATGCTGGGCACAGGGAAGTAAAGAGAAAGGGGAGACAGAGGCAACCCATATGAAGTTAAAAACCATAAAAAACCATGAAGGTGCTCAATGCTATGAGGTCCTTTATCACAGGAAAAATTAAGGAAATCCCTTCATGCCCTCACCCCCATAAAGGACGAGCGGAACGAGTCCTGGGTTACCAATGGGAATGGAAGATCACAATTTAGTGGGTCTTAAATCTCTTGAAAGCGGGGCATTTGTGGTCTCACAGCCTCTTGGTGCTACTACTGGTACTGCAGAGGTGGCTGCACCAATCCTAAATCAGCCTGGTTCAAACCAGCTGCCAACACATATTCTGAATAAAAAATGAAATCATTATTTGGTGGGCGACGCACCGTCAAGATGAAGTAACCACACCCCGCCCCTTAGGGGCCTAAACCACGAGTAAGCCTTGGCCAATGCCACCGGGCATACCGCTGAATCTGTGTGAGTGCCTCCAAAAGTGTCCAAACACCCCACTGCCAAATTGCCATTTTAGATTTATGTGACTTGCACATCAGGTGTCACGGTCTGCCTCCTGCAGCTCCTGTTTGCCAGGACCTTTTGTTGGTCTTTCTGGATATATTTAGCCTGCAGTACCACTATGCCACCAACGGGGCCACTGTGGTGCTTGAACTGTTTTCCTTTTTGCGGAGCTAAGTTTTCTCAGGAAGATTTACACCTGCCACTACTCCTTAAAAGACAGCCTCGCCCAGCAGTCTGGGCCAGATCATCAGGTCACTCGACCTGATAGGAAGCAATCCTTTGACTCCTGTTCCTGGTTGTCTTGTGGTTTTGCTGTTTATTCCACTGCTGCAAACACAGCTCATCATCTATCTGTTTCCTGAGTATACACCTGTGTGGATCTCTGTGCTTCTGCTCTCTACAGCTCATTGCTTCTCAGTGTAACCTGTTCAGGTTACTTCCACCGTTACCTGCTGTCTGCTCTCAAGTGTTTCAGCATTATCAGGCTACTCGCCTCAACACCCTTCCAGAGGTATCCAACCCTGCAATCCGCAGGCTACTCATCTCACCACCTCTTCCAGAGTTATCCAACCCTGCAATTCGCAGGCTACTCATCTCACTACCTCTTCCGGAGGTATCCAACCCTGCAAATCGCAGGCTACTTATCTCACCACCTCTTCCAAAAGGTATCCAACCCTGCAACCTGCAGGCTACTCGTCTCACCACCTCTTCCAAGGGTATCCAACTCTGCAACCCGCAGCCTTCTCCTCTCACCACCTCTTCCATAGGTATTCAACGCTGCAATCCACAGGCTACTCATCTCACCACCTCTTCCAGACATTTCCAACCCTGCAATTCACAGGTTACTCATCTCACCACCTCTTCCAGAGGCATGCAACCCTGCAACCCGCAGGCTACTCATCTCACCCCCTCTTCCAGGGGTATCCAACCCTGCAATTCACAGGTTACTCATCTCACCACCTCTTCCAGAGGTATCCAACCCTGCAACCTGCAGGCTACTCATCTCACCACCTCTTCCAGACATTTCCAACCCTGCAATTCACAGGTTACTCATCTCACCACCTCTTCCAGAGGCATTCAACCCTGCAACCCGCAGGCTACTCATCTCACCCCCTCTTCCAGGGGTATCCAACCCTGCAATTCACAGGTTACTCATCTCACCACCTCTTCCAGAGGCATGCAACCCTGCAACCCGCAGGCTACTCATCTCACCCCCTCTTCCAGGGGTATCCAACCCTGCAATCCGCAGACTACTCATCTCACCATCTCTTCCAGACATATCCAGACATATCCAACACCATCTCTTCCAGACATATCCAACCCTGCAATCCGCAGGTTACTCATCTCACCACCTCCTCCGGAGGTATCCAACCCTGCAATCCACCGAGTGTCAGAGTGAGTTTTTTATTGGAAACCCATTTCAAATTCCCCGCCCCGAGTTTTGCGGTCATATGACCGCCGAACCCGGAAGTGCTGCTTCCGGAACTGACGGAGCGGCGGGGGAGTGAGGAAGGTAAGCTCGTTACAGTATCCCCTACCCTAAAGGTGGACTCTGGACACCTACAAGGGCTTTAAGGGAAAGTTTTTATGAAAGAGTTTGAGTAGACGGGGGGCATGATGGTCAACAGCTTTTACCCAGGAGCGTTCCTCGGGACCATAACCTTTCCAGTCCACCAAGAATTGCACAGTACCTCTGATTTTACAGGAGTCCAGATCCTGAACAAGAACGGAAGGAGGAGCTCTAGGAGGAGTGTAAAACTTGTTAGTAACCACTGGTTTCAGCAGGGAAACATGAAAAACATCTGGAATATGTAGAGAACGTGGCAAGCTTAATCTGAAGGCTACTAGATTGATGATCTCAGAGATGGCAAGAGTTCCAATGAATTTGGGAACGAATCTCTTGCTGGGAACTCTTAAAAGAATATTTTGTGTTGCTAGCCATACTTTTTCACCGATGGTCAGGTTAGGGCCAGCTCTTCTCTTTTTATCGTAGGCTTTTTTAGAGCGAATGGTGGCCTTTTCAAGGTTCAATTTGGTTTGTTTCCAGATGTGCGAGAAGTTGCGAAATAATAAATCCACTGCTGGAACTTCGGAAGAAGAAATTTGAGAAAAGGTGGGTAGTCTAGGGTGACAACCATAAAGGACAAAAAAAGGGGAATTGGAGATGGCCTCGTGGAAATGGTTGTTGTGGGCAAACTTAGACCATGGAAGGAGATCCACCCAGTTGTCTTGATTGGCTGAAACAAATATTCTTAAGAATTTATTCAATTCCTGGTTGGTTCTCTCTGTCAGGCTGTTGGACTGGGGGTGATATGCGGAGGAAAAGTCAAGCTTGATTCCAGACTTGTGACAAAAGGATCTCCAAAACTTGGATATAAACTGGGATCCTCGATCGGAGACAATATGATGAGGACAACCATGAAGGCGGAATAGTTCCTTAATTAAAATATCAGCAAAAGGTGGAGAAAGATGGAAGGCCTCTCATAGGAATGAAGTGGGCCATTTTTGAAAAGCGATCCGTGACCACTAGGACTACAGTACATGACTTGGAGGTAGGAAGGTCCATGATGAAGTTCATGGAGATTTGTGACCAAGGGTATTCAGGAACTGGTAGTGGAAGTAAATGACCATAAGACCTCCTCCTTGGGGTCTTGTGTTGGGCACATTCAGAACATGAAGAAACAAATCTTTTTACATCCTCCAGTAGGGAAGGCCACCAGTAGTTGAGAGATAACAAATCCCAAGTCTTGCGAATGCCAGCATGACCGGAGGAAAGAGAACGATGAGCCCATCATAGGAATTTGATGCGGAGGGGAGCAGAAATGAAAGTATTTCCCGGGGGACAACGTCTCTTGAGATGTGTTGCCGCCAAAATTCGGCTGGCGTCCAGAATAAATGTATTCTCCTCCAGGGGTTTCCGAGTCAGCAGGATCAAATGAGCGAGATAGAGCATCTGCCTTAATATTTTTAGATCCTGAATGGAAGGAGATGTTGAAATCAAAGCAGGAGAAAAATAAGGACCATCTTGCCTGCCGAGGATTTAGAAGTGGGCAGTACGCAAATGCAGCAAATTTTTATCAGTGTAGATGGTGATGGGAAACTGTGCTCCCTCTAGGAAGTGCCTCCATTTGAAAAGAGCCAATTTGATGGCCAGGAGCTCCTTGTCGTCGATACCATAGTTTCTCTCAGCAGGTAGAAGACGACGGGAAAAGAATCTGCAAGGACAAAGTTTACCAGCAGAATCTCGTTGTTAGAGCACTGCCCCTGTACCTACGGAGGATGCGTCCACCTCCAGAACAAACGGACGAGAACAATCGGGTTGTTGGAGAATGGGTGCCAAGAAGAAGAGAGATTTTAATGTAGCAAAGGCTTGAGTAGCTTGCACCGACCATACTTTAGCATTCGCAGATTTACGAGTCAAGGCAGTGATGGGTGTCACTAGGGTAGAATATCCTTTAATAAACTGGCGGTAATAATTGGAGAATCCTATGAACCGTTGTGTAGCTTTAAGGCCAGAGGGCTGAGGCCAGTCCGGAATGGCCCTCAATTTGGTGTGGTCCATTTGGAGTCCAGTACGAAATAATATACCCCAAGAAATGAACTTGTTTCTGTTCAAAGGTACATTTTTCTAATTTGCAATATAAATGGTTCCTCCTGATGCGAGACAGAACCTCCAACACGTGTTTGCGATGCGATACTAGGTCTTTGGAGAAGATGAGGATATTGTCTAAGTAGATGACTACGAATTGATACAGAAGGTCTTGAAAAAGTTCATTCATAAACCCTTGAAAGACAGCAGGGGCATTGCATAACCCAAAAGGCAGGACCGAATATTCAAAGTGACCGTCCCGGGTATTAAAATCCCTCTTCCACTCATCCCCCTCCTTAATGTGTACAAGATTGTTAGCTCCTCTGAGGTCCAGTTTAGAGAAGATGGTGGCCCCCTTAATACGGTCAAATAATTTCGAGATCAGTGGTAACGGGTACCGATTTTTTTATGGTGATGCCATTCAAGCCTCTATAGTCAATACAAGGGCGGAGGCCCCGTCTTTCTTTTTTACAAAGAAAAAGCCTGCCCAGCAGGAAAAGAGGATTTACGAATGAAGCCTTTCCTTAGGTTATCTTGAACATAGTCCTCCATGGCCTTGGATTCAGGAATGCAGAGAGGATACACACGGCCTCGAGGCACTGGTTTGCCAGGAACGAGGTCTATACTACAATCCCAAATTCTATGCGGGGGAAGTTTCGTGGCCTCCTGTTCACAAAAGATAAAGGTTTGGTAGGGTTCAGGTAGAAGTGCCAAGGGAAGTTTCTTGTGACATTTGGGACTTCCTTTGGGAACCACCTTTAGAAGACAGTGTGTAAGACAGCGTTACCCCCAAGATAAGATATGGCTGGACTGCCAGTCTAGAGTAGGAGAATGGAGACGAAGCCATGGTAGACCAAGGATGACCGGATTGGTGGATTTCTGGATTACAAGGAAGGAGATACTCTCTCGATGATGTCCCCCAATCTGGAGAATGAGAGTAGTAGTATGTACAATAATGGATCCATCAGGGATTCTCCCATCGATGGCTAAAAGGGAGATAGGTTGTTCCAAGGCTTGCGTGGGAATAGAAAATTGCGTTACCAAAGCAGCTGAAATGAAATTCGCTGCGGCTCCGGAGTCAAGGAGTGACTGAGAGAAGGTATATCGTCCTGTCTGTAAAGAAATGGGAGTGGTAAGGCAATCGTTGCTATAATGGAATGAGGGAGACTGAGTAAGGAGGCCCAACGACACAGCTCCTGAACACGTTAGGCCCTGTCATTTCCCGGACGTTTGGGACAGAAATTCAGAAGGTGACCGCTTTCTCCACAATATAGACACAACCTGTTTCGGAATCTCCTCTCTCTCTCTCTTCGGCCGACAGGTGGGTCCTCCCCAATTGCATTGGTTCTTCGGGAGGAAGAACAGGTGTTTGGAAGTTAGGAGCCAAGCGAATCATACTGCACTGAGATTGTTCCCTCTCAGAATTGCTTTCCTTGAAACGTAGGTCAATCTTAACGCTGAGGGAGATGAGATCATCCAGAGACGTAGGGAGTTCCTGTGATACCAGCTCGTCCTTAATACGATCCGAAAGGCCCTGCCAGAACATAGCCACGAAAGCCTTGTTGTTCCAGCAGCGTTCTGAGGACCGCATACTGCCCCACAGACTGGTTTCCTTGGCGAAGACGCAATAAGCCAGTAGTGGCTTTAGACACCCTTCCTGGCTCATCAAAGATCCTCTTGAAGGTGGACATGAAGGTGGTAAAATTGTGCAGAATGGGATCGTTTCTCTCCCATAAAGGAGAAGCCCTGGCTAAGGCTTGACCAGACAGGAGCGATATTAGATAGGTCACCTTGGCTTTCTCGGAAGGAAAATTCATGGACAGAAGCTCAAATTGAATAAGCATTGGTTCAAGAATCCTCTGCAAAGTTTAGGGTCCACATCAAATTTAGGCGGATTAGGTATCCGCAATTGAGAGGAATCAGCTGCAGCTGCAGATGGGGGGTAGAGGGTCGCAATAACCGGTGCAGGAGGTCCGGTAGCCACCAAGGTATTCAGAACGGTATCCAACCGGGTAGATAAGCTCTAGAGAAATTTTAGGAGCTGCTCTTGATTGGCCTCTTGTTTCTCCATTCTTCCCACTAAATGATCAAGTAGGTCTCTTGCCACTGAATCCATGGTCAGAGCAAACTATAACGGATTAGCTGGATTCAGTACTAATCTTGATTAGCACTGGCTTACGAACTCCCCGGTGTTCACCAAGAACCGCCGCAAGGCGGGAAGGACTTAGCTGCCGGGAGACGCAGGTCGCTGTCCTCAGGTTCGCCTCAAGAAGTAGTATAGCGGATGGAGCAGCGGGTAGATGCAGTGTGACGGTATCGGGATTCAGTACACAGACTGGCGGCAGCAGTGCAAACGGAGGCAAAGAAGTGTCAGACAATCCGGGTCAGGGTCACAGGCAATCAGAATGGTCAACAAGCCGGGTCGGTACACAGGAATAGCAGAGCAATGGAGTAGAGAGAGAGGAACGCCAACAATCCGGGTCAGGATCACAGGAAAACAGAATGGTGAACAAGCCGGGTCGGTACACAAGAGCAGGAGATCCAGGAAGGTAAGGCTAGCAGAGACTGGTACAGAGAGGAGACTTCACAGGGAGCAGGCACAAGGATAATCCAAAGGGACAGGAGCCAGGAACCAGGTGAGTTTTTTTATAGGAAACCCATTTCAAATTCACCGCCCGAGTTTTGCAGTCATGTGACCGCCAAACCCGGAAGTGCGGCTTCCGGGACTGATGGAGCGGCAGGGGAGTGAGGAAGGTAAGTTCCTTACAAAAGGTGAACATAAGTGGATATAGCAATTCACATGTAGAGGGATCCATACAGAGTGTGAATAAGTGAACTAATAAACTTATCACTTAATTAACATAATAGATGTCTGTATCTGATGCAAAATGGCAGTACTAAGAGATGGTGGAAGTGAACACCAATGTGTTGTTAATAGATGCAGGTCAGATTGTTTTATGGATACAAGAAGCATGAATAAATAAAAGTTTGCAAAAAGACTGCCTATTCCAGGTGTGATACATATAGAGACAATGAACTTACACAAATAATGTGGTAGATAAATTGTAAACTATTCTTCTCACCAATGAAGGGAGGGTGTGTGAATAAAGGGTGGAATAATGGTTCTGAAGAGTCAAGGGAAAAAATGGACTGGGGATCAGAGAAAAGTCCCTAGATCAAAATTGATATTAAGGTCCTTAGGGGAGAGGGTTTTTAAAATAAAAATCCATTGTGGTTCTTCATGGAAGATTTGTCTAATATAGTTGTCTCCGCTCGAAGGTTTGGGTAATTTGTTTATCCCAATGTGTTTTAAAGAGAAATGACCATGTTTGTGGTATCTTAAGTAGTGTTCTGATACACAATGTGCTTCGTACTCCCTTTTGATGTTCCTGTTATGACTCGCCGGGCTCTCTGTCAGAGTAACTAGAATAGATAGATAGATAGTTAGTTAGGGGTAGGTAGGTAGGTAGTTAGGTAAGTTTAGATAGCCACTGGGTGTTTAGATAGGTACTTAGTTTAGTTCTTAGTTAGATTAGATAGATTAGTTTAGGTAGATCACTTAGGTAGATAGATTAGCTAGATATATTAGATAGGTATTAGATAGGGTCAGTTAGGTCTGTTCTCTGTCAGAATCTGCCCTCAATTCATGCTGTCATTTTTATATTATGCCTCACCTGGCCAGCCCGTTTCTCCTAGCTCTCTCACCTGGCTTCCTCATTATCACCTGCAACCTATTGGTTCTGCTCTGCTTAAATAGCCAGCTAATCATCTGCAGGATTGCCGGTAATACGTTTACCTTAGTGTTCTGCTCCCTTGTGTTTGCTCTGTTGCCTGTTCCTGTTGTTTACTGCCGGCTTAGTGTATTCTCATGTACCAGACCCTTTTCGTTCCTGACTACTCTTCAGTGGAATTCCCTGTGTACCGACTAGGCTCTGCTTTGACTCTTCTTCTGTGTTGATATCCCGTGTACCAGATCGGATTCTGTTCCTGACGATTCTACTCACCAGTTCCAGTCAGTTATCTCTTGGACCCCTGTAAAGTCGTGCTCCCGCCTAAGAACTGTTTCTCTCAAATCTCCGGACTCTCACCAGTACTGTGGGTTGTAGTTACCTTTGGCTACTGCCTACATTCAGTTTCATCATCTTTACCTGTCACTGCAAGTTCCGTTCCTTTCCGAACAAGCACCAGTACAGAAGTTGCTGTGTATCAGGGGACTTCTGTATCAGCTGTTCCTTTATTTATTCCAGTGGCCACGAGTGATATATCAGTCTTGACACCATCCACTCGGTGTCTCACCTGACTCCCTCCTGCTCTTCCTACTCTTCGGCCTTGGTAACTCTTTTCCTGGGTTCGCCCCAGCCAGTGCACATTTCACGACCCTCTGTTTGTCTGCAGCCAAGCCTGTCCCCACCACTAGGGGCAACAGTGAACACCAGATGTTCGGAGCAGACTCTGGGTTTTGCTATACTGGCTGAGGGGTTCCTAACAGTTCTGGTGAAGTTTAAAGATCCTTGAGTGTAGCTTCCTAATTCTGCGGCCTACATATTGTTTTCCACTGGGGGTTTCATTTTTTTGAGATTGTCTGCTCATTTGTAAATAAATCAGGGTTTCTCTGGTAGGAATCCTTTTAATTTTTCAGACCCCTTTAGGCTACCTCAGTGTTTCCTAATGTTTTCAAATGCTTTTGAGCAGTGGCTAAATCTTGTAATCAGTGAGAGAGTCCTGTTTAAGATGTTTCTTTTTTTGGGATGAGTAAAAGCTGTGTCCACTAGTAATACATCATAATCCCTTTCAATACATTTCTTTCTCAGTATAACTGCTTGTGTATTGTATTGGTCAATACTAAAGCAGTTCCTTCTAAGATTGGTAAACTGCTGTTTAGGGATAGTATCAAGCCATTTTTTGTGATGGTTACTGTATGCAACTATGTATGAATTGCAGTCAAATTTTTTCAGAAAGGTCTTAGTCACTATATTATTGTTTGTAAAGTAGATCTTCAGGTCTAAAAGCTCTACCCTGACATTGCTAGTATTAACTGTAATTGGAGATTCAGATCATTTGTGTTGATCTAGTTGATAAAGAGATATAGTTCCTCCTTGGCATCAGACCATATACATAGCATGCCATCTCTGTACCGTTGCCACCCCAAGATCTTATCAAGAAAGGGGTATTGCTCCATAAAGGAATTCTCCCAGTAGGCAATAATCAGGTTTGCGTAACTGGGCTCAAATTTCGTGGCCATAGCAGTCCCGCAAATCTGTCTAAAATGCCCACTGTTGAACCAGAAGTAATTGTGTATAAAGTATAAAATCCAAAATAAAATCAATTAGTTCTGCTGGGATGTCAGATTCCTTGCTCAAAATTGTCCTGATGCACTCACACCCTGCTTTGTGTAAAGTGATGTGACATCGTATGTCATCAGAATGTAACCTGTGTTCCATTAAATGTCGTTAAGAATCCTTAGGACACGGCATGTGTCCTTGGCGTAACTCTTGTTTTGTAACCTATGGTTTAAGGAAATGGTCAATGTAACTAGACAGATTTGTAGTGAGGGAGTCTACACCTGAGACTATAGTTCTCCTTGGGGATTCTCCAAAGATTTATGTATTTTTGGTAGACAATATATAACGGACAGTCTAGGATTTTTAACATGTAAATACTAATTTTCTGATTTGTTGAGTATCCATTTTTTGTAGAGCTGTAGAGGAGTTTCTCTAATTCAAGACTATAAGCATTAGTGTGGTACCCTGACAGTGGCTCATAAGTAGCCCTATCTTTCAACTGTCTGTTGAGTTCTTGAAAGTAACTGTTTTTATTTAAAACTGTGATCTCGCCTCCTTTATAAGTTGGTTTTGTCATGATACTTTGGTTTGATTCTAAATCTTTGATGGCTTGTCTTTCTGCTCTTTTGGTGTTACAAGTTTTTAATGGTCTTTTTAAGAGTAATTTGTCATGGTCTTCTTTGACTAATCTCTTGAATGTTTCTATGAAGGGGTCTTTTTTGATGTCTGGGATAGAAGGTGGATCGCTCCTAAACTATGTATGTTGCTATGGAGTGTCCTATCCTGCATTGCTTTTTCCATTAGTTGGAGAAGCTTTAGGGCGGTTCAGAAAGAATCTTTAAGGTCATTTCTTGAATATAGTGGTTGTTGGGGTCCCATTTTGGTGTGCGTTTGATGAGTGTGAGCATGAAAACAGCTATGTAACGGACTGCACATTGATAGGTAGAGCCTTTACTGACATGTGTTTACTAAGGCCATACACATAATCAATGGTAGACTAAAGCTTTATAATTACTAAGCTTGATAACAGCTATGAAATGCACTGCACAATGGTAGAGGGAGCCAGTAGGTACACCTGTTTCTTTATGAAACCATCAGGTTGTTAAAGCTCATCATGTAACTGTACCTTATCAAATGCCCTTTCCGTAAAACATTCAGGGTATTTATTAGACCTTTTTATTAGGTCCATCCTATATGCAATCCTGAAAATTATCAAATACATCTTTTTTGAAATTTTGAACTGTACCTTATCAAATGCCCTTTCCGTAAAACATTCAGGATATTGCTTTAACTACTCATCATTCTGCCTTTTTTATGCAAGTATAACAAAGATAAAATACAAAACATCAATGCATTACAATTTACCGGGCGCTTTCACTTTTTACATTTCCCCCCTCTGCATTGTCAGCACCTTCACTTCTTCTTTTGTCCCATTCATAGCAAAAATACAATTTACCCAAAACTATTTCCACACACTCTTTAACTTGAAACGTTTAATTTTTAAAGATGCTCAGATTTATTGTATCCCATAAGACTTCCTTTATATGTTATAAAAAGCTACAAAACCCTTTATTTTCCCCTTCCCATAAGCCCCCACCCAAAAAGCACCATTTAAAATGACATCATTATAGTCATTCAGCTCATCTGGTTTGACATCTGCATTTCTGACTTCCCTCTCTGGATCTCCCTTGGTATAGCTTTTCCTATTTAGCTTAACCTGGATGGTTTGACTATTCTCACCGCAACTATAACAGTAACTGTCCTGGAAAACTCTTGCAGCCAAGCCCAAAGCTTCTTGCAGGAGTCCCTGGTGAAAACCAGGTGTGCGTTAGATTCCACGTCTCCTTGTTCAGATGTGCCAATACCAGTTATTAGGTCCATCCTATATGCAATCCTGAAAATTATCAAATACATCTTTTTTGAAATGTGTATCACATTAGATGTTTTCATGACCAGAGTACCCTACTTTTTTTGACTGTATCTAGTTACTCCAATTTATGTAGACATTAAAACATAATCCCTTTTTTAATGGGTACTACCTCTGTCAGGATCACATGTGGGTGGTACAGACTTCACACCACATCTCACCCCCACATATACCAACTTAAAATCTGATATAATGAATAATTATAATAAATAACTTGCCAGTAATGTTATTATTAGTTTTACCTATTTTTCAATTTAAATCTGCTACTATCACCACTGGGATTCTCTCTGGTTAAAAAAAAATAAATCTGATTTTCTCAAATAAAACTCTCCTTTACGCCTTAAATGCAGATGCATAAATATTTAAGATTCGTTAAGAAAGATCTCTATAATTAACTGTAACTATAATATACCTTCTTCTATATATGCATAATTCTCAATTTGAATGTCTTTCTTTCTAACTAAAAATAATATACCAACATACTGCTGGTCCTCCTCTTCAGGGGCTAAACTTAAACCACATTCTTGCAAACAAAATATATCTGTCGCGCTTCAAAGTAAGTCACAGCTATGAAGCCTGGGATGTGATGAAGCATAAAAGTGTTTATTGCTCAGAAAATACAGATAAATGATTCAACCCAATATAGCTGAAACTGGACAGTGAATACTGCAGACGCAGGTAGAATGATAGTTAGAGAGATATCTGGAGCAGTGGTGTAGCAGCAGGATGTGACGTCTGAGTGCACAGGAGCAGCAGGGAGAGCAAACCATAAGGAAGGCAATGAAACAACAATGACCAGTAAAGTATACTGGGAGTGGCAGGTATAAGTAGAGAGACAATCAGGTGCTGGTGATTAATTAGTGCAGCAAGGTAACTCCTAGTAGTAGGAAGAAACAAGCACAATAGCAGCACCTCTGGTAGATAAGAGGAACTGTGGAAGAAACATCCAATGAACACAATAATAGTCCAATAAATCCCAAAGGCAGGAGCGGTCAAGATGAAACACCATCCTGAGGCAATGCTGCAGAGGAAGTAGAGCAGATCCAGACAATATCAGCCCCATTAGAAACTAAAGACTGCGATATAGCAGCTCTTTTAATTTTAGATTGGAAAACCCTCATACTGAGGAAAGCAACTGTAAAAGAAAACATTTATACCCGGAAGAGAAAACAGAAACCAAAGACCAATTGCAGGATATAAAACATAACATAAATAAATTATACATTTGTATCAGCACATATTGCAGCATTAATACTACATGCAACATTATCAGCCAAGTTGTTTGAACTGACACAGCTCCTCAAACTTAGTGATATTCACCTCCTCTAGGAAACCAGGGATTATCTCTTCATTAGGGAGGGTTAAACAGAGCCGCCAATAGGAATTTGGGACCCCCGGTCCAGCAACTATTTGGGGCCACCCCCCTTCATAGATGAGAAGAAAAGGGCCGTGTACCGCCGCACAAGTCTTGGAGGTGTGGTCAACATGGGGCGTAGCTGCAGCACTTTAAATAGAACATATTGGGGAGATTCAATTAGAATCTTTTTTAGTGAAATATTTGCTCATTTTTGCTTGCACACAATAGAGGTGCGAGCAAAACTGAGCAGATATTTTTACCGTACTACCAGTAAAAATGCGCAGCCACAATGTTCTTGAATATCCCCCATTATGTGTTAAAACAGTGTTGCTCTCACCTACCTATTATTGCAGCTTTCACAATCTGGTACTGGATTCTTGTATGCATCCTGGAATGTTGAAAACCGGGCAATAAGTGAACACAGTACATAACACAGATCACGCAGTATATAATACATACATTATAATAAACCATTACATTTATCACTCCACCCCCCAGCCACATCACGCTACCCCCTAGCCCAGGGGTGGGCAAACCTGTCCTCAAGGGCCATATCCAGTTCATGTTTTTAGGATTTCTGTCTGTAGAAACAGGTGGGATAATTACTGACCCAGCCAAATAGATTAACTCAGCTGTACATGATTAAAGAAATCCTACAAACATGAACTGGATATGGCCCTTGAGGACAGGTTTGCCCACCCCTGCCCTAGCCAAATCACACCACCCCCCCAGACACATCAAGCCCTCCCCTCAGACACATCATAACCCCCCCCAAATACAACATTAACCCCCACCTCCCTGGGAACATCTTAAACCCCCAAGGAACATCAGTACCACACCAAGAACATCATTAACCCCCAAACACAACATTAACCTCCCCCAGGAACATCATTACCTCCCCCCAACACATCGTTAACACCCCAAAACACACCATTACCCTGCAAACACATTATTATACCCCCCAGGAACATCATTAACCCCCCCAAACACATCATTAGCTCCCCAAACACATTATTAAACCCCACAAAACATAACATTAAAGCTTCCAAAATATATCATTAAACCCTTCCCCAGCATACTTATTGAAGATGTGCTGGTCCTGCAAAGTGAGCAGTACAGCTGTAAATCTCGTAGGCAATGTACAGTAAAGTGTTCTCCTGCACATATGTCCGATATAGACTCCGGCGGGAATACTGTTTTTCCACACGGAAATCTTAATATACACCACTATCGAAGAAGAATGGAGGGAAATTACTATGGTGCCATTTTGTGAAGACCATATCATGGAGACGACTTTAGTATTAGAGTTAATAAAGTATTATATATACATAAAACCCTATTCTTCTTAAAAGGTTTTTGTATATATTTTCATACACTGCATACTAATGAGAATGGTTTAAATTGTAATTGTTTTAAAATGTGTGTTCATACATTTATACCAGAGTGATGTGCCACATTACCAATGCTTTTCTGATTTAAAAAGTTATGTGCCTGTAGTGCAGTTTATCACCTCTTTGCATACATTTGCAAAGGTTTTTTAAAAAATATTTAAAATCTTTCCGATGTATTCTACTATACATGTCTATGGAGTACCATATGTAAAAGGGTAGCAACTTTGGGTGCTACTTACTGTGCTAATCTGAAAGCACGAATGTACAATGATGTGGAAAATACACTATTAATGCTAATATTGTAACAACCATTTAATAAACTACCTTCATTATCATGCAAGGTTGATTCCAATTTGAATCCAGTTCTTAAAAAGATAATTCTATTTCAATGCTCTATTTACTTTTATTATCACTGCTTAATACAGGTGAATATTATATCATATCAAGAAAGAATTTCCACAAAGTCTCATTAAAGATAATATGTATTCTTATTAACAAGAGATATTTTCAGTAATGGTATTTACACATATAACAACAGTGTAGAAAGCATAATACATTTTACATGAAATACAATGCATTGCCTGCTTCAGCTATCTTATACATGTGTAAATGTACATGTTCTCCATGTTACTAAGCAAACATGTTATGTATATGTGAACATATGTGCAATCAGGTTACACTGATTAAACTGGACATTGCAATTAGGTAATTCCTTAATTCCCTCTTTTTTGCTATTTGACTCATAAATCCCAATGCTTGCCAAAAATTTTTTATTTCTCTCTTTTTATGGCATTATCTTTAGGACTATATCACCCCTCACCCATCCTACAACACACACCTCTGTCCACATTGCCCCTTTATTACTTCACTCACCTCTAGTGAACACTCATTAACTGTTTTCCTATTTAAATTCAATAACTTTAACAGCCGCACCCTGCCACCAGAAACTAAAAAAACACACATCTTACAATCATCTTAGCTACCTTTCTTCATCCCTGCTTCTATTAGCTGGTGATATATCACCTAATCCAGGTCCCCCTCAATTCTCCCACACGCATATATCTGAACACTACAGAAATCCAGCAAACCTTAAACGCATCACCTGTCTCCCCTCTCTTCCAAAGTCCTTTAAATGTGCCCTTTGGAATATACGTTCTGTTTGTAACAAACTTACCTCCATTCATGATCTCTTCCTCTCAAACAACCTCAACCTTCTAGCAATAACAGAAACATGGTTCACGCAATCACACACTGCCTCACCTGCAGCCCTTTCATGTGGTGGTCTCCATTTCACCCACACCCCCAGACCGGGAGGCAGACAAGGAGGGGGGTTGGACTACTTCTCTCCCCACAGTGCACATTCACAGTTCTACCAAGTATCCCATCACTCACGTTCACATCTTTTGAAGTTCATGCTGTTAGGATTTTTAACCCCTTCTCTATGCGTGTTTCTGCCATCTATCACCCCCCTGGTCCACACCAACAATTTCTTGAACACTTCTCTGCATGGCTCCCTCACTTCTTATCTACTGATATCCCCACCATCATCAGGAGTGATTTTAACATCCCTATTTCTAATCCATGTTCCAATGCTGCTTCAAAACTACTCTCTCTAACCTCCTCACTTGACCTCTCCCAGTGGATTGAATCCGCTACTCATCAGGATGTCCACTGTCTTGATCTTGTCTTCTTTAGACTATGCTCAGTTTCTCAAACACTAGCAACTGCCCTGGATCAAGTGGCTCCAGCGACACTACATACTTTGCGTAGAATTCATTGCCAACCGTGGGACACTTCTGTAACACGAACTCTACAAAAACTTTCTCGTAAAGTAGAACGTTACTGGGGTAAATCTTGTGCCGCTGATGATTTCATCACATATACTGATATCTACCACTCCTATAGAAATGCTCTGGACACTGCTAAATAAGCATACTTCCAATCTCTCATCTATGCTCAGGCTTCTAACCCCAAACGACTCTAACACATTTAACTCCCTTCTGAATCCTCCTGCCCCAAATCCTCCAACTAACATCAGTGCCCAGGATCTTGCTTCCTATTTCAAGGACAAAATTGATAAGATCAGGCTTGAAATGGTATCATCTCCCTTGACAAGCAATCGTCTCAATTCCTTTGTAGCACCCTCTGACACTCTCTCTTCATTTGATCCCACAAATGAAGAGGAAGTTTCTACTCTTCTCATCTTCTTACTCTACCTCCTGTCCTCTTGATCCCATTCCCTCCCAAATTGGTATGTCCCTGTCTCCTGTGCTCATTCTCCATCTAACTAAAATCTGTAATCTATCTCTTTCTACTGGTATTTTTCCATCACTATTCAAGCATGCAGTGATTACTCCCATTTTAAAAAAGCAGAATTCTGACCCTAACTCTCTCGTAAATTACCGCCCCATCTCCCAGCTCCCATGCCCCTCCAAGCTTCTCAAGAGAATTGCCTACTCGCCTCACACACTTTCTTACAGCAAACAACCTATTGGACCCTCTTCAGTCAGGCTTTCGCTCTCAACACTCCACAGAGACTGCACTGACCAAGGTTGTCAATGATTTGATCACAGCAAAAAATAATAACCATTACTCTCTTCTAATTCTCCTGGATCTCTCTGCTGCATTTGACACTGTTGACCACTCTTTCCTCATACAAACGCTACAATCCTGGTTCTCATCCTACCTATCTAATCGCTCTTTCAGTGTTAATTTCTCTGGATCCACTTCTGCTCCGCTTCCTTTATCAGTTGGAGTACCACAAGGCTCAGTCCTAGGTCCTCTGCTATTCTCTATCTACACCACTTCTCTTGGAAAACTAATAAGCTCCTTTGAATTTCAGTATCATCTCTATGCGGATGATACACAAATTTATCTATCCTCTCCTGATCTTTCACTATCTATGTTGTCTCGCATTACTGACTGTCTTTCTGCCATTTCATCTTGGATGTCTTCTCGCCAACTCAAACTCAATCTTTTAAAAACTGAATTAATAATATTCCCACCCAAAAACAGAAGCTTCCTGCCTGACATTTCTATTTCTGTTGATAACATGACCATAAATCCCGCCCCACAAGCTCGTTGCCTAGGTGTAATCCTTGTTTCACAACTGTCGTTTGTTCCCCACATCAACTCTATATCTAAATCATGTTACATACACCTAAAAAACATTTCCAGAATACGCACATATCTGACACAAGACACCGCAAAATCATTAATTCATGCACTCATCATCTCCCGCATTGACTATTGCAATTCCCTCCTTACTGGTCTTCCTTGAACCCCTACAATCTATTTTGCACGCAGCGGCTAGATTGATTTTCCTTACTAACCATTATTCCTCTGCTGAGCCACTCTGTCAGTCTCTACATTGGCTGTCTGTTTTTCAACAAATCCAATATAAAATTCTTCTACTAACATACAAGCACATCAACAAAATTGCACCGACATACATTTCCTCACTGGTCTCGAAATATCTCCCTACTCGACACCTCCGTTCTGCACAAGATCTACGTCTCTCCTCCACTCTCATCACATCCTCCCATTCTCGGTTACAGGATTTTGTCGGGGCTGCACTCACTTTGTGGAATTTCCTCCCACGCACAATAAGACTTTCCTCTAGTCTTCAAACCTTCAAGCGTTCACTGAAAACCCACCTCTTCAGACAAGGTTATGATATTCCTCAACCACCATCTTAATTTCCCTAGATTCCCCTATTACCATCCTCTACACTGCTAACGCAAGACAACAACTCTCTACCAACATTGCCACACACACAGCCCACTCAATACTTTTACCTTTGCGTTCTAGCTGGTCCATTGTGCAATATGATGTAGCACATGCCCTTGTGTTTCAAACTCCCATTGTCCTATAGATTGTAAGCTTGCGAGCAGGGTTCTCTTACCTCTCTGTCTGTATGTATTACCCAGTATTGTCTTATCAATGTTTGTTCCCAATTGTAAAGCGCTACGGAATTTGCTGGTGCTATATAAATAAATGTTGATGATGATGATGATTATGTGTGTGTGTGTGTGTGTGCAATTGTAACAGTGTGGGTGCGAGACTATGACAAAATGGTGGACAGATTGTGTATGTATGAGACTATGACAAAATGGTGGACCTCTAGTAATATACTTGTAAATCCACCACAAATATCTATTTTACACAAAAGACATCCATTTAATGAGAGCCAGCAAGGCATATTACACAGACATCTATTCCAAATATATTTTGCAACAGACAAATGCTACAATTTAAACCAACAATAAATCCCAAATATAACATGAACTCCAGGAATTGTACAGCATTCACATTTTGACCACATGTGCTTGTAATGGCCTAATTTACTGCCAATGCAACTTTCATAGCAATAGGACCCAGTTCTTACTAGACTAATCAAATATATCAAGATAACAAACAAATCAGACTACAATCATACAAAACTATTCCATTAAAACCTAACAAGCACACAAGCTTTTTTCCCTTATCTCAAACAGCTCACATACAGTATAACCAAAACAATGGATCATTCATTTTCACATACTAACCATATGCATCCAGATTCAACCACCTTCCATTCAATTCATTCAAAACTCCATTATAACATTTTTCCTGCTAGCCAAGCCTTCCTAGGACCCATGTACAGACCGCCATTCCATTAAACTTAGTTTCCTGTAGCCGAGAGTCATCTCTGCATGCCCTAGTCAGGTCAAAGCAGCCAACCAAAAAAGGTTCACTCCCTCTTGTTACATGAGATCAAAACCTTTATTCCTGGGTGGAGTTTACCTTTCTACAGGAAACAGAACACAGGCTTTCATATGTTAATCTGAGTAGCTACACAGCTTTACACAAGCATTCACAAACCCAATATTTCTAATTGGTGAATGAGAGTTTTGTTCAGAGCAACTTCTCTGATTCAAGCATGGCAGAATTCCGTTTATATACTATAAAATGAAATGTAAAATATTACATTATTTCATTATTTATACACTTTTCATCATTCCCCCTGATGTCAATTGCCTGTCATTACATTTAGACTGACATATCTGTACATATCTCTTATTAGTGTTCACAGTGAGTGTATGCAACATGTATGAGTGTAAGAGTGTGCTAGAACAGGTGAGCAATAGGCAAATAAATATATATATATATATATATATATATATATATATATATATATATATATATATATTGTAACAAAAGGAGGCATTTAGCCGGCAATATGCAGAGAAAGCAGGGAAGTAGAGTAAAACATTGGCACAGTTATGTACCTAGGTGGGGATTAAACCAGGTAAAAACATATGTGTAGTTTAAAATTGGTTTACTTACATGATTTAAAAGCTGCTTCCTCTCAGCAGACAGGGTGAGTCTGATAGTCTAAACAGAGCCAGGGATGGGCGTTTCCTTTTAAAGAGAAGGTGGGTGTGTCACCTGTCCATCAAGCTAGGCCTGTGGGAGGAGTGTCAGGTATAAAACCCAGCTTGTTTCATTGTTCAGAGAGATCAACGCTGGGCTAGCTGGCTGATCTGGACAGAGAGCTGGACTATGTATAGTAAGCGTTGAGGGTCTCCATAATTGCTGTGCAAGTATACGGTGTCAAAACATTATTACCATCCTGACAATAAAGAACCATAAAAAGGAAGAAGTTGTACGTCTGTGCTTCTGCAGTAGCGGGCTCTTGCCACAATATATATATATATATATATATATATATATATATATATATATATATATATATATACACACACACACGAGATGCTCACTGACTCCCGTGAAGTGGTTTTGGCTTTGGTTTTGGATCTGGATTACCTTGTGTGTTTTGGATCTGTATTTTTTTTTAAAAATTATTAAAATATGCTAAAATCAAATAATTTTGCTGTTTTTTTATCCTACATTATTATTAACCTCAATAGCACTGATTTCAAGTAATTTGCAGTCAGTTTTGACCACCTCACAGGTCACATTATTATTTTCATACACTTTTGGACCAATACTGCAGCAACCTGGCTGGATGGTAAGCGACAGAGCAATGATTCAAGCACAAGGCAGTTCCTAGCACATCTAAGACATATTGGCACACAGCAGTGCCAGAAAAGAAAAGTGGTGCAAGATGGAATTGTCATTGGATCATGAAATCAGTTATGGTTCATTTGATCACTCCACCCGTTCCTTGGATAACTGGGGTAATTCTACAGCTAGTACATGGACAGAGTGAAGCGGGCGGTCATGTACAAGGAGACCCTCAAAGGTGGGAAAGGGATCCCAGATATCCCCACCATGCTGCGCGCCTTCTTTGTCTGCAACTGCATCCGCAGAACTCTTATTGAAAAGAACATTTGCTCTGCTGGGAAGTCCATGTCTCGCTTTTCCCTCCTGCCTCTTTGGAGGACCCTTGGTTGGGACAAGTGGTACAACTCCTTCCCTTACAACTGGACTACACCTTGGTTTTACCTGGATGTTGGACAATTTGTGAGGGAGCACCATCCGGAGGGACTTTTGGGACTGCCCCACTGCACAGGCACTGTTGGATGCCTTGGAACATGAACATAAGGACAGTGTGCCCAGAACTTGCCTTTCATACCATTCAGTATTTTATGGACTATTTCCTGGGACCCACATCATTGTGGCAATCCAGGAGGCCTGGAGCCTAATGAACTGCTTTAAGGACACTATTTGGCTTGTCAGGAATTGCCTCATCTTGAAAAGGGAGAAAATTACCATTCAGGACTCTCACAGGCTGATCCACAACCTACTAAGAGACTATAACACCACTGACAGTCCTGAGGAAGAGGAAGATGATAAATTTTCGGTCTCTCTCTTCTCCTTCTCCCTCTATGTGTCTGTTTATTAATATAACCCTGTTGAATTTGCCTGCAAATTCAGAAGACAAACCTGCTTGTCTTCCTATTCATCAATGACTCTTAGCAATGGAGCACTCGTCTTTGGGTGTATATTAGACCCTACACTTATTAGTCCAAATTAAGAAAAAAAGCCTGCAAGGACTTGTAAATTACTATTTCAGCAATGACAAAATTACCAACGCAGCTCTTCGATTTGGGTGTATAACTGTATATTAGACCCTACACTTATTTGTGCAAATTAAGAAAAAAAAGCCTGCAAGGACTTGTTGATTACTATTTCAGCAATGACAAAGTTACCAACGCAGCTCTTCGATTTGGGTGTATAACTGTATATTAGACCCCACATTTATTAGTGCAAATTCAGAAAAAAAGACTGCAAGGACTGGTATATTAAGATTTCAGCAATGACCAAAGCAGCTCTTCGATTTTGGTGTATATTAGACCCTACACTTAGGAGTGCAAATTAAGAAAGAAAGCATGCAAGGACTTGTATATTTATATTTGTATTTCAGCAATGACAAATTCAGCAATGGAGCTTTATCTAACACTGCTACCACTCTCCTCTTTCTCTCTCTCTCTCTATATATATATATATATATATATATATATATATATATATATATAGTTGAGATTAGAATTAATTATGGTATGGCAATTTTTAGTACAGAATATCAAGTAACAAAGGGGTGAAGGGGTGAGGGGTCCTCTTCATTTCGGCATGTCCGAAGGGAAAAACCTGTATTTTATTTACTGATGGTAAATCAACACATGTCGAAGTATGTCCCAATAAATTATCCTTCAACAATTAAATCTAAGATCATAAAGTTGCTCCTTCTTTGGTGTCTCTTCATGATGTCATCATCTTCGCAAAGTATGTTAGGAGGTCTTCTGAGGTATAGCCAAGGCTGCCATCAGAAATTGTGGGGCCCAGTACAAATGAAACAGGCAGGGCCCACCCCGATGAACGCCCCCACCCCTCTTAGTGAATGTTCCCCCTTCCCCCCAAAAAAACTTCATTTATGACATTAAGGGAGAAAATAACTATTATCCCTCAAGAAATACAGCTTAACCCATTATCATACTTGGAAGCATAGTCTCCTACAAAATTCAGAGTAAAAAAAAATGTGCTAATAAAATATCTTTAAAATATACTTACTCAGATGTTGCAGCTGCTGCTCCTTGCTCCTTATTCTTACAGCTGTGGCGGGAACATCAGTGTGACGTCAGGTCACCCCACACCATCACTCAGCGGCGGATTGGGAACTTAGAGTTGCCCTGGGAAAAATTCTGGACGTGGCCTCACATGGGCGGGACCAAACAGTGGGCTGGTCCAGCACAAAAGTAGGTGGTATTAACTCGATTATCCATAACCACATCAGATATCAGTGGCAGGTGAGGCTAACGGAACACGCAGTGGTAGGCAGAGTCACAGTAAGCAGACACAAAGAAAGGTTATAAAGTATTGTGCTACACCCCAAGTATTTATTAATGTAGAACTGAAAACTGCCATGTAAGAGGAGTGAGACTATATTGTGCAAACAAAAAGACATTTGACACACCGCACAGACAGGCCATGACAGCCTCCTATGTATAAGAAAGTCATTCATTCAGAGGTCCATCTCCCCTTCCTATACCATCAAGCATTGAATTCTGACTAAATTGCTCCTCACGTGTGCGAGTATGTGGTAGGTAAAATATATTGTAATCTACACAGGGACTGATATGCATGAATAAAATGCTGGTGTTCCATACATATGTACAACATGTTCATAATATTTAAACCATATATTGTAAGCTTGCGAGCAGGCCCTTCCATATATTGTAAGCTTGCGAGCAGGGCCTTCCATATATTGTAAGCTTGCGAGCAGGGCCTTCTCACCTCTTTGTCTGTTTTACCCAGTTTGTTTATTACTGTGTTTGCCCCCAATTGTAAAGCGCTATGGAATATGTTGGTGCGATATAAATAAATAAATGATGATGATAAAGAGTTAAAATAATAAGTAAATGCTCTGCAGAAAGGAACTGTGAGTTTCCAAATTTGCAGGATAATCCATTCAATACCTAATGAATTTACTTACAGTAACTGCTTAAAAGTGACCAGGTAGAGAAATAAAAGAAAGATGTCAGTGCTGGAATATTGCAATGACAGCAGCACTGTCAGATGTGAGAGTACCACTGTTCTGCAGTAGAATCAAATCATAAACGTGTAACATGGTCTCATAACAAGAATAAAATCCTTAAATACTACCAAATAGTGAGGATGAAATACAATTTTGGATGTTATAAGATATAGAAAGATGACGCAGTAGGCTGGCAAGCAGAATTACTCCACAAGGAAATTCTGTTGCCAATGATGATCTGATATTAGCTCAGTACTCTCTCAGAGTGTTCAGTTCAGGTCATTTACCCATAGGAGTGCGCAGAACACTTCATTAGGGTGTGCACCCTGGGACACCGAGCAAGGGATACTCTGTGCCGCAGCTTGCTGCCGGAAGGGCGTGTACAGCAACGTCTAGGGGGAGGGTGCCTAATAGTGCCCCCAGTTCATATAACGCCAAACAATAGTGCCTTCAGTTCATATAACACCAAACACCAAACAATACTGCCCCCAAATCAATCACATTACACCAAACAAGTGGCCCCAGAACATATAATGCCAAACAATACTGCCCCCAGATGATAATATGCCACACAGTAGTGTCCCCAGATAATATTATTCTAAGTAGTGCACCCCAGATGATAATATGCCACACAGTAGTGTCCCCAGATAATAATATGCCACACAGTAGTGCCCACAGATAATAATATGCCACACAGTAGTGCCCCAGAGATTAATATGCCACACAGTAGTGTCCCCAGATAATATTATGCCAAGTGGTGCACCCCAGATGATAATATGCCACACAGTAGTGTCCCAGATAATAATATGCCAAGTAGTGCACCCCAGATTATAATATGCCACACAGTAGTGTCCCAGATAATATGCCACACAGTAGTGTCCCCAGATAATATTATGCCACACAGTAGTGCCCACAGATAATATGCGACACAGTAGTGTCCCCAGATAATATTATGCCAAGTAGTGCACCCCAGATGATAATATGCCACATAGTATTGTCCCAGATAATAATATGCCACACAGTAGTGTCCCAGATAATAATATGCCACACAGTAGTGTCCCCAGATAATATGCCACGCAGTAGTGCCCACAGATAATATGCCACATAGAAGTGTCCCCAGATAATATTATGCCACACAGTAGTGCCCACAGATATTATGCCACACAGTAGTGCCCACAGATAATAATATGCCACACAATAGTGCCCACAGATAATATTATGCCACACAGTAGTGCCCACAGATAATATTATGCCACACAGTTGTGCCCCAATTCAAATTGTAACACACACTACAAACACTAAAAACTGCTCTGTAGTCCTACATGTGAGTCAACTCACCTCTCACACTGATGTTGTCCGTTCCTCATTGGTAATAGAAGAGCTGTGAGCAGCATATCTGATCCCCAGGATGTTGAGCTACATGGGATCTCTCTCCTTCCTGCTTGTGCTGCAGCCACCCTCAGTGAAAAGCAGCCTGGTGATTTACTTCCAGGACTGCTTCACTGTCGGCTGTCCGGGCGCCCCCTTATGGTTGGAGGAAAAACAACATGCATAAAAAAAAACAAAAAAAAACCGAATGAATGAAAATGAAAGTATAAGAGAGCCGCGGGCCGCCTGGTGACCCCGGGTCCGGTACAAGAGTACCCCCCATACCCCCCTGATGGCGGCCCTGGGTATAGCCATATATGGCATCTGTGTCAAGTCTCATCTGTGTCCAGTTCCTGCCATTCTGTGTCCTTATCGACTACCTTAGGAACTCCTGCCATCTGTCAGATGTACCATCTGCTACAGCTGGGCGCCGTCTTAATTCTTATCTATTTTGTAGGAAAGAAAAAAATATCAGTTGTTTTGAAATTTTTACTTTATCCTACCCATCTCTCGTTTTCTGTGTCTGGTTCACTTGCAGATTTCTGAAATCCTCTGCAGTTGAGCACTTCTTGGTTCCTGATATGGGAAGGAAAACATGATATTCTTCTGGGAATTCTCCCTTTTGAGCATGGTTAATTATCCTATCCTGTCCTCTCTGATGATTTATGAATTTCATTCCAGGTGTTACTACCATTATGGAATTGAAAAACCTTATTTTGCTGTCCTTTGTGAGTATTATGGACCAAACTTCACAAACCTCACTCGCCTTCAGCTGAACCCGTGGTCCACTTCAATACACCTGCGTCTGAATTGGGAGAGGAGTATGGAGAGTTATTTGTCAGTTTAGTGCTCTTGTTTTCCCATCGTCAGTCGCGATATATGGCCATTGTGAACCCCCGTGCTGACCACATCTATTGATGCCTGCAAATCTATGAATCAGCAGACACATACTCCTTTTGTAGCATAGCAGCACAACGGTGCTATTGACTAGGGGTGGGGTTTCCAACTATTGACTGGGCCTTACAGGGACCGCTGCTGTGAAGACAGTTTATTCACAGCAAGGAGTCCTGATTTCCGGCTATTGATATAGGGGGCCAACCTCTGCGCCCATAATTAGTTTTATATATCTGCTGCAGATATTAATATTGAATTTCCTCCTTTGTTTCCTTATAATTCACAGGCAGTTTTTTTATATTGAGTCTATATCATCAATTGGACCTATACAGCATAATACTAGACTGTTATTGGTTGCAATGTGTAGCAAGAAAAGTCTCACAACCAACGAACCGCAAATAAGTTACTATTGGTTATAACTTACTCTCATTGTGGGTACATACAGAAGAGTAACTTCCTGTAACTTGTGTTTCTCTAACATAGTTTGGAAAAAGACCAAACTAGAACATTTCCACTGACAACAGACTGATATCCACACTTCATCAGCATTGGGACAAACCTTTACTGAAGTTAACATCGCCACTTCCATTCCTACCCAGTGTCTTGAATCAGGGTCTTAGCCTTGTTTACACCACTCAGAGGTATCATATCCTCGTGCATCTCCCTCCTGTCAGAATGCAGCATTCCAAATCCTGGGACTTCATTCTGCTACACTGGAGGTTGCCATCTTGGGTGAGACATTTTGCTACATCCTGCCTATTCTGAGCACCTGACTTCGTCCACCAATTAGCTCCCTCTGCTGACTATAAAAGTCATCTCCTACCTTCAACAAATTGCTAGTGCAACACTTTCAAAGTTCCTGGGTCCAGCCTACCACTGTTGTCGTTTATCTGCCGCTGTACAGATTCCGGCCATTAACTTTTTCCTGTGGATTCCGCTTCATTCTGGTACTTCAGTGTTAACATCTGCTGCTGTATACCGTCATGGCCAAAAGTTTTGAGAATGACACAAATATTATTTTTCACAAGTCTGCTGCCTCAGTTTTTATGATGGCAATTTGCATCTACTCCAGAATGTCATGAAGAGTGATCAGATGAATTGCAATTAATTTCAAAGTCCCTCTTTGCCATGACAATGAATTTTATCCCAAAAACAACACTTCTACTGCATTTCAGCCCTGTCACAAAAGGAACAGCTGACATCAGGTCAGTGATTCTCTCGTTAACACAGGTAAGAGTGTTGACGAGGACAAGGCTGGAGATCACTCTGTCATGCTGATTGAGTTAGAATAACAGACTGGAAGCTTTAAATGAAGGGTGGTGCTTCTTCCTCTGTTAACCATGGTTATCTGCAAAGAAGCACGTGCAGTCATCATTGCTTTGCACAAAAAAGGGCTTCTGAGGCAAGGATATTGCTGCTAGTAAGATTGCACTTAAATTAACCATTTATCGTATCATCAAGATCTTCAAGGAGAGAGGTTCAATAGTTGTGAAGAGGGTTTCAGGGCGCCATAGAACATCCAGAAAGCGCCGAGACCATCTCTTAAAGTTAGTTCAGCTGCAGGATTGGGGCACCACCAGTGCAAGCTTGCTCAGGAATGGCAGTAGGCAGGTGTGAGTGCATCTGCACGCACAGTGAGGCGAAGAATTTTGGAGGATGACAAATGGAGGGAAGTTCCTCAGAGCTAGAATGAGAACCTGCAGATATGCATGTACAGGAAAGAGGGGAAGTATTCTTGTATAGCATGAACAAGTGAATTCTTTATTTTACAAATGCAGACACATAAAAAATCAGATTCTGGCCATAATAATATCACAATCACACTGTTATGTAACAAATATTGAGGATGTACCAAAACAGCCAAGGCTGACAATGGGTTGCATGGATGACACAGAAATTAGTCCAAAGGGCAGATGTGCAAGTCAAAAGACAGAAAATAAATGCTGAGGAAGCAATTTCAATTCAGTACAGGAGCTGTAGTTCAAGCCCACTTGTAGAACAGATAAAAAAAATCTGGAATGACGTTCGTGAACAAAGTTCCTGATAAGGTATAACAAAAGTCTAATCCAGAGCGAGATTGCAATAACGAAATGCCAGGAGAAAGTGGTAGAGGACTTACTCTTTCAATGAAGTGCTTGTGGGAGCCTTGATTTCAGTCGTCATTCTTACCTCCCCTGGTGGACGGCGTGAAACTCAGTTGTGAAAGCAGTAACTGCGGCGTCTCCAGCAGTGCGCGCATGTGCATAGAGTACAATAGTAGTCCCAGCTGTTCTCCTGTTGTGCTGATGTGGCAGGCTTGGAATCTAGCGAGCAAGGGGCCAGTTGTAGATGGCAATAAAGTTCAGTGGTGCAATAATAATATCCAACGAGTTTCCCCCGCACCGTGCCAGCTTCATCAGGGATGGTTATGAATGAGACAGATGTTCCTCCTATTTAAACTTTTCCAAAAGTATGTAGCCAATCACAGGCAGAGGTGTGGCTTAAAATGAATTATACTATATAGAAGCATTGTTAGTGGTAATAGACTGTGTCAGTTGGGAACGCAGCCAATCATATGGAAGTGACATATAACATAAACTATATTAATATGTTCTCAGCAGTTGCTCCCCTGCTGTTTTCCTGTTTTCAAGGCTTGTACTGTCCTGGAACAATGGTCAGTAAATAACCAAATCCACTTTCTGATCTTAGATAGTGTGCTGTCTCAATGAGTATTGACTAAACTTCCCTGGAGGCGCGGAGTCTAACAAAATAGGAGGTGTTCACCAGGGATTCCCGCAAGGGAATATGGGCTTCTGCGGCTCTCACCTTGCAGGTTGCGGCCCTCCAGGAAAGCTCCCAATGTGACAGCTTGAGAACAAGTTACATAGCAGGAGAATGATCCAATGGTGGTAAAAAAGATTATCATTTTATTGTAAAACATTAATACAAGGGTTCTATGAAGACTTGAGTAATTTGCAGATGATGATCACGAAGACATGCAAAATAGTAACTGTCAGCAACCTTCATTAATACAAGCTGCATATGCAATAACCAGAGTCTCTATTAATAGTAGAATTGAGGCACAGGAGTCAACAAAGTCCAAACATATAAGGTGTATAGGCTGACCAACCGGCGTCCCACTCATAGCGCTCAAAGAAAAACTCGGAGACAAGTGTTTGGCAAAATATATTCCGGCCACAGCTTTATTAAATATTCCTGTAACCGGCAGACAAGCGGCGTGTTCTGCCTACCCTGTAGGCACCGCAACAACGTCCTCCGGAGACCAGCCCTTAGCGTAGTTCACCCTCCAATAGCTGAAAACCTAGCACGCCGCCCGTATTGGCCCAACCGTTGAAGCTGGAGCCAGGCGTGCGGCCGTCTACCCAGGGTGCTACTCCCCGGCCCTGCTGGCTCCCCCATTTTTAAGCCTTGCTCACCGCTTCTCCGCCACGCAAGGTCCTCATGACCTTGACCATAGGGACCGAAGCCCTCCCAACCGCTGCGACCTCCTATAACAACAAACCCTCAAGAGCCTCCTGCATGGTATTGTAAAACAAATCCAGCGCCACATCTGAAAGGTGCACCCCATCTCCCCTATAAAAATCAACACATGTAACCCCTATCTGCTTATGCTGGATACAGGTGTCGCCATTGAAGGTAATGAATTTGGCAACAGCCGAGTTCACTTTCTTTCTTGCCCTATCAATTGCCACTCCTGCTCTTGCACCCCGCCATAATAATCGTGGTATGATACTTGACCACGCAATGTCCACCTGGCCCCAACGGTCCCACATCCATTTCAGGTCCCGCTGAATTTCCTTAATCAAATCCAGGGACTTCACCGTCCCCAAGTCATTTCCCCCAAGATGTACCAATATAACGTATGGGGACCCTGTCACCCCCTCCACATTCAACAATGCCCCTCTCAACTCCGCCCACTTCATACCTCTCCTGCTCAGCCATGTAACTCTCCCTGTTCCGCATGGAAAACCCAGTTGCTGTCCATATGATCGAGCAGCCGCCCTCTTTCCTGCCCAATATATATAGGAGTGGCCAACGATCCACACTTCTCTTCTCCTGACGCTAACTGCAAAATTAGTAGGGGAGAGGCAGGGGGAAGGGGGGTAGAGGGTTGTACATCTGAATGCGAGAAAACAACACAAAACAAAGGCCACGGCAAACCATGCACTATCCCACCCCCACCCACCAGAAAAAACACCACATCCCCGCAAAAACCCATTATGCTTAATTTGTTGACGTTCTGACATATGATTTGAAACAATTTGATTTCCATCTTCCCAACCGCTTTATCTCCTCAGCTGAGCTCCCTGCGGCGGCTGCTGATGTAGCTGCCCCTATCCAAAATGAGTGCGTACTGAATCTGCTCTCGTCCCATCCCAGAGCTCGCATGCACTTCTTACTCTCTGACTTACTGGACTCCGCCACCAGCTCACTAATTCTGAAGGCCCCACTAAATGCCATAATAAAGGCCGTCTTAAATAATGTTGCCTCTCCCGCATCCCTACATATCGCTGGAGCCACCTGCACCAACCTCTTCAATTTTTCGTATGTCACTGGCTCGCGAGTATCCGCCCTACGTAACTCCGCCCTAGCCCATCCCTTCATTATGGTGCGTATCACAAAAGATTTTGTATCATCTGCCTTCCCAAACAGCTTACAGAAAAAGGATATGCCCGCTAACATGATGCTGACCCTGGTCCTAGAAACGTGCTCCTCCCTCTGCTTACCCAAGAATTTCAACAACAAGTTAAAGGAATCAACTCCCCTCAAAGCTCCCACTGCCTTAAAGTGCCTCCACTTCTCCTAAGCTGCTCTATACGCTTTCCAAGTCTTTGGTGCCAACGATCTCTTCACCAACTCGTTTAGACCGGCTCGACTATCTGCCAAAGATGGGAGGGGCATGTTAATCCTACCATTTTTGCATGCGGCACCACAGCTCTAAAAACTGCCCACTTCTGTCGAGACAGTGAATCAGCTATCACATTCTGCTCTCCTGGTACATGCTTTGCCTTAAACGTTATGTTATGATGCAAACATGCTGCTACCAACCACCTCAGTAGCCTAATTACTGGGGGAGATGATGCTGTCTGCCTATTAATGGCCTGCACTACCCCCAGATTGTCGCACCAAAACTGAATATGTTTGTTGGCTAATTTCTGGCTCCAAATTTCCATAGCTACCACTATCGGAAACAACTCCAATGCAGCTATATTCCTGGTAAGGCCTTTTGACACCCACCTATCTGGCCATGTCTGCGCGCACCACTCTCCTTGCAAATAAGCACCAAAACCATACACTCCTGCAGCATCTGTAAACAACTGGACTTTACTATTTGGAACTACCCCGCTAGACCAAAGCCTTACACCGTTAAATTGCATGAGAAAGCGATCCCACACCAACAAATCCTCCCTCAGCTCCCTGCCAATGTGAATAAAATTATGTCTTTTCTTTACTCCAACTGTGGACCTTTCTAACCTCCTCTTAAAAATCCGCCCCTTGGGAATTACCCGGCATGCGAAATTCAGCTGCCCTAACAAAGACTGCATTTGACCGAGTGTAACTTTCTTCGCCCTTACACAGCACGCAATTGCCTCACCCAGCTTTACCACCTTGTCCCATGGGAGCCTGCACTCCTTCCTTTGCGTATCGATCACAATGCCCAAGTATGAGATGACAGCCTTAGGGCCCCCTGTTTTATCTTGTACAATGGGGACTCCAAACTCCTTGAACATAGAATTTAACAGCCAATTCTGACACTGATCTGACTCCGCTGGCCCTGCTACCAAAAAATCATCCAAGTAATGTACCACTGACTTGCATCCTGTGCTTGATTCAAAACACCACTGCAAGAAGGAGCTAAAAGCTTCAAACAACACACAGGACACTGCACAACCCATAGGCAAACACTTGTCTATGAAATAATAACCGTCAAAATAAAAACCCATCAACCTAAAACTGCCAGGATGCAGCGGCAACAATCGAAAAGCAGACTCTATGTCTAATTTTGCCATAAGGGCCCCTTCTCCATGCTTTTAACCATTTGCACCGCCCTGTCAAAGGATTGATATTGGACCGAACATCTCTCCCTGTTCAGAGCACCGTTAACCATGCCCCTGGTGGGTAAGATAAGTGCTGTATCAGCCTAAATTTTCCTGCTGCCTTCTTAGGAACCAACCCCAGGGGCGAAATGATCAAATCTAAAAGGGGAGGCTCCTGGAATGGGCCAGCCATTCGGTCCAACATCAGTTCTTTGACATTCTTATACCTAACTATTGTAGGCTGCATGTTAATGGACTTCAAAATTCTGTGACCCCCCCACTGGGGAAATGCTTCCTGTAACAGGAATTCTAAAACCTTCCGTAAAACCTGCTTGCAACAACTCGGCTTCTTTCCCTCTTGGATACCTAGCCAGCCACTCTAGCATGCCGCTCACTTTTACTGACTATTTGCCCTTCCCAGGCACAAACGCTCCGGGTAGCTTTTGCGCTTGACCGCCCTTCCTCCTTGCGCAATCTTTGGCTGAATGATTTTCGCCGCAGAAGGCACATGCATGCCTGAATCTACAGCATACCCATGTGCAATTGGATTTGTTAAATGCCCAACACTTGGGTTTTTCCTGCCTGAGCGTGCTAGGCCTACCTGCTCCAAACCTTACGGCTCCGCTATTCCTTTCCACCGATGCTGCCCTCTGCGATCTTAGCCAAATGTCTATATCACGTAAATCAAAACTTATGGGCTTTTGACCCTTTGATTTCATTCTAAAACCTTCATCATATTTCCACCACACTGATCCCCCGTATTCTCTGTAAACAGAATGGATAAAGTTTGTATACTTCAGCATACTCATTGCAATGCCAGGGAATGCCTCCATGTAACAACCAGAGTACACAAACATCCCGCTCAACTAATTCTCTATGGTTTTATATGCATCTGCCTGCGCTGCTCCCTTTTCTTTAGCGCTCTACTTCTCCTTCAATCCCACCTCGGTTAATGTAAATATATCCACAAAATTACCCTTCTCGATTTCCTTCCGTGTTTGTTTCGATAAATGACCTGCCACGGCTCCCAAATCACATCCCACAGCTACGCCTCCCAGTATGAAGACATTCTCCTTATGTGACTCCACCTGCCCCAGCCTCTTCTTTACCACATCAACCCAGGAGCCCACTAGCTTCTTCTTCCTCCTATCATCCCTTACTACCCGCAGCTGTTCCTTCAACTCTTTATACATCACCTCACCTTCTGACTCGGATGAACTATCGTCACTTGCACTGTCACCCCCACCCTGTTGATCCCTATAAGCATCCCTAATGTTAACATTTGCATTATCTACATTGTCATCATCAATTACATTACAATTTTGCACAAAGCTATTATTTATCTCACCATTCCCTTGCGATGCGATGAATGTCGTCGTGGCTGCGCTGGACATGGCATCAGTCGCATCTTGTGTACCGCTGGCTGCGCTGGACCTGGAGTCAGCTCTCTGTTGTACCTTCTCCTGTAATCCAATGAATGTCCTTTTGGCCGCGCTGGACATGACGTCGACCGCAAATGATGGACCGCCTGCCGCGCTGGACATGGCTTCAGCTTTTCGGGTTACCTTTTCTTGTGAAGCGAATGTCCTTTTGGCTGCGCTGGAAAGGGCGTCAGCTTTAAATGATACACCGGCAGCTGCACTGGGCATGGCGCTATCTGTCCATTGTACATGTGTTGGAGTCCCGCTGGACTGGGCGTGAACTCTGCAATGTCCATCCATAGGTGTCCTGTTGGGATTGGCATTGGCTCCTGTGGTGCTGTGTCTTCTTGCGTGATATTCCATGCGTGGTTGCTGGTCCTGCTCGTGTGACCATGACACGCCCAGCCTTGCAATAGATTGCTGCCTGACTGCATAGCTATCTGATCTCCGACGACTGTCGCGATTGCAACAGTGGCTACCCTCGTCCTGCTGATAAATGAGCCTCGGTGGCGAAAGATACACTGGGGGCCTTCCGCACATATGCAGTCTTTCATAGAGGTGCGCTGGCAAGCCTTGATTCCTTGATGCTCCGTGATAGTCTACATAACGGTCGTCTGCCTGCATTAGTGTATATCTTGTAGATACAAAGGGTGTTGATTTGGTGTGCCGGACAGATAGCTGTGTTGGCATCATGCATGCCCAAGAGCTTGGTGTCTCTGCATTGTAAATGTATCCTCTCTGCGCTGCCCCTCACCCGAGGATGAGATGGTGGTGTGCTTCCTGCACTGAGAGTGTACTATTTGCTTAGGACGATGGGGTTAAGGATAAGCTTAATTGCTGCAGCCCCCCAGAACCACAATCTTCCTCCTCCTCTTCAACTGCAGTCCCCGCTTGTACATTTTGCCTAATGCAAGTCTCATTGGAATCAGCAGCCACACTCACCCCTTTATGTTGCTTGGCAATCCTGCTTTTTTGTTCTTTGTGGTATTGCTGCTTGTCCTGCATTCAAGTTCTTTCCCCTTTTAGTCTTCCTGCTTTGCTTTTGCTTAGAATGTTTTTGACCCTTCTCCAGCAGCGTATCTGCAGCCTCACTGAAACCATGTGACTCCACGATCGAGCTGCCTGGCTGCAAGCTGGGCTGAATCTGATCACTCTCCACGCTCCTGAAACGCTTTGGAGGGAACCTATTTCTTGCTGGTTGGTGCTCCATGCTTCCACAGTATCTGTACAGGTAAGTAACACACAGATCCCACGTGCAAGCTGCAAACGATTCTGTGCATGTGCGGATAAGGAAAAACCACAGCTCCCACATGCAGACTGAAAACGATTGTACCCACTTCCTCCCCCTTCTCCTCTTAATACACTCGCTCCGTCGCACCTCTTAACCTGCCCCCACCTTTCCCTGAGTGGCTACCTGCACCACTCAGGTGTGAAATGCAGGACGGACTTCCCAGTCCGCTCCCCCCCTTACTTTCATGCTTGTCACGTGGGCCACATGGCATCCATCCCCCCTTATCCCTCTTCGGCGCCATTGCTGCGCCTGTGATTCCCTTTCAGCCACTATTGGCACGGCTTGTCCCAGATGATGGAGCTGATAGCAGTAATTAACAATGCCGGCCAGGTAGATAACAGATGCAGATCATAGCGCTCATCACAAACAGCGGAACAGGTATGCAGAGATCGAGACAGTCCAACATACAGCAGCAATAAGTAGCAGCTTACCACAGATTGTGGAACAGATAGCAGTAGTCAGCAATGCAGGCCGAATAAGTAACAGGTGTAGATCATAACGTTTGCCACGAGCAGTGGAACAAGTATGCAGAGATCGAGGAAGTCCAGCATACGGCAGCGATTAACACACAGCAGTGATGAATAGCAGCTTACCACGGATTGTGGAACAGGTAATAGCAGTCAGCTATGCAGGCCGAGCAGGTAACAGGTGTAGATCATAGCGTTTACCACAAGCAGTGGAACAAGTATGCAGAGATCGAGGAAGTCCAGCATACGGCAGCGATTAACACACAGCAGTGATGAATAGCAGCTTACCACGGATTGTGGAACAGGTAATAGCAGTCAGCTATGCAGGCCGAGCAGGTAACAGGTGTAGATCATAGCGTTTACCACAAGCAGTGGAACAAGTATGCAGAGATCGAGGAAGTCCAGCATACAGCAGCGATGAACACACAGCAGTGATGAATAGCAGCTTACCACGGACTGTGGAAAAGGTAATAGCAGTCAGCAATACAGGCCGAGCAGGCAACAGGTGTAGATCATAGCGTTTACCATGAGCCGCAGATAAACTCAGTTTCCACAGGTATGCATCCCAACAGAAACATCAGAGTAACAGATATGACTTGAAGAACCGGCAATGCAAAAATGAAAGGAGAGGCCTTATAAAGGGAGGCTGACCAATGGTAGACCTGACCAGTACACAGGTGTAGCAGACACAGGTGCAGATCATGACTAATCGTCTGCACTAGAACGGGAATTAAAGTCAGTGTTTAGAGGTTCGGGTAGAGATACCAGAACGCTGTTTGTAAAATTAATTTAGTAGTCGAAGGGCGTGAAGATCTCGTTCGTCCACCCAGGATCTCTCCTCAGGGCGGAAACCCTTCCAATGAACCAGAAATTGTTGATGACCATGAAGGGTGTGAGAATCCAGGATCTGTCTTATTTCACACTCCTCGCTAGAGGAAGACTGGATCGATGCTGGACATGGAGGAAGCTGGAAAAAAACTCATTGAGCACCAAAGGTCTTAACAGAGATATGGAAGGTGTTGAGGCAACTCCAGCTTATAAGTAACCGATTTAATGATATGACTAACACTAAAGGATCCAATGAAGTTTGGGGCCAGCTTCATAGAAGGTACCATGAGCCTTATGTTCCTTGTAAATAACAAAACCTTATCTCCGACAGATAGAACTGGAAGAGGTCTCCATCGGCAATCAGCAAAAAGCTTGTAGCACTAGGAGGATTACAATAATTTAGCTTTAGTATGAAAGAAAATGCGGGAAAAGTCCCATAGCAGGAACCCAGGATGCAGAATAGGGAAAGGAATCCGGAAGGATAAGATGACTGCCAAAAACTGAGAAAACGTGGCCCAAGGGAGGAGGTGGGACCAGTTAAATTGATTATCTGAAGAAAAACACAGAGGAAAGGTCTCAAGATTCTGGTTCACACGCTACGTCTGACCATTCGTTTGAGGATGGTAACCAGAAGAGAACTTTAACTCCATCCTTAGGTTTTTACAAAAGGCCCCCCAGAACCGGGAAATAAACTGAACAACAATGTCACTCACCGGACTGTGAGTGCTACTTCTAAGGTAGCTAGGAACCGTGTCCGTCCATTATAATGGTTACTGCGCATGTGCAGTCCCTTTTAACCTTGAGTTCTGTTCCTTTAACTTAATTGGCTGATCAGGCAACACTCCCTATATTAAGCACCTGTGGTCAATACCACGTTGCCTGATCTTGGAGTCTCATTCCTCATGAGTCTCTGAAGGTGTTCCAGTGCCTGCTCGTGTGTTCAGCTGATGCTGATTCCTGTTTGCCATTTGTGGTTTCCAGACCACTTCTACTCCTCGTGTTCCTAGTGACTCCAGCAGCTGATTCCTATCCGCTGTCTCCGTATATCTACAGTTACAGATTACTTCAAACTCTCCTGTGTTTCATCGTGACTCCAGCAGCTGATTCCTACCCGCTGCCTCTGTGTGTCTAACAAGTTACAGATCTCTCCAACTCTCCTGTGTTACATCGCTACTGTTCCAGCTGATTCCTGTTAGCTACTTCAGCGTGTCTACAGAGTCCTGCTCGTCTCAGCACTCCAGTATGCATTCTACCTGCCCTCAGCTGACCCGCTGCCTACTACTTCTACAGTGTGTCCATTTGTGTCAACTTGCCTGTTAGCATCGAGTCTACGCTCCTCGGCTTCCAGCTCTGCTACATCGCTTCAGCTCTCCCGTGGTCTCCTGCTGTTCAATTCGATATACTACTGCTTCCTGAGTATTTGTCGTCCTTGCTGGCCTACCTACAGTGCGCTGCACCTACCTGCCGCTTCCATTCTGCAAGGACTTCTCATCTCGTCAGTTCCCTGCCGCTCAGGTATCCCTGCAGCTATCTCTAACAGCCTGCTCATCTGAACCACGGTATGCATACTTCTCATTGACTGTGCTGGTGTATTGCATATGCATCTGGACTGAGTTGATCTCCGGAGTTTCCATCCTCTGAGACTATTGCTATTATTGACTGTGTTTCCTTTTGCTGGACTATTCTAGTGACTTTGTTTATCTGTGCAGTGCTGTTCATTCATTATTATTATTGTGTGCAGTTCAACGTGGGATCAAGTTCAGTGTACCCGTGTAGACTCTGCATTGCATTTATCTCCTCGTCTCCTTCCTCACATATATATTCAGTGGTACAACTTGCTAGAGGCAAACCACTGATTCCTGTTTCCCTGTGTCACCAGTTGCATATATCCTCTCACATAAGCAGTGGTACAACTTGCTACACGCAGACCACTGACTTCCCCGTTACCTTCACCTGGATTCCATTCCTTCACTACAGACAGCGGTACAACTTGCTATACGCAGACCGCTGACTTCCACCTCCTTATTACTCCTGGACATTCTGTCTCACTATAGCAGTGGTACAACTTGCCGTGCGCAGACCACTGACTACTCTCACGTGTCCTTGTCCATCCAGATCCTCGTGTTCAGTTACCTATTGTTTATCAGTGCTGCTAGTCATAGACTTTCTGAGCATTCTCTAACCATCTGCTGTTTCCAGTTCCATTATCACCCTGCCATCAGAGTATCATATACCAACTCTACTGCTCTGATAAGACCATCAGCGGGTGATACTGGGTAAAGACTCCTAGTGCCCGTGACAAACAGGATCAGAGATAATCTCCTTAGGACATCCATGGATTTTGAAGATTTCTTTAATAAAGGTAAGGGCTAATTGACCTGACAAGGGCAAGCCAAATAATGGAATAAAATGGGTCATTTTGGAAAATCTAACAATGACAACCCAAACAGTGTCAAAACCAGTGCTATGACGAAAATCTGTGATTAAATCCATGGAGATGCTTTCTCATGAAGAATCAGAGATGGGTAAGGGAAGGAGAAGACCAGCTGGAAATATTTTACTATTTATATGCTGAGCACAGACGGTGCAAGCTGAAATAAGTTTGTGAATATCTGAGTGGATGGATGGCCACCAAAAACGACGGCATAACAATGCAGTGGTCTTCCTTATACCAGCATGACCAGCAATGTGGGAAGAATGAGCCCACTGTAATGCTATAGGTCTTAAATGAGGTTCAAGAAAAGAACATCCAGGAGGAGGAGTATAGACCCTGGCCCTGGTAAGTGCCACAATACTGGAACGGTCAACGATGGGCTGAGGCTCAGGAAGCGTCAGGAGGTCAGAGTTGTTGAAGGAGAGTGATATGGTGTCTGCTCGGTCGTTCTTGGCTCCAGGACAATAAGTAAGAATTAGGTTGAATCAGGAGAAGGATGCCCAACGAGCTTGTCGAGGATTAAGACAGTGAGCTTCACAGGTAAAAATAAGATTCCTCTGATTGGTGAAGATGATAACAGGATGTATGGCCCCTTCCAATAAATGTCGACTATTCTTAAAAGGACAATTTAATGGCTAAAAGTTCTTTGTTACCAATTCCATAATTACTTTCGTTAGGAGAAAATCTTCTAGAAAATAATCCATATGAAGTGTGAATTTCGGTAGACGTTTTCTGGAAGAGTACGGCACCAATACCTATAGAAGAGGCATCCACTTCCACAAAAACGGGTCACTGCTTCTCTGGTTGAGACAGCACAGGAGCTGAGGAGAAGGCTTTCATTAAGTTAAGGAAAGCTGACATGGCCTCGGGAGACCAGGACTTGGGATCAGCAGACTCCTGCGTAAGAGCTGTGATGGGTGCTATGATGGTCGAAAATCCTTGAATAAATTATCGATAGTAGTTGGCAAAACCAACAAATCTTTGGATGGCCTTGAGGCTGAGGCCAATCTGTTATAGCTGAGACCTTAGTATCCGGATAATGGCAACCCCTATATAAGGGAATCAATGGATTGAGGAAACACCAGAAACTGGATCAACTCTCGATGTAACGCTCCTACCGTCAGCCAAATGGGAGAAGTAACAAAGGAGATGTAGCCGTTGCTGACGTGGTTGCCACTTACTCTGGTGAGAGAAAATGGCAGAGGCAATAAATGCAGAGAGAGTTGGAGCTGTGAAACGAGAGAAGGCGAAATAAAGTCCGGAGGAGCCAGAGTCCACAAAAGCCGAGGTCAGGTGGGGCCCTTTAGGAGTGTCCAGTACAACAGCCATGAGAAACTTGGGAGTTAGTGGCAGAGTAGCTGTCATGGTTCTGTAGATAGGATTCTCTGATCTGCCCAATTAGACACTACTCCTAGCAAGGCGCAGAGTCCAACGAACGGACGGTGTTTACCAGGGACCTCCGCAAGGCGGTTTGGTCTTAGCTGCGTCTGCCCGCAGGTTCCGGACCCTACTAGGAGTATCAGGTGAGATCTTTTAGGGGAATGAGTAGAATGACACTAGCAGGTAACAGCAGAAGAGATGGAACACAAGGTCTGTAGACAATAAAGAGGCTAGGAGTGGTGGAGCGTAACCTCTTGTGGACAACCAGAACAGTGGAGTGGTGGAGCGTAAGCTCTGTAGACAAGCAGTATAGTGGAATGGTGGAGCGTAAGCTCCTCTAGACAATTAGTACAGCGGAGTGGCGTAGCGTAAGCTCTGTAGACAAGTAATACAACGGAATAGTGGAGCATAAGCTCTGTAGACAAGTAGTACAGCAGAGTGGTAGAGCGTAAGCTCTATAGACATGCAGTACCGTGGTGAGAAGAAGCGTGAGCTCTTGTAGACCGCGGTATAGCGGGATGAGATGGGGCGTAAGCTCTTGTAACCAACAGTACAGCGAGATGAGATGGAGCTTAAGTTCTTGTAGCCAGCGGTACAGCGGAGTGAGATGGAGCGTAAGCTCTAATAGCTAGCGGTACAATGAAGTGAGATCGAGCGTAAGCTCTTGTAGCCAGCGGTACAGCAGAGTGACATGGAGCGTTAGCTCTGAAGACCAATGGAACACACAGGGAGTAAAGACGGCATGTCTGATACCAGACAGGTAACACGATCAATAGGCACTGAGGTGTAGGGGGAAGTGCCTTTTAAAGTTTGGAGCCAGGATTGGTTGTCCAATAGAAAGCATGCGCAGACCTGAAAACAGGACGCCAACGCCCAGAGCATGGAGGTCAGCGGGAGGCAGGTAAGTGTGTCAAGCCACGGCTGTAAAAACCTGAAGGACCGCCGTGTGACAGTAGGGAACAAGTTCTGAGTCTCCTAGTGCGGCCTCTCTTTTACAGACTAGGAGGGAGAGTTTCCTGGTCTCTTAGGATAAGAATTTAGAAAATGACCAGAATCACTACAATAAAGGCAGAGTCTTTGCTTAAAACGTCTTTCACGTTCTTCATGAGTGAAACGGGAGCAACCAATCTGCATTGGTTCCTCTGTAGATGATACCGGGTTCTGGAACTGGAGTGCCAGACAGGGAACAAAACATCGGGAGGAGGATTTCTCCTGAGAGCGCTCTTGGTAGCGCAGATCTATCCTGACACATAAGGAGATAAGGGTGTCCAAGTCGAAAGGTAATTCTCTTGAATCAAGCTCGTCTTTGATTTGATCTTCTAGACTTTGCTAAAAGGTTACTACCAAGGCCTCGTTGTTTCATTTTAACTCAGAAACCTGTGTGCGAAATTCAACGGCATACTTGCAGAGCAAGAGATTATCCTGACAAAGACTTAGAAAATATGAGTCAGCGGAAGACACTTCACCGGGTTGGTCAGATTTTTTTGGGAAAGATTCCGTGTAGGATGCCGAATTCCCAATAATAGGATCATCGCACTCCCAGAGTGGTGAGGCCCTGGCGAATGCTTGACCACTAAGGGGTGATATAATAAAGGCCACTATAATACGTTCAGAAGGAAATGCACGAGGGTTGCATTCAAATTGGATGGCACACTGATTAAAAAAAAACCCTGCATCTTTAAGGATCTCCATCAAACTTCTGGAGAAGGAATTTGGAGTACAGAAGTGGAGTTGGAGGCGAGAGATACACTGGGAGGTGCCGGAGTAGTAGTTACAACCACTGTAGTGACTGCCAGAGAGCCTTGCACGCCGTCTAAACGAGTGATGATGTCACGCGCCGGTTGATTGGGCAGCGCACCCGACATCCGGCAGACTTACCTGCCTCCGGCGGTCCGCTCTGTCCTGGGCGCCACCATCTTAGATCCGGGTCTAAGCATTCGCAGACTCGTCGGCTATAATAAAACCTCTCCTCCTCTCCCATTGGTGGACTGCTGTGGCACCCAGTTTAAAAGGCACCTCCTCACTACCTCTGGTGCCTGTTCTTTGAGTCATTCCTCTGGTGATAGAAATGACTCCCCTGTGTGTCCTGTTTATACCCTTGTCCACAGAGCTGATGCTCCACCTGCTGTATTTACTATACTGTTGTCCGCAGAGCTGACACTCCACCTGCTGCATTTACTATACTGCTGTCTGCAGAGCTGACGTTCCACCTGCTGCATTTACTATACTGGTGTCTGCATAGCTGATGCTCCACCTGCTGCATTTACTATACTGGTGTCTGCAGAGCTGATGCTCCACCTGCTGCATTTACTATACTGGTGTCTGCAGAGCTGATGCTCCACCTGCTTCATTTACTATATTGTTGTCTGCAGAGCTGACGCACCACCTGCTGCATTTACTATACTGTTGTCTGCAGAGCTGACACCCCACCTGCTGTATTCGTATACTATTGTCCGCAGAGCTGACCCTCTACAGTTGTTCTAGGCTGATTCTCTCCACTCCATGTCTGTGTGGTAACCGGCTAGACTGCAGAGCTGATGCTCCATCCGCTGAACCTGTATTGTCTTTACTGCAAAGCTCACGCTCCATCTTCTGTTCCTATGTGCCTATCTAGCTATCGGCACCGCTCACTGCTCCTCCTACGGTTCCTTCTCCTCTAGCCTTTCCAAGGGCTTCCATTCAGTACTCTTAGTGGGGGTCAGACGCAGCTAAGACCATACTGCTTTGCGGCGGTTCCTGGTGAACACCGTCTCCTCGTTAGACTCCGCGCCCTGCTAGAGTAGTGCCAAACTGTACAAACCCTAGGATTCGCTTCATTAGCTTGATACCTCGTGTGGAACCGTGACAGATGACACCTTGAACACATTAATACAACTCTTGTTGTTCTACCTGCTGCGCAATAGGGATAAGCAAATAGCGGACAGACGGTTCCTTTGAACCCTCTGTGGATATGGCCAGAGTATACTGACACAACTCGTTTGAGATTGGAATGTACCTGCTGGTGTTGGAACAGCTTTAGTGGGAGGTGCAGAGTCTAACGCGCCTCTGGTCTTCTCCAGGGAACCCCCGCAAGGAGGTATGGGTTTTGCTGCAGACGCCGTGCAGGTTGCGGTTCTCCTACTGAAACGCCAGCGAGATACAGGAAATAGAGGGTGGTCAGTCTAGCTGGATCAGCAATGTTCGGACAGCGGAGGTACACAAGAGTATCCAGGAGGAGTGGTCTAAAACATGTCGGGTCGGTAACGTTCAGGCAGTAGCAATACATAAGGAAAATCCAAAGGCAGTGGCGCATACAGGGGGGGTTTCTGGTTCTCCAGAAACCCCTCCCCTCCGCGAACCAACGGTACTGTACAGCAACCGCGGCACTGTCAAAGAAGCGTCCGCGACAGTGCTGTATTGTAGTATAATACAGCACTGCCGCGGATGCTTCTTGACAGCGTAGCGGCTGCTGTAGAATTCAGACTCGCCGAAATGGAGCTAGCTGTTCTCTCTCCCTCTATTTATTTATTTTTTTGGTGGGGGGCGGAAACCCCCGCTTCTAAATCCTGCGTTCGCCCCTGAAAGGAGTAGTCAGGAACAAACAGAGGACAAAACCAGGTAAGCCAAATGGAGGATTAATCAGAAGAATAGTCAGGAACAAGCCAAAATCATACAATGGAGATCAATCACAGGACACACACAAAACACAGGAGCTGGGGGAACCCAATACTCTGGCACCAGTACGATGCCAGGGACAGCTTTAAATAGTGCCCTAATCCAATCACTAGCGCTGGTGGTGTAGAGTCATCGGGTGCTGCTGGAGCTTTCAATAGTGTCCCGTTGTCTAGGAGGTCCGGTGAGGAAGCCAAAGTATTGCGTCTGGTTGCCCGGCAACCAGACGTAGAGGGGCTCCTGAAAGGTGGCTACCTCAGCATGGAAGAGGGACGGCACCTGACAGGTATTAGGACTGCGGCAGCGGCCACTGTTGTGACTGCTTACGGCCTGAATTCACAGGCAATCTTACTTAATCTTGATGCAAACAAGGAATTTAACACAGTCCTATGGCCACACTTATACGATGTCTTGTCACAAAGTGGATTCGCATACACCTTCATTGGTCTAATCTGTTACTTTATAATACACCATAGACCACATTTCTTCTGAATGAATTAAGCAAGGAACAAATAGAAATACATCCGAGTACACGTCAGGGGTGTCCACTCTCACTTCTGTTATTTAATCTATCCCTAGATCCACTGTTACGTATCTTGCAACAAATGCAAAAATCTGGATGCATTCGGTTTGGACACAGCAAAATCAAAGTTGCGGCCTTCGCTGATGACATTTTGCTTTACTTGTATAACTCACAGCGCAAACCGGATGATCACACACACAAATTCGTCAGATAATCATGGAAAACTGTAACGAATAATTAGATACATAGCACAGTACTGTCTTTAAAGTATAAGAATAGGTGACTATAAGCAGACACCCTGCGGGGATTCCCTCACGTGGTTCTACTTAGATTGGCCCAATACCCGCTGCACACTTCACAAGGGATCACCCCTGGGACACTATAGTCACCTATTCTTATACTTTAAAGACAGTACTGTGCTATGTATCTAATTATTCGTTACAGTTTTCCATGATTATCTGACGAATTTGTGTGTGTGATCATCTTTAGCGCTGTGAGTTATACTATTGCATCCATAACAGCCATTATTTGAAAGTAAGTGGACTTTCGTGTATATCTTTGGCAGCTTCTGGATATTCATTAGCGCCCATTTCTGTTATCCTCTGTTCTGTATTTTGCTTTACTTGTCCAATGCAATTCTGCCTTATTTTACCTTATTTTCTGCCTTATTTTTGGATCAGTATCAGGGCTTTCCCTTAACCAAGAGAAGTCCATAGCTATGTATCTTAAGCCGGAGGTTATTTGACTGTCATTGGGTAAACGTACCCCATTTAATGGGGGAGAAAAAAGTTTTACCTATCTACGGGTCCAAATTAGTAAAAACCCGTCCTCTCTAAATCAATTGAACTCTATATCAATATCAGCATTATCTCCTTCATAACCAGCTCTCCTACATAGGGAGGGCCAACTTGATAAAAAATTATATCTTTCCCGAATTGTATGTACCTTGTACAATGCCACTCCTTACCCAAAATGATGTCAAACTTTTAAATTCACATTCAGAAACCTTACATGCAACAACAAAAGGACCATGACTAGTCTAGTCAAGTTTCAACAAACAAAAACCAATGGTGGGATTCATTTTCTGAACATTACTCATTACAATCACTCAGCCCTACTCCTTCATCTCAGTGACTGGCTGCATGAGACAGAAATATAAACTGATATTACTTTGGGGAGTGATTTTTTTTCAAACATGAATCTGGTGTCCTTTCTTCACTTACATGACTAGTAAATATCCCAAGCCATTAAAGACAATCCACTTGTCACGTTTGTGTCAGACGCCGTCTCCGTGCTATGCCTGCTGCACAGAGACGGACGTCTGCTTCTGTGACTGAGCGCTCGGTTGCCAGGCAACCGAGCGTACTTCCGGGTCAGCGGTCGCGCGTTCCGTTGCTAGGCAACGGAACGCTTCCTAGTAACTCCGGCGGTGGTGTTTAGCGTCACCACCGCCAGTGATTGGTCTGCACCTGTATAAAAACCTCACTCTGGCACATGGAGAGTGCCAGAGTATTAGGTCTCATCCTAGCTCCAGCGTTCCTGTGTACCGTTTCCAGCGCTTCCTGTGTATTACCCGGCTTGTTACTGACTACCCCTGTTCTGTGCTCCCTGTGAACTTGACCTCGGCTTGATATTTGACTCTTCCTCCTGTGCTTCTGACCTCGACCCGGCTTCCCTGACTACGGCTTGAACTATCCCTTGGACATCTCCTGAATTCACGGTTTGGACTGGGCCTGTACGACACCGCTTTCATCTACTGCTTCACTGATTACTCCCTTAGAGGACCGCGACCTGCGTGTTCCCGCAGCTAAGACCACACTTCCTTGTGGGGGTCCCTGGTGAAAACCAGGAACACGTTAGACTCCGCACCTCTTGGGTGAGTAGTGCAAAAATCAGTAAGCAAATACCCTAAATCTGTGACAGTTTGCAATCAGAAATAGCCACTATGTGGTATTAACACAACTGATCAGGAATGCGCAGAGTCTAGCGCACGCCCGGTATTCACCAGGAACCCCCACAAGGGAGTTTGAGCTTCGCTGCAATAGCAAGTGCAGGTTGTAGATCTCCCAGACAGTCAACAGAGTAGCAACAAAAGTAGACAGGAGTTGTCAAACAAATCCGGGTCAGGACCAGCCAGAAAGAGGAGTACACAGGGAAGATCCCCAGAATAGTCAGGACAAGTCAGGAGTTACAACCAGAGCAAGCACTATGGTACCAAATCACTATTCAAAAGGGAAGTCAAAGGAACAAGGGTATAGAGCCAAACTGCAGGAGCTGGAAACAGGAACAATATAGGGAAAGCTAAAGCAGGTTAGTGAACCAATACTCTGGCACCCTAGTGGTGTCAGTGACTTCTTTAAATACTGTCAGGTCAGTCCGGATTGGGCAGGAGAACATTCAGTGGTCAGAGCACAGCTGACCGCAGATGGAGAGCCAGGTGCATGTGCGCGCAGTGCATCAGCAGAATAAGGAAGAGCAGCCCGAAGATACAGGCTCCTAGGACAAGTGTGGGGATGGCGCCTGACACCACTCAAAAGGTCTGGCACATAAGACACAAAGCTCATTTAAACTCTCACAAATCTGAATTTCAAACATTATTGTTTAATCCTGAATTCCAGGAAAGTTCAACCCCCTACCACTTCAAGAAAACAACACACAGATGCAGCGCTACCAGACACTAAAATTAAAAAATAGTTCCGGACAGGCACAGTCAGGAAGGATAACACATGCATCACCAATATTACAAAATATCAAATTTATTATAACACAAATAAGAGCATAAGTCTTTTTTTTATTTTATTGCATTTGTGGTAACTTATGCGCTTATTTGTGTTATAATAAATTTGATATTTGTTAATATTGGTGATGTATGTGTTATCCTTCCTGACAGTGCCTGTCCGGGACTATTTTTTAATTTTAGTGTCTATTAGCGCTGCATCTGTGTGTTGTTTTTTTCATAGTAACGTTAGGGGTTTGTGACCCACTATTTTGCAGCAGCTGGTGTCTTTATTATCATTTTTTTGTTTATATTTATGCTTTTGTGCGGCTAGTGGTATTTTTTTTTGTGTGTCATTTTCCTACCATTTGAAGGCCTGGGGGTAAAAAGGGATTATTAACATAGGCTGCTTTTTGGACATCTCAAACAGACGTCCTCTTGCACATGGATAGGCACCAGAGAGGTTTCCTTTCCTTAGTGCCTTCCCTTTTGCTTACTTTCAAGCACAACATTATATTAGGAGAATAGTTAGAGGTTTCTCAAATTTAGACTGGCAGAATCCTCTAGATTCCCTCCTATCCCAGAGGCCCCCTCAACATAAGGCCATCACTTTATACTCCAATTTTATCAGAGATAGACTTGATTACTCAACACTACAGTGGGTCTGTCACACTGGCAGAATTAACGGTGGAAACTCTTCCTAAAAATGTATACTGTGACTGGATCACTTATAAATAACTTCTGGTATAAATTTATTTAAAGGAAATAGCGCAGGGGGCGCTTATTTATATAATTGCACATGCACTTATTTTTGATATTGTGTATATTTTGGTAAGGGAAATCTTTAATTTCTGAGACCAGGGGGAGAAAATTAGTTTTTTCTCTTTTAACCTTTCTAGAGGAAATGCCTTTTTTTCTGATGTATATATCTGATACAGTAAACCTTTGTTTTGAAAGCCTTTTTTTATATCTTGGTGTAAGGAAATGTCTTGTTTGGGGTTTACAACTTTTCCTGGGGAATTCTTTTCTTTGGAAGAAATGTGTATTCTGCAACTGTTGGAAGAAAGGACTCATGCTAATCTCATGCTACTTAGACCTTCTGATATGTGAGGGTCATAGGAAGATGTAATTAGAGTTGCTGTCCACTGTAAGATGCAGGATATCACAGCAAGGTTTTAAGATATCACAGATAATCGTAAATATTGTTAGCTTTGCAACGCATGTAAATCCATGTTTGTGTAAATACACTGCATCCTGATTCTAAAAATAGCCTGTGTCCAAATCAGTATAAACAGCACTGTCTTGTACACTGAAATGTTCTTCTGATTTCTTCTGAGCTGATCACTGGTACCTTTAACCAGTGTAAGAGCAAATAAACATCTTTTGCTTCAAAGACCTGCTTGAAAATCCTGCGACCTACAGATTAGACCCAAAATCGAATCCGTTCCCTACTGTTTCTGAGGTTTTGACCCAGCTTTTCTGGTACCACCGCTCTGCCTGCTACCCTGCAGCCCTGGTCAGTGTGATAGGCCAGGGGAGATCCATCCACAACAACCCTGATCCATAGTAAGAGGTCAGGAGTACAAGCCCAGGTACACCAGTAACGGGATACACTCGCAGTGTCAGTTACCCAGAAGAAACACGGTACTGGATGACGGTAAGGAGTCCAATGGTGGCAGCATTTGTAAGCCTCACCTACTGCGGCAAGAGAGCGCATTTGGGATAACGAAAGGGAACAGTGGCAAAGTAAGCCCAGCCAGTTCCCAGCAACAACAGACAGGGTGGCATAGGTGGTCTTTACTGTCACATATACAATTGTAGCTGTGTAATTCCGGCGAGTATGTACACTGAATTATTTCTAAATAAGTACCATGATCTTATTTATCCCTCCATCGTAGGTTTTTAATGGGCACACCCACCTTTCACAATTGTTCAAGATGTCAAGAAGGATATGCTTTGTTGTCTCTGGACATGCCCACTAGAATGAGCCTTCTGGCTTAAAATCAGGCAATTTGCTCTAGACATACTAGTAATTTACCTCCCATTCACAATAGAATGGGCCATCTTGGGTATCCTCCTTCAAGGTCAACAAGTGTCTAGGGGAAGCAGGCGGCTCCTTCTGGGTCTCAGTGCAACGGGCAAAAAAAAAAAAGGTGTGGTCCCAGCTGGGGGTTCTCCTGTTCAACTTTTTTAAAGATAAACTATTTTACATATTTAAAATGGACTGGTTGGAGGCCACACTCACAGAGGAATCTAAAGTCAGGAAATTTGGGACCACTCTGATTGGCTGGCCTGCGTTTAGCCCCGCCTTCCGCCCGCGATTGGCTCCGCCCCCTCCCATTTGATCGGCGGTTGGGACCTATTGTAAAGGTAGGCTTTCTGCTGCTAGGGGGGGCAAATCGCCCCAATCGCCCCCCCCCCCCCTGGATCCGCCAATGGCCAGATGCCCTGTGAGACTGATTTATGTGTTCTAAGCAGGAGGGAGAGTGCCATGTGTAACAGGACCCTTGTTACACCTGCACTTACTGTTACTTGTTGGACCCTGCAGTCAGGGGAATACTGTGAGTCAGCAAGACAGTCTGTGACTACAAGTATGTGATGGAGATGTCCCTGACAACTGGGATGTGCAACAACTATACAATATTCTGAAAGTATTCCCCCAAATAGTTAAATGCAGCTTCAGCAGAGAGATGAGGGGAGGTCCCTGGATAGTGGGGAATTACACTGTACAGCAGCTGTAGGAGCCCCCTTGAAAAATACCATGGAGGCAGTGTGGCTACAAGTTTCAAAGGAGGGTCCCTGACGTAGGGGATGGTGCGCATAAGGCAGTGCGAGAACCTCTGGACCATGCCTACCGTCTGCCTGTGGATATGATTGACTCTGGCTGATGCGATGTAATACCTGTTCCTCTAATAAAGGATGTGTGAACTACCAGAGTTATTTTTTTATTTTTTTTTAACCATTTATTTTGAAAAATAGCAATCATGTACAGATAAGAATCAACAATTAGTACACTTACAGGGCAAGAGACAAAAACAGAGAACAGTACATGTGATGGGCATAAGTCAAAGAAGCTGAAAATGTTTGAGTAGCAAATATATAAAATAGCCAGCGGTTGTCAATAGCCAGACAGGTAAGTATACAATTGTTATCCAGAATACTCAAGAAACTATAACATTTTTTAACAATATAGTGTGGGGGGGGGGGGGGAGGGGGAGGAAGGGGGGAGGGGGGAACTGGTTGCCACCGAGACTGAAAAAAAATAAAAGAACATTCTTCCTAATTATCCACACAGTTCCTTACCCCTATCTTTCCTTTTTAAGAGGAGGAACAAATAAATAGAAGAGGGGCAATAAAAGTTTTCGAGGGGATTACTGCTTAGATTCTCTGGGAAGGGAAACACTATCAAGAGTCAAGAGTGAGGTCACCTATGAACCTAGGGAGTCTTTTTAGGAGGAAGGAGATGGTACAGGAGGTAAGGGGTTATAGGTAAAGCCAAGGAGCCCAAACCTGGTGAAGTTTATCATCCTTATCATGCAGGTGGTATGTAGTCTGTTCCATCCGGGCAATAAACCAGATATAGGATCGCAGGGCCGCCATAGTGGGGGGTTCAGCTTGTTTCCAAGACTTAGCTACTAGGCAACGCGCCGCAGCCAGGACATGGGAGGCCAATTTCGCAGACTGTCTATCATCCTCAATCAAAGGGTAACAGAGAAGAAAAGACCATGGGTCTTTTCGGACAGGGCATGGAAGGAGGGAGGAGAGGAGGGTCCTAACTCGTTCCCAAAAGGAGGATATTTTAGGGCAGGACCACCAGATATGTATAAAGGTGCCCGTCTGGCCACAACCCCGCCAACATAATGGAGAACTAGAGGGGAACATTTTAGTGAGTTTGTCAGGTGTATAGTACCACCTAAAGTATACTTTATATGCGTTCTCCTTCACCAAAGTGGAAATAGAGCTGGTGGCAACTTGATCCCTTATGATTTCCCAACAATCCTCCTCTGTGGGGGGGGCCCAGATCCCTCTCCCACTCCCTCTCATGCCTACCACCTGGAGGTAAAAGTACATTGAGAATGAAGCTGTAGATAGAGGAAATCATGCCCCTACCCAAGGGTGAGGAGAGACATAGGGATTCAAAGGGAAACCTAAGAGGGGGGAGAGGAGCCCCCCCCCCCCCCCCCCCGAGGAGAGAGCCCACAAAGTGTCGTAATTGGAAATACTCGTAGAATTTAGGATGGAGACTTGGATATTTAGAGCGTAGGACATCCCAGGAGATAAAGGCCCCCTGAAATAATAGGTCTCCAATAAATCAAACTCCCGCAGTGACCCAAGGACTATAGAAGGCAGAGGAGAGCCCAGGAGGAAAGGCAGGGTTACCCCAAAAAGGTAGGACAGTAAGAGAAGACACCGGTATCTTGAGATGGGGTCGGCAGGTCTCCCATATTGCAGCCGAGAATAGAAGGGTAGGGCACTGGGAGGCAAGGGGAGATCTAGTTTGTTTTGAGAGACCCCACATACAGGACAGGATTGGAAAATTAAGATAAGCGGATTCGATGTCAACCCATGACAGTGCCGCGGGGGGGGGGGCAAAGGAGGCTACGACTTGGCTCAAATGAGCCGCCCAATAGTAAATTTTCAAATCCGGGAAGGCCCTACCACCACCTCTGGTGGGTCTCTTTAAGAGAGCCAGCTTAATCCTGGGAGACCGGCCGTTGCAGATAAACTTAGAGAGACATTTTTGGATAGATGTCACATCCGAAAGGGGGACTCGGACAGGGAGGGTCTGGAAATAGTAGAGAAGCTTAGGAAGGAGGTTCTGTCACTCACCGGACCATGAGTGCCTCTGCGCTGGTGCATGGTTCCCTAGCCTTCCTGCCGGTGCCTGTCCTGAGCCGCAGTCGCCCGCCATCTTGATGCACTGCGCATGCGTAGCATCCAAGAACTTATGACCTTTGCTTTTAATCTCATTGGTGGATCAGGCACCTCTCCCTATTTAAGGGACCTGTGCTCATTACCTCGTTGCCTGATCTTGAGTCTCATTCCCTGTGAGTCTCTGAAGGTATCTCCTGTGTCCTGCTAGTGTCTTCAGCTTCCTGCTGATTACCTGTGCTACTCATTGGTGGTTTCTATACCCGCTACTGATTCCTGTATCCTACTCGTGTCCTCAGCTGGCTTCTGGATTACCTGCTCTGCTCATCAGCGGTTCTCATACCCGCTACAGACTCCTGTATCCTGCTTGTGTCCTCAGCTGGCTTCTGATTACCTGCTCTGCTCACCTGTGGTTCCCATACCCGCTACAACCGTTCAGCGTCCCTGCTGTGCCTGCATATTCTCGTGGACAAGCTTCTCTACTCATCAGCGGTATGCTTACTTGTTATTGACTATCAACTGTTACCTTGCATATCCGCTTGGGACAAGTCTCTCTACCCTGCAGCGGTGTCCATGCTCGCTGTAGACTATTTGTTGTTATGCTGCATATCTGTTTGGAACAAGCTTCTCTACTCAGCAGTGATATGCACACTTGTGATTGACTATCAGTTATTATTCCGCATATCCACTCTGTGCAAGCCTCTCTTCTCAGCAGCGGTATACATACCGTTATAGACTATTAGCTGTAATCGCTGCATATCTGTTTGGAACAAGTTCCTCTGTGCTCTCAGTGTCTTCATACCGTTATTGACTCTTTGCAAGCCTCCACTCATCCGCACCTGAACATCTCCTCACTTACTAGCAGTGGTACAACTTGCTGTACGCAGACTACTGACTTTTCCGCTACCTACATGCACCTGGACAAGTCTTCTCACCATAGCAGTGGTACAACTTGCTGTACGCAGACCACTGACTTCCCCGCTACCTACATGCACCTGGACAAGTCTTCTCACCATAGCAGTGGTACAACTTGCTGTACGCAGACCACTGACTTCCCGCTACCTTCCTTCACCTGCTCACGTCCAACCTGGTCTCCGTGGTTCAAACTGACTATCATCATTTCCATTGGCATCGTCTCTCCATCTGCTGTTATATACGTTCCACTATTCACCCTGCTGCCAGAGGACCGCTGTGCAAACTCCGCCTCTCTGGTAAGCATAGTCAACTGGTGAAATCCTAAGCAAGACTCCTAGTGCCCGTGACAGGTTCATTTTGACGGAGATAATCCTGCCCAGCCACGAAATGATCAGTGAGCGCCAGGAGAGCAATTCAGACTTGAGCTTAGCAAAGAGGGCCGGGTAGTTCTCCCGGTAGAGGGAGTCATAGGAGTCTATAATGAAGATACCTAAGTATTTAATTTTCTTTCTCTGCCACCGAAAGTTAAAGCGGGAGGTGAGTACCAATCCCTCAGGGGAGGGAATATTAAGGAGGAGAGCCTCCGATTTCGTAATATTGATCTTGTACCCTGAGAGGTGCCCATAATGGTGTAATATGCCAAAAAGTCCAGGGAGAGACTTCTCGGGCTGCGGGAGAGTCAGAAGGACATCGTCCGCAAAGAGAGAGAGCTTACTCTCCAGATTCCCCGTCCGCACACCCTGTATGTTCGGGCAGGCTCGAATAGAAGCCACAAGAGGCTCTATAAGAAGGGCAAAGATGAGAGGAGACAGAGGGCACCCCTGCCGTGTACCGTTGGATATGGCTATAAGGTCAGAGGGAGAACCGTTGATCATGACTCTTGCGGAGGGTTGAGAGTATAAGGCTTGAATACCCGTGAGGAGGTTGCCCGAAATCCGAAACGCCGACAAGGCTCGGGACATAAAGCTCCAAGAGATCCTGTCAAAAGCCTTCTCGGCATCAAGGGAGAGAACAATAGCCGGGGCCTTCCTGGTATTAATGATATGAATCAGATCAACGACTCTCCTGGTATTGTCTCTGGCCTGACGCCCTGGTATAAAGCCAACTTGGTCATAATGTATAAGTGAGGGAAGGACCGAATTTAGTCTATTAGCCAAAATTTTTGCATATAATTTGACATCTATATTAAGCAGGGAGATAGGGCAATAACTAGCGCAGTCATGAACATCCTTACCCTCCTTATGAATGACGGAGATCCGAGCCTCCAATGAATCACTAGACCAAGAACCCCCAGCCAGGATTGAGTTGAATAGGGTGTGCAAACAAGGGACCAGGAGCCCAGCAAACCTCTTATAGTACACAGCAGTAAAACCGTCCGGCCCCGGAGCCTTTCCTGTTTTCTGAGACTTTATGGTTTGTTCAATTTCCTCTCTAGTAATCTCAGCCCCCAAAAGAGTACTAGCTTGTGAAGAGAGTTTTGGAAGGTTAGCGGAAGAAAGAAAAGATTCAATCAGCTGTGAGTGTTGTTGGGAGACTAAAGGATCAGACAGTTGGGGGAGGTTATAAAGTTTGGTGTAATAGGATTGAAAGGCAGCACGTATCCGCTGGGGGTCATAGTGTAAAATTCCGTCTGAGTCCCTGATAGCCAGGAGATTCCGGGCCGCTATCTTAGCTCTAAGTTTGGTGGCCAGCAATCTATCGGCTTTGTCGCCCTTTTCATAGTAGCGCTGATTGAGCCACGTCAGTTTATTGGCAACCTGGTGGGACAGCAACAGATTTAATTCACCACGGACAGAAGCAATTTCCTGGAGAACCAAGGGATCAGGATTCAATTTGTGGCGTTGCTCTAAAGCTCTCAGCGAGTCCGTCAATTGGATAGTTTTAGCAAAACAAATTTGCTTAGTCCGAGATGCCAAGGCAATAAGATGACCCCGTATTACAGCCTTATGGGCGTCTCAGAGAGTCATAGGGGAGATATCAGGAGTGTCGCTCGTCTCAAAGTATTCAGAGAGAAGAGAATTTAGGTGGGTAGTGGTTTCTTTATCATGTAGGAGTGATTCATTGATTCTCCAGGTTGCTCTAGGAGGGCGGTGAGCGAGGGAGGTGAGTACAGCGGAGACAGGGGCATGATCTGACCAGGTAACAGGGAAAATTTGGGAGGAGCAAAGTTTAAGGGTGAGGTCGTGGCTGAGCAGGATCATGTCAATCCGGGAGTAGGTATTATGGGGAGATGAAAAGAAGGTATAGTCCCTGGCCAGAGGGTCCAATACTCTTCATGAGTCATACAAGTTATGGAGTTTTAGAAAAGCCTGTAAGGCAGCTGTGGTGTGGGCATCTCTCCTCGAGGGAGAGAAGGAGGGGCCTGAGGAACGATCTATAGTCGGGGCTAGAACAGCGTTGAAGTCCCCAGCGACCATAAGTTCACCTTGAAGAACACGCGCTAACAAAAAACCCAGTTTTTTGAAGAACCTATGCTGGCCGGTTGTCACTCACCGGACTGTGAGTGCTTCTTCCCGGACATTTAGGAACCGTGGCCGTCCTCCATCCTGAGGGACTGCGCATGCGCAGCCCTTTCTAATCCTTCAGTGTATGTTCCTTTAACTTAATTGGCAGATCAGGCAACACTCCCTATATTAAGCACCTGTGGTCAACACCACGTTGCCTGATCTTGGAGTCTCATTCCCCATGAGTCTCTGAAGGTGTTCCTGTGTTTCCTCGTTTATTCAGCGCTGCTGATTCCTGTGGTTTCCAAACCACTTCTACCTCTGTGGTTTCCAAACCACTTCTACTACTGTGGTTCCCATACCACTTCTACCCTTCTGTGTATCATCGTGACTGTTAGCTGATTCCTATCCGCTGCCTCCGTGCACTACAGTCTTCTAACCACTTCAACTCTACCATATATTATTGTGACTGTTAGCTGATTCCTATCGCTGCCTCCGTGCACTACAGTCTTCAATCCACATCCACTCACCTGTTCATCATCGTGACTGTTAGCTGATTCCTATCCGCTGCCTCTGTGCACTACAGTCTTCAACCTGCAACTCATCTGTGTTTCATCGTGACTGTTAGCTGATTTCTATCCGCTGCCTCCGTGCATTACAGTCTTCACCCTGCAACTCTCCCGTGTTTCCTCGAGACTGCTGCCACTATTGCTATCCGCTACTCTCCGTGATCAACAGTTCCAGTTCAACTCTGCTCTCCCGTGTGCCATCGTTACTGCACCTGCTGGTTGCTATTGGCTACCTCCGTGTGTCCGCAGAGACCTGCTGCTGCTACTCCTCAGCTCTACTCATCCATCTACTGCTGATCCACTCTCCACGCTTTCCTGTGTTCCCGCTGGTCTCTACCCGCCTGTCAGCATTGGATTCGTGTCTCTCTACTTACCCCTCTGCTAGACCATCGCCATTCTCCAGGGTCCTCCAGGAGTCCAGTTCCACGCTCTACTGATTCCTGTATATTTGTTTCCCTGCTGGTCTACCTACCTGTGCGCTGCACCTACTAGACCACCGCTTCACCCATCCAGGGACTTTGCATCCTGCCGGCCTCCTGCCGTTCAGGTATCTCTGCACTCCTGTCTGACTGCCTGCTTCTGAACCACGGTATGCATACTTCTCATTGACTGTGCTGGTGTATTGCATATCTTGCTGGACTGTGTTGGTTCTCCTCTGGAGTTTGCTATCCACTGAGTCTATTGCCATCATTGACTGTGTTATCTCGTGCCGGATTACTTCAAGAGACTTTCTATTATGGCAGTGCTGTTCAGTCATATATATATATATATATTGTGCATATTACTGTGGATCAAGTTTAAGGTGCCCGTGTCTATCTTGTGTTGCAGTCTCTCCCCGTGCACCTCCTCACATATATATTCAGTGGTACAACTTGCTAGTGGCAGACCACTGATCCCTGTTTCCAGTATCACCTGTTCCAGTATCCTCTCACATAGCAGTGGTACAACTTGCTAAACGCAGACCACTGACTCCCCGGATACCTCCACTTGGATTCCATTCCTTCACTCAGACAGCGGTACAACTTGCTATCCGCAGACCGCTGACTCTCATCACCTCCTCGTTTCTGTTGGACATTCCTCCTCACTATAGCAGTGGTACAACTTGCTACCGCAGACCACTGACTACCTTCACGTGTCCTTTGTCCATACAGTTCCTCGTGTATTATTACCTCCATATTGCCAGTGCTGCTAGTCATAGACTTTCCTGAGCATCTCATCATCTGCTATTTCCTGTTCCGTGATCACCCTGCTACCAGAGTACCATATTACCACCTATACTGCTCTGGTAAGCCTATCACCTGGTGATCCCTGGGTAAAGACTCCTAGTGCCCGTGACAGTAAGATCAGGCCATGACAGACCCAGATACGGAACCTACCGCTAAAGAGATGCTGCAGCATCTGGTCAGCCGTGTGGAGCAACAGGATGCTCGCCAACAGCTGTTACTTCAATGTTACCAATCGTTAACCTCCCAAGGAACTTCTGGACAGACTGTTACAGCTAATATTGAAGCTCCTGTGCTTTCCTCCGTTTCCCCAGTGCCATCCCAGGTGTCTACAGCTCCCACGCTTCACCTGCCTACTCCGTCAAAATACGACGGGGACCCCAAAACTTGTAGGGGTTTCCTTAACCAATGTTCAGTCCATTTTGAGCTCCAACCTCAAAATTTTTCTACCCATCGTTCCAGAGTGGCCTATCTTATCTCATTGTTTTCTGGACAAGCCCTGGCTTGGGCCTCCCCTCTGTGGGAAAGAAACGATCCAATACTACAAGATAGTGCCAAATTCATTTCCACGTTCCGAAGTGTGTTCGATGAACCAGGTCGTGTGACCTCCGCTGCTTCCAGCATTCTTCGTTTGCGACAAGGCTCCCATACAGTAGGCCAGTATGTCATTCAATTTAGGATCTTAGCCTCTGAACTTCAGTGGAACACTGAAGCATTAGTTGCCGCCTTCTGGCAGGGGCTCTCCGATAAAATTAAAGATGCACTGACTACCCAAGAGCTTCCTTCGTCACTAGAAGATTTGATCTCTCTTTGCCATCGTGTAGATATGAGATTTCGTGAAAGAGAGTCTGAGAAAACAACTGCTGTTAAAGCACCTCTTCGTTCAACCCCTCAATTTCGTCCAGCTTCACCCTCTGTGATTCCCATGGAGATAGGACGTTCCAAATTATCTTCAGAGGAGAGGAAACGAAGAGTAAAGAATAGACTCTGTATCTATTGTGCTGATTCCACGCATATGCTCAGCTCTTGCCCTAAGAGATCGGGAAATGCCAGGCCCTAACTAGTTCTGGAGAGGTGAAGTTAGGGTCCCTGGAGTCCTCTCCATCGTCTATGAAATCTAAAGTCTGCGCTTTTGATGTTACGATTTCCTTTGCTACCAAATCCTTTGAGTCACAGGCATTGATTGATTCCTGAGCAGCAGGAAATTTCATTTCTAAATCACTAGTGAATCAATGGTCTCTACCAGTGATTACTTTAAAAATACCCATTACTGTGACGGCTATAGATGGATCACGTCTCATCAATGGTCTCATCACCCAGAGTACGTCTCCAGTAACACTTCAGATTGGTGTACTACACCATGAAGAAATTTCGTTTTTAATTCTTCCAGTTACGACAAGTCCGATTGTCTTAGGCCTTCCATGGCTTCAGTGTCACTCTCCCCAGATTGACTGGCGCACCCCTCAAGTTACGTCTTGGGGGTCTGAATGTCACCATCGTTGCCTTTCCCAAGTTATTCCTCTTAAAGTACAGCAATCTTCCATCTCAGCTTCCTCCCCGGGACTCCCTCCTCAGTATGCTTCATTTGCCGATGTGTTTGATAAAGCTCAGTCTGAACGTCTTCCTCCTCATCGTTCTTGGGATTGTCCGATCGACCTTCTACCTGGCAAGACTCCTCCCAGGGGTCGGGTCTATCCACTCTCGTTACCTGAAACTCAAGCCACATCTGAGTACATACAGGAGAATCTCCAGCGTGGGTTTATTCGACCTTCCACCTCTCCCGCTGGAGCTGGGTTCTTCTTCGTCAAAAAGAAGGATGGATCACTACGCCCTTGCATAGATTTTCGTGGACTCAACGCCATTACTATCAAGAATCGGTATCCCATTCCGCTGATCACTGAGCTATTCGATCGCATCAAGGGAGCTCGGATATTTACTAAGTTGGATCTTCGTGGTGCCTACAATTTAATTAGAATCCGTTCCGGTGACGAATGGAAGACAGCGTTCAACACCAGAGATGGGCATTACGAATATCTAGTAATGCCTTTCGGGCTGTGTAATGCCCCCGCTGTTTTCCAAGGCTTCATCAATGAAATCTTTCGGGACTTATTATATGTATGTGTCGTTGTCTACCTGGACGACATATTGATCTTTTCACAGGACCTGCCTTCTCATCACCAACATGTGGCAGAGGTCCTCTCCAGACTACGGAAGAATTCATTGTTCTGTAAATTGGAAAAATGTTCATTCGAGTTGCCCCAGATTCCATTCTTGGGGTATATAGTTTCCGGAGTTGGCCTGAAGATGGATCCAGACAAAGTAAATGCTGTATTACATTGGCCCCAGCCAACTACTCTTCGTGCCATCCAGCGTTTTTTAGGTTTTGCCAATTACTATAGACGCTTCATTCAAGACTTTTCATCCATTGCATCTCCTATTGTGGCCCTGACTCGGAAAGGGGCTAATACTAAGCAATGGTCATCTGAGGCTCTCCAAGCCTTTCAAATTCTCAAAGAGTCCTTCTCGTCTGCTCCCATTCTTCGACAGCCTGATGTGACACTCCCCTTCTTCCTAGAAGTAGATGCCTCTAATGTGGGCTTAGGAGCCATTCTCTCCCAACGCTCGGAGCAACAAAAATTACATCCTTGTGCCTTCTACTCTCGGGGTCTTCTACCCACAGAGAAAAATTATACAATCGGGGACAAGGAGTTGCTGGCCATCAAAGCTGCATTAGAGGAATGGAGATACTTGTTGGAAGGAGCTCGCCATCCGGTGATGATCTTCACGGATCATAAGAACTTGTCATATCTGCAATCTGCCCAATGCTTGAACCCTCGTCAAGCAAGATGGTCTCTTTTCTTTTCCCGTTTTGAATTAATTATAACCTTCAAACCAGCCGCTAAGAACAAGAAAGCTGACGCTCTATCTCGAGCTTTTGTGACGTCCTCTGATGTAGAAGAGGTTCCCAACCATGCTATTCTAGACCCCAAATGTATTTCACTGGCTGCTTCATCCACCAAAATGCTACCATTTGGGAAGACCCTCGTGCCTCCTACTCTGAGGAGGAAAATCCTTTTGTGGTTCCATGCCTCTCGTTTTTCTGGACACGCCGGTGAACACAAGACCTTTGAGATTCTCTCTCGAAGTTACTGGTGGCCTTCAATGAGGAGAGACGTCAAAGAGTTTATTGCTTCCTGTGATTTATGTTCTCAGTTCAAATCCTCCCGCAGAACTCCAGCAGGGTTGCTGCGACCACTACCCATTCCGTCCAAGCCTTGGACCCATATTAGTATGGATTTCGTTACTGATTTGCCACCAAGTAAGAATCACAATACTATTTGGGTAGTGGTAGACAGATTTTCGAAGATGGCTCATTTCGTCCCTCTGTCTGGTTTACCTTCCTCGTCTACTCTGGCTGAACATTTCATTAAAGAAATCTTCCGCATCCATGGATGTCCGTCTGAGATTGTGTCAGATAGAGGAGTACAATTCGTTTCCAGATTCTGGCGGGCCCTTTGTAAAACCTTGGGCATACGATTAGCACTCTCATCTTCTTACCATCCGCAATCTAACGGACAAACGGAACGAGTCAATCAAGATCTTGAGACTTTTATAAGGATGTTCTCTTCAGCCAATCAAGACAACTGGGTAGAATTGCTTCCTTGGGCTGAATTCGCCCATAACAACATGTACCATGAGTCATCATCCAAAACTCCATTCTTTGTGGTCTACGGTCACCATCCGTCTTTTCCGGAATTTCCTGCCCTCCCGCCCACCCAAGTTCCTGCTGTGGAGACTGCTTGTCAGACCTTCAAAAATATCTGGTCTCAGGTCAAAACCTGTTTAAAGAAGACATCTAACAAATATAAGTCTTTCGCAGATAAGAAGAGGCGGGCTATTCCACCACTAAAAATTGGAGATCGTGTCTGGTTATCTACCAAAAATATTCGTTTGAAGGTTCCATCTATGAAATTCGCCCCTCGTTTTATTGGTCCATATAGGATCATTCAAGTTATCAATCCAGTATGTGTTAAACTTCTTCTTCCTAAGAATCTTCGGATTTCCAATGCCTTCCATGTGTCCTTGCTCAAACCTCTCATCATCAACCGTTTCTCGACTCCTCCCTCAGCACCGCAGCCAGTTCAAGTTCATCAGGAGGAGGATTTCGAGATTACTGAGGTATTGGATGCAAAAATTTCGCGAAGAGTTCTCCGTTTCCTCGTTCATTGGAAGGGTGTCACTCACCGGACCGTGAGTGCCTCTTCCCGGACATTTAGGAACCGTGGCCGTCCTCCATCCTGAGGGTCTGCCCATGCGCAGCCCTTTCCTATACTTCAGTGTATGTCCCTTTAACTCAATTGGCAGATCAGGCAACACTCCCTATATTAAGCACCCGTGGTCAACACCACGTTGCCTGATCTTGGAGTCTCATTCCCCATGAGTCTCTGAAGGTGTTCCTTTGTTTCCTCGTGTATTCAGCGCTGCTGATTCCTGTGGTTTCCAAACCACTTCTACTACTGTGGTTGCCATACCACTTCTACCATCAACTGTATCATCGTGACTGTTTGCTGATTCCTATCCGCTGCCTCCGTGCACTACAGTCTTCTATACCACTTCAACGCTATCATATTCCATTGTGACTGTTTGCTGATTCCTATCCCCTGCCTCCGTGCACTACAGTCTTCTATACCACTTCAACGCTATCATATTCCATTGTGACTGTTTGCTGATTCCTATCCGCTGCCTCCGTGCACTACAGTCTTCTATACCACTTCAACGCTATCATATTCCATTGTGACTGTTTGCTGATTCCTACCCGCTGCCTCCGTGCACTACAGCCTTCTCTCCACATCCACTCACCTGTTCATCATCAAGTCGGTGAGCTGATTCCTATCCGCTGCCTCCGTGCACTACAGTCTCCAGCTGGTAACTCGTCTGTGTTCATCATCGTGACTGTTAGCTGATTCCTATCCGCTGCTCCTGTGCACCTCAGCCTCATCTCATCTCTCCCGTGTTTCCTCGAGACTGCTGCTATTATTACCATCTGCTTCTCTTCGTGATCAACAGCTCCTGGTCTACTCTGCTCTCCCGTGTTCCATCGCTATTGGTACCTGTTGGTTGCTACTGGTTACCTCCGTGTGTCCGCAGAGCCCTGCTGCTGCTGTCAGCGCTATCGTCCACCCGCTGCTGATCCGCTCTCCACGCCTTCCTGTGTCCTGCTGGTCTCTACCCTCCTGTCAGCATTGGATTCGTATCTCATCAGCTACTCCTCTGCTAGATCATCTCCATTCTCCTGGGTCCTCCATGAGTCCAGTTCCACGTTCTACTGATTCCTGTGGATTCGTGTCCCTGTTGGTCTACTTACCTGTGCGCTGCACCTACTAGACTCTTCCTCCAGGGACTTCTCATCCTGCCGGCCTCCTGCCGCTCAGGTATCGCTGCACTCCTATCTGACTGCCTACTTCTGAACCACGGTATGCATACTTCTCATTGACTGTGCTGGTGTATTGCATACCTTGCTGGACTGTGTTGATTCTCCTCTGGAGTCTGCTATCCGCTGAGTCTATAGCCATCATTGACTGTGTTATCTTGTGCTGGATTACTTCAAGAGACTTTCTATATTTGCAGACCTGTTCAGTCATTTATATATATTGTGCATATTATTGTGGATCGTGTTTAAGGTGCCCGTGTACATCCTGTGTTGCAGTCTCTCCCCGTACACCTCCTCACATATATATTCAGTGGTACAACTTGCTGAAGGCAGACCACTGATCCCTGTTTCCTGTATCACCTGTTCCAGTATCCTCTCACATAGCAGTGGTACAACTTGCTATCGCAGACCACTGACTACCCGGATACCTCCACTTGGATTCCATTCCTTCACTCAGACAGCGGTACAACTTGCTCTCCGCAGACCGCTGACTCTCATCACCTCCTCGTTGCTGTTGGACATTCCTCCTCACTATAGCAGTGGTACAACTTGCTATCGCAGACCACTGACTACCTTCACGTGTCCTTGTCCATACAGTTCCTCGTGTATTAATACCTCCATATTACCAGTGCTGCTAGTCATAGACTTTCCTGAGCATCTCATCATCTACCATTGCCTGTTCCGTGATCACCCTGCTACCAGAGTACTCTATTACCATCTACGTTGCTCTGGTAAGCCTACCACCTGGTGATCCCTGGGTAAAGACTCCTAGTGCCCGTGACAGTAAGATCAGGCCATGACAGACCCAGATACGGAACCTACTGCCAAGGAGATGCTGCAGCATCTGGTCAGCCGTGTGGAGCAACAGGATGCCCGCCAACAGCTGTTACTTCAGTGTTATCAGTCATTAACCTCCCAAGGAACATCTGGACAGACTGTGACAGCTACTGCTGAGGCTCCTGTGCTTTCCTCCGTTTCCCCAGTGCCATCCCAGGTGTCTACAGCTTCCACGCTTCACCTGCCTACTCCGTCAAAGTACGATGGAGACCCCAAAACTTGTAGGGGTTTCCTGAAACAATGTTCAGTCCATTTTGAGCTCCAACCTCAAAATTTTTCTACCCATCGTTCCAGAGTGGCCTATCTTATCTCTTTGTTTTCAGGACAAGCCCTGGCTTGGGCCTCCCCTCTGTGGGAGAGAAATGATCCAATATTACAAGATAGTGCCAAATTCATTTCTACATTCCGAAGTGTGTTCGATGAACCAGGTCGTGTGACCTCCGCTGCTTCCAGCATCCTCCGCCTACGACAAGGATCTCATACAGTAGGCCAGTACGTCATTCAATTTAGGATCTTAGCCTCTGAACTTCAGTGGAACACTGAAGCCCTAGTTGCCGCCTTCTGGCATGGGCTCTCCGATAAAATTAAAGATGCACTGACTACTCAAGAGCTTCCTTCATCACTTAAAGATTTGATCTCTCTATGCCATCGTGTTGATATGAGATTTCGTGAAAGAGAGGCTGAGAAAACAACTTCTGCTAAAGCACCTCTTCGTTCTAACCCTCAATTTCGTCCAGTTTCACCCTCTGTGATTCCCATGGAGATAGGACGTTCCAAATTATCTTCCGAGGAGAGAAAACGAAGAGTAAAGAATAGACTCTGTATCTATTGTGCTGATTCCACTCATATTCTCAGCTCTTGCCCTAAGAGATCGGGAAATGCCAGGCCCTAACTAGTTCTGGAGAGGTGAAGTTAGGGTCCCTGGAGTCCTCTCCATCTTCCATGAAATCTAAAGTCTGCGCTTTTGATGTTACGATTTCCTGTGCTACCAAAACCTTTGAGTCACAGGCATTGATTGATTCCGGAGCAGCAGGAAATTTTATTTCCAAATCGTTAGTAAATCAATGGTCTCTACCAGTGATCACCTTAAAAACACCCATTACTGTGACGGTTATCGATGGATCACGTCTCATCAATGGTCTCATCACCCAGAGTACGTCTCCAGTAACACTTCAGATTGGTGCCCTGCATCATGAAGAAATATCGTTTTTAATCCTTCCTGTTACGACAAGTCCGATTGTCTTAGGCCTTCCATGGCTTCAGTGTCACTCTCCCCAGATTGACTGGCGCACCCCTCAAGTCACGTCTTGGGGGCCTGAATGTCACCATCGTTGCCTTTCCCAAGTTATTCCTCTCAAAGTACAGCAATCTTCCATCTCATCTACCTCACCGGGACTCCCTCCTCAATATGCTTCATTTACTGATGTGTTTGATAAAGCTCAGTCTGAACGTCTTCCTCCTCATCGTTCTTGGGATTGTCCGATCGACCTTCTACCTGGCAAGACTCCCCCCAGGGGCCGGGCCTATCCACTTTCGTTACCTGAAACTCAAGCCACATCTGAGTACATACAGGAGAACCTCCAGCGTGGGTTTATTCGACCTTCCACCTCTCCCGCTGGAGCTGGGTTCTTCTTCGTCAAAAAGAAGGATGGATCATTACGCCCTTGCATAGATTTTCGTGGACTCAATGCCATTACTATCAAGAATCGGTACCCCATTCCGCTGATCACTGAGCTATTCGATCGCATCAAGGGAGCCCGTATTTTTACTAAGCTGGATCTTCGTGGTGCCTACAATTTAATCAGAATCCGTTCCGGTGACGAATGGAAGACAGCGTTTAACACCAGAGACGGGCATTACGAATATCTGGTAATGCCTTTCGGGCTGTGTAATGCCCCCGCTGTTTTTCAAGGCTTCATCAATGAGATCTTTCGGGACTTATTATATGTATGTGTCGTCGTCTATCTGGACGACATATTGATCTTTTCTCAGGATCTGCCTTCTCACCACCAACATGTGGCAGAAGTCCTCTCCAGGCTACGAAAAAATTCATTGTTCTGTAAATTAGAAAAATGTTCATTCGAATTGCCCCAGATTCCATTCTTGGGGTATATAGTTTCCGGAGTTAGCCTGAAGATGGATCCAGACAAGGTGAATGCTGTACTACATTGGCCCCAGCCAACTACTCTTCGTGCTATCCAGCGTTTTTTAGGTTTTGCCAATTACTATAGACGCTTCATTCAAGACTTTTCTTCCATTGCATCTCCTATTGTGGCCCTGACTCGGAAAGGGGCTAATCCCAAGCAATGGTCGCCTGAGGCTCTTCAAGCCTTTCAAACACTCAAAGAGTCCTTCTCTTCGGCTCCAATCCTTCGACAGCCTGATGTGACACTCCCCTTCTTTCTAGAAGTAGATGCCTCTAATGTGGGCTTAGGAGCCATTCTCTCCCAACGCTCTGAACAGCAAAAATTCCATCCTTGTGCCTTCTATTCTCGGGGTCTTCTGCCCGCAGAGAAGAATTATACTATCGGGGACAAGGAGTTACTGGCTATCAAAGCGGCATTAGAGGAATGGAGATACTTATTGGAAGGAGCTCGCCATCCGGTGACGATCTTCACGGATCATAAGAACTTGTCATATCTTCAGTCTGCCCAATGCTTGAACCCTCGTCAAGCAAGATGGTCTCTTTTCTTTTCCCGTTTTGAATTAATAATAACCTTCAAACCAGCTGCCAAGAACAAAAAAGCTGACGCTTTATCTAGAGCTTTTGTGACGTCCTCTGATATAGAAGAGGTTTCCAACCATACCATTCTAGACCCCAAATGTATCTCACTGGCTGCTTCATCCACCAAAACGCTACCATTTGGGAAGACCCTCGTGCCTCCTACTCTAAGGAGGAAAATCCTTTCGTGGTTCCATGCCTCTCGCTTTTCTGGACACGCCGGTGAACACAAGACCTTTGAGATTCTCTCTCGAAGTTACTGGTGGCCTTCAATGAGGAGAGACGTCAAAGAGTTCATTGCTTCCTGTGAATTATGTTCCCAATTCAAATCCTCCCGCAGAACTCCAGCAGGGTTGCTGCGACCACTACCCATTCCGTCCAAACCGTGGACCCATATTAGTATGGATTTCGTTACTGATTTACCATCTAGTAAGAATCATAACACTATTTGGGTGGTGGTGGACCGATTTTCGAAGATGGCTCATTTCGTCCCTCTGTCTGGTTTGCCTTCTTCGTCTATCCTGGCTGAACATTTCATTAAAGAGATCTTCCGCATCCATGGATGTCCGTCTGAGATTGTGTCAGATAGAGGAGTACAATTCGTTTCCAGATTCTGGCGAGCCCTTTGTAAAACCTTGGGCATACGATTAGCACTCTCATCGTCTTACCATCCGCAATCTAACGGACAAACTGAACGTGTCAATCAAGATCTTGAGACTTTTATAAGGATGTTCTCTTCAGCCAATCAAGACAACTGGGTAGAGTTGCTTCCTTGGGCTGAATTCGCCCATAACAACATGTACCATGAGTCATCATCCAAAACTCCATTTTTTGTGGTTTACGGTCACCATCCGTCTTTTCCGGAATTTCCTGCCCTCCCGCCCACCCAAGTCCCTGCGGTGGAGACTGCTTGTCAGACCTTTAAAAATATCTGGTCTCAGGTCAAAACCTGTTTAAAGAAGACATCTATCAAATATAAATCTTTCGCAGATAAGAAGAGGCGGGCTATTCCACCACTAAAAATTGGAGATCGTGTCTGGTTATCCACTAAAAACATTCGTTTGAAGGTTCCATCTATGAAATTCGCCCCTCGTTTTATTGGTCCATATAGGATCATTCAAGTAATCAATCCAGTATGTGTGAAACTTCTTCTTCCTAAGAATCTTCGGATTTCTAATGCCTTCCATGTGTCTTTACTCAAACCTCTTATTATCAACCGTTTCTCAAATCCTCCCTCAGCTCCGCAGCCAGTTCAAGTTCATCAGGAGGAGGATTTCGAAATTACTGAGGTACTAGACGCAAAAATTTCGCGAGGAGTCCTCCGTTTCCTCGTTCATTGGAAGGGCTTTGGTCCTGAGGAGCGCTCTTGGATCAAAGCTGAAGATCTTAATGCTCCTGCCCTTTTGAAGAGGTTTTATTCCAAAAATCCGGACAAGCCCGGTTCCAGGCGTTCTGTGCCCACCTTTAAAAGGGGGGGTACTGTCACTCACCGGACCGTGAGTGCTTCTTCCCGGACATTTAGGAACCGTGGCCGTCCTCCATCCTGAGGGACTGCGCATGCGCAGCCCTTTCCTATACTTCAGTGTATGTCCCTTTAACTCAATTGGCAGATCAGGCAACACTCCCTATATTAAGCACCTGTGGTCAACACCACGTTGCCTGATCTTGGAGTCTCATTCCCCATGAGTCTCTGAAGGTGTTCCTTTGTTTCCTCGTGTATTCAGCGCTGCTGATTCCTGTGGTTTCCAAACCACTTCTACTACTGTGGTTGCCATACCACTTCTACCATCAACTGTATCATCGTGACTGTTTGCTGATTCCTATCCGCTGCCTCCGTGCACTACAGTCTTCTATACCACTTCAACGCTATCATATTCCATTGTGACTGTTTGCTGATTCCTATCCGCTGCCTCCGTGCACTACAGTCTTCTATACCACTTCAACGCTATCATATTGCATTGTGACTGTTTGCTGATTCCTATCCGCTGCCTCCGTGCACTACAGTCTTCTATACCACTTCAACGCTATCATATTCCATTGTGACTGTTTGCTGATTCCTACCCGCTGCCTCCGTGCACTACAGCCTTCTCTCCACATCCACTCACCTGTTCATCATCAAGTCGGTGAGCTGATTCCTATCCGCTGCCTCCGTGCACTACAGTCTCCAGCTGGTAACTCGTCTGTGTTCATCATCGTGACTGTTAGCTGATTCCTATCCGCTGCTCCTGTGCACCTCAGCCTCATCTCATCTCTCCCGTGTTTCCTCGAGACTGCTGCTATTATTACCATCTGCTTCTCTTCGTGATCAACAGCTCCTGGTCTACTCTGCTCTCCCGTGTTCCATCGCTATTGGTACCTGTTGGTTGCTACTGGTTACCTCCGTGTGTCCGCAGAGCCCTGCTGCTGCTGTCAGCGCTATCGTCCACCCGCTGCTGATCCGCTCTCCACGCCTTCCTGTGTCCTGCTGGTCTCTACCCTCCTGTCAGCATTGGATTCGTATCTCATCAGCTACTCCTCTGCTAGATCATCTCCATTCTCCTGGGTCCTCCATGAGTCCAGTTCCACGTTCTACTGATTCCTGTGGATTCGTGTCCATGTTGGTCTACTTACCTGTGCGCTGCACCTACTAGACTCTTCCTCCAGGGACTTCTCATCCTGCCGGCCTCCTGCCGCTCAGGTATCGCTGCACTCCTATCTGACTGCCTACTTCTGAACCACGGTATGCATACTTCTCATTGACTGTGCTGGTGTATTGCATACCTTGCTGGACTGTGTTGATTCTCCTCTGGAGTCTGCTATCCGCTGAGTCTATAGCCATCATTGACTGTGTTATCTTGTGCTGGATTACTTCAAGAGACTTTCTATATTTGCAGACCTGTTCAGTCATTTATATATATTGTGCATATTATTGTGGATCGTGTTTAAGGTGCCCGTGTACATCCTGTGTTGCAGTCTCTCCCCGTACACCTCCTCACATATATATTCAGTGGTACAACTTGCTGAAGGCAGACCACTGATCCCTGTTTCCTGTATCACCTGTTCCAGTATCCTCTCACATAGCAGTGGTACAACTTGCTATCGCAGACCACTGACTACCCGGATACCTCCACTTGGATTCCATTCCTTCACTCAGACAGCGGTACAACTTGCTCTCCGCAGACCGCTGACTCTCATCACCTCCTCGTTGCTGTTGGACATTCCTCCTCACTATAGCAGTGGTACAACTTGCTATCGCAGACCACGACTACCTTCACGTGTCCTTGTCCATACAGTTCCTCGTGTATTAATACCTCCATATTACCAGTGCTGCTAGTCATAGACTTTCCTGAGCATCTCATCATCTACCATTGCCTGTTCCGTGATCACCCTGCTACCAGAGTACTCTATTACCATCTACGTTGCTCTGGTAAGCCTACCACCTGGTGATCCCTGGGTAAAGACTCCTAGTGCCCGTGACAAAGGGCTTTGGTCCTGAAGAGCGCTCATGGATCAAAGCTGAAGATCTTAATGCTCCTGCCCTTCTGAAGAAGTTTTATTCCAAAAATCCGGACAAGCCCGGTTCCAGGCGTTCTGTGCCCACCTTTAAAAGGGGGGGTACTGTCACTCACCGGACTGTGAGTGCTTCTTCCCGGACATTTAGGAACCGTGGCCGTCCTCCATCCTGAGGGACTGCGCATGCGCAGCCCTTTCTAATCCTTCAGTGTATGTTCCTTTAACTTAATTGGCAGATCAGGCAGCACTCCCTATATTAAGCACCTGTGGTCAACACCACGTTGCCTGATCTTGGAGTCTCATTCCCCATGAGTCTCTGAAGGTGTTCCTGTGTTTCCTCGTTTATTCAGCGCTGCTGATTCCTGTGGTTTCCAAACCACTTCTACCTCTGTGGTTTCCAAACCACTTCTACTACTGTGGTTCCCATACCACTTCTACCCTTCTGTGTATCATCGTGACTGTTAGCTGATTCCTATCCGCTGCCTCCGTGCACTACAGTCTTCTAACCACTTCAACTCTACCATATATTATTGTGACTGTTAGCTGATTCCTATCGCTGCCTCCGTGCACTACAGTCTTCAATCCACATCCACTCACCTGTTCATCATCGTGACTGTTAGCTGATTCCTATCCGCTGCCTCCGTGCACTACAGTCTTCAACCTGCAACTCGTCTGTGTTTCATCGTGACTGTTAGCTGATTTCTATCCGCTGCCTCCGTGCATTACAGTCTTCACCCTGCAACTCTCCCGTGTTTCCTCGAGACTGCTGCCACTATTGCTATCCGCTACTCTCCGTGATCAACAGTTCCAGTTCAACTCTGCTCTCCCGTGTGCCATCGTTACTGCACCTGCTGGTTGCTATTGGCTACCTCCGTGTGTCCGCAGAGACCTGCTGCTGCTACTCCTCAGCTCTACTCATCTATCTACTGCTGATCCGCTCTCCACGCTTTCCTGTGTTCCCGCTGGTCTCTACCCGCCTGTCAGCATTGGATTCGTGTCTCTCTACTTACCCCTCTGCTAGACCATCGCCATTCTCCAGGGTCCTCCAGGAGTCCAGTTCCACGCTCTACTGATTCCTGTATATTTGTTTCCCTGCTGGTCTACCTACCTGTGCGCTGCACCTACTAGACCACCGCTTCACCCATCCAGGGACTTTGCATCCTGCCGGCCTCCTGCCGTTCAGGTATCTCTGCACTCCTGTCTGACTGCCTGCTTCTGAACCACGGTATGCATACTTCTCATTGACTGTGCTGGTGTATTGCATATCTTGCTGGACTGTGTTGGTTCTCCTCTGGAGTTTGCTATCCGCTGAGTCTATTGCCATCATTGACTGTGTTATCTCGTGCCGGATTACTTCAAGAGACTTTCTATTATGGCAGTGCTGTTCAGTCATATATATATATATATATTGTGCATATTACTGTGGATTAAGTTTAAGGTGCCCGTGTCTATCTTGTGTTGCAGTCTCTCCCCGTGCACCTCCTCACATATATATTCAGTGGTACAACTTGCTAGTGGCAGACCACTGATCCCTGTTTCCAGTATCACCTGTTCCAGTATCCTCTCACATAGCAGTGGTACAACTTGCTAAACGCAGACCACTGACTCCCCGGATACCTCCACTTGGATTCCATTCCTTCACTCAGACAGCGGTACAACTTGCTATCCGCAGACCGCTGACTCTCATCACCTCCTCGTTTCTGTTGGACATTCCTCCTCACTATAGCAGTGGTACAACTTGCTACCGCAGACCACTGACTACCTTCACGTGTCCTTTGTCCATACAGTTCCTCGTGTATTATTACCTCCATATTGCCAGTGCTGCTAGTCATAGACTTTCCTGAGCATCTCATCATCTGCTATTTCCTGTTCCGTGATCACCCTGCTACCAGAGTACCATATTACCACCTATACTGCTCTGGTAAGCCTATCACCTGGTGATCCCTGGGTAAAGACTCCTAGTGCCCGTGACACCGGTGTTGGGCGCATAGAGGTTCACTAGAGTACAGGGGAGATTATTCAGAGAGCCTATGAGGATCAGGAACCTGCCTTCCTTATCTTTATGAGAGTCTTGTAGTTCGAAAATTAAATGGCGTGCAAACAGAATTGCTACACCTCGTTTTTTCTGCCTATGGTCACACGCATGAAATGTCAAGGGAAATTTTCTGTAGCGAAGCTCAGGGTGAGGATGATGGACAAAATGAGTTTTTTGTAGGAATATCAAATCTCCTTTAAGAGATTTAAGAGAGGAATGGAGTTTAGCCCGTTTCTGAGGGGAGTTGAGGCCCTTGACATTATAGGAGATAAGGTTAAGGTTCATAGGAAGATCAATGAGGGGAGCGCTAGAGACCAGAAGAGGGAAGAAGTGTCAGGGGAGAGGAGAAAAAAGGAAGAATGTACAGGGGCTGACCTGGTAGGTGGCGACCAGTGAGGAGAAGGAGGGGAAACCAAAGGTTAGGGATACAAGGGGATCGACATAGCGGATCAAAGTCCACTTGTCGTGAATGCTGGTAGGGGATAGGACATGATGGGCAGGCCATCAGGGGGACCAGCGCAGAGCCCTAGGCTCTAAGGGGGGTGTAGACTAGGAGCAACCACAGAAGAAAACGGAGGGCCGGGAGACCCAGAAGGGGAATCCGAGAGACCATGTTAGTGTGTATGACATAATTGGGAGGGAAGTGAGGAGGGAATAAGGAGAATACTGACCTCTACAGTAGAAGAGGAGAAGGGGAAGTACAAGAAAGGAGAAGGCAAAGGTAACAATTAACAGCAATAAACATATTATATGAGGTAGGACACAGCTCAAAAACATTAGGAATAATGTAGAAGACATTTGTGAAGCCACCGAGTGTGGCCCAGTAAAAGAGCTATAGAAAAAAAAAATAAGAAAAAAAATCAAATGAACAACATAAGAACCTTAAATACAACATGGAGACAATTATAACAAAGCGTCACAGCCATGGCCGGATTAAGGGGGGGGCCACGTGCCCCGGGCCCCCCTCTTTTCAAGGGCCCCCCGCCGCCCGCATACTCTTACCTGCTGATAGCAGCCGCGGTGCTGCTGACAGAGAGTGGATGCATGCGTCAGTGGGGACCCCGCCGGCCGCCGCATCTGACAGCTGTCAGTTGTTGTCTGACAGCTGTCAGATGCGGCGGCCGGCGGGGTCCCCACTGATGCATGCATCCACTCTCTGTCCGCCGCGGCTGCTGGACCATCTAAAATGGCTGAAATGGAGCTGCTGCGCATGTGCAGCAGCTCCCCCTTCACATGAAGGAGAGAAGGTGAGTCCCCATAGAACAAAAAGAAAATCATATATAAATAAATATGCCATTCACTATGAAGGGTCTTCTTAAACAAGTATATACATATTATTATTTATTTTATCTATATACATATTTATTTTATTGAACCATAACTGATAAAATAAATAATCATATGTATATACATATTTAAGAAGACCCTTCATAGCTTGATTATTAATTGACTGTTTGATTAAATATGCAGCCACCTACAGCAGTAAGAGTGTGTATATGTGTATATATATATATATATATATATATATATATATATATATAAATATATATATATATTCAGGCTACATTTGACATATTTAATCAAGCAATAAAGTAATAATCCTGCTGTGAAGGGTCTTCTTCAATATGTATATACATATTATTATTTATTTTAGCAGTTATATTTCAATAAATATACATTGAACATTAATATTAGACTGGTAGCGCCAATGCCCGATTACATATATATATATATATATATATATATATATATATATATATATGCATACATACAGACACACATAAATATGTTTATATAAATAAATAATCTAGATAAATAATCTAATTAAAGCTTTAATATAAGTGGCAGGATTCGATAATTACTTTAATAATGATTAATAAAATAGAAGGTCCTACATGATATATACTACATAGCTGCACACACACACACACACACACACACACATATATATAAACATATATATATACATATATATATATATATATATATATATATATATATATATATAGACATATGTAGTCAAAATTGGTGTTATGTTATCAATGTTTATTTTTTATGTTAGTTTTAATGTGCGGTATCATTGCTAGTTTTAATGTGCATTATCAATGGTATTTTTAAAGTGTGGTATCAATGCTAGTTTTAGCGCGCAGTATCAGTGCTAGTTTTAGCGTGCAGTATCAGTGCTAGTTTTAGCTTGCGGTATTATTGCTAGTTTTAGTGTACATTATCAATGCTATTTTTAATGTGCGGTTTCAATGCTAGTTTTATTGTGTGGTGTCAATACCCATTTTAATGTGGGCCTTTGATGATTGTTTTAATGTACAGTATTTTAGTTTGTGGAAGCAATGATTTGGCTTATGCAGACAACCTAGGCGAGCCCTCTGGGAGAGCTGTAAGTGTCATACTGTGGGCTGTAGGTGATGTAATGCAGGATGTGTCAATGCCTATAGCCTTATATCCAATGGCGTTATTTTACATGCGTTTTTTACAGAAGTGCTTGTACAATTTACAAGTACCTGTACTAATATTAATATATATATCACGCCCGACATTCAGTGAGCAGCGGCAAGGAGAGAGGATGCTGGGTCCCAGGCACCGCTGAATTGGTAAGAAGAAAGAAGAAAAGACAGAAGATATAGAAGAAAGAAGGTCAAGTATGGTAAGTAAAGAAAGGGAGGGGAATGGTGATAGGAAACGGGAATGGTGATAGGAAACGGGAATGGTGATAGGAAACGGGAATGGTGATAGGAAACAGCAATGGAGGGGCATAAGAATGAAGGAGGGGGCAGAGTGAGGATGCAGAGGGGCACAGAGTGTGTGGAGGCAATGCAGGGGCACAAAGTGTGTGGAGATGATGCAGGGGCACAGAGTGTGGCAATGCAGGGGCACAGAGTGTGTGGAGATGATGCAGGGGCACAGAGTGTGTGGAGATGATGCAGGGGCACAGAGTGTGTGGAGGCAATGCAGGGGCACAGAGTGTGTGGAGATGATGCAGGGGCACAGAGCGTGTGGAGATGATGCAGGGGCACAGAGTGTGTGGAGTTGATGCAGGGGCACAGAGTGTGTGGAGGCGATGCAGGGGCACAGAGTGTGTGGAGGCGATGCAGGGGCACAGAGTGTGTGTATGATGATGCAGGGGCACAGAGTGTGTGTATGATAATGCAGGGGCACAGAGAGTGTGGAGATGATGCAGGGGCACAGAGTGTGTGTGTATGATGATGCAGGGGCACAGAGTGTGTGGAGATGATGCAGGGGCACAGTGTGTATGATGATGCAGGGGCACAGAGTGTGTGTATGATGATGCAGGGGCAAAGAGAGTGTGGAGATGATGCAGTGACACAGAGTGTGTGTATGATGATGCAGGGGCACAGAGAGTGTGGAGATGATGCAGGGGCACAGAGTGTGTGGATGTGATGCAGGAGCAGAGTGTGTGGAGGCGATGCAGGGGCACAGATTGTGTGGATGCGATGCAGGGGCACAGTGTGTGGAGGCGATGCAGGGGCACAGAGTGTGTGGATGCGATGCAGGAGCAGAGTGTGTGGAGGCGATGCAGGGGCACAGATTGTGTGGATGCGATGCAGGGGCACAGTGTGTGGAGGCGATGCAGGGGCACAGAGTGTGTGGATGCGATGCAGGGGCACAGATTGTGTGGATGTGATGCAGGGGCACAGATTGTGTGGATGTGATGCAGGGGCACATTGTGTGGAGGCGATGCAGGGGCACAGAGTGTGTGGAGGCGATGCAGGGGCACAGAGTGTGTGGAGGCGATGCAGGGGCACAGAGTGTGTGGAGATGATGCCGGGGCACAGAGTGTGTGGAGATGATGCAGGGGCACAGAGAGTGTGGAGATGATGCAGGGGCACAGAGTGTGTGTATGATGATGCAGGGGCACAGAGAGTGTGGAGATGATGCAGGGGCACAGTGTGTGGAGGCGATGCAGGGGCACAGAGTGTGTGGATGCGATGCAGGGGCACAGATTGTGTGGATGTGATGCAGGGGCACAGATTGTGTGGATGTGATGCAGGGGCACATTGTGTGGAGGCGATGCAGGGGCACAGAGTGTGTGGAGACGATGCAGAGGCACACAGTGTGTGGATGCAGAGGGGCACAGAGTGTGTGGATGCGATGCAGGGGCACAGATTGTGTGGATGTGATGCAGGGGCACAGATTGTGTGGATGTGATGCAGGGGCACATTGTGTGGAGGCGATGCAGGGGCACAGAGTGTGTGGAGGCGATGCAGGGGCACAGAGTGTGTGGATGATGATGCAGGGGCACAGAGTGTGTGGATGACTCTAAGGGTGCCGCAAACTGTAAAAGTTTGGGAACCACTGCCTTAATTTTAGATCTTAGGGGCCCCCCTGTCTTAAGTGCCCCGGGCCCCCCAAAGCCTTAATCCAGCTCTGGTCACAGCTACTTATCGGTGGCGAAAGCAGGAGCTGTGGTGTGCGCGTCATCAGTGTCTTGCCCGACCTAGAAGATATAAAGAACAACAACTCGCCTTCTCGGGGCAGGGAGCGAGAAGGCAACAGGTGATATAAGGCAATACAGTGTCTAGCACCAACATTATAGTTTTAGTCATACTTGCCAACTCTCCCGGAAAGTCCGGGAGACTCCCGAAATTCGGGTCAGTCTCCCGGGCGAGATGGCATTTCTCCCGCATCCCGGATTTCACCGAGAATCGCGTCATTTGACGCGATTCTCTGTGAATCACGCCATTTTGGAGGGCGGGAGGGACGAGGCCAATCGCGGCATTTTGGCCCCGCCCCCGCGACGCAAATTACGTTTTCACGGCGGGCGGGGCCAAAATTACGCAATTGGCCTCTTCCCGCCCCCTCCTGCCCTCCAGTCACGCCCCCTCTCCTGGTTGGCAACTATGGTTTTAGTGTTACCAGTTATTTTATTGCTGCAAGTGTTAGCTGGTGGAGTTGAAGTAGTCATACAACAGTTATCTGCAACCGTTATGCTTTTCTGTGCTGGAGGAGAAGAGGAGTTGTAATAAAGTTTTATCCTGTTTTGAACGGAGATGGCCTGGCACCCTATATTTCATTTGCACTGCACTAGACTCTGCCCACATGTGACAGTGTTAAACACCCGTGTATTCAGTGGGGGTCTTCTGGTATAGGGTGCCAGTACCCATTAGCTAGGGGCAGAAAGTACTGACTGTAATTGCAATATGGCCTACAAGAGTAACCCTTTACACAAGTATGGGGGAGAACATATACAAAGGATTTAATGTGTGGGATTAGGGAATCTGTGAAAAATAGGGGTGTTTTTATGAGACAAATTCAACTTTTTATTGACATTCTGCATTCACATGGCATATAAAACAGCATTCAATCCGTAATAATCTGCCGTAATTCCACATTACAACACTTGTGTAATGGGGTACAGAGGAGCGTATATGCAAAGAATTTAGTGTCTAGGATTAGAGGAACTGGGAGAAATTGAGGGGTTTTCCATGAAATAGGAGCAGTTTTATTGGCATTTCTGCACTCAGGTGGCATACAAAAAAATGTATCATTCCATAGCAAACAGCCGTCATTTTCATGTAATTCCACGTGTAAAAACTTGACCAAGTATTTTAGTAATAAGTGCGTGGAAATATAAGTTACAGGTGCTATATTTTTAAAGAATGCAAAAATGATAGATTTGCTATCATTATAGCGAATTGGCATTCCTTTTAGCAAAAATGGAGCTCCCATTGCTTTAGTACGTATCGACGTCTATTTCTTGCCCATTACACAACTCCTCCAATCCTCTCTCTCTGCTAATAAAGTACACTGTGCATACAGCTTCACCTTATTTGACGAAATTACCTCCTGACAGCTTGAACTCAATATTTGATAGATTGATTGATAGCAAATGAAGTAAATACGGGCCAATCAGCGCGATGGGCGTGCTTGGATTTTCATTCGTTCCTACTGGAGAGGCGGTGAATAACTCAGCGCCACTCATTGTAACTTTATGTGTCTTCTCGGCTTCCTTTATGGGCTTGGAATCGATTCCTGTATTAAGTCCGATTACGTCACGTTCTCGAGAAGGAGTAAAGCCGGTACGTTTGATAATAATAGAGGTCAAACTGCTCCTTCTAATGATCTATACTCTTTGAGGTTTTGTAGTAAATAACTGGCATAAGAATATATCAAATAAGTTCATAACCGGGTGTGTGAGAAAATGTGCAGTGGTATTTCAGCAGCTTTGTTATTCAGAGTTCACACATATCGCCTACTTTTGGAAATAAGTGATCCTCTATCTTTTTGAAGATTCAAATTTAACTAATTTGTACATTTCAGATGAAATAATCACATCCTATCCCCCACCCCTACAATAATTACAAGACCGTTTATTTGTAAAGCTTTTAGTTTTATTTTCTGTATTGTTCAATATTTCAATCTACAATATTTTAAAAGTAAAACTAATATTTTGTGTTCTAAATAGGTAGAACAGTGCATAATATATTGCAAAATACTATTGGCTGTCTACTTTAGATTCAAATGTATGTGGATACTTGAAATATTTGGATATAATAATGGGAATCATCCTATGTTGGGCATAAATCTATTTGCATAGTATAAAATATGCAAGTTTGTACTGCCCACAAAGAAAGTTCTATGTCTGCAATTGTATGCAGACACTTATGCTGGTTATGCTTGAAGAAGCAGCATGGGGGAGGGAAGGGGTTTGCAACCAAGCACAGTAAGGGCGTGTTTGCATAATTGCAAACTGGAGAAGATCTGCATGGAGTGAGATATGCCTGTCAGTGGCCTTATCACTTGCAGGTGCAGGGCCGGCACCACCATTGGACAGCTCTGTGGGGTGGCGGCACTGTGGCTGAGTAAACACATCAATAATTAATTACCAATTCTGCAGACCATTTTTTCTGCATTGCGACGCTGCTGCAGTGCAGCACTGCATTTTAGTTTGTGCTTTGCTCCTGGCGGTGTTATGATGTCACAACGCTGTCAGTGAGAGGAGCCAAGAGCAGTTAAAGAAGCAAAATGCAGAGAAGTGAGAAAAGAAGAAGAGATGGTATGTACAGGCTACAGAAAACAAGGGGGAGGGGGGGAGAGAGAAGGCTACAGAAAATGAGGGGTGGGACAGAGAAGGTTACAGAAATTGGGGGGGAGGTGGAGAGAGAAGGCTACAGAAAATGCAGTGGCGCACACAGGGGGGGGGGTTCTGGATCTCCAGAAACCCCCCCTCTGCTAACTAGGTGCCCACCATAGTGGCACTGTCCTATACAACAGCCACGGTGATAGGACAGCGCTGCCGAAACAGAGCTGCTCTCGTGTGTTTTGGTTTTTTTTGGGGGTTTTTGGAACAGGGTGCTAGAGACAACGAGGGGGGAAAGACTGGAAATATTGGGAAGCTGTGGCTGAATAAAATAGGAGGGGGGAGGGTTACACTCAAAAATCCACACAATTACAGCCTATTGGGCCCTATTTATTAAGCCATAAACCATGCAAAAATGGCTTTTTCCACAGAGTTTAACTATTTTTACGTAACCTAGATACCTAACAAAAGCCTGATACAGGAGGCATCATAGAGGCTACGTTTCTAATTAAACTGCAGTCCCCATAATTTACAATGGGGACTGCGGTCTGGGGCAATTTAACAAGCTCAAAAAAGCCTAGCTTTTCAGAGCTTGACCCTGATGGTGTTAGCCATTCTACCCTATGGGGAGAGCATTGTGGTAGAAGGATGTTTTGCACATACTTCTACAGAATACATTAACACATGCAAATAAATAGAGAAAGGTCTAGATTATCTATTTAGATTCTCTATTTATTTGCATGTGTTAATGTATTGTGTAGATGTAAAATTAATTATACTAATAGACAGCAAAAGAAGTGAGTCAAGTAGTGGGCAAATACTAAAAAAAATGGTTGCTTAAGCATTAAGCTGTTTATTTATTAAAAGCTTGTGGGCAAGAGGGATATGTGTGCGAAAAAAAGCTGGTTAGGACTCCTAGGGCATGGTTGTATGTAGGAGACAAACCGGTGGGCAGGGGGGCATGTGAATAAAGCTGGTGTTATGCGGGTAGCATGTGTGACAAAATCTGGTGGGCAAGGGGTGGCATTTTTGGAAATTGCTAGTGGACAGAAAAAGTTGGTAGGCAGCAGGGGACATGTCAGTGTATAACAGGTGAATGATTTTTTTTGTTTTTTGTTCTGAAATCTAACATTGGAGCCTCCTCTCTAGATATCCTGTGTTTGCTCCTGGGTAGCCGTGAAACCTGGACAGCATTCTGCAGCTGACATCAGGACATCTGGATATTGGTGCATCTGAACTGCAGCCTTACTAGTTAGTCAGGAGTAGGTTAGAGTTATTATTTTTATTTGACAAGTGTCAAGTGTGTGAGAGGCTAGGAAGCGGGAAATGGGGAGAGGAGGGGTGGTAGGGTAAAGCTTTGCCCTGGGGCGCAGAACAAACTTGTACCAGCCCCGTGCAGGTGCCTGTGAGCTGGTGCAAATACATGTTGGTGATGATGATGGTTTGCCAGAACTAGCTAGCTGCTTCTGATTAGCTGATTGCAGATTAACCTCTGAAGGTGATAGGTGCTTTATTTATTGCTTGTGCATATATTATATGATTCTGTAGGCGTATTAAAGAATTCACTTTTTGCTACCTACACAAGAAGAAATATAACTGCTGTATAATAGAAGGTTTTTATTATTTAAATAATACCTAATAGCAAATGCTGTCAAAACAAATGTTAAAAACTTTTCCTTATACTTATAACCTTTTCAGGGACGGGCTGGGGCAGGGGGGCATATGCCCCCTGGACTGGACCAAAAAAGTCTATTTTGGGCCAATCCCTCCCTAGTCTCTATTGGTGGCTGGCCCCTCCACCGGGACCAGCCACCTTCTTCCATTTGCCGCGGTCCGTCCCCCCTCCCTTCCACTATGTGTGGCCGCCTGCCTTGCTGTCACATGGGATGCGCACCACGTGACTGGTGCCGTCCCATGTGTGAATATTACACAGCGCACGGCGCAGATGGAACCAGGTAATTGTGGGGTGGTATATTGTGTGTGTGACTGGGTCAGCATATTGTCTGTGGGGGGGGGGCAGTTGTTTTATGAGGGGACCAGCATATTGTGTGTGTGTGTGTGTGTGTGGGCCAGTATATTTACTATATGTGTGAAAGAAGTGGGGTCTTAATATAATGTGGGAGGTAGTTTATTAATTTGATAATGGAGTTCAGGTAGGGGATAATTATTGGGTGCTATTTTATTTGTGGGGTGATGGTGGGGTAATTTCATTTAATAGGGGGGCTATGAATTTAAGATGGGGTCATTGGACCTTTAATCTAACACTGGGGTGGTTTGGGAGCTATTAATTGAACATGGGGGGTGTTTGGGGAAAATTCGGTCTATTTATTAAATGTGAATATTAAAAATTTAATGCCCGGGATGGTTGTGGGAAATGGTTATATTTATTAAACATAAATGCTATTCAATTTATTGCTGGGGCTGTTTGGAGGGAGGAAAATAGGTTTGTTTAATAAATGTATATGCTATTAATTTAATGTCAGCCTAATTGGAGGGAAAATATCTATTTTTCATATGTGAATACTATTATTTTAATTTTGGGGCTAGAGGGAGGCCTAATAATAAAAAGTGTGTGCTTTATTTATTTAATGTCGGGGCTGGTTGGAGTTTTTCTAAGTTTCATGTACCCATATTTTCCCAAATAGGGCCCCCAACATTCAGGATCCAGACAAGCAGTAACTGATTTAAAGAGAACAGGAGCCACAAGTGGTGACAGTGACAAGAACAGGTAGGAGAGAGCAGGACAGTCTGGCAGCTGTCCTGAATCTGGTGGGACAGTACCGAATTTGGTTGACTGTTTTGCTTAGGACAGTTGGGAGGTATGTCCTACTTCACCGTGTACTGCTCATGAAGGCAGAACTGTGTGCACCTAACAGTAGTGCACACAGTATTGCCTGTGTATTTGTCTAAAATGATAACCATGCTATATCATAGGGGGTTACCCTGTCTAAAGTGCCTATGCCCCCCCAGAGCCTTAATCCAGCTCTGGGCATAAAAATATATATATGGATTAAACAACACTAAAATAGTCTCTTTTTATATAGATAAATATATACTGTAAGAATGGGCCGATACTTATGGGCCAATGTTGTGTGCTTGCCCCCCAGGCTAAAGTCTGCCAGCCGTCTCCTGAACCCGGCTGAGTGTAAGTACACCTGGCACAGATGCAGTTGGTGCAGAGCTGGATGCATCTTGATATGCATTCGACTCAGCAGATGGGTATCATTTTTATGTGCAGCCTTTTAGCGCTTATTTGATTTTTACAGCACAAAACGGAGTTGTGGGCTATGCTGCACTGTTTCCCTGGTGTGGTTTTTTTTTTTTTTTTTTTTTTATTATTATTTTAAGTGGGCTTTGCAACAATACTCTTGTATGATCTTACATTCAGTTTGGAACACAAGAAAATTGGCCACATCCTGTTTGGCTCTGACTGATAAGCTAGATCTTTGGAAGGATCTGTATCCAATCTGGCCGTAGATATTGGTGTCCAAATTGGAGAAATTCAGCGGTTTTTAGTTTGTTTGTTTTTAAATTCTGTTTATTGATTTTAAAGAAGAGAAAACAACAACAATAAGGACATTCAACATATAAACAATTCCATAAATTAAGGCATCACAATATAAATGATAAAATCAGCTTAATTTATCAGAATAAAAATTGGTTAGATATATTGGTCAAAACAGGTATCCTATGTGCATAACGATGAACAATAACAATATTATAATGGAATGTATAGGATTCGTGAGCATCCATAAACGAGAAAAAAATAAAAAATCCAATGGGGTAATAGGGGATATTAACAGGGGATAGTGAAGGAATGGTAGTTGTTTATGCCAGGGTAACATCAGTTTATGTCAATGAGGGTGAGACCCCCAGTTAAAGGACAAATACATATATGGCGGGGGGGGGGGGGAGTGGAGGACCTCTACAACAGGGAAAACAAGCATGTTTACCAATGATCAGAAATCACCAGTGGTCAACAATCGGTAGCTCAACTGCCTACTTACTACCACGTAGTAAATTCAAACACTTAATATTTTGTTGAACATGGGCTTTTAATGATTCAATGTACAATTCCCACTTTTTATTGAACCATATCCTTCCCTTTTCAATATCGGGGAATGTAGCTTTCCTGTCTGAATAAATAATATCTAATATTGCTGTCTGAAGTTCATCCAAGGTTGGAGGAACCGGGGATGTCCATTGTCTTAGGATCAGCTGTTTGGCTACAGTGACCATTATTGTTAGGGTAGGAAGCAACTCAAAGGAGGGTAAAGCATTCTTCCAGGTATCGAAATTAGTGAGGAGGACTGGTTCTCTAGATGCAGTCATGTGTTTTTTGAAACTATGATTAATGAAATCTGTAACTTTATTCCAAAACTTTTTTTATTTTCCTGCATTCCCAATAATTATGGGACCAATCCAGTATTTGCGTTTTACATTTTGGGCATAGCCCCGTCTTCTCCCTAACAATGAAGCGGTGTCTGGCTTGAGTAATGTAAGCCCTGTGAATCGTTTTTAAATGGACCTCCTGAAAAGTTTTAGTCAGAGATTTCCAAGTGGAATTAAGTAAATCAACGAATTAAGGTGTCTGAGACAGTTACGTTTGGGATATCTTTTTGCCAAGCCTCCAAAGCTTGTTTCCAGGTAGGTATAGAGCCTAGGTTTTTAGATGCAGTCCAGAGGGTTTCATGCATATATTTGAGGCATTTAAAGATGATTGTTCAGGGACGGTCTTTCAAATTTTCCCTCTGTGAACCCAATCTGTGTGCTCGTTCAATATGAATTGTTTCTTTGGTGACTCCTAGAATTCGAGGTAGATCTTTAGAAAGAAAGGATAACAAGGCTGGTCCTTTAACCGTTTCGGGTAGGCCTACTAGGAGGAGGTTATTTCTCTTGAATCTCTTTTCCAAGTCGTCTAGTTTGTTTAACATTTGTTTCTGGGTTTTAACTATAGCGGCAGTAGGAGTATTTTGTCATTAAATTTGATGCAAATTTTCTGCAATTTGGAGTTCATTTGTCTGGACTTGTTAAGTAGTTTGTGAAATCTGGTCTTTAAGTTCTTGTATTGTCGCAGTGAATTTGTTCCCTTGTTGTTGCATTAATGGTTCCATTGTTTCTTTGATTGCTCATACAACAGCTTCATATGATAGAGGAGTAGGATGTGTCACTAACTGCCCGAATACGGATTGGGAAGGGGTGTGAGAGTTGGCGTCTGTAGACATTGGAGCATCACACAGGTCTTTATTATACACCCTGATGGATGGGACAATAACGCGTCTACCATTTTTTTTCTTTCATTTTCATTATTTTGTGGTTTGCCAGATGTAGAAGCAATAACAAATTTATCCATTATAGGTGAAAGAGGAGATAAGTTAGTGTTTCAAACAAATCAGGTAAATCCCATCTAGTTCCAGACGGAGAGAGTGTTAACCATCAAAAATTACATTATAGATGTTTTCACACCAATATGAATACATTTTTCAGTTGTAATATTGCAAATATCTACCAGGTGGTATTTTTGATATATGTAGATAACAAATGGGAGATGAGAAAGGGCAGTAAAAACATAATGTCCCATATAAATTTTTTTAACCAGTATTAAAAGTTTTTTTTACTGGTAATTAAATGGTACAGCAGTGTAATTATAATTATGATGTTAAAGGCAGAATAGATGTAGAGATTTGAAATGATGTAGTGCAGTGTAATGTAAAGAATCACCATTGGCGAAATGGCTGCAGATGAATATAAATAAGGATATACATATATGCAGTCTTGCACTCACCAAAATGCCAGTTTAAGCAGATGAGAAAAGACTATTTGCTGTAGTGGTTTTATGGTAATGGGAGTGAGCTATATTTTCAATAGGGTCATGTAATGAGATGCGATTGTAGGTGATATTTGTATGGATGGTGAGGATTAGCGTGTTTCGCTTAGTGATTAGGAGAAATTAATTTATAATATACCTCTTCATATGTCCAGGATCCCACTGATGCTGCGCCATTTATGATGACACTTCCAGTAGTGTATGAAACTGGCAGCTGGTAATGCGAGAGTGTCAGTGGTGTTAAATAGGGCTCTGAGATAAGAGCAGGCCCTAGGAATCAAGGACTTAATTTAGGGTCTTGAGTAAATATATTTGGTTCAGTGGTGTCTAAGTAGTCTAGGGTTCAAACCCGTTGAGCCAAGGCTTCAAGGATCTTTGTAAAGATTGTGTAAAATGACTCCTAGGAAGATAGATACGGAACTAACTGAAGAAACAACTGGCCATTTTGGCTTCCAAGCAACGCCCCCTGGTTATGTTCAACATGTGGATTCCATCACTGCTATTGATAATAGCCACTGGCCAACCGCATTATCACATTGTCAGCCATGAATAGTTCAGATGAATATCAATAATTGTTGGGCATCTATGGTGGTTAGTGGAGCACCACACACACCAGAATTTTGGACCAGTTTTATCTAAATCGACCAAATTGGTTGTAAAAACAATTTTTGCGTGTGTCCACTTTAAAGGTCACTTCATCCCCTCCTTTGAAAACAAATACAAAAGATCAATTACCATGTATACTTGGGGAGTTGGCAGATAAGTGTGGTTTTATGCATAAAATGAAACTAGCATGTTATTTTGTTTGGATGGAGATATTAAAATAAATTTACATACATTAATACATTTATTAATTTATTCCTTAATGTAATTATAAATATACTTTTTTTTAAGAATACACACTGACTAGTAATATGAAAATATGCAGACTGCATGGTGTCCAATTTCTACACTTTGATTGGGACAGAGATTTGTGTAGGTTATAGTCCAGATCAAGAGTCAGTCAAGTACAATGTGATTAAAGATTAACTCCTTACACTTTCTGCTGTTTCATCCTACAGCTCATACTGCAAAGACATGTCTGCTCTGCTAAAAGGTATTTCTCTATGTTAATATTTCTGCTGTGTGTAATAATGTGAACCATGGTATTTATATATCTGCATGGATTGTTGTTGTTCATGACTAAGACAGATCTGTTCATTAGTAACATTTCAATCATGTTTCCTGCATGTGCACTTCTTGTAGAAATGCCATTGAATGAATGAGAAAAGCTCTCATTTCACAGGACTGGCATAATAAATAAATGAGCAGTGTGCCTTTGCCCTCAAATCTTCAACCAGCCACGACCATGGGGTCCCCCTGCCATAATGAAAAATATTATTAGCTAGTAGGCGCAAAGCTGAACGGAGTGGGGAGGTTACGAAAAAAAATTGCACCACACACACAGCAATTGTGGACCCTGTTTTGTCTAAATCAGCCAAAGTGGTTGACAAAATATCCACGTGTGGCCACCTTAGTGGTCATTTCATTCCCCCTTCTGAAAGCAAATACAACAGATCAGTTACCTTATAAACTTAGGGAATAGGCAGATAATACTTTGGTTCCCTGTATAAAATGAAACTAGCATGTTATTTTGTTTGGAGGGAGATTTTAAAGCAAATTTACATACAGTAATGCATTTATTAATTGATTCCTTAATGTAATAAAGTTTTCTTTTTTAAGTATACACAATACCTAGTAATATCAAAATATGCAGATTGCATGGTGATAGGTGACTATAGGTCAGGGGTTGGCAACCTTTTTCTATCGGAGTGCCACCTAAAATCTAGTGAAGCCCAGGTGTGCCAGTTGGGTGTGATATAGAGATAGAGATATATATATATATATATATTATATACACAGCACCGCCGCGGACGCTTCTTTGACAGCGCCACGGCTGCTGTATAGGACAGTGGCCACTTAGTTAGCACAGGGGGGGGGGTTTAGAGACTCAGAAACCCCCCCCTGCGTGCGCCACTGATATATACACATACATACATACATACATACATACATACAGGGCTGCCTAGAGCAATTCATGGCCCCAGTATAGCAACTTCATGTGTCCCCCTTTATAGTCAAGCATGGAAAAAAAAAATGTTGTGCCGCCGCAGAGCAAGTGGTCGTACAATTGGGGGCGTGGCAGTGCATCATTGGGGGCTTGTCTAGCAGGTGAAAAGCACCAGGCCACCCTCTTACAGAAAAATGCATTACTCACACATACCCCCTTGCTCAGCAGCTTTGCTCACATATGTCCCCTCTGCCCACATGCTTTAATCACACTTGCCCCCCCTCTGCCCAGCACCTTTAGTCACACATGCCCCCTCTCCAGCACACCTTCTTACCTTATTCTCTACTGCACAGCATGGGAAGATATCCAGCAGCTCGCCGAGTACCATGTGACCACTGCAGTCACATGACCTGGCGTCTGAAGATACCTGAGCTGAAGGGGATTTAGCTATTACCGATCCCCCCTGCACTCAATAAAAAAAAATAAAAAAAAGTACTTTTAAAATAAAAAATGTATTTTCAAAGATAGGTCTCCAGTGGGGACTCGGGCCACCAAGCAGGCCCGGGCAATTTGTAGCCGCCCCCTTCCCTCTCGGCTATATATATATATATATATATATATATATATATATATATATATATATATCATTTTATGAGGCTAATATCATATTAACAGTAAGGGACCAGCAAAATAACGTTATGCCGCACAGTAGTGCCCCAGTTCACATCATACCTCATAATTGTCCCCAATGCATGCGCAGAAGCTCAGTTTCGGCCATCATTGGCTGCTTTGCTGAAGCAGCTTCAGCGTCGGCGTGCCAGACAAAAGTGGTCCATTCTAGTACTCTGGTGGGCATTACCACCTGGTGTTATTTGGAGAAGAAAAGAAGCTGAAGCCCTACTTATAACTGCCTTCTAACGAGGAGATCTTGTGAGATCCAAGGAGGTATCCCAGCCCAGACATGGTCACAGATCAGCGACTGCAGATCTGTAAAGTATTTGGATGGAATGCTGATAGGAAGTGTCTGATGGGAGGTACAATACTATGGGTAAAATGTTCATCTTGATGATATTTATCCTCCCTAGTCAGGAGAAGTCACAGAATGCAACAGGTCGAGCTCTGAGCTCCATTTAGAGATTAAAGGCACAAAATTTGCCTTGAACAAGTCTTGAGGAGGCTTTGGCGTTGAGTAAACCAAAATATTTGATATGAGTGGAGTGCCAGATGAAGTAAATGTCATGCTCCGTGCCATTCAATGTGACCAGTGGAATTGAGAGATTCAGAGCCACTGATTTAGAATAATATATTTTGAAGTTGTATAAATTGCTAAATATTTAGAATTCTAACCATAATTTTGAAAGGGAAATTGCAGGCTGTCAGGTGCCGTCCCTGTGCTCTTCCATCCGCATAGGGATCGACACCTTCTATGTCACAGGAAGTTGCATCTGGTTGCCAAGCAACTACACATCAGTCCCGGCTGCCCGACGGCTCCCCCTGTAGATACGTGTCCCATTGCTTGGCCAGGGGGACACTACTCTGCAACGGCTGTGGCTGCTGATGTCAGCATTGTTGGCAATCACTTCTCCTCACAAACTATTTAAAGAAGGCTCTGGCACCAGTAGGGTGCAAGAATTAGGTCCCCTAGCTCCAGGCTTTCATGTAGTTCCAGACTTTCCGTCTGACTCCACAATTCCGGATTTGGCTCTCCCTGACACTTCCTTTCGATTCTTCCTTGGGCTCTGTAATAATACTCTTCTAGTATTTGACTTCGACTTGTCTGACTAGTCATTTGGATCTTCCTTGTGTACTGCGCTGTCCACACAGCTTGACCTCAGCTTCCGATTATTTCTATCTATCTCACTGAGTGCCCTACAGGAGAACCGCGACCTGCACATCTCTCCCAGCTAAATCCAAACTCCTTTGCCGGCTTTTGGGGGTCCCTGGTGAAAACCAGAGATGCGTTAGACTTTGTACCTCCAGACAGAGTTGCGCCAAAATGAGCAGATAGCACCATGTTCCTGACACAGGCTTAGTAATAATAGCCAACAGGTCATCTGCAAATAGGGCCAATTTGTGATCTGTTTCGACCCCTACCTGGACACCTGTGAAATCCAGGTTCATCCATATTGAGTTGGCTGGGGCCTCCATACAGAGGATGAAAACCAAAGGGGATAGTGGGCAACCCTGCCTGGTTCCATTCATGGTGTGAAAGGGAGCCATTGATTTTAATTTTGGTTGTGTGGTTCTTATACAAAGAACAGAGTATGTGTAAGCAGGTAGGACCCAATTGAGTGACTAGTGTGAGAAACCTGCCTCAGCTGACACGTCATTAAAAGCCCTAAGGAGTTTTAGCTTTGTCCTAAAGGATTTGTAATAAGTTATGGTGAAACCGCTTGGGCCCGGGCTTTAACTGAAGAGGAGGATGAGATTGCTTCTTCTAGTTCGGACAAAGTAAATGATTTGTTCAAAGTGTCTCTGACTTCTTCCAAGATTTTGGGAAAATTGCACTTACAAAAATAGTGGGCTATTCTTTTTTTTTTTTTTGCGTAATATCTACAGATGTAGAAGGTCAGCGATATTTTAAAGATTAGTATGGAATGGAAGGCATATTGCATTATTGAAATCAGTCTTTACCATTGTACATAATCCCCTGGCTCGGTGAGACAACTTGGTTTGTTTCCCCATTGATAGTATTTATGTTTGCACTGTCTCCAGACTATCTTTGTCCTAACATATTAGATCTTATTAAGGACAAGTCTCTCTTCCATTAGTTCCGCCTTGGTGAGTTTGTAGTTTCCGAATCTTTACATTTTAGCAGTTGTTGCTCTTTAAGTGCTTATATTTTTTAATAAACTGCCTAATTGGACAAGCTTAACCCTAAGGAAGCATTTATGGGTTTCTTGGTCATTATGGACAATATACTAGTCATTCCTGGACTCCAGTTAGGATTTGCATTATGGGTCTTGGAGAAATAAGTTTTTCAGTCTCCACCTTCATTTTCTTGAAGGACCGGTGCTAAAAGATGATGAGAGATAAATGGGAGCGTGGTATAACCAAGACACATGACCTATCCTGGCATACCTTAAGTGCAGATGTCTATGACTGATAAATAGTCTGTCAGGGGCCCACTAGGAATTGATGGATGAATACTTGCCAGTAGTTTGCACTACTGAGCAAAGAGGAGCAGAGTCTAACACGCCCCAGGTGTTCACCAGGGACCCCTGCAAGGAGTTTTGGGCTTTGTTGTGTGAGAAATGTAGGTCGCGGCCCTCAATTTCAGTCGCTGGCGAGGCAGCTGAAGTCAGCAAGAGTAGTCAAGGTAGCCAAAGTCATAACCGGGAATCCAATCAGAATCCGTAAAGAGAAATGATAGTCCAGGATGCCGGGGCCAAAACCATGTGATCCATCAGAATCAGATACCAAAAAGGGGTCAGGAATAGCAAGAGTGAAGCCGGGAATTCTGTAGAACTTATTCAGCATAATTAGTAATGCTGGAGCAGGAACCAATAGGAGATTCAATACTCTTGCAACGACTGACTGCCAGATTCTACCTTATATTGGCAATCCAATTTCCCCAGGTGGTCAGTGACATCATCTGATGACTGACCCCCGATAGGAGAAGGGAAAGCGCATCCCGTTGCCTAGCAACTGATGCACATGTGCAAATTGGAAGCCAGAAAGCAGGGATCACACCTGACAGTACCCCTTACAGATACATTTATCCTTAGCCAGACCTCCTTTCAGAGGAAAGTCTTTCTTGAACTTGGCCAAAAGACGTGGGGTATGCGTCTCCTCTACATTGGCCCAAGACCCTTCTTCAGGACCTTAGCCCTTCCAGTTGACTGGATGCTGCAATTTCTTTTGAATGTTCGGGAATCCAGAATTAGTTCGACCTCAAACTCCTTTCCTAACTGGTTCTTGACAGGAAGGTTCTTTAAATATGTGTTCAGAACTAAAGGTTTCAGCAGGAAAATGTGGAATACATTATGACTCTTGAGTGAAGAAGGTAACTGTATCTTGGAGGTCACGGGATTAGTTACTTGTAAAATGTGAAAGAACTGCGAATTCAATCAGAACCAGAATCAGTAAAGCGAAAGTAGTCCAGAAAGCCGGGGTTAGAGCCAGGTGATCCATCAGAACCAGAATTGGATACCAAAGAGTGTTCAGAAATGGCAAGAGTCAAGCTGGGAAGTTAGTAGAACTTATGCAGCACAGTTAGTAATGCTGGAGTAGGGGCCAACAGGATACTCAATACTCTTGCAAAGACTGACTGTCAGATTTTGCATTATATAGGCAATCCAATTGCCCCAGGTGGTCAATGACATCATCAGACGACTGACCACCAATAGAACAAAATAACTATAATAACCATTGCCTAGCAACAGGTGCGCATGTACAAACCAGCCGAACGGGGAGCCAGAAGTCGCATCCCGTTGCTATGTAACTGACACGCTGACCCAAGACAGAGAAGGTGTCTGTCCCTGTGATAAGGTAGGTAAGCAGGGATGGCGCAGGAATCTATTTCTAGAATAAGCAGAGTAGGGATAAAAGAAAACATTATATTCTCTATCGGTTTGGTGTAGGAAGAGCCACGGATCGGCCAACTGGAAGTTGTGAAAGATGCGTCTTACCTTTCGATGTAAGGATGTCTCAGTATGCCACCAGAGATAGCGACTTGGTTCCAGTGTCCAATTGAGGTTGCCACCCAGGACCACAACACCTTTCAAACGAGACTCCAACATCTCCAAATTCTCAGCAAGAAACACTGCTTAAATTTAGTTGGGAGCATAAAAGTTAATAAAAGAACGTCGACAGTGATAAATTGTACATTTCACCAAGAGCCCCCATCCCCCAAAAGAGTTATGTGATACATCTGTAATTGTCAAGCGCTTAGAGAGCAGAAAGGCAACTCCCTTAGATTTCCTGTTTGGGTTATTACAATAGAAAACATGTGGGTAATTTATACTTCGCAACATAGGGATGAATCCAAGTTTAAAGTGAGTCTCTTGAATAAAGACTGAGTTATTTGTGTGAGAGGCATGCAATACTTGAGATCAATTTTTTTTTTCTTTTTCTTTTTCTAGAAAAATTAAGTCCTTTTTGCATCGATCAAGCAGATCTTTAATGTGTGTTAGGTGGGGCATCAGAACAACTATTCTTGATGGACAGCATATTTTACTACAGCAAACAGAATTACCCATGGTCCCCAAGGACCAAAGTTTAGGGAGAGGTGATGACAAGGGGGTAAAAATATGTTTTAGTGCAGTGTGCACGATGTACTGGAGGTAACCAAGATTGCAAAACGAGACTAACCTATGTTTTGCGTAAATACTTTCAGTAACAATGGAATGCCTTACCTTGTAGTACGGTAAGTTGCAAAGGTTAGTAAGTTACAGAGCTGCATTACTAAATGTTTATCTTTAATTAAAGCTGGATCAGCAGCTCCCGATCAAATTAAGGGTCCTAGACTAGAGTGAGAGCTACACTCAATGACATTGTACCAGCTTCACAATTTAACACTGACCAGCTCAATAAGAGAAGAGATCTCCTCTGAGAAAAGTTTGTAATGCCCTGACCTGAGCCTGAATTGCGGATAAGCCAGAGACTAACAAGATACCTTAAACTAGAACAATACTTGCTCTCTGTTTCAGTGTAACTTTACGAGCACTAAAGTCTAAACGGCAAATGAAGTAGAAATCAACTATACTAAACATGGACTTTGGCTTAAGCGATCTCCCGCCATGGAAACTTTGAAAACAACAGCACAGAATTTCACATAAAGTCCCAAATTAGCAGAGGTAGTAGTTAGTGCAAAGTCAAATCCTTTGGGTTGCCGTGTCTCGAGGCTTTGGGGCTTCTATGTGGATTGTGCCACCTTTCCACCACCTCTCCTGTTGTGGAAGAGAGGGAGGTACAAAGAGAGTACACCAATCTTGCTATTTCTGTAGTGTGACTTTCGGAAGGTCTAAATTAAAACAGAACTGATCAAGGTCTGAGGGATCTTTTAGAAGTACTTGTTTCCTATTGCGGGATGCTTGTAAGCTGAGTAGGAAGTCCCAATGATATTTGACGTTGTGACTCCTCAGCTAATCTGTGAAAGGCTTTATGCTTGTCTGTTGTTGCAAGATGTGCCAGGAGGTCCTGGTACACCTGAATTTTATGCCCATCAAAATCAATCCCATCTAGCTTCCCCACCTTACGAAGAAACGCATCCTTTTGGGAATGATAATGCCGTCTGCATATAATGTCTCTGGGTCACTCGGGGCCTTTAAGACTTTACTCTCTCTGGGCCCTGTCAAATATTATTTGGGCATTGGGATCCTGTTCAAGCTCTTCATTAAAATTTTTATGAAGACTTCCACGATGTCTTGCGGAGGGATATCTTCCGGGATCCTTTTAATTCAGAAATTATTGCGCCTGCCCCCATTGTTAATGTCATATACTCTAGCCCGCAGATCTTACAATTCAGTGGCTTGGCACAAGATGGATTCCTGGATGCTAGTGATACAATCAGCCAAGACAGGTCTGCATGCATTTTAGATACAGCTGATGAAACAGTTTATTGTAATTTCCGCTCTAAGGCCAGAATATCCTGTTTGGTTGACTGGGACTTGATGTTTTGGATAATCTTGCTAATTCTAGTCTTCTCTAATGAAATGGCCTCACAATTAGATTGAGGGGCGCTCTTTTTCTCCATCTGTAAATGTGTGGGCGAAGAGTCAGAAAAAGTGGATGAATTGTCGGTGGGGGGGATTTTTGAGGTATTGTCGCATATCTGTTTGTGGTGAAGGCTAACTTTGCCCATGGAGAGAATGAGTAGCTGACCAATATTGGTTACATCCAGAACAATAAAAGTTATCTGGGTAAGAGCATATGTAGGAACATGTCGGACAATTTCCCTCAGAAACATTTTGGGCCTTAAAGTCTAACGGCTACATTAGAGAAAATATTATGCCCTATTGTTAAACCTTTTCATAGAGATTTTGTGGCTGCATGCAGCAATAACATAAAATGGCCACTTCCCGGCTGAACTACCAGGATCCAGTTGTCCCTCCTTGGTAACGTGACATGCAGGCTTAAATGAAGCATTAGTCACCTTTTTATATTCGACCCTATGTTTCTAGTGCTAGTCAGTGAGTGTCCAGTTTGATTCGTATCACAGAGACATAATCCGTTGTTAAATAGCAATGCTTATCTAACCCAATAAGAAACCGGATTGTATCCAAATGCAGTAGTGTTGCTATGAAAATCTCCCCAATGCAGTAATAAATCGCTGATAATTGTGATCTGTTCTAAATGGTACAGTGGATATTAAAAAGTCCACCCACCCTTATTAAAATTGCAGTTACTTGACGTTTTTGTTGGTTACAATGTCTCCTCATTAAAGGTGTGGGGAAAAAGTCTAATTTAGCTTGATTTTAGGATATACTTCTCAAACACCTGCAGTTTCAATGAGGGTATATAGACTTGTTTATATCCACTGTACCAGTTAACTAACATTAGGCCACTAATACAAGATATCTATTCTTGCAGAGCTTCAGTGAGTTATAGATCAGGCTCCCTCAGTCCAAATTTGATCGTCTAAAAGTTAATAAAATAACCTCCCATGTCTCTTTGCAAGCCATCAAAATTGTCACACGATTTCTGTGGCATTGAATCAGTTTGACATCCATGCAATTGACGCTTCTGCAAATTAAATATATTTAACCCTGTACCCAAAAACCGAAAAGGCACTATCACTCTATCTTTTTAAAAATTTGTTTTTGTCTGCCCACTCCAACATTTGCTTGGATGAACTAAAACATAGCATAAAACATAAACATTGGTTTGGTCATGATTGGACGAAAATCGCCCAGACATTAGTAGCCTAGTTAAGATATTAAATTATATTTAGCAAGTATCCTTATAGAAAAAACTGAAAGCTGTAATCGGATACATTGAAAACTGATTGTAGACAGTTGTTTGGAGCAGTGAGCAATGTTTTTACTTTTTGCAGCAAGCACATTGCTGTGATAAAGTGCAAGCCTGCAAAATGGTGTATGTGGGTCACACTCCATACAGAAACACCCTTATAATATGAAATATGTATGTGTTTGGTCTCACCATCAATATATATCTAGCACAATAAAAATATGCAATATTAGTTCTTATTTTGATCAAAACCTTTAAGCTGCGACCTAGCGTCAGCAGTCCTCATTACTTCAACATGTATCTATGATTCAGATGCTATTGAAATGCAATTAAAATTAACTACATATAAAACATTCCTGCTGGCAGCATTTTGTAGGAAAATACTCTATTTTACATAAATGTTGGTAAATAGTTTCAATACTTCTTGCTGTCAGAATTGATGTTCCAATTTTATGTTAAATGTTATATATATTATATAATTTTTTATTATTATGCCATAAATCAGAATTGCAGTTCAAAGTTCCCTGGGGACACTTAGCAGCCAAAGCCTGGGGTCCATCTGAAGGCCGTCCTGTTCTCTGCCTGCACGGTTGGTTAGATAATGCCAACACATTCGACAGACTCATTCCTTTGCTTCCACAAGGTAAGTTCATAACTTGTAAGCCACTACTAAGGATTAACATTTTGTTTCTGTAGCTCCAACATATTGCACAGCACTTCACAGAAAATTTTGTAATGATTTTACATCAGTCCCTTATTTGTATGTGCTTCTCAGTTAATCCTTTTATCACTGGGGATGTACAAGTCTAGATTGTTGAGTGGTGTATTCAATTCAAATTCTCACTGGGGTAAATTTCTCAGAAAACAGCGGAGATTGTGGAAATAGAAATGGAGAGTAAGACGCATTTTGAAGCCCTGATAGTGCAAGGAACCAATCGGGCAATGAAGTCTTGCAAGACTTTTTTTTATTATACTAAAAGTTTATGTAAAGCAGTGGCGGATCCAGGGGGGGACGATCGCCCCCCCCCCCCCCCCTAGCAGACACTTGCTGCCGACGGCTGCACAGTATGTGCAGGTCCGTCCAGCCGTGACAGGCAGGGACAGTGTGCTGCCCGGCTGCTCTGATTGTGTTTAAAACACAATGAGAGCAGCCGGGCAGTACACTGTTCCTGCCTGTCACGGCTGGACGGACCTGCACATACTGTGCAGCCGTCGGCAGCCTAAACTGTTAGAAAGGGGCAGGGCCTAAATCGCCACCCCTAAATCGCCCCGGGTACAGTAGTTTTTTAGATCCGCCCCTGATGTAAAGCAATCAAATCCGATAATACATTTTGTATTTGCATTGTTTAGTCATAGACATGTCTATGACTGGAAAGTTCTTGTGTGCAGACTGTCCCAGAAATAGAACCACAAAATTCTTTCAATTAGAGGTAAAGGGAAGTCTCTGGTTAAAATAAACAGACACAGGTGCAGATGCAAATCAACCTACTCTTAGACTGGAGGCCCAGAAGACCTGGAAGGGGCCTGATGAATTGAGCCTGCCCTCTCTCTATTCATAACCCCAAGAACCCATAGCACTTTATTTTTTACAGCTGAGAAACACACTGGAATAAGTACTTGCCTGTATATCTCAGCATTAAGGACACCATTGATCCTGAGCAAATCCCCAACTCTATCTGCTGAAATGCAGTCCCACCATGCTTCACTGTTGCTACAGACACTCATTATTGTACACCTCTGCTGTTTGCAAGCATTCTTACTTTGCAGCATTTTGTCCACACCTGTGTGTGCGCGCGTGTGTGTGTGTGTGTATGTATATATATGTGTGTGTGTGTGTATGTGTATATATGTGTGTATATGTATATATATATATATATATATATATATATATATATATATATATATATATATATATATATATATATATATATATATTTTATATTTTTTAGTTTTTCATGGGTAGAAACTGCTATACAATATCGCGTATAAATGTTATATAGGCTCGCTAATCTTGAAAAACTCTTTTTTTCCTGATAGCCCTTATCTGCAAATTGATAAATAGACAAATGTAACTTTAAAATATCAGGTATTGATTAAGAAATATATAGGGTATGGAAAAATATTTTAACATACCTTCTTCAAGCAAAACAAGTAAATCTGAACAACTGCAAACACCAGTATCACATTACAATGTTTCTCTTTTCCCCCGGCCATACTTCAGCTATATTTTACACATCAAGTAGTATACAATCTGAATCTGATTTTGGTATTTCTGTAGCAGAAATGGCCACAGAAGTAAGACACATAATAACTACTTTATTAGATCAAAAACTTTATAATGCTTCAAATATCTATTAATACCTTGATTGAACATCTAGAATCCAATACCAAGCTATCTTTGAGACCGAACAGAGGATCAGTAATACAGATGATAAAATATTGCCTATGCAAAATACAATTGAGATGCAACAAAACTCTATTATATCATTAACTGAAAAAGTAGACTATTTAGAAAACCGTTATCGACTGAATAATTTGCGCTTTATTGATATTCCGGAAGAAGTGAAAGACCCTGATTTGTTGGAGTATCTTAGTTAAGACCTTATACATGCTTTAAATATTTCTCATTGATTAGGACCAGAAAATATCCCTCCGAAAAATGTTAATTGCCCTACACATGGTATAGCAAAATTCCTTAATTTACAAGTTAAAGAGAATATTCTTGCTGCATATAGGAAATCTAAATCTATAATTGTGAGAGACGTTAAGATCCTTATATTTCAAGATTTCGCTGTGACAGTTTGATGATAAACTTATTTTCTTTCAAGATTCTGTCCTGGCTAGAAAACATCCACATTTGTTACAGAAAGTACCATACAAACCATTAAAACAAGATGTATTGTTTTAAAATATATACTATGAATGTAGTTCTACTTATGAATGTATTTATTTTTTTTTTTTCATTGTTTAGAAACCGTAGCATTCAAGTATATCAGTTGGAGAAAAGGTTGAAAATGGTGGAACTCATTGATAATTATTAAATATGCACAGGATATGAAAAGTTTAAATGTTGTTGTTGAATTAAATATAGGAATGTGCTTTCATTTGAGTGTCGGGCTCCGACGTGGCCCTGTTGTGTTACTAGGGAATTCGTAGAGCTGGGGCGAATTTCCTTCTCATTATAAAATGGAAAGACTTTATGGTCAGATTTGTAAATGAGAAGTAATGACAGCCATTACTGTATCTCATAAAACTACATTAAGGTCAACAGCCTCTCGTATAAGGATTCTGTCATACCTGTTAATACCCCAAATAAAAGATGTAGAATACTTACACATCTAAAAACTTTTCACACAGATGTGGGTCTCCTACAGGAGACACATTGGAAAACTTTCACAAAACCCTTCTCTTAAAAGCAGTTGGATTGAGGAATGGATATCGATTTCATTTACGAGTAAAAAGAGAGTAGTTGCCATCCTCTTGGGGAAAACGGCTACAATATGTAAAAGGTGAGGTTATCCAAGATGTTGAGGGGAAATATGTTTTGGTGGATATATAACAGGTCTGCCCCAAAAAAATTTTGGACAGCTGTTTTGGTTTCGTTGACTGATTCTTACGTTTTTTGGTGCGCTGAATCCAAAAATGACAGCCATTTTGTCCTGGGACGTCAGGTTTTCAAACAAACGGGTGGTCATCGTTTAAAAAAATCTCTTAATGCAAATATATTTTATTTACATGAAAAATATTAATTCATTTGCACAGGTGACAACAAAATTAACACCACACTCCAGCAGATTGCTTGTGAAATCGTCTTTTTTTTTAAACTCTAAACTTCTTTTTGAGCTTTTCCTCTTGTAGGTGGCTTCCGGAAGATCCCTGTACAACATCCAGCTGTAGTCAGCCATCATCGTAATACTCCATTTACCTTGATACCTTCTTTCCATGTCTTTTTTCTATCTTGATGGAAACGTTCTCCCTGCTCTTCACTCACTGCTCCCAAATTTTCAGAAAAATAGTCAAGGTGTGAGTTGAGAAAATGGACTTTTAAGCTCATGGAGCAACCAAGCTTGTAAAATGCATTCAACATTGTTTCCACCATTTCCTTGTAATTTGGGTCCTTTTGGCTTCCCAAAAAGTTTTTTATGACCACAGTAAAGGCAACCCAAGCTTCTTTTTGAGTTGAAGTCATTAAACTGATGAAGTCTTTGTCGGATATGAGTTTTTTAATATCCAGGCCAACAAAAACCCCCTCTTTCAGTTTAAATCTTTTAAATCCCCACATACCAACCAGTTTTGGTTTTGATAACCCACTTTCTTGAGTACCAACTCCAAGTTCTCATAAGTCTCCTTCAAGTACACCGAATGAGCAACAGGAATGGATGCATAACGGCCACCATTGTGAAGTAAAACTGCTTTTAAGCTTCTTTTGGAATCAGCTTCTTTTGGAGTCATTGAAAAGCTTCCATTCAGAAGAATCATATTGAATGTGGAACTGAGTCATCAACCCCTCTAAATCAGAGGAAAACACCAAATTGCCCTCATGAAAAAAGTAAGACAGTCTTTTTCCCGATGTCTGTACTATGCAAAAGATGTAGCTTCCATCAACAAATTTTTGCTTTTAAGTCTAGAACCAAGTAATTCAGTAGATTTCTTAGGTAGATCTAGGTCTCTCACCAAATCATTGCGTTCCTCTTGCGAGAAAAGTTTTGGTTCGTCAACTTCAACATCTGAAGAACTTGATCCATCTTCAGGCTGAGGTACAGTTGCATTCTCGATTGGCCAATTGACTTCATTCAGGTTTGTAGGAGGGTCGGGCACAGGGACGTCTGGACCATGGGGAATGGGACGAATAGCAGAAGGAAGATTGGATTACGTGATGGTGCACTTCCACTTTGAATTGTACCCCTTCACATCACAGGAACAGAAATAACAATCATCACTATGATTCTTTTGCTCGCGCCACGTCATAGGAATTCTAAATTGAAAAGCTTTTATCTTGCCTTTTGACCAATTACGAAGATCTTCGACACACCGCTTACAAACTTTATGAGGAGCCCAAACTTTATCTTGGTCACCAAGTTTTAATTTGAAATAAATGAATTAAACTTTCCTAACAAAATCCGTAATATTCAACTGCTGCTTTTTCACCATGAACTCTCCACATATGAAACAGAAACTGTCAGGCGAATTTACACACTTTCTTGGAGGCATTGCACTAATTTTGAACCACACAGACAATAGCAGGATGACAACTGAAAAGAAATACAAGATTGTGGAGGAATCAGAGAACAAGTTAATGCATGAAAGAACATGTCTGGGCAGGCCCTAGCAAGCACACTCAACAATGCAGTGATCACCATCAGGACCAATAAACATGTATTTTCATGTTTTTGGGAGTACTGGCAGTGAAAATAAATTTGTTTTTCCATGTTCAGTTTTTTTTTCCCCCAAGTATGATGAATTTGAAATTTAGCGATTTCCAGGTACCTGTTTGACCAAGGCACATTTCAATTGTGAAAAAACCTGACGTCCCAGGAAAAAATGGTGGTCATTTTCGAATTCAGCGTATCAGAAAACATAAGAATCAGATAAAATTATGAAAAAAGCTTTTTGGTTGCAGACATGTGTAATTAATGGTGAAAATTTGGTAAATCCATGTTGAATAATAAATGCCACTGCGAGGTCTTTTACATATCAATCTAAAGTGCACCACACACTTTCTCGTATTGATTACATTAGGATTTGTAATGGCGTTTCCCTTCTTATTTTGCACAAAATTAAAACTTTAAATTATTTTTGGGGAAAATATGGGCTAAATATGCTAATGATGATCAACCGCATAGAGAGAGCTTTTTGGCAGACTGCAAAAGTTGTTTTGCGGGGCCATATTATCACATATTCAGCAGCAAAAAATAAGGTATGCAAGTAACAATATCAGGGCTTACACTCATTAATGAGTGTTGGTTATGATTTTTTAAAAATAATCCAAAGCTCTCAACTTTGGAGACTTCTAAACAAAAAAAGAAAGATGTGCTTGAGGCTTATCTGCTAAACCATGTAAATAACAAAATAGCATATGATGACAATACATTTTATAGAGGGGGCAGCAAGCAGGTAAACTGTTAGCGCATACAGCTAGACAGCAAGAAACAAGATCATTTATTACATCAATTATAGATGAACCCACAGGAGAGAGAAGCATCTCTGCAAAGATATTGCTAAGCAGTTTCATAAATCTACACAAAAAGAGAAAGTTAAATCTGAATAAATTAGAACGAGAAGGTTTACGCCAACTAAGGGAGGATGACGAGTTGGTGGTGAAACCAGCTGACAAATGGGGAGGGACACTCTTAATGGGCAAACCACATTACATTAAAGAAGCCTTTAGACTTCTAAGTGATCAGGAGACATATGAAATCCTGAAGACAGACCAGACCCTACAGGAAAATAGAAAAAGGAACTCTAAAGAGATTCTAGATCAAAGTGTAGAATCTAGTATTCCGAACAAAAGTGAACATGAATATCAGGACATTAAAACACCAAGGTGTAAATGTATCAATATGCGAGTTCTTCAACACCCGCGTGTTCAGCCTCTTCCGCGATTAAATTTCAAGCGGCGCTGCATTGTAAAGGGAAGTTAACCCTTTACAATGCAGCGCCGCTTGAAATTTAATCGCGGAAGAGGCTGAACACGCGGGTGTTGAAGAACCCGCATATTGATACATTTACCCCCAAGACTTGCAGTCTTTTATTTTCTGCCTAAAATTCATAAAAATCTGACCAATCCACTTGGCAGACTGATTTGTATCAGAATTTGGGTCAGTGGCTGCTAATTTATAGGAATGTATTGATTAAATTGTTATAACTGCTAGTGACTAAGCAGAAGAGCTATCTCAAAGATACAACATAAGTTCTCAATATGCTCAAAGATACTGAATGGCAGGAAGGGAACTTTGTGTGTATGTATTTGTGTGTGTGTGTGTGTGTGTGTGTGTGTGTGTATGTGTATGTGTGTGTGTATATATATATATATATATATATATATATATATATATATATATATATATATATATATAATCTACTATATAAATGCCTAGTGGCGTGTGTGGGGAAAAAAAACAAACCCCAAGCTGCAGCGCCACCTGCTGGGCAGAGTTATACACTGACCTATGTATTTCTTGAAGGAGAAGTGACAGTTGGGAGTGGTTGGTGGTTGCCGGGGGTGACAGTGGGGAGTTTTTAACACCTTAAGTAGCTTGATGAAGGATGTGGCGATGAAGATGAAGGATGAGGTGATGGAGAAAAATGATGAGGTGGTGACATGTGGACAAAACCACGTTAAAAAAGGGCGCTTGCGTCGGGAAGTAACGCTCTTCCCCTGAGGAGACCTTTTTAACACCTTAAGTAGCTTGATTTGACTAGAATGCATGAGTATCATGCACGGGTTAACTTGTATGTATGTATGTGTGTATGTGTATATATATATATATATATATATATACGCACATTATGTAATATGTATATGGTCAGGAAAGAAGAACTGGAAGCCTAGAATATATAAACACAAATCAATTGAACCTACAGTTTACTGCAAACATTAACAGTAAAAAAGCAGAATATTTACATCTAGAGATCTTTGTGGAGAATGGGAGACTTGAAACGAGAACCTTTTTTAAAAAAGGTAGATTGCAGTAACCACATACTAGCTACAAGCAACCACCATAGCAATTGGCTTCATAGCATTCCGAGTGGCCAATTTCTAAGCGTACAGAGAAATTGCTCTTAAGACTCGGATTACGCAATACAGACAGGAAAATACGGGAACAATTTCTTGAACGAATCTACAATCCCAAAACTGTAAACTCACAATTTGAGAAAATACAGACGTTAGACAGACAGGACAGGCAGGAATTGTTGAGATGTTATGAGAAGAAGGATAACACAAAAGAATTACACAAAGTGAGGTTTTTTTACAAGATTTAGTGATCAGGCAATCCAGTTGAAGTAAATTGTTAAATGGCACTGACCCATCATAGTAAAAGAGGATAAGTTGGAAGGGATAATACAGGCAATGCCAACAGTTGTATTCTGGAAATATCAAAATCTAAAAAATGACTTGGTACAATGAAAGTCAAAGAAACTACGGTAGAAGGAACTTCGCTTAATAGAGGAAGCTTTTACCAATGTCATAGATGGGTCTTACAAATGCTGCCACCACTGGATTCCTTCTGGGTAACTGTTGCTGCTAGGGTACCCCCTTGCTGGTATCCCTGACCTCTTATTATGGATCATGGTTGCTGTGGATGGATCCCCTCTGGCCTATCACATTGGCCAGAGCTGTTTTTTGTAACAGGCAGAGTGGTGGTACCGGAAAGCTAGGTCCAAACCTCAGTACAGCCAGGAACGGATTAGAGTTGGGTCTAATCTGTAGGTCACAGGAATTTCAGTGTGGAAGAAGTTGTCAAGCAAGTGATGCTTATTTGCTTTCACACTGGTTTATGGTACCAGTGATCAAGAGGTCAGAAGAATTAAGAATGATACATTTCAGTACAAATCAGTGCTATTTTATACAGTTTTGGACACCGCCTCGCAGGGTTTAAAGTTTCCCTTTACAAGGCACCGCCGTTTTAAATGTAAACGCCGAACTCGCGGGTATTGAAGAACCCGGAGCTTAATACATTTACCCCCTAATGTTTTTGCTATCTCTCTCTGATGGGTTTGTTTTGATTTTTCAGCCTAATGATGGCTTACTTCACTGATAGTGACAACTCTTTGGATCTCAGCAACAGATTCCAAATGCAAATGTCACACCTAGAATCAACTCCAGACCTTTTACCTGCTTAATTGATGATGAAATAACGAGGGAATAGCCCACACATGTCCATGAAATGGCTTTTGAGTCGATTGTCCCATTACTTTTGGCCCCTTAAAAAGTGGGAGGTACATATAGAAACCGTTGTAATTCATACACCGTCCACCTGATTTGGATGTAAATGCCCTCAAATTAAAATCTGCAGTTAAAGCACATCTTGTTAGTTTCATTCAAATCCATTGTGGTGGTGTATAGAGCCCAAAATATCAGAATTGTGTCAATGTCCCAATATTTATGGACTTGACTGTATATATCTCTAATCCGCAATAATGTTTACAATATCTTTTGGATTTGGATTAGTGTCTGGATTTACGATACATATAGCATATAGCAATATTATCTCCTGAATGGGAGATACTGGGGATTATGGATAAATCTCTTAAATGTACTAAAGGGAGTAAAAAATTACTCCTGATTATCTCTGCAGTTGCAATAAAATGTATCCTGCAGTTTTGGATACAACATCAATCTCCTTTCTTAATGGTATTCAAGGATAAGTTGGCATATGTATTTAATAGGATAGAGGGTCAAAAAGCTATTTAATATATGGGAGAGTTATATTATCTCCCTTCTCCTGGAGATTAAAAATCAGATTTATAAAACCAGAGTTAAATAACTATTCTCTTATTGATTTATGAGTGGTTATGAGATAGGAGGGCCACGTCAGAGTGCTGATAAATAAAATATCAGGGTAGACGTGACATATGTTGTATATGTTATATATTCTGTGTGTTTTGATACCTTGGATAGAAAATATTGATTGATGAGGAGCACATTTGTATAAAATAATATTCAATAACTATACATATTTTAGTTTATTTGTATGTGTTGATGAACTTGAAGTTGATTTAAATATAAATAATAATAAAAAAACAACAACCATTGTACCTGTTTTAGTATAAAACAGAAAATTGTATACTACACATTACCCAACAATTAGATCAAGAATTTCAGTTGTAAACCTTACCATGAATTATTCAATTGGTTCTTTTACAGAAAATCACTATGTAGCTCTGGATTTCTCGGGGCATGGACAATCCTCTCACCTACCTCAAGGGATTAGGTATCAACATTTGGACTATGTAACAGACATACATAGAGTTGTGACAAGTAAGTTGCACGGGATATAGTTTTAGAACCAGGGTCTTTAGAGGTTTGGGAAATAATTGTGTATGTTTATTATTATTATTATTATTATTGTTATCCTTTTATATGGTGCCACAAGATTTCCATAGCGCTGTACACAATACAAACAGTAGACCATGCATACAGTAGAACAAGGGTTATCCAACCTTTTAGCTTCCCTGGGCCACATTGGAAGGCGACAAGTTGTTTTGGGCCGCACATAAAATACACTAGCACTAATGATAGCTGATGTTGTTGCTCAGTGCTTTAATGACATGCTAATGGCTGCTGTCAAACATCATGTGATATTGTTACAACATTTTATGAAGGGCTTCAATACAGCAGTCATTAAGACAGGAAGATAAGGTCTGTGATTCTCCAGGACCAGGTGAGTTTATGCACTGGTCAGCGTCCCTTGAAATAATAAAAATGAAAAAAACACCGTTAACTTACCCTTTAATCGGCTTGTTCTCTGATCCTCTTCTCTTGTTTTTTCCGTATCACTGCTGCTGATAGTTCGCGCGGGTGACTCCTATGTGCTGTACTCTGCAATGGATGTCTGACGTGATGACGTCACGCCCGACATTCACTGCGAGCGCCACACGGAGGAGGAGACCAGGGAGGGACCGCGTGACCACAAGGGAAGTATTTTCTTATCTTTTTATTTTTTTGCAGGATTTTTTTTTTCATTAACAGCGCTGCCCCCTTGCCACAACCAAAACTCCTGCTGGGCCACATTTATAGGCATGCTGGGCCGCATGTGGCCCGCAGGCCACGGGTTGGACAACCCTGTAGTAGACCATACAGGGTATAACAATACAGAACAATAAACGAGTAATACCAAGACTCCAGAACGTTCATTCCCAATTCCAGTCCTCATAGACCCCTAAAAGTGCATGTTTTCCATATCTCTTTGCTGGAGCGCAGGTGTATTCATTACTAACTGACACATTTTGAAATATCCAAGGGTGGTACCTGGAAAAGTGCAGCAGGACTCGATATCAGGAGTGGGTCTAGTTGTTTTCTTTATGGAGCGCGGTTTAACAATTCTGTCAGTCTCCTACCAAACAGAGTTGTAACTAGGTATTTTTGTGTTCTGAACAAGGTTGTGCCATACTACACTATGGGGTAAATATATCAAGCTGCGAGTTTCTGGTGGGTTTGAAAAGTGGAGGTGTTGCCCTCAGCAATCAATCCGATTCTAGCTTTCACTTTAGAATGTACTAAACAAATGATGGCCAGAATCTGATTGGTTGCTATAAGCAACATCTCCACTTTTCATACCCGTTGGAAACTTGCAGCATGATAAATTTATTCTTATGTGTCGCACAAAATAATGTATTTTAGTATTCAAATCACAAGACTTGAGTTTTTGTAAATGATTTTTTTTTTTTTTTTCCACCATTAGTATTTTTTATTAGTTTTCAAAAATATTAGGGATACAGAAAGCAAAACAGGGAGGGTAATTGAAGGACAGACTGAAAAAGGGGTGGAGGGAAAGGGTACATAGCGGCATAAGAACACATCATTATATTGTCATCAATTCACTATAAATATATGAGGACCTAGGCCTTCTCAACTGGGGGATCACGCTATTCACATACAACCAGGGGTTGGCTGTGTCAATTGGGGACACTCTAAGTGCAGGTGCTAAGGTCTGTGAGGTGAAGTTGGAGCAAGCAATGGGGAACCCCTCTTCTTCAGTGACATACACATACCAGTTGTAATTGATTTTAATAATATAAATCTGTTTTATATTTAACACAAAATGGTAATAATCACTAGAAAAAGAATAAAAAATAGTACAACAATGAGATCTATATAAAAAAAAGTGTATTCAATAAGACAAAATGCAAGGATAGGAGCAAATAGCAATTATAAGAAAAATGTCATCAAAGGTGACACACATACATCACAAAATGCAATCTTTGTTTTTCACTTCTTGCAAAACGATTGTGAGGATTTACCGCAATGCTGGCAATGGGTGACAGGTAATAGTGCACCGTTTTCAATGACAACTGCAGCATAATCACCTTTATAGAACAAAAGATTACTGTATAATGCAACACTCTTATATACCATTTATTGTACACTCTGCACTTTTGCTAAAGGTCAAGACAGTTAGAACTAAAATATCCCTTGCTGCCTGCGGATGGCCGCCTGTCTCTTCCGGCTGAAGATGTCCCGTTGCTTAGTAATGGGACGCAGATCCTTTCGGCCAGCTCTTCTGTGAACGCACATGCGTGCTAGTTGCGTCATGCCCTTCCTAACAGATGTCTGCGGTCAGTGACATCCCTGACCGCCAAGGGGGCATCTATCAGGATCTACCTGCCTCTATTTAAACCAGTCTCTGGCAACATTAGTGTGCCAGCGTATTGGGCTCACCCCTTACTCTAGATTTCCTGCTCCTCAGCATTGCCTGCTCATTCTGTCCGTGTTTCCTGGTTCTGATTAGGCTTGCTCATTGACCTCTCTCTTGATCCTGATTTGGCTACTATGTTATTGTTTTTGCTTCCCTCGCCATTTTCCTGTCTCACGACTTGGTATCTCATTTCCTGGCTGGTTTTGACTTTGGACTGTCTGACTCCTTGCTGTTCACCTCTATTTCACCGGTGACTGTCTTGGAGAACTGCAACCTGTGTGTCTCTTGCAGCCATGCCTATACCTACTTGTAGGGGTCCATGGTAAACACCAAGGATATGTTAGACTCCATGCCTACAGTTGTGCTTATACCGGCAGATAGCTTCCATCTCATACTCGTTTATGACACAAACTTAATAAAGCCCTCAATTCTACCAAGCTTTGCACTAGCAGAGTTTGGATTTCTGTTACCTTGTTGGAGCTTCAAAGAGTCTTGTTATTTTGCCTGTTCATCAACTTCAGCTTCATCCCTCATTGTTATACCTTCTCTAACCCAACAACTTCATTTTACAAACAGACTAAATGGAACAAAACTGTCTTTTCACACAATCTACATTGTGTACATGCATTTATACGTGAAGTTGAACGCAGACTCCAAATGATAGATACATATTGGCAGGCTTTCATCACTGTTTGCTCATTTATCATAGCGAATATCCATTTACATTTAATATATAAAAAAATTGTGCTTGCATCTGTAGGGGCTATGTGCTATGTTTCCCCTGTGTACATGTTATGGAATAACCACCCTTTTTGTTTACTAAAGATAAAATTTTATTTCCTCCATGGCAGCCAATCAAATGGTTAATTCTTAAATAGCTGAGTAGAGATAGGGAAAAATTTGATGCCCCCGGAAAGCATATTATATTTCTTTTCCTTTTCTTCCTTGTCTCTTTCTTTCTTGTGTCTTCAAAAGCTGAACAAGGCAGTGGCAGTGTAGCTAGAATTTTTTTTAAATTTTATTATGTCTGTTTTGGGCTTACCTGTTCCGGAGAGGATCCAGAAGGCCCTGGTGTTGCATACTCAGGGATTAGTTCCCTTGGGACTGTTCTCAACTACTGAGGTAAGGCGGCATTTGGATTTGAAAGTGTTCCGTGGCATGTCCTCAATCGTGACCTAAGCGGCTGACATTATATTCGAGTAAGTGCTCAAGGAGGAGGATACACGTTGTTCCATCTCTAAGTGTGGGACACAGCCTGCAAAATGGAGCCAGAACCTGCCTCCAAAAAGCCAAAGGACACCCGCAAGGGTAAGCCTTTATTAACGGGTGTTGAAGCTAGCTTAAGTTGTAGTTGATCTATTTCCTTATATTATTTCCTTCTCTGTACTCTTACAGTGCCTGTAGAATAAACAAAAACTATGAAATGAGATAATCGTGTTTGTGATAAAGAATTTCCGGATTATTATGTGGAAGCCTAATGCATGGCATGTATCCCTAAGCACAATAGCCCAGTACAACCCCCAGACCAGTTTTTGAGGAGTTAAAAAGGACAAGATTTCACATGGGCATACACTGGGATCAGGTATAGGAATTATCTTCAGAGCTCTTGATGCTGAACATGGAGAAGACTATAGGGATATAGGCATCATCTACCTGGAGGATGATTTATTTGGGGAGAAACAACATAAATGCAGGGTAATGCTGAATAAATAATCGGATCAGTACAAGAAACAATCTAATTTGAGATTTGACACCATGGGCTAGATTTACTAAGCTGCGGGTTTGAAAAAGTGGGGATGTTGCCTATAGCAACCAATCAGATTCTAGCTTTCTATAGGCAACATCCCCACTTTTTCAAACCCGCAGCTTAGTAAATCTGGCCCCATGTAACCTTTTCAGGACGAAGAGACCAATATAGCGTAACGCTTCCTGGTGTGTAGTCAGCTGCTAACCTCCAATAAGCCGGGTGGTAAATCTGGATAAAATATCTATGAAGAAGAAGAAGAAACGGAACATCTAATAGTGTAGTATTTAGGATGTAGATCCAAATATAAGGTGATATTAGTTATGTGTACCAAATATGTGAGATAGTAAGGCACATCCATATTGAGGTCCAAGGCTTCTAAACTTTAGCTTGATGGGCTCCGTGGCTTGTGGTAAGAAAAATAGAAGCACCCAGAGATAGTGTAATACTGTTTAGAAATTGTGGTACACCAACCCCACCACAATTGCTAAAGTGTACCAGATGCGGAAGAAAAACATGCTCATCTCACAAAGATGACTTCATCAGGAGGAAGAAGATTATCTGTTAACATTAGTATGTTTAAATAATGCGTATATATATCTATATATGTGTGTGTGTATATATAAATATATATAAAAATTATACACTATTGCTCTTACGCTGTACATTTAAGGAGACGCCGGGTGTAGCGCCAGTACAATGTTTTTTTTTTCAATGCATTCTTCATTGTACTGGCGCTACACCCGGCGCCTCCTTAAATAAATAAAATAAAATAATGACAGTATCGCTCTATATACTTGCATAATTTTGCCCGGACAGACTCTTCATGAGCCGCGTTTATGTGAAGTCGCTTTTGCAAGCTGTTGGGGAAAACCACTATCGGTATGCCCTCCATCGCTGTTCTCATGTAGGGCTAATTGCTGTCGGGGTTTGGGAACTCGTTATTTAGTACCCAAGGTATTTATTTTGCCGGTTTTTTTTGGGGGGGGGGTTCTTTTTAATGCTATATATATATAAATAAATTAGTAATTTGGACATGACCCTTATTAGAATGGTTGCCTGGGTAATTCTCCTAATGGTGGGAAATTACTTGATGTCATTGCATGGAGAGCAAACTTTCAGGGCTCCTTTACACTGATGATAGCTCTTAATGACATAATTCTTAATGACATTGGTTGTATGTTTGGAGTCGTTGTCCTGCTGCAGAATAAATTTGGAGCTAATCGGACGCCTCCCTGATGATATTGCATGATGGATAAGTACTTGCCTGTATTTGTCAGCATTGATGACACCATTAATCCTGACCAAATCCCCAAGTCCATTTGCTGAAAAATAGACCCAAATTTGTAAGTAACCTCCACCAATCTTCACTGTTTGAGGCTCCAAGGATTAGGTTTCCATGGCCGAGCAACCGCACACAAACCTCAGATCACCATGCGCAATACCAAACTTCATCTGGAGTATTGTAAAACACACTGCCTTTTGACTGGATTTGGCGGATGGCAGGAGAACACTGCCTACCCAAATTCGCACTGCCAACTGTAAAGTTTGGAGAAGGAATAATTTTCTGGTACTGTTTTTTTATGGTTTTGCCTTACTGGAGCTGATAGGCTCAGGTTAATCGCAATACTATAGCATTCTATGTGACATTCTAGAGATCTGAGTTTTTCCCAGTTTGGGGAAGGCTCTTTGTTGTTTCAGCATGACAATGGCCCCATGCATCAAGCGAGGTCCATCAAAAATGTATTTCCCGAGTTTGGTGGAAAGCCTTCCCAGAAGAGTGGATGCTGTTATAGTGGCAAAGGGTGAACCAATTCCATATTAATAGCAATGGCCCATTAATTTGGAATGAGGTGTTCAGCAAGCACATGTGGATGAGATGTTCAGTTGTCCTCATACTTTTGGCCATGTAGTATACATATTTATAGCCTTTAGCACCCAGTTTCAAGATTTCTCTACTGATGTAGCAAACATAGTCTCATTTTGTTTTATTTATTTTTTTTACTCAGCTTTAGGATGGAGAAAATTCTCGATTGTAGCACACAGCATGGGTAAGAGATTCATAATTTTTCATTGTTTAACAAAATTTTACTAGTAACACAAGAAAAATGCTATTAATGTGCTGTCTCCTGAATTGGGTCCTACCTGTAGTGCTGCTGCGAAATCGGAGGCACTCCCTACCTTTCTAGTACATAAACCAAAAACAAATAATTCCTAGCGTACTGCAATACAGTTATGCAAAATATAACTTTGTGGTTAGAGAGTCGGAGTCTTTGTATTAATGTTAAAAACTTGACATTTTAAAACATTTTAATTGTTAAATTACAAACAATTAAATGTTCTATATCAATAGTTGCACATCTTGCCTCAGTAACTCATAATAGCAATAACAAGGCAGATATATTAGTTATAAATCAACATATAAAATTCATGTGGATCCACAATCTAAAAGTTAAAATTTAAAATTATATAGCCAACTGTCCGGTCCCTTAACAGGTACCTGGCATTAATTAGCTAGATTAAACATTTCTGTCTTTTCCACACAAATAAATTGTTATGGGTAACAATAACTCCATAGAAATGGAAAGACTTTTGTCAAACACTCACAAGAGCTTTATTCACAGGTCTGAATTGCTGTTACCTTAATTGATGTACAGAGAAGATAACGGAGGGAAAGCTTTATAAAGAGGTTATCTCTGCTCCGGTCTTATGTTATATTGATCCTTGCCGTATTTAGTCCAAGCTGTGCAGCGCTCTAATTACGGTCACTTGGGATCGTTGCTGCTCACACATCTATTCCTCTCCTCTCTTAGGTATTGGATCCTCTGCATTGTAAGAATGCCTTTTAGTCTCGCCATGTTTGGAGTCCACAGGATTAAAAGTTTAGTTCATGAATGTTTCTAAAATGGTGCAGTTCCTTCGCGTTGTAGTATTCCTTTCAGTGTTGGAATACAACGCGAAGGAACTGCACCATTTTAGAAACATTCATAAACCTAGCAAGGGATCAGACAGTTGGCTATATAATTTTAACATTTAGATTGTGGATCCACATGAATTTTATATGTTGATTTGTACCTTGTGTTGCTATTATGAGTTACTGAGGCAAGATGTGCAACCATTGACTATTAAAATGTCAAGTTTTTAACATTAATACAAAGACTCTCACTCTCTACCCACAAAGTTATATTTTGCATAACTGTATTGCAGTGTGCTGGGGAAATTTTACTACTAGTTTTTTTTGTTTTTTATTAAAAAATATTATGTTTTTTTTATCTTTAGGAGGTGTAGTTGCTGGACTGGTAAGTCCCCTCTTAAAAAATTTTATGCAACGTAATAACCAGTGAATAAGCAATTGCATATTGTACTCCAAAGCAAGATCAGTAAATCTAGTCTCAAGTTGGCTAATAATTTCCTGAAATGTAAATAGAAAGTGTTATTATTGCTATAGTATAACAAAACAGCTTACAAAGTAAATATGCTTGTCTAGTCACTTGCTCATTAATTACCTCTCTATCAGCAGTAGAATTTGTATCCCTCCCTTGGCACCCCTGGACTTCAGTTGACCAGCTGCTGCAGTAAAGTACACAGCTCTATTCAAATAAATAAGTCAGAGTGCCTTCTTCCTGCATAGATGTCATGGTCATCCAATCAGGTGGACTTTTTTAAATTTGATTCATTCACATTCTCTTTGGCTTGTACTGTCCTGCAGTTGGAGGGCTATAATCTGACTATGAAGTAGAGTTAAGAACTCTGCCTGAAGATACAAAGAATTTACCAAAAAAGGAGTGTTCTGTATTTATGAAATGTTGCAGGATGTCATATGCAAGCTGTGACAGACCCGGGCCTTATATTGAGAATATCGTGCCAACCCGGTCTGTCCTCAGTGGGCCAACTGAACAACCATGGCCCACTCTGTTATTAAATGCCGCTCGGTGGCCAGATCTGTTATTGCTGTGGTGTCCAGAGAGGGAGGGGAGAGGCAGCTCACAGGATGTGTGAATCGGCTGTGGACCCTGTGACATCAAAAAGTAGTGGAACGGGTTAAAAAGAGGAGGGTCAGGACCTTATCTAAAATCAGGAGGGGGTCTCTCCCTGTTTGCTAACTATTGTTCTAGCAAGTCTGCAACACAGTCCGAATGGCACCAACACCGCAGGGGGGAGACCACTGATGTCATGCACTATTTTTCATCCCTGTTACCACCCAAACTCTTCACACCACCAATCACAAGAGGACAATGAGTGGGGGGTTGTGGAAGGGACAAAAGGGAGCTGTCTGGGGGAGGGGGGTGGTTGTTGGAGAATCTTGAGACAGAGAGGACTTGGACTGTTGGAGAGTAACCGTATTCTCGCAGGGCCTTAAAGGAATGCTTGAGGCAGGAGCTTCTTGACAGAGACCGGACAGTGTACCTCTAGGACTGATTCTGTTACCACTCCATCGGGAGACACTCGCAGATTCTGGGGAATTGGTGAGCCTACATCGGTAGGGAGACTATACCCAGGGTCCCACCAAGCTGGTGGAGAGTTGGCCGAGCGCTGGGATCAGCAAGATACACAGACCCACCTTAAGGATCAGAAACCGTGGCCCACTTGGATTGTCAGCTGTGGATTTTATTACCAGGAGTTTGGGCCTGCTAGGACTCTGTGCTTGGAGGTAACCTGCTGGGGACTTTGTTGGGGAGCTTTTACTTGCACTGGTGATTTTCTGACACTTGATATATTTGGTGGGGGAACAAGTTTCTCCTTGGGGAGCACTGTTGTATTTTACTAATTGTGTACACTTTGTTTAATAAAAGGGATTATTATTTATTTCCTGTCTCCTTACCTGTGTGACCTGTGAACCTAGAGGACAGGGTATCTAGTGAGCTTTGGTTCTAACCCCGGTGTCCTCACAATTTTGGTGGCAAGCAGTGGGGTCACACAGTCCCAACGTTTGGGTAGAGCGCAGGGACTCGTATCCAGATACGGTCAGGCTCTGTAAGGACACAAGGCAACAGTCTGTCAGCACCAGTGTTGGTAAAAAAAGAACCTAGCTGGGAAGTCAGCAGGAATGGCCACAGAAGCAGAGCAGATCAGTTTAAAAGCCACAGAGAGATTCTATATGAAAACAAGGAAACAACATTTGCAGGGGTTCTGCAGAACCAAAGGGGTGGACTTTGATGACACAGACGTGTGTGAAGTTCTGGTGGCCAAACTAATGGAATGGGAAAAGGCTCACCCTGAGGAGATGGAAGAGTCAGAGGTGGAGGAGGAGGAGGCCAAAGACCAGCCACAGAGACGCCCCAGTGGGACACAACCCAGACCACCGTCTGGCACTCCAGCAGTGCTGCAAGATTGGCTGACAGCACTGGGGGAAAGGGCAACCCTGCATGAAAGGGCAGCCGTACTCCAAGCAATGTTGGGGGTAGCAATTGAGGTACCCCAGATTCAGAGAGAAGAAGGTCGGGGAGCGGCCCAGTTGAGACCTCAGCTGGGATATAGTGGAGTCCCAATTTTTAAAGAGGCAGATGCAGACATTGATTCCCATCTCCAGGTTTTTGAAAACTTGATGGGAGTCCATGGGATTGAGGAGGAAGAGTGGTCCAAATATCTGGGACCCAGCCTGACTGGGAGAGCGCTGGAAGCTTACCAGGCTCTAAGCCCTCAAGAATGTGGGGATTATGGTACGGTAAAAAAGGCGCTGATAGTAAAATTCCAGTTAATTGCAGAGACCTACAGATACAAGTTCAGGACTTTGAATAAAGGAGGGTCACAGTCGCACCAGGAATTTGCCAGCCAGCTACAGAGGGCCTGCGAGAAATGGTTGGAAGGGAAAGGGGCCCGCTCCGCTAAGCAAATTAAAGAGCTCATTATGCTGGAGCAGCTGACTCTAAAAATGGCCCCAGAGATCCGGGAATGGCTGGCGGACAGAAAACCTGAGACCCTGGAGAAGGCAGCAGGACTAGCTGATGAGTATGTGGTGAGTCGGCCCAGGTGGAGAGCCCCTAGTATGCCTAGTCAAGCAGCTGCAGGGAGGGGGAGCCGACCAATTCCAGCAAGTCTAGCGACACCTGGAGCCCCCTTTATTAGAGAGAACTCTGCCCGGAATCCAAGAGATGAACCAGCCCGATCCAGACCCTGGGACCCTGGGACCTGAATCCAAAGAGGTGCTATCGGTGCAACCAGGTGGGGCACTTCCAGAGAGATTGTCCCCATACCAGAGGTCCGATCCCAGGAGCCAGAGCTGCACCAGTGGCCGCTGTACAGTATGCCCCAGGAGATTTTGAAATCGGCATTGAGGCCGAGCCACCCTGTCCTGATGTGCCAGAGGCAAGGGACGGGGTGTATGTGGTGAACCTGATTTTGGGGGAGGGGAGGCAGAGCCCTAGGAATATGCAGGGTCATCTACAGGACGTGTGGGTGGGGAACTGCAAGGTCCAGGGGTTGAGAGACTCAGGAGCATCCCTGACCCTGGTGGAGCCTGATATAATTAAAAGATCCCAAGTTATGGAGGGACAGCAGGTCCGGATTTCAACGGTGGGGGGCCATCTTGTAGATATTCAGGTGGCCCGGGTACATTTGGATTGGGGGGCGGGATTTGGAATGGTGGAGGTGGGCATCCTGGATGGACTACCAGCAAAAGTGATTTTGGGGAATGATTTGGGCCAGGGATTGGTCACTCACTTTGTGCAAGCTGTGACCCGCAGCCAGAGCCGAGTGCAAGCCACAGCTGCACAAGAAGCCGCAACGCCAAGGAGACCACCAAGACTAACCCCGGCAACCAGAACCAAGGAGCCAGAGGCAGCACCGTTGGTGAGTAACCCTAAAAGATCTGATGTTGTACCAGAAATTGATTTGGGTGAGGAGGACAGAAGGGAATTTAGGAAGGCACAACAGACTGACCCATCCCTAGCCAAACTGAGGAGTGCAGCAGACGCTGGGGGAGGGGAAGTGGCAGGCAGTAAAGTAGTGTGGACAAAGGGCTGTTATATAGGGTAGTCACCCCCACCCTAGATCAAGACCCATGGACAGAAGTGAAGCAGTTGGTAGTACCCTGGGCTTACCGGACCCATTTATTAGCGCTGGCCCATGACATTCCAGCAGCTGGGCACTTTGGGACCAGAAAAACGTTGGCCCGGGTGTTGCAGACTTTTTTCTGGCCTCAAGTCACCCAGGATGTGAAACGGTACAAAGCCTCCTGTGACACCGGCCAGAGAATAGGGAGAGCCCCTAAGAAAGTCCCACTACAATCCCTGCCTATAATTGTCCATTAGCCATCCCCAGTTACACTGGAAAAAGATTCATCCTCACCCTGGTGGACTTTGCCACCAGATACCCAGAGGCAGTAGCCCTGTCGTCCATAGACGCAGAGCATGTGGCCCAGGCTCTGGTGGACATTTTCAGCCGGGTAGGATATCCCAGGGAAGTGGTTACTGACCAGGGGACCCAATTCCAAGGGGACCTAGTCCAGACCCTATGGGAAAAGTGGGGCATTAAGCCCCTGCGAACCACTCCGTACCATCCCCAGACCAATGGGTTATGTGAGCGTTTCAATGGAACGCTGAAACACCTCCTGAAGGCATATGTACAGTCTGAAGGGAGAGACTGGGACAGGGCCCTGCAGCAGCTCCTGTTTGCATACAGGGAAGTGCCCCAGGAGTCCACCGGATACTCTCCTTTCGAACTTTTGTATGGCCGGAGGGTACAAGGCCCCCTAGACCTGGTTAGAGAGAGCTGGGAAGGAACATTCCAGGCCAATGAGCAGCCTATCCTTAAATATGTAGAGAAGATGAGGGAGAGGATGAAGAGAGTAGCGCAGCTGGCGCAAGGCCATTTAAAAGGAGCCCAGGCAAGACAGAAAGAGTGGTACGATGCCCACGCTCAGGATAGGAAGCTGAACACAGGACAGAAGGTGATGGTGGTAGTCCCAATGAGACGGAATAAACTTCAAGCCACCTGGAATGGCCCATACAAAGTGGTGAGGCAGGTAGGGCCGGTCAACTGGATGATGAGGAAACCTGGCTGAAAACCTTCCACATCAATCGACTAAAAGGTTATGTGGAACGGCAGATGGCAGCAATGGTGGTGTGTTGTCCCCCCATGGGTCCCACAGAGGTAGACCCCCTACCCTACTGGAGATGATAGGGGAGGTGAGTGAGGAAAAAGGGGTGGAGACAGTGACAGTGGGGATGCAGCTAGGAGAGGGACAGAGGCAGGAAATGAGGGAGGTGCTGGAGAAGGAGCAAGCCCAATTTACCTGTAGGCCCGGGCGTACCCACCTAGCCACCCACCATGTAGACACGGGGAAGGAGAAGCCCATAAGGCAGGTAGCATACCGCATGACCCCCGCAGTACTGGCCCAAGTACAGAAGGAGATAGAGGAAATGCTGGCCTTAGGAGTAATTAAGAAGTCAAATAGTCCATGGGCTGCAGGGGTGGTATTGGTCCCGAAGAAGGATGGGACCACCCTCTTCTGTGTGGACTATCGTAAACTAAATGAGGTCACCACCACTGATGCTTATCTCATGGGCCGAATAGATGAGCTACTAGACAGGCTAGGGGAAGCCAAGTTTGTGTCCACTTTGGATCTGAGTAAGGGCTATTGGCAAATTCCCCTCACCCCCGAGGCTCAGGAGCGGTCAGCCTTTATAACCCCACTGGCATTGTTTGAATGTACGACAATGCCCTTTGGGATGAAAAATGCTCCAGCCACATTCCAACGGATGATTGATGACCTGTTGGGGGGGGGGGGGGGGGGTGTCAGGAATTTGCCCAGGCTTACTTAGATGACATTGCCATCTTCAGCCTGACGTGGGAGGATCACTTAGTGCAAGTGTCAGAGGTCCTGAGAAGAATCAGGCAGGCAGGGTTGACCCTTCCACTAGACAAATGCTTCATGGGCATGGCAGAAGTGCAATACTTGGGGCACCGTGTTGGTGGGGGAATCATACGACCTGAACCGGCAAAAGTAGAAGCCATTGTTCAGTGGCCCCGACCCACCAACCAAAAGCAGGTACGAGCGTTCCTCGGGATCGCAGGGTACTACAGAAAATTCGTGCCTCAATATAGCACTGTTGCCAGGCCCCTTACTGACTTGACAAAGAAAAAATACTCCAGACATATAGAATGGACCCCAGAGTGCGAGGGAGCCTTTGACGCTCTGAAGGCAGCAATGACCCAGTCCCCAGTGTTAGCAGCCCCAGACTTCAAGAAACGATTTCTGGTACAGACAGATGCTTCAGGGTGTGGACTCGGTGCTGTGCTCAGCCAAGTGGGTGAGGATGGGCATGAGTACCCAGTGGTTTATTTATCCCGAAAGCTGGTGGATAGAGAGATAGCCTATGCCACAATTGAAAAAGAAGGCCTGGCCATAGTGTGGGCCTTAAAGAAATTACAACCCTACATTTATGGGCAAGAGTTCACAGTAATTGCAGACCACAACCCCCTTTACTGGTTACAAAGATCTGCTGTGGAAAATGGGAGGTTATTATGGTGTAGTTTAGCATTACAAGGTTATAACTTTACTATCTCGCACAAAAAGGGGAAAGACCACTCAAATGCGGACGGACTCTCCAGAAGAGAGGAGGAGAACCCTTCATTAAGGAACCCACCGTGCCAAGGAGAACATCTGGAGCCCGACCACCAGACTCCAACTGTCCCCTTGATTTAATAAGGGGGAGGTATGTGACAGACCCGGGCCTTATATTGAGAATATCGTGCCAACCCGGTCTGTCCTCAGTGGGCCAACTGAACAACCATGGCCCACTCTGTTATTAAATACCGCCCGGTGGCCAGATCTGTTATTGCTGTGGTGTCCAGAGAGGGAGGGGAGAGGCAGCTCACAGGAAGTGGGAATCAGCTGTGGACCCTGTGACATCAAAAAGTAGTGGAACGGGTTAAAAAGAGGAGGGTCAGGACCTTATCTAAAACCGGGAGGGGGTCTCTCCCTGTTTGCTTACTATTGTTCTAGCAAGTCTGCAACACAGTCCGAATGGCACCATCACCGCAGGGGGGAGACCACTGATGTCATTTACTATTTCCATCCCTGTTACCACCCAAACTCTTCACACCACCAATCACAAGAGGACAATGAGTGGGGGGTTGTGGAAGGGACAAAAGGGAGCTGTCCGGGGGAGGGGGGTGGTTGTTGGAGAATCTTGAGACAGAGAGGACTTGGACTGTTGGAGAGTAACCGTATTCTCGCAGGGATTTAAAGGAATGCTTGAGGCAGGAGCTTCTTGACAGAGACCGGACAGTGTACCTCTAGGACTGATTCTGTTACCACTCCATCGGGAGACACTCGCAGATTCTGGGGAATTGGTGAGCCTACATCGGTAGGGAGACTATACCCAGGGTCCCACCAAGCTGGTGGAGAGTTGGCCGAGCGCTGGGATCAGCAAGATACACAGACCCACCTTAAGGATCAGAAACCGTGGCCCACTTGGATTGTCAGCTGTGGATTTTATTACCAGGAGTTTGGGCCTGCTAGGACTCTGTGCTTGGAGGTAACCTGCTGGGGACTTTGTTGGGGAGCTTTTACTTGCACTGGTGATTTTCTGACACTTGATATATTTGGTGGGGGAACAAGTTTCTCCTTGGGGAGCACTGTTGTATTTTACTAAGTGTGTACACTTTGTTTAATAAAAGGGATTATTATTTCTTTCCTGTCTCCTTACCTGTGTGACCTGTGAACCTAGAGGACAGGGTATCTAGTGAGCTTTGGTTCTAACCCCGGTGTCCTCACACAAGCCAATAAAGTAATATGAAGGTGGAAAACCCATTAGTACCCTGGATTTTATTAGAACAAACTGCTGAATTCTTGAACCCCTACCTGAAAGATCCCGATCATTTAAATGCTTCAGTAATCTCTCACATGTATGAAATTTCGGTTAATGATCACTTTATCCCATATGTTGTAAGTAGTAAGTAGCATTTGTATAAGATCTGTGAATATATTATTAGTACTCAATGATGACATTTCTTCAGCATTAGGAACAATTGTGTTTTGTAAGACTAACCTTCAATCTGAGTTTCTGAAGATATGACTTCTAATAGTCCTGCAGTTTACAAAGGGTTTATATAATGTTCTTTATATTATTTTGTGTGTGTTCTTTTTTGTTGTAGTTTATCAGTGTTCTTTCTCCTGTACACATGGGGTCTGATTCATCATCAGATGCAACTTGCATACAACTTGCGTTTAAAAAATGAGCATGGAATTTGAGCGTATTTCCGACCATATTCAACTGTAAGCGAATCTCCATATACTTTTCCATTTGAATCAGGGTATAAGTACACTCTAGCTAAACATTTCTTGCACATTAGAACGCATGCAAATTTTCATAAAACAAATGAACAACTCTTCTAAACATTAATAAAAAATGCAGTGTCAGTCATCACTATTAGCACTTACTGCCCTGTAGCTGGTGCAAATGATACTGCTAAAAAACAAGTACTTAAGAAAAACCCAGGACTTGAATTGGCGGCATCTGAATTGGCACGTCCTTACTGTACATTGTTTAAGTACACCTGCCTCTCCCCTTACCCGTTCCGCTCTTCAATTTGTAAGCAGTCATAAGTATGTTTTGCATTCAGACATGAATTGTATGCAATGGCATTCACTAGCATTAGGTTAATTTCTGAGCATGTGCAGAACTATTTCATGCAAGATAACACACAAATGGATTTAAGTCTGAAGATGAATCAAGCACATGAAATTTAAATGATGATAATATGTTTCTCCAGCATTCACTGGGGGACATCGGGTACTTTGCCTCAGTCGACCACTAAACTAAACCCCAGAGTCTTCTTTGACTGAGACTGCCAGTCAACTTGCCTTCTGGACAGACAGGTGTAGATACTTTGTGCTCAGCTTGCCAATTTAAAGAACAGGTGCCTTGTGCGCTTGGGGGCTCTGGTTCTGAATTGGCATGCCCAGGCTAGGTTACTAGCCAACTCTATGACAGACTGCTCAGCTAGTCCTTCCCCAATTGGGAGGCAGTCTTCCCCAGCCCCCCCCCCGGTCTCTTCAGACTGAGGTTGTATGGGTCCTGTGGTAGTGGTCACAGAGGAACCAGCTTGTGTCAGATGTCTAGCGACTTCAGTGCAAGGTTGTCTTTTCTTTAGAGCGGATGTTTGAATCCACTATACGGTCTTCCTTGCATAAGCGCAAGAAGGTGGTGGCGCCCCAATATGGCAATGACTAAGATTTTGTCTGTTCTTCGCAGGAAAAGGGCAGAGTTCTTGTTGGGTCGGATGTGGAGTACTCTTCCATCAGGGGATGGAGGTGCTGATACAGGCTATACACCAGGTGTTTCAGAGATGGCAGTCCTTGAGACTGTGGAGCCTTCTCTGTTTATGTGGAGATCGAAAAACACTCTTTAATTTCCTTCTTCTTCCAAGCTGTATGATTGTTGGATGAGGATTGGACCTCGCCAGATCGGAAGTTCTAGGTGTCCTATAGGCTGCAGCCCTGCCCTCTGAGTATATTCGTTAATGGCTAGTGCCTCCTACGGTGGATGCATCTGTTGTGCAGTTGTCTAAGACAACTATCATCCCCATTCCCAATGCAGCCATGCTTAAGGTTGCTGCAGATCGTAAGGTCAAGGACATTTGTACGTCCCGTTTCATGGTTGTGGCAACTTAATTAAGGCCTGCCTTAACCTCTGCTTGTGGAGACGTTACTGCAGGGTGTACTCCATGTACAACCTCCCTACATTCCTCCAGTGACTCCTTGGGGTTGAACCGTTGGAATAAACCTTTCTTCCGACCTAAAGTGGTGTCCAGGTTCCATTTTAATCAGGACATTGTCATTCAAACTCTGGTCAAGAGAAGGTCTTTAGAGGATGATGGTTCTCTTTGTCATGTTTCTGTGACCTTAATAAAACAAGTGGTATATTGACTCATATGTACATTTTATATTGTAGTGTACAGCAAGGCAGTGATTTAAAGGCAATGACTAAATCTCATGAACTTAGAAAATGATGTAATTTAATGGACACGTTATACATACGGTTTTAGCTACATGTGAACTTATATGTGATGACAGTTTAATTAATATGACTCTTTTTGTGTTTTTGTGCTTAAACATACCTGACTATTTTGTAGTTTACTGCTGCATTTCCTGAGTCAGTCAAGCACCTAGTACTTCTGGATTCTTACGGATTCTTTCCTGTTCATTCGGTAAGAAATTACACATTTATTTTCACATGTCCTAGGGGTAAATGTATCCAGCTGCGATTTTGAAAATCCCATAATTTTCTCGGACGAGATTAAACTCGCTGATGTATTAACCTGAGATTTTGTGAAAAATCGCTAGAGATGAGTTATTGTAAAAATCGGTGGTTTCAAACTTGTAGCAAATCACTGTCTCGAATATATATATATATTTTTTTCCCCACTCTAGTTATACAAATATCCAAATGTATGAAGGTGCGATTTTGCAAACCCCACCGAGTTTCAAATAAAAATCAAAAGATACAACACGCTGCTTTCTACATGCAAGATTGCAAAACACATCAGTGCAGGGCTATACAGCCAAAGGTCCCGGCAGCTGTCAAAAGTTTAAAAATAGATGACTGTTTTAAAAAAAAAAATGCGTGGGGTTTCCCCTCTAAGCACTATTAACCCTAGTGCTGCCAGCCTACTGCTGGTTGTGCGAAAATCAAGGAAAAATTTGCGTGGGATCCCCCTGATTTTAATATAACCAGAAGTAGGCAAACCAGTCGGGGTGGTTGGCACTATAGCAGGGGGACACGTGGCAGGGGTCCCTCTGCCATAATAACAAACCAACCCCAGGCTGTTCAGCGCTGCTGAAAGCACTAGGGCTCTTCCTACACCCCTGGGCAGTGGGTGTATGGTAATGGTGATTAAAGTGTAAAAAAACAAAAACCAGATGCCATTTTTGTTGTGGAACTACATGTCCCAGATTGGGCTGCCTTAAACAGTCTGGGCATTCTGATGCTTGTAGAACTACACGCACCAGCATACCCATGGCAGCCAGGTCATGCTGGCACTTGTAGAATCACAAGTGCCAACATGGCCTGACACCAATGCTTTGCTGCGACCTGTAGTTCCACAAAAAAAAGTTTAAAAATCTGCAACTCCCTCGTAAAAAAAACACATTTTAATAAAACCCCAATAACAAAACACTCTATTTAATACCACATCTATTTATGAAAAATAATAAAACCTCATATACTCACCAATATGAAGTGTTCTTCTTTTGTCAGTAGCTTTTAATCCAAAAATGCTTGTAAACCATGTCCATATAAATTCCATATAATATATGCCAGGTCTTCCAGAGATGGTAGTCTCAAATACTGTATCAGCGATTTGCAGCGATTTTAAATCACTGAAACAATTGGACCTTGATACATTTACCTCCTAGAGTAGTATAATTTACCTCAAATTTTTATTGGTGTAATCACATTCCTAACAGAATACCTGCATTTCAGTGACATTTAAAAGGCTGCCATGCAGTGATTTTTGAACATTTTGATTCCATAATGAATATAGATAAAATTAGAAGACTACCAGTATTACTAACCATCCAACCATGGTATATATAAATACTGTACTGTAAAAATAGCACATTTTGAAACTTTTTTTATATGTTTTATAGTTTTTGTTTTTTGCTGCATGATGTAGATATTATACTATTCGAGTAGTATTTGAATTTTAAAAAGTTTTTGAAGTTATTTCAGCTGTGGCATTGTTCCATACTGTAAAAATATAGCCACTGTGATAATGTGGTCTGGCCACAATAAACTGTATATTTAAACTGAATTAATATTTAACCTAATTTGTTTATTTAGTTTTTTTACAAATTAATACATTCTTAAAGGCTGAAATTATACACATAGGGCCAGGGGAAGGCTGGCAGACTTTAGCCGGGGGGGCAAGCACACCGCACTGGCCCATAACTAGTGGCCCATCCTTAAAGGGTGGTTTTTGGTACAATATATATTTATATAAAAAGAGGCTATTTTAGTGTTGCTTAATGCAGCGGTTCCCAAAGTGCCGTGGGGCAGTCATAGAAAAAACAAACAACACAAAAACTTACCAATCCACGTGGCGCCGGGGCCCAGTATCCTCCTCTCTCACGCAGCAGCTTGTCACTGACAAGCTGCGTGAGAGAGGAGGATGCTGTGTCCCGGCACCGCACGGATTGGTAAGTTTGTGGTTTTGTTTTTTTTTATGGCTGGCGCAGGGCAGAATGAGAGGGAGCGTGAGAGAGGGCAGAGGAGGGGGACAGCGTGAGAGAGGGCAGAGGAGGGGGACAGCGTAAGAGAGGGCAGAGGAGGGGGACAGCGTGACAGAGAAGGGGGGACAGCGTGAGAGAGGGCAGAGGAGGGAGACAGCGTGAGAGAGGGCAGAGGAGGGGGACAGCGTGACAGGGGGCAGAGAGAGCGGGACAGCGTGACAAGGGGCAGTGTGAGAGGGGACAGCGTGAGAGAGGGCAGAGGGGGCAGCATGTCTGGATGCAGAGGGGGCATTTTTGCATACAACTAAATAAGTATTTCTGTCCTGACCTAAATACTTATTACATTTTTTTGACACAACTACTTCTAAAACAGGACTGCTCAGTAATTTATTTTGGAGGGGTGCCTTGAAAAAATTATGGAGACTCTAAGGGTGCCGCGAACTACAAAAGTTTGGAAACCACTGGCTTAATCCATATATATGTTTTTATGCCCAGGCCCAGAGCTGGATTAAGGCTCTAGGGGGCCTGGGTACTTTAGACAAAGTAACCCCCTATGATGTAGCATGGTTATCATTTTAGACAAATACACAGGCAATACATTGTGCACTACTGTTAGGTGCACACAGTTCTGCCTTCACGAGCAGTACACAGTGAAGCGGGACATACTTCCCAATTGTCCTAAGCAAAACAGTCACCCAAATTCAGGATTGTCTCCCCAGATTCAGGACAGTTGGCAGACTGTCCTGCTCTCTCCTACCTGTTCTTGTCACAGTCACCACATGTGGCTGCTGGTTACTTTAGCTCATTTGCTGGTTGTCTGGGTCCTGGAATATTGGAGTCCCTATATGGAAAAAAATGGGTACATAAAATTTAGAAAACTCCAGCCAGTCCCAGTGTTAAAACAATAGCACCCACGTTTTATAATTAGGCCTCCCTTCAGCCAAAACATTAAAATAATAATATTCACATTTGCTAAATAGATCTTTCCCTTCAGTCAACCCTGATATTAGATAGCAAACACATTTAATAAATAAACCTATTTCCCTCCCTTCAAACAGCCCCAGCAATAATTTAAATAGCATTTACGTTTAATAAATATAACCGTTTCCCACAACAATTCCAGGCATTAAATAATTCATAATCACATTTAATAAATAGGCCTCATTCTCCCCAAGCTCACCACCCCAGCATTAAATTAAAGGTCTATTTACTCCATCTTAAATTCATAGGACCCACTATTAAATTAAGTTGCCCCACCATTACCCCACAAATAAAATAGCACCCAATAATAAGCCCCCACCTGCAGTCCTTGATTAAATTAATAGGCTACCTCCCACATTATATTAAGACCCCCCCCTCCCTTAAACACACACTACACTCATATATTATTAATAATAATAATAATATTATTATTTATTATTATTATTATTATTATTATTATTATTATTATTATCTTTGACTTATAAGGCGCCACAAAGGGTCCACTGCGCCGTACATTACATATAAAGAAAACAGAAGCAAGACACAACATGATACAAAAATATATACAAACACAGGTGACAGGGTAAAGCAAATTAGATTATTTCTGGGACAGATGGTGAAAGGGATGGTAGAAATCAGCGAGAAGAAGGCTGAAGCTTAAGAAAACAGGGCTGGCGAAGCAGGCCAAGAGGTACAGAGGGTGATGGAATAGTAGAAGAAGCACACAAGGAAACAGGGCCCTGCTCATGAGAGCTTACATCCTAAAGGGAAGGGGGAGACCCAAATAGGGTGGTACTAACTGGGGGAAAGAGCCAGGACAAGGAAGTAGGAGGAAGACTGATAGACTTGAATAAAGAAATGAGTCTTAAGGGCACGCTTGAAGCCTTTGAGAGTAGATGCTAACCTGATGGAACGTGGAAGATCGTTCCACAGCAGGGGAGCAGCCCGGGCAAAGTCCTGAAGACGAGAGTGAGATGGGGTGATCAGTGAAGTAGTGAGGCAGCGGTCACAGGCAGAGCGAAGGGGGCAGGTAGGAGTGTAGGTAGAGATGAGATTGGAGATATAGGGAGGGGAAGATTGATTAAGAGCTTTAAAGGTGAGGAGTTTAAATTTAATTCTGTAGGGTATGGGGAGCTGATGTAGTGACTTTTAGAGGGAGACTGCAGAGACAGCGGCGGAAGAGAAAAATGAGGTGGGCAGCAGCATTGAGGATAGACTTAAGAGGGTCAAGCGAGAATCGGGTAGGCCAGAGAAAAGTAGTCAAGGCGAGAGATAACAAGCGAGTGAACAAGGATTTTCTTGGCTTCCGTGGTGAGAAAGGGACGTATCTTAGATATACTCCGAAGGTGGAACTAAGAAGGGACTGCTGGAGATGTCATGATGTATAGACTCAATTTTGGAGGTGAAGTGGGTAGCAAAGTCGGCAGCAGAGAGCATGGGGGGGAGTGGGAGAAGGGGAGAGGAGGGAGTTGAGGTTGGCAAAAAGCTGACGGTGGTTGGAGTATTGGGAAGAAATGAGAGCTTTAAAGAAAGATTGTTTAGAGAGCGATAGGGCCGAACTGTAAGAGGCAAGTATGAACTTAAGTGTAGGAAGTCAACATGAGTGCGTGACTTTCTCCAGAGCCGTTCTGCACTGCTGGAGCATTTTTGAAGATAGCGGGTAAGTTTAGTGTGCCACGGTTGCGGTGGGGACCGAGGAAGCTTGAAGGCAAGCTTGACGGTGACAGCCGGGGCGACAGAGTCAAGTGCACCGGTAAGAGTGCGATTGTAAAAGGAGACTGCCTTATCGGGGCAAGAAAGTGGTGATGGGGGAAGGAGGACAAACTGGTAGGATCAACTGTGTCAAAATTACGCCTGGTGAGAGTAACCTTGGGGGACAGGGACGATGAGAGGGGTGGAGAGATGCTAAAAGAGAGGAGATGGTGGTCCAAGAGAGGAAAAGAAGAATTAATGAGGTCAGAGATAGTACTGAGGTGTGAAAAAACCAGATCAAGGGAGTGGCCACAGCGGTGTGAGGGAGAGGAGGTCCATTGAGAGAGACCAAGGGAGAAGGTGAGGGAGAGAAGTTTGGAGGCAGCAGGGTCAGAGGGATTGTCTATAGGGATATTAAAGTCCCCCAAGATGAGGGAGGGAAGGTCAGAGGAGAGAAAGTGAGGGAGCCAGCTGGCAAAGTGATCGAGAAATTTGGAGACAGGACCAGGAGGACGGTATATAATTGCAACACGGAGGTGGACTGGGTGGAATAGGTGGATAGAGTGAACCTTAAAGGAGGAAAAAGAGAGGGAGGGTTCAGGGGGAAGAACCTGAAAAGAACAGCAGGAGGAGAGAAGTGTGCCGACGCCACCACCTTGCCGTTCCCCAGGTCTGGATGTGTGGGAGAAGGACAAGCCCCCGAAAGATATAACAGCTGGAAAGGTAGTGTCCTCAGGGGATAGCCAGGTTTCAGTGATGGAAGCAGGTTGGAGGATCTAGAGATAGAGATCATGGATAGAGGTCAATTTGTTACAGACTGATCTGGCATTCCAGAGACCACAGGATAGTGGAAGAGAGGGAAGAGGAGAGATGTGGATGAGATTGTTGGGGTTGCTCGTCTACAAGGGTGAGTATGATATGGAGCGAGTGCAATGACAGGAAGAGAGGGTTGGAATTGGAAGCGAAGCAGAAATAAGAGGGGATTTGTCAGCAGACAGGAGACGAGGGGCAGGGGAGCAAGAAGTAGGGGAGGAGTGGAGAAGGGGCAGATAAGGGGGTTTATGAATGGGAGAGGCAGAGGGTAGGAGTGACGTGAGGGAGTAGATTACCTGGGGGGAAAGAGAGGGAGGTGGTAAGTAGGAGCAGACTGACGCTGAGAGAAGAGCAGCGAAGAGGACAAGAGGGAAAGGGTGTGAGTGGGGAAAGGGAGGAGAGAGGAAAAGATGGAAGAGGTGTTGGATCAGGGGCCCAGAGGCACAGAAGAGAAGAGAGGAGTGAAATAGGGAGGGGGGGTGGGATGGGAAGTGAGAGGGGGAGAGTGAGGAGGAGGAAGAATAAGGAAAGGTTGGCCTTGGGAAGCAGGGGGATAGAGGGAGAAGACAGAAGTGAGAGAGGAGTAAATCATGATAAAGCTAGAGAAGGTGTGGAATAGACAGTTGAAAGAATTCAGAAATAAAGAATGGTAAGGACTAACAAGTAGATTGAGGAAATGGTGAGAGTACAAGAGGTGAGTAAAATGAAAGAGTACAAAGGTAGAAGGAGAGAAAAGAGAAAGAAGAGATGTAAAGTATGAGTCAGGGATTAGGAAGCAGTAAGGACAGCAGAGATACCAGATGGGTGTGTTTAATAAAAACAATTCGATGAGACAGTGACATCAGGCATGATTGGAAGGCAATAGTATAACATAAGTTATTATACAAGGTGCACTGAGCTGGTTATACAAGTCCACAGGATAAGAGGGAGCCAGTTCAAAGTTCAAGCTAAGTGGAGCAACAGTGTGGTTTAAAAGTGGCAATCCAAGCAGCATAAGAGGAATCACCAAGTCCTAATACTGCAGCAGGCCTGAATACGTGTGAGAAACTGTTCAACAGGAAGAGTCCAGGCAGTTAACAATCCAGGTGGTGAAGGATATCAGAGCTCAAGCAGATTGTTGAATGTTGTCCTCATGTAGCAGTACTTTCAGATAAAAAGCTCCCTCCTGTTCTCCTCTTCATCTCTTGTATATCTCTAACTGTACTAGTTAATACACTTGTAAGAATCTCACTTAGAAGAATTCTCAGTAGCTAACAGCCCTTCCCTCACACAATACATTCTTATACTGGCCCCCTCTCACACAGACATTAATTTAGCATACTGACGCAGACATTATATTAATATACTGCCCCCCCCCCCCCCGCCCCGGCACTTACCTGGCTCAATCCGCACTCTGCGCGCTGTCAAGTTTCTTCACACATGGGGCGGAACCTGTCACGTGGTATGTCCCGCTTCACTGTGTACTGCTCGTGAAGGCAGAACTGTGTGCACCTAACAGTATGTGACACAAACAGAGGCACGCCGCGCGCATACATGGCAGGGAGGGGTGACGGATCGTTAGGATCCGCAGCCAGTTGAAGAAGGTGGCTGGTTCCGGGGGAGGGGCTAGCCACCAAGTACAAACTATAGGAGGTAGGACCTGGCGGCCCAAAATAATGTTTTTTTTGTCCGGCCCAGCCCATCGCTGCATATGGCCTCCTGTTGCCCACCACTAGTCTAGATGGTCTGCCCAGAACACTTCTAGTTGCATTCCTACTCTACTCTCTCAGGGGACTTGTCTGCAAACTAGAAGTGTGCCTGGGTTTGCAAGAAGGTGGAAAAATTTGAAGAGGTGAACTGTACAACAGTGTAAACATCACATCAAAATCATTAAATTACACTTTTTATCTTTATCCTAAAACAATACTCAGCTAGAGCCTTATTTAAAAAAAAAAAATGGGGACATCAGGGCTGTTTTTCCTCCATGTTGCACTGTGTGTTTGAAACAAATTTTATTGCATTGCGCAAAATGCATCTAAATATGCTCATCTCTACCAATGTGCAACTGGAAGGTTCAAATGTGTTCCATAAAAAGTTCAGGCTGAGACCCAATCTGTTACAAAGAAACCAGTTATAATCATAGTAATGAAGGATGATGTTAACCAATACTAAACCAATTTCTATTATATATATTTTTTTATTATTATTAGTAGTAGTAGTAGTATTTTATAGTACACAGTAATATGTAATCCCATTCCTTTTATCAAATTCATTACATTTTATGCTGTTTTGCTATTGGGTATGCATGAAAACCCACTAACAACAACAATTACACATAATTGAGTCAAATTGTCCTAAAAATCTTGTTACTGTTTATTTTCCTAAAATTACTTGAAATCAGTTTATGAAATGGATTCTATTGGCACATCTATCTGTTGGTCAACATTTTGATGCTGGAAAGTATAGTTTAACTTCAAGTTGATATTCATTTTATTGAATAGAATACTCAATTACATGGCTTTTCTGGTGTTTTCAGACAGTGTCCAGAGTGTGTTTCTACACTTGTATAAATATCATAAATCTTCTTGACAGGACTTACTAATAAGCAACCTGAAAAAGGCAATGGTTCACTATTCTCGGTTAGAGGGGGTAAAAGGATCAAAGGTTTATACAGAAGAAGGAGCCTTGCAGAGGTCTGTGCAGTTTTTACACTTTACTGATATAATTATAATTATCAATTTACAGTATAAATATATGATTTCAATTTGTTCATTTATTTTTATTCTGATATCTGTTTAATAAATATTTAATATGTATTTAAGTGGTATCCTGTAGTGCTCATTCAGATGAGGTTTTTAATGAACATTTAGAGGGTAATTTTGAGTAGGATGCAAGAACTGTCTGTAAGCATTAAATATGCTTTTTCTATTCTGGGCATGAGTACAAAAAATGTGTATCCTTGTATCCATATTACACTGCATATTCCTAACTTGTGCTTCTTTGTGTCTGGAGGGGCTAAAAAGGGAAGGAAGGAGTGTTCACAAACACAGCAAAGTTTTATTCACTTAATTGTTCTCTATTTGGAGGTGGTCACAGCCACAGAGATATGTCTGGCAGTAGACATATGTTGTGGGTACTCTACCCCTGGAGCAGAGGTCTGTGCTGCTGCTGATCATCATGGACATTTGCAGTGTTTTAAACTATGTGCCTTCCCTGCACTGGGCTAGTAGCGACAGTTTTGTTGGGATAAACCTTGTGGGTTCTCCCAAAAAGCCCCTTCCAGCTCTAGGATATGACTGGTTGGGCTGTTAATACAGTAACAGGACACCTGCACTGTGGGGTCCCCCTGTTATAATATCACACAGCCCCAATCTGTTCAGCATGTATCTGAATTCTCTAGAAAACTTGGGCCCCCAAAAAAATATGTGCACCTCTTCTAGGAAAAAAAATCCACATGCTAAAAGCAGTAGAGGTCTTCCCAACACCCGGTCCGAGTGAGTATTGGGGTAATAAATAGGCTTCAGCATTTTCTGGGGCACGACTGATTCCATCTAGAATTAGCAGCCATGAAGTGCTTTTAGAACGATGAGTGCTAGCATATCCATGGCTGCCAAAGCATGCTGGTGCTTGTAGAACTTACAGCGTTGTAGGAAAAAGACTGTCTAAATAAAGAAGCACACACTGAATCAAATCCTTTTTTGAAACTACCAGACACCCTCTCTTACCAATTTATTACACACCTAAGTCCTTGGCGGGCATTCTCTTCAGGCTTTTTATCCTTAAGAAGAAAAAAACATATAGGTGCCATATACTGCTCCTTATGGAGCCCTATTGCATATGACTAGTAACTACTAGCCAATACAGTGCTGCTTTGAGTTGTCTATAATTGCTCCTGATGTACGCTTGGCAAAATTGATAGTGATTTTCCAACAGCAATATCTCCAGATGTGTGCTCCTAAAAATACACATTGATATGTGTCACATATTTTATGCCTTCTCTTTTGATGCCAATACATCCTCTAAATTGGCCTCTTATGATACATTTGTAGTGTTCCAGACACTACATACAGTAGATCCTACGGGGAGTGGCCTAGTAGGCATATTGCACAAACTCCTTTTTTTTGTAGCTCCCGGAGCCGAGACCCAAAATGATAGAATATTGGGGTTTCCCTGTCCCCACATTGTTCAAACCTGCCCCGGCTGTACCCTAAACACAGTGAACCTCATTCTAAGCCCACTATTCCTACACATTTTCAACTAGACCCGTCTGCAACCCACGGACACTAAAAGTCAAATTTGAATTGGTGGACCCACCTCCCTTCCTCTACATCAAGTCGGCAATGATCCAGGACCACCTTGTAATCTACAATCACCAGTTTAAATTCCTGCAGCAATCCCAACCCCAGATGCAAGGAACAACCTCCACTGCCTGTGCAGTCCAGGAGCCAAAACCATTGCTCATATAACTGGAGAAGTACCATCTCCCCTCCACTGAATGGGACTTTGGCACTCGCTACTGACCATCTGATATCTGTTGGCTCCCCTTACACATCAAGAAACCCTGTCTCTTCTACAACCAGCACCTCCTTCTCACCTGTAAAATTAAATATCTGCACCTAGGACTCGGAACATGGCAGTAATTAACTATATTTCATAGTACAAGCCCAGCTCAATGCAACTGAGGACCTCTCTAATCTCACAACCACCCCTTAATCAAACCTTACAAGGGATACTAAACCAAGGCCTCAGACTCACTGCTGTAACCTGTTCTAGCAGCTAAGTGTGTTGGTTTGAATATTAAAACACATCATACATCTACTTTCAGTCTTACCTTCCTGCCTTTTGAAGAACCAAAAGCTGTTTTGCAGTATTCCTCACTTTCCTATACTCTGATAAATAGGACATAAAAATTAACTAATTTTTTCTCTAATGTTTTCTTCGTATTCGATACATCACAATAACTGTTTTGGTTTCACTATATATGTTACACGGTATTACCGTTTTGCTTTCTGTGTTTTCTTGATTGACCATTGAAAATAAAAAATGGTTTAAAAAATGAACTCAGTCTAGCAATATCACTTTTGAAGTTTTAGAGGCCCAGAGGTATAAGAAAGGAAGGAATTTACCTAATCTAAGTGGGCAAACTTCTGTGTATCCTAGTGTAGGTCTATGCCTCTAACCAAGACCAACACAGATTCTTTTGCAATGTGGGATATAAGATTTCATTGATTTAGAAGAGGATAATTTATTTTGGTAGGGCACATTAACTCAGTCTTCAACCCAACCCTGGATAGATCTTCCCCTATGGTCTGCTCCCCAGAGAAATCTAATACCCATAATGCTTAAGCTCTCGCTGATCTCCTAAGACTGCGTCACCTATACCACATACATTCTATTCCCACGTCCATTGATATGATCCTACTCGTGATCTGACCTTCAAAGTTCTCACCTCTAGAGTACACCCAATCTGATCACGCCTCCATCACAGTAGATCTCTCTGACCTGACCTTGCAGCCCTCATCATCGAGACTTAATGAAGCACTCTTCCACAACCCTGAGACCATACTCAAAAATAAAGAACTGCTTACCGCAAATAGCACATTTGGGCAGTGATTAGAGGCCATTTAAAAGAAATGACTTCCAGGGCTAAGAAGGCGAGGTTACTTGGAATGATGGATATGGCTAAGCAACTCCAAGACCTTAAAAGTAAGCATTAGCAATCCCTGGACCCGGGCATCCTACAGTTGCTCAAGGCAATAAAAAAATTAAATTTAATAATTTCAGAACAAATGGGCGATGAACTCAAATGGCTGATGCAAATTGCCTACACAAATCGAGCAAAATGTTCAAAATCTCTGACCAGACGCTCTAACCATAATCTTTTTAAACTTAGCTCCCCCTCCAATGCAACATGGTTATGCCAAGGTACAAATTTACTCCTTTTATTTGCTTTACTTTCCTTAATGTATCCGGTCCTCTGTGTTTGCCAAGGTACAAAAAACTTTTTCCAGATTTGTATGAAATGGGAAATCCCCAATCAAACCTGATCAAAACCCAATGCGTAATTACTGCCATGACACCTCCACTCCCATCCTTCCTACCCCATATACATTTTTCAAACCCTGTTTTAAAGCCTTTATTGTTTTGTTTTAAATGTATGTGTTTGGAGCAAAACGTGGATCTTGTTTATCAACTTATTTCTGATTTGAGGAGGAAAAAAGACTTTTAGTGCGAATAATTATAATTTGGCCTCACAGGAGGGGAAAAAAATCCCCCTCTAAGCCCAAAAATGTATAAATAGAGGTCCATCAAAAAATGGTTTCCCAAGTTTTGTGTGAAGAACATGATTGGCCTGCACAGAGCTGTGACCTCAAACTCCTTTGGGTTGAATTAGAATCCCGACTGCAAGTCAGGTATCGCCCAAAAGGAGTGCCTGAACTCACTAATGCTCTTATTGCTGAATGGATGCAAATTCCCACAGCCATGTCCCAAAATCTAGTGGAAAGCTTTTCCAGAAGAGTGGGGCTTTTACAGCAGCGAAGGGGTACCAACTCCATATTAATGCTCATGGTTTGGAATGAGATGTTCCACAAACATATGGATGTGAAGTTCGGGTATCAACATATTTTTGTCCATGTAGTATATTTAACCACATTGGTTGCCTTGTATTAGTAGAAATTTTTGTTATACATTATGCACTTGCAGTAGTATTTATCTGTATTTAAATACTTGGTCTCCATGCTTTTATTTAAGAGTATACTTTTTCAGTCTATAAGCTTCAATCCTTTTCTGAGCTGATTTTAAACGTCCTCTCCTTAAAACTCATTGTTCTTGGAACACCCTTACAAAATGGTTTATTTAAATGCAAGCCATTTTTTTACCATGATGTCATTTACTAATTTCCTTTGCCTGTACATTGCCTGTACATTAGATGTAAAATCTGTTTTTTGATAGTACCTAGTCTATCCGTGCTCCTCCTCTAGTTGTTCTTTCTATCAGAAACGTAGTTAATGTTTTTGGCAAAATATATTTTGAAAAATAGGTTTGATGTGCCCAATTTATATCTGGATATTTAAAATATGTGTAATGTGGGCTACATTTATTTTTGCTGCCATTTAAATTTTTAGTAGTAATTGAAGTTTATTACATTTGTATTTGTGCATATCAGTAGTTTACTAATAACTGAATATTGTCATAATTTTCACATACATCTCCCCACTGGGTAGGTCTTAAACAGGTTTTTACATATACACAACTCTCTTCCCCTTTCATTTACTATTCCTATCCTCCCTAAGCAACTGTATTCTTTCAAATATTTTGTCATGTCATGACTTTAATCCCACCATGTCTCTGTTACAACTGTATAATTATCTGTTTCCTCTATTCACCTATTTTGTTTGGAAGGCTCCTAGTATTTGACACTATACATTATATATTTCTACTACCACTTTTTTTAAATTGAAGCACCTGCTTTTCACCAGTTCTAACACCTCCTACCCCCCAATTATCTTGTCTGAGCTCACACCACCCCTCAAACATTGTGTTTACCCCCCCCCCCCCCCATGCCAAACACTACTTCTGTCCACCTTGGCTTGGGCTTCCCTGGCATTTTCTTTTCCTCTTTTTCAGTCCTCCTATACGGTGACACCCTAGGCAACCATCTGAGGCAGCCTTGTGGTAATGCTGTACCTGTTGTCTGCACTGTATTACATACTGTTTTTATCTTCGCTTAAGATGTAACCCATCCCTACTGAAGAGCCTTTAGCAGAGAGAGAAATTAACCAAATTCTCTAAAAATTCCAAACCCTCCTTTCTGTTCCAACTTTTGTGCCACATATATACCTCTCTAAGCTCGCTGCCTTTCTGCCACTGAGGAATATACTACACTCAGAAAATACTACATTGGAAGTACTTGCTTTAAGTTTACAGTCTTATTCCCTGAAATTGGTTTTGAGAAACTGATCTACCTATAACTTGTTATTGGTATCAATATGTAACATGCATGCCGAGTCCGCCCTAGCCCCTCTCAACAATCTGTCAACCTAATTTACTATATGCCAAGCCGAGCACCTGAGAGATGACAAACTGGATGGCATTCATGGACCTGGTGACAAAGCACACACTTTGTCACATGACGAGAACAAATTTTTCGGAATATGGTGCATTGATCCTGGTGCTCGCATGCTTCTGCTGTTCGGACAAATGGCAGGAAAAGCCACTAACTCCAGAATATTGTGTATGCTCAATATTTTTCAGGATTGCTATTCTAAACAGCTGTGAACATCATGATCAAGGTCACGTCGCTAATGTGCAGCTAAAGTTAGGATGATGTCAGACAATGCATTCTGAATGCTGCATCTTTTCACTCAGAACATTGAAGATATCTGCAGCCCAAGTACTAGTACATTGTAGTCTTTGGAAACGATAAGTCCCCTGCCACAAAAGTGTTTTACATCTTTATCTCTGAAAACATTGCTAAGTGGGAAAAATGCAGCATTCAGAAACACATGTGTAATACCACCCTTTGACAGTCCTGTGTACATTGTCCATTGCGTGACCAATTTCTAAGCCAAATAAGTGCTTCAGTGTTTTTGCAGTGTTAACTCTCTACTGAATACTATATTTCACTATTTGGGCTATTGGACTATTTGTTGTGTTTTTAGATCGTACCTGACAAAAGCAACTGAATGCTGCATTTTTCTTGTTTTAAATACCCTCTATCTAGATAGTTGAAAATTACAGCTCACTGTAGTTAAGGGGACATTGAGCCCTTCTGCTCTGACACGCATGTAATGTCTTGAACAAAAAAGCTTACAAATGTGATGGAAAGAGCATTCTCCTTTTACTACAATTTATTACTAGGAGAGATTCACATCTTCATAATGGGTGAAAAATGCAGTGTTTATTCACTTCCTTTGGACACCACCCTTGATCTGGCTAAAAATAAATAAATCTGTGTTCAGAATCATCATAAATCACCATTATAATTACCCTTAACCTTGCAACTTGACATTCTGTTTTATTCAGGTTATTGGATGGCAATCCTTCATTGAATACTGAGACTGCTAAAATACTCTTGCAACGTGGGACCAAGTCTGTGCCTGGTGGTGAGTACACACAATGATCGTGTTAAGTACTTAAAGATACATGTTACATGTGCAGCCCACTGTTAGTGTTAACACTTTCTCAAGAGGGTGTTTTCTGTGGTTTACTTTTTGGCCTTGATGTACAGGGGAGGGCTGGCAGACTTTAGCCCGGGGGGCAAGCACACAGCATTGGTCCATAAGTAGTGGCCCATCCTTAAAGGGTGGTTTTTGGTACAATATATAGTTATCTATATAAAAAGAGGCTATATTAGTGTTGCTTAATCCATATATATATTTCTCCATCATCCATTCTGGGGGACACTGCTACCATGGGGTTGTCTGAGAGCAGTTGGAGTTGGCACTTAAATAGTTAAGAACTAAACTTGCTGTTGACTCCTCCACTCTGCAACCCCACTGACCCCAGTTATGTTTAAGTGCCCAAGGAGTTGGGCTGTGTTTAGTACTGCTAAGCAGTACTTACTGCTTAGTAATAGATTTTATTATTTTGCTTATTCATTATTAGTGTAGGTGGGGATGAAAGTTTTTAACATTTTTTTCCTCATAGGTTTCGAAATGGAGCAGTGTTCCTTTTGTTCTTTAAAAAAAAAAAAATACATTTCGGTGATCGTGAATAGTGACAGTGCTAAGCGACTGTCACTATTAAGTCCCGACGGGTCCGACACTGCCACAGGCAGAGAGTGCCGCACTCCTTCCGGGGACCAGACATTTTGGAAGATACAAAGTCCCCCGCTGAGGCGGAGGGGGAACTTGGATATCTCTGAGCCTGAACAGTGTTGCGTGCGGGAGATACATCCCGAATGAGCAATAAAAAAAGCGGAGCTCAGAATAACTGTATAAAAAGGCTCACGGAGGCTCCGACGGTTGTGTGAAGCCATAGAAGACAGTGGGGAGTAATTTAAGACTGCCGGTTGTCAGTGAGACATTCCAGAGCGGGAAATGTTTGCGCCCTCTCCTTCATGATAGGACGAGTCGTTTAGAGGCACACTGTTGTTGCTGCTGGCTTCTCCCCACGGGATCCTCCAGATTCTTCTTCATAGTTTATCGCTAAGTACCCCTCAGGGGATATATGTATCTTTTATATATTTATATATATATATATATATATATATATATATATATATATATATATATATATATATATGTATCTTTTATTTATATATATATATATATATATATTTATATATATATATATATATATATATATATATATATATATATATATATATATATATACACATTATATGCGTTTATTTATCTAACTACAACTTCTTCTCTATTGTGGCTGATTATTGAAGTCTCTATAGTTGGAACTGTATTCAAGTCCCACACTCCCCCCCCCCCCCATCTAATTTAAGATTTGGGGCTGGGTGATCCAGTGAAAGTTTTCTAAATTGACATTATTTTCTCTGTAATGGGCAAAAGAATGACACAGTTTACTGGACTATCTTGTACTCTGTTTTTTTCTATTCTAAAAAAAGAAAAAAATAGGAGTTATTATTATTATTATTATTTAAAAAAAAATCTCCTTTTGAAAGGATTATGTGTTACAATGTCTGATAAGGGAAAGAGTGTCCGTGTTAAATATTTTGCCTGCTGTAAATGTTCCACTGAACTGCCAGTGGGGCAGTTGGACCAGGGAGCTCTTTGTGTGAAGCGGAAGACCAGGGCGTGCAGCCCCGGGGTGGTCCTTCCGCTGTAGTGGAGGAGCCTATGTGGGTTTCCTCTCTGGCACAGTCTGTTTCTTTGCTCACCCAAATTATCAATAGACCAGCATAGTCTAACTCAATAAGTGTAAATACTGGTTTTGCTTCGGCTACTTCTGGAGACGTGGTTAATGCCGTGGATGGTTCAGGCTGCGATTTATCTCAATCTCGGCCCTCTCCATCTCGGATTTCTCAACCTGAACCCGCTTGGTCATCCGCTTTGGGGAAGCGTTGGGACCGTTTGAACAGTTTCTTATATTCTTCCTCACGTTTGGACCCTAGGGCAAAACGTGCTCATCTTTCTCATCCTTTTTGCTGTCTGAATCAGAGGGTTCGTCTGGTGAGGAAGGCGAAGCAGGGGAAGATTCAAATTCTGTACATTTAGGTGACTGGGAAGATAATTCCAGGAAACAGGGGATTCAGGATTTAGTGTTAGCGGTTCGTCAGACCCTTGACAGAATGGAAGAGGCACTTCCTGTCCAGGGGTTATTTAAATGAAATAGACCTAAAACTATCTGTTTTCCATCTTCAGCGGAGCTTACAGAAATTGCTGAATCAGCTTGGAAACAACCGGATAAAAAATATACTGTTCCTCGTAGGTATTCTTTGCTTTATCCTCTACAAGAACAAAAGGTATCTTGTTGGGAACAGCTTTCCAAAGTGGATACAAAGTTAGCCCGTCATACTACTCTGCAGGTTCCTGGCGCAGCGGTCCTTCAGGATCCTACAGATCGCAGGTTAGAAGGGTTCCTAAGAAACATTTTCCTGGCAGCTGGCACTTCCTTTAGACCTTTGTTTGCATCCGCGTGGGTGGCGAGAGCTATGGAGTCTTGGGCTGACCAATTAGCTTCTGGTTTACAGGAATCGGAATTACTTCCCTTGGCTCTCCACCTTTAAAAAAGCTTCTGGTTATCTCTATGAGGCAGCCCAAAATACAACTTCCATTTCTTCCTCGTTGTCTGCTTCTGCAGTCGCAGCTAGGAGAACGCTTTGGCTTTGTTCATGGAATGCTGACCTGGAGTCTAAAAGGTCTTTAGAGGCTTTACCTTTTTCAGGGGCGGTTCTTTTCGGTCCTGAATTGGATAATATGATCAGTCAGACTACCCGAGGTAAAAGCTCTTTTCTACCTGTGAACTCTTCCAAACGCAGGATTTCTTGTTTTGGTTTCTTTCGACAGTCCTTCGTGGTAACTCAGTCTCAAGGGGACAATCCTCCATTAGGATAAGCCACTTGCTGTCAGGGGACAATCTCAGAAAGGGAGAGGCTCCTATTCTAAGAGGCTTCCATCTTCCAAAACCTCAGACAAGTGTTCCACATGAAAGGATTCCCCCTCTCCTAGCGGCTGCGGCTGTGGGGGGGTCGCCTTCAATTGTTCATGGATCAAGGGATGACCTCCACCAAGGATGTTTGGATAATGGGAATAATATCCAGAGGTTATTTCTTAGATATTATTGGTCCTACTCCTCCACATTTTTTTCCAAACTCATTTACCTAGCGATTGGATCAAGAGAAAGGCGATGCTTCAATTAGTTGCTTCTCTTCTTTCCGCTGGAGTTATTTGCAAAGTTCCAGAAGAACAGAAGGTAAAAGGGTTTTACTTAAACCTGTTTTTAGTGTCCAAGCCAGACTGACCATTTCGGCCAATCCTGAACCTCAAAAATCTCAATATTCACCCTCAGGTAACCAAATTTTGTATGGAGTCAATTTGCTCAGTAATCAATGGGTTTGGAACCCTTGCAATTTCTAGCATCCATAGACATTCGGGATGCATACCTACATGTTCCTATTTGGGAAGGACCTCAATCTCTCCTTCGTTTCACCTTAGGAAATTCTAATTTTCATTTTCGGGCTCTTTCCTTCGGTCTTTCCATTACTCCCAGAGTATTCGCGAAGATTTTGGCCGTGATGGCGACAGGTTTGCGTGGCCAGGGAGTAAATGTAATTCAATACCTGGACGATTTGCTCATCAAAGCTCCCTCGGATGTGCTCTATCTGGTTCTCTCCCTGCGTTTTCTGGAACGGAACAGCTGGATAATCAATTATCCAAAGTCTTTTCTGCAACCCTCACAAATGATGGTGTTTTTGGGACTTTTGATGGACATGACCTGTCAGAGTGTCTTCCTTCTGGAGCTAAAGATTTGCTCAATTCAGTACTCTGTACGCCTACTTCTGGACCATCCACGCCCTTCAATGAAGTTAGGCATGCGGGTTCTAGGATTGAGGGTGTCTGCATTGGAAACTCTTCCCTACAGTCGATTCCATTCACGTGCCTTCCAGTCCATCTTTTGAATCAGTGGTCGGGGTCTTTCCAGCATCTGGAGTCTCAAAGAATTCACCTTTCCAGAAAGTCTTGCGATTCCCTTCCAGATCTGGATTTGATGGCATCCAGGTACAATCATCAGGTACGGCGGCAGCAGTGTATGTGATGTCAATGGAGTAGGCTTTCAGGCTATGATATCTTTTTTTCCACCTATCCCAATGATTCCTCGAGTGCTATGAAGAGTAAAGAAGGGATGTCATCCAGTGATTCTAGTGGCACCAAATTGGCCAAGGTGGGTTTGGTTTAAGGACCTTTTCATTATCCGGACTTAACTCGGTTGGCTTTAATGGCGTGACTATTGAGGCCAGTCTCTGGAGGTCCAGAGGTTTCTCATCTAGAGTAGTGGATACACTAATGAAAGCTTGCAAACCGGTGTCAGCTAAGATCTATCATAGGGTGTGTAAAATTTATGTATGTTAATGGTTTGAAAAGAAGTGTTGCGACGGTGCATTTTTCAGCCTGGCTCTGTTTCAAGCTTTTCTCCAGGATGGGCTAAAAATGGGTCTTAGGTTAAATTCTCTCTTTACCTGTTATGTTCTTGCCCTTAGAATTGCCCTCATTCAAGATGGCCGTGATTGCTCATGAAGTTTCCATCTTGGATCTCTGTTATGAACTTGCCCTTACAATAGCCCTTATCCAAGATGGCCAGAACTGTCTCAGGAAGATTCCATCTTGGATGTCATTTCCTGTTTGGGCCTGTTATGCAGCCTTTGCTCGAGTATTGTGTTTGTGTCTGAACCAGATGCTTCCACAGAACCTTGCCTCCCGGTGATTTGGAATACAATTCCTGGATACCTCTACAAGATCTTTATCTTGTTGATACTTTGGACGTTTCTTGTTGGACTCTTGATAATTAATTTATATATCAAAATAAATCCTGCTTATTTCAGAACTACCTGGCTATTGGGTTCAGTTTGTGATACCAGAAGTGTGACATTACCTGATGTTCGTACTTTTCTTCAGGGGGTACTGCATATTCAGGCTCCCATGTTCCTCCATTGGCCCCGTGGGATTTAAATCTAGTCCTTGAATTCCTTCAGCGTCCTCCATTCGAGCCTCTACAATTGGCGGACATCAGATTTGTGACATGGAAAGTTGTCTTCCTTTTGGCTATTGCTTCTGCTAGAAGAGTATCTGAATTAGGTGCCTTGTCCTGTAGAGTTCTTTACTTAGTTTTTCATGAGGACAGAACGGTCCTCAGGACCGTTCCTTTTTTTTGCCAAAAGTGGTTTCAAGTTTCCATGTAAACCAAGACATTGTGGTTTTGGCTTTTCATAAACAAGTGTCCTCTTCGGGACCCTCTTTGGGACCCTTCTCCTTCTCCTTCTTCTCGAACAACTGATTCATGCTTTACAATTCTTCTAAAAGAGGATGTACAGCTACCAAACAAACTATTGCTCGCTGGATTAAATCTGTAATTAGACGTGCCTATATGAGTATGAATCGTCCTGTGCCTAGAGTTCTCACGGTACACTCTACACATGCGGTGGGGGCGTCCTGGGCTGCTCATCATGGAGCTTCTGCGAATGAACTGTGTAGGGAAGCTAACTGGTCCTCTTTCCATACTTTTACTCAATTTTCAAGTTTAACAATTTTGCGTCCTCGGATGCCAATTTTGGCAGAAATGTTTTATGAGCTAGTAGACCAGATTATTCCCACCCTTAAGGGGCTACTTTAGAAGGTCCCCATGGTAGCAGTGTCCCCCAGAATGGATGATGGAGAAAAGAGGATTTTTATACTTACATTAAATCTTTCTTCGAGTCCATCTGGGGGACACTGCGTTCCTGTAATGCTCCGGTCCCACTGTACTATCTGTACCTGTCTCGTTACCTGCAGTCCATTCATCTGGAAACTGCTATGTTCCAGCATCAGACATTCTCCAGTTCATTCATTCAGCTATATTCAGATCTGTGCAGGTGCAAGCCTATTGCACTTCAGGACCTCCTCCCTCTTTTTCATTGGCTAAGCACTTCTGGAGCACTATTTAAACCTCCTGGATTCACCTGTCTGATGCCTGTTCTTCAAGCTCACTTCCTGCAGCCTGTGGTTCTGGTTCCTGTTCTCCTTGTGGTTTGCCTGTGTTCCAGTCTGCTCTCAGTTCGTGGTCTGTGCTAAACCATCGCTGCTCCAGTACCTCTCTTACCATCTCCAGTGTACTTCATTGTGACAGCTTCAGTTCTCACATCGCTACTACTCAGAGCCGCTACTACATGTGTGACTCATCAGCTGTTACTTCGAGTTACCTCCATAACTCCAGTTTGCTCTCAGCCTGCAGTCGTGTTGAACTATCGCTGCTCCAGTACCTCTATTACCATCTCCAGTGTACTCTATTGTGACAGCTCCAGTTCTCTCATAACTGCTGTTCAGAGCTGCTATTTCATCTGGGACTCATCAGCTGTTACTACCAGTTACCTCCACCACTCCAGTCAGCCTTCAGCCTCTGGCTGTGTTGAACTATTGCAGCTCCAGTACTTCCATTACATCTCCAGAGTACTTCATAGTGACAGCCTCTGTCTTCTTGTATACCACAGAGCACCTATTCTCCTAGTGACTCATTGGCTGCTGACCATCAGCCTTATTATTGTTGTGCCTGTATTTATACCACTCATCTGTGGACTCCATCGTCTCCATCCACTTCACCTGGCTCCCCACATCGTTTTGCTGTACACTCACTCACGGGACCGCGGCCTGCAGACTTGGTGCAGCTAAGACCATACCTCCTTGCGGGGGTTCCTGGTGAAAACCACCTGTCTGTTAGACTCTGTGCCTGTGGGTGGGCTTAGCCATGTTCAGCAGAACTTAGGGATCAATTTCCTGTAAGCCAACTGTGACAATAAGAACAGGCCAAATGTCTGATCCCCCGGTGGAGCCTTCAGCAAGAGACTTGCTACAGCATCTAGTTTCACTCATTGAGCAACAGGATAGCATCCAACGGCAACTGTTACAATGTTTCCAGACTCTGACCGGTCGCCTGGACATTCTACAGGCTGCTCACCCATCTGTTGCTGTCTCTCTTTAATTCCAGCGCTCTACTCCACAGAGTCCGTCCTCTTCTCTGAGACTACATACACTGGCAAAATTTGATGGGGACCCCAAACTCTGTCGTGGTTTCATTAACCAATGCTCCATACAGTTTGAACTACAGCCCCAAAATTTTCCTTCCGATAGGTCTAAAATAGCTTGCATTATCTCCTTGTTGTCCGGCCAGGCCTTGGCATGGATCTCTCCCCTATGGGAGCGAGAGGATCCTTTACTCAGCAACAACTTAGTCTTCTTAGCTACTTTCCTGCGGATCTTTGCCGAGCCCGGACGAGTTTCTTCAGCCTCTGCCAACATTCTCAGGCTTCAACAAAGTGCTAACACAGTCGCCCAGTATGTCATTGAATTTCGTACCCTTTCCTCAGAACTGTCCTGGAATAATGACGCCTTGGTAGCAGCATTCTGGCAAGGGCTATCGGACAAAATTTAAGGACGTACTGGCACCCCAAGAACTTCTTACCACTCTGGATAAGATAATCTCTCTTTGTAATAAAGTGGACCTTTGCTTCAGCGAAAGGTCAGCGGAGAAAGAACATCCTAACTGCTCATCCTTCAAATCCGCTCTTCGTTCCCACTCAACCTCTCCTACTCCTGAAGAGCCTATGCAGATTGGGAGGACCCGCTTAACATCCAAAGAGAGGGATAGGAGACGTCTTAACAAGTTATGTATTTATTGTGGTGAGCCGGGCCACTTTCTGAATTCCTGTCCAAAAAGGGTCGGGAAATGCCAGGCCCTAGTCTGCTCCGGGGAGGTCAGACTGGGGACATGTAAATCCTTCCCATCCTCCACCTGTTTTCTCACAGTTTCTGTATTATGGGGTTCCTCTGAAGAATTTTCTCAAGCACTAGTGGATTCGGGTGCTGCTGGGAATTTTATTTCCTGGTCTCTAGTATCTCAGTGTTCTATTCCTGTGTTACCCTTAGAGGCACCTGTTACCATCACTGCCATTAATGGGTCTCAGCTCCCGGGAAGTATGGTTCGCAACCAAACTAAACCACTTACTCTCCGTATTGGGGTTCTGCATTCCGAAACAATCTCATTCTTTGTTTTGCTGCACTCTACCACTCCCATTATCTTAGGTCTGCCCTGCCTTCGTATACATTCTCCTAGCTTGGATTGGAATACCTCTGAAATTCTGGCCTGGGGATCTCATTGTCGGTCCAACTGCCTAGCTCAAGTCAAGCCAGTTAAGATTCTATCTTCCGCTACCAAAACGTTTCTCGCAGGATTACCTCCTCAGTATCAAGACTTTGCGGATGTATTTGATAAGGTCCAAGCTGAGCTTTTGCCCCCCCACCGCCCTTGGGATTGTCCGATAGAATTGCTCCCGGTGAATGGTCCTCCCAGAAGAAGTCTTTCCACTTTCCCATCCTGAAACCTCGGCCATGTTAGTATATGTCAAAGAAAATCTACAGAGGGGCTTCATCAGGCCGCCTGTCTCTCCAGCCGGAGTGGGCTTCTTTATTGTCAAAAAAAAGGACAGGTCTCTTCACCCCTGTATTGATTACTGAGGTCTCAATGCGGTCACGGTAAAAAATCGGTATCCTATACCTCTCATCACCAAGTTGTTTGACCACATCAAGGGGGCCAAATTTTTCTCTAAACTAGACCTACGAGGGGCCTACAACCTGATCCGCATACGCTCCGGACACTAATGTAAGACAGCATTTAATACCCGTGACGGTCATTACGAGTACTTAGTTATGCCCTTCGGACTTTGTAATGCTCCGGTTCTCTTCCAAAGTTTCATTAATGAGATCTTCAGAGATCTGCTCTATTCATCTTTGGTCGTCTACGTGGATGACATCCTCATCTTCTCCCAGGATGTTCATTCACATCACCAACATGTCATTGAGGTTCTCTCTAGGCCCGGAAGAATCAACTGTATTGTAAGTTAGAGAAGTGCTCTTTTGAAGCTTCCTCCATGCCATTTCTAGGGTATATCATCTCCGATTCTGGGCTACAGATGGACCCTGAGAAAGTTTGAGCAATCTTGGATTGGCCACGTCCCGCCACCCTCAAAGCGGTGCACTGCTTCTTAGGGTTCTCAAACTACAGACAATTTATTGAGGGGTATTCTACCATTGTTGCCCCCATCACAGCCCTCACGAAAAAGGGGCCAATACCAAGGATTGGATGGAGGAAGCCTTGGAGGCATTCACCTTTCTGAAACGGGCTTACTCTTCTGCACCCATCCTCAGACAACCCAATCTCTCGCAACCATTTTTTCTAGAAGTGGACGCCTCTGCTACTGGAGTAGGAGGAGTGCTCGCCCAGAAGTATCCTCCTAACAAACTTCTTCCTTTTGCTTTTTTCTCTCGCAAGTTTCTACCCGCATAACGGAATTACACGATTGGAGACAGGGAGCTGTTGGCCATGAAGTTGGCTCTGTCAGAGTGGCGTTATCTTTTGGAGCGGGCTCAGCATGTGGTTACCATATTTACTGACCATAAAAATTTGTTATACCTACAGTCCGCTCAGTGCCTTAACCCTCGCCAGGCCCGTTGGTCACTGTTTTTCTCTCGTTTTAACCTCTGTGTGACCTTCAAGCTAGGTCATCTTAATAAGAGAGCAGATGCACTTTCCAGGGCCTTCAACTCTAACCTGAACTCTGTTTTACCTCTCAGTCATCCCATCTTGGATCTTAAATGTTTGGTAGGACTCGCTACGACCAATTGTCCTCCTCCTGGGAAAACATTTGTCCCCGCTTCTATTCGGGAAAAATTACTCTGCTGGTGTCATGCCTCTAAATTCTCCGGACACAAGGGGTTTCTCAAGACTTATGAGTTCATATCATGCTCCTATTGGTGGCCTACTATTCGATCAGACGTCAAAGATTTTGTAGCTGCTTGTAACGTATGTGCCCAACACAAAAGTCCTCGTGCGAGTCCTATGGGTCCATTACAATCCTTGTCCATACCCACCAAGCCCTGGACTCATATCAGTATGGACTTCGTTACTGACCTTCCACACAGTAAAGGATGCAATACCATCTGGGTCATTGTGAACTGCTTCTATAAGATGGCCCACTTTGTTCCTCTCACAGGTCTGCCGTCTTCATCAGTCCTCGCTCAACACTTCATAAAAGAATTCTTTCATCTGCACGGTTGTCCCATGGAAATTGTATCTGACAGAGGGGTTCAATTCACCTCTAAGTTCTGGCGTGCTCTCTGTAAATCCCTCGGTATACAACTCAGCTTTTCCTCAGCCTATCACTCACAATCCAATGGCCAAACTGAAAGGGTGAATCAGGATCTGGAGACATTCATCAGGTTATTCTCTTCTGCCTCCCAGGACAATTGGGTTGACCTCCTGCCATGGGCCGAGTTTGCACATAACAATCTCTTCCATGAGTCTTCTGCTTTTTCACTATTCTTTACGGTTACTGGTCTTCATCCTCTGTTTCCCAAATTTTCTCCTCTCCCACCCACCCATGTTCCGGCTGTTGAGGATACTATTCGTGACTTTTCCACCATATGGACTAAAGTGGTTGCAAATCTTAAAAAGTCTTCCTCTCGTTATAAGACATTTGCGGACAAGAGGCACCGAGCGGTTCCAGCACTCAAGGTGGGAGACAAGGTCTGGCTATCAACTCTGAATATTCGCCTCAAGGTTCCCTCCATGAAGTTTGCTCCTCGCTTCATTGGACCCTATAAAATAATTCGGTTCATCAACCCAGTGTCCTACAAGCTTCAGCTGCCCGCTTCCCTTCATATTTCCAACGCCTTCCATATTTCTCTTCTCAAACCGCTCATTATCAACAGGTTCTCCGTTCCAGTATCCACCTCCACAGTACCCAGATTTTCTCAGCAACAGGAGTTTGAGATCACACAGATCCTGGATTCCAAGATCTCCAGAAGAACCACCAAGTATCTGGTGGATTGGAAGGGCTTTGGTCCAGAAGAACGCTCTTGGGTCAACGCTTCTGACATTTTGCTCCGAAGATTCCTTGCTCAGTTTCCACGGAAGACTTCGTCTAAGCGTCCAGTGGCCACTTTTAAAGGGGGGGGGTACTGTAACGCTCTGGTCCCTCAGAAAGTACCTGTCTCATTACCTGCAGTCCATTCATCTGGAAACTGCCATGTCCCAGTATCAGACATTCTCCAGTTCATTCATTCAGCTATATTCAAATCTGTGCAGCTGCAAGCCTATTGCACTTCAGGACCTCCTCCCTCTTTTTTTCATTGGCTAAGCACTTCTGGAGCACTATTTAAACCTCTTGGATTCATCTGTCTGATGCCTATTCTTCAAGCTCACTTCCTGCAGCCTGTGATTCTGGTTCCTGTTCTCCTTGTGGTTTACCTGTGTTTCGGTCTGCTCTCAATTCGTGGTCTGTGCTAAATCATCACTGTTCCAGTACCTCTCTTACCATCTCCTGTGTACATCATCGCGACAGCTTCAGTTCTCTCATCACTACCACTCAGAGCCACTACTACATCTGTGACTCATCAGCTGTTACCATGGGTTACCTCCGCTACTCCAGTCTGCTCTCAGCCTCTGGCTGTGTTGAACTATTGCTGCTCCAGTACTTCCATTGCCATCTCCAGAGTATTTCATAGTGACAGCCTCTGTCCTCTTGTTGTATACCACAGAGCACCTATTCTCCTAGTGACTCATTGGCTGCTGATCATCAGCCTATATTATTGTTGTGCCTGTATTTATACCACTCATCTGTGGACTCCATCGTCTCCATCCACTTCATCTGGCTCCCCCACATCGTTCTGCTGTACACTCACTCACGGGACCGCGATCTGCCGACTTGGTGCAACTAAGACCATACCTCCTTGCGGGGGTTACTGGTGAAAACCACCTGTCTGTTGTGCCTGTGGGTGGGCTTAGCCATGTTCAGCAGAGCCTAGGGATCAATTTCCTGTAAGCCAATCGTGACAGTTCCCTCCCTTTTGTTGTTGTTCTCTTAGTTGTATTGTTGTGCCCGTTTTCTTAGGACTTTAGTATTACTGAGGTCAGTGGGGTTGCAGAAGGGAGGAGTCAGCAGCAAGTTTAGTTCATAACTACTTAAGTGCCAACTCCAAGCGTCCCACTTGGACTCTGAGAAAGAGATTTAACGTAAGTATAAAAATCCTCTTTTTTTATGCCCTGGTCCAGAGCTGGATTACGGCTCTGGGGGGCCTGGGCACTTTAGACAGGGTAACCCCCTATGATGTAGCATAGTTATCATTTTATAGAAATGACTGGGTGCACTACTGTTAGGTGCACACAGTTCTGCCTTCACGAGCAGTACACGGTGAAGCGGGACATACTTCCCAATTGTCCTAAGCAAAACAGTCACCCAAATTCAGGATTGTCTCCCCAGATTCTCCTACCTGTTCTTGTCACAGTCACCACTTGTGGCTGCTGGTTACTTTAGCTCATTTGCTGGCTGTCTGGATCCTGGAATATTGGAGACCTTATTTGGGAAAACATGGGTACATGAAATGTAGAAAACTCCAACCAGTCCCAGTGTTAAATCAATAGCACCCACGTTTTATAATTAGGCCCCCTTCCAGCCACAACATTTGCTAAATAGATCTCTCTCCCTCCAACCAACCATGACATTAGATAGCAAAAAGGTTTAATATATAAACCCCTCCCTCCAAACAGCTCCAGCAATAATCTATATAGCATTATCATTTAACAAATATTACAATTTCCCACAACAATCACAGGCATTAAATAATACATAATCACATTTAATAAATATACCTCATTTTCCACAACCAGCCCACAATTAATACATGGCTCACAAACCACCCCAGAATTAAATTAAAGGACCGATTACCCCATTATAAATTCATAGGCCCCACTATTAAATTAAATTGCCCCATCATCACCCCACAAATAAAATAACACTGAATAATTCTCCCCTACCTGCACTCGACAATTAAATTAATAGCCTACCTCCCACATTATATTAAGACCCCCCCTTCCCTCCCACACTACATTCATTTATTAGCCAACACACACACACACACACTACAGTCATATGCTATGCACACACACACTACATTTATTTGCTGACCCCTCACACACACACACACACACTACATTCATATGCTGACACAAACACACACTACCGCACCCCTCCTTACTTACCTGGTTCCATGCGCGCGCAACGTTTCTTCCTCTCTTCTTCAAATATGGGACAGCACCAGTTATGTGGTGAGCGTCCCATGTGACTATAGTAGTGAGGCACACTAGGAGTAGGAGGGAGAGGTGACGGATCAAGGATCCGCAGCGAACGGGAGAAGGTGGCTGGTCCCAGGGGAGGGGCCAGCCACATAGTCTGACTGTAGGGACCGGGCCAAAGTAATCTCTTTTTTTTTTTTTTTTTTTTTTTTGTCCGGCCCTGTTGATGTATGTCAAATGAATTGGGGTATTTAGCAGCCGATTTCCTAATTGCTGTTCTAAAATAACAGGAAACGTGGAATCTGAAGGCATCCGTGAGTTTGTATGGTAATCTCTCCAAAATCAAGAAGTAATTTCTTAAAATACATTAGTAGTAAGTGCTTTACCATACTGAAACAATAAACACCATAATTGTGGCACGGATTCAAAATAATAATAATTATATCAAATATATTCCTTATTAAATAAATGTGTGTACATAGAACATATACTGTATATGTAGTGATTACGAATTTCATGGAATAAACATGATGAATATGGGTTAGTTTTGATTCCAGGATAACCGTAATGAGAATTGTACAATTCTTATTAGGTAAACATGTTTTTTATTTTAATATGTCAATCAGTAACTTTATAAATTGTGGCCATATTTGCTCATTGAACATACTAATACATATTATAATTTCTGAAGCATGTTTATTGTTTTGCTGAAAATTAAGTCAGTTCATTTTTTTTATTTTTTTTTACTGCCATAGGTGTGATTTTCATCCGTGACATAAGGGTTACTGTGGTAAGACTTGTACTAAATGTTAAAATATACATTTTAGCAACAATCTGGAGTGTTAGTTACGTTATGACAGAAATGTAAATTGACATAGAAGAAACACAACCTCATGTGCTCAATCTCTTTCATTATTTTATTGATGGAGTGTTTCCTCCAGTTATAGACACAGTTTGCATTTCTGGGAATTGTGAGGTTAATTGCTCTATTTAAAATACCAAATTCTAAAATACATGTTAATTTGTAAAAGATCTAATATATCTACCTAACCTACCCCCACTTCTCATAGGTCTGTGCCCTACTCCCAGAGCATTCTTGCCTCTACCTCTTCTCCTTCATGGCTGTTGGTAACATCAGCCCCAAACCTGGTTCTGCACTATTCTTACTTTAATTCCCCCCACCTCTATACTGCCCACTCACTTTACTGCAAAACCACACACCCTCCTTGCACCTTCAACCACTCCTGTCTCCTGGTTGTGCCTAAAACATCAGCCCCCTTGAACCATTTTTCTCCTTTCTCTTCATTTACAAGGTCACTTCATTTGGTTATTCTTTCCTCTTCACCTTGTTGATGTTATGTACCGTCCCCTTGGTCCCGCCCTCACTATTCCTCGACAAATTTGCTACCTGAGTTTCTCACTTTCTCACTGTTGACCACCCCGCACTTATTCTCTAAAATTTCAGCATCCCCATTTACACCCCTAACAGTGTCTATACTCCTCACATCCTCTCCTTACCCTATGTCACCTCCCAAACATGACTTCTTGATGGTCTTGACATTATCCTCTTCTTGACCTTTACAGAAACCCCCCTCGCCCTCATTTTCTCTCAGTCCTGCCCCAATGCTGCCATCTCTCTCCTCAACACCACACTCTCTAATGCACTTGATGCTGCAACAAACTACCAACCTTTGTCTCCATCACACCAAACCCCAAACTTGGCACTCTCCATAGATTCCCTACCTTCAAACATGTTCCTGCTCTGCAGAACACAAATGGAGGAAATCCCGCTCCAATGCTGACTTACTACATCGCCCTCACTCACCCCAAACAAACCTAAAAATCCTTCACCGTGTTCAGAAACCACCTGTCACCTCCTTGCTGCAATCAGTTTGCTTCTATGTCCTCCCTCACCTCCTGTCCCCTCCTTACTCACCACCTAAGTCTTTGACACTCAACTTTAAAGACAAAATTGAGAGTATCCAATATGATGTCTACTCCTGCCTGATCCACCTCCTCCATCAACCCTCTCACACTCTCAGTTCCTTCCCTCCTGTAACTCTCTTCTGCTTATCTCACAACCTGTCCCTTGACCCAGCTCCCTCCAAGCTCCTCCAAACTCTGCAGCTTGCTTGCTCGTCTCTCTTATTATTCTCCCCCTCCATCAGTATTTTCCCCTCCACTTTCAAACATTTCCTCATCTCCCCCATTCTCTATAATCCCTTTCTTGACCCTTAATCTCTCTCCAACTTTCATCCAATATCTCTGCTCCCCTTTGCCTCCAAGATTCTTAAAAACCCATTGACCCCTTTCAGTCAGGTTTCAACTCTTTTCACTGGACAAAAAACCTCGCTCACCAAAGTGACCCATGACCTATTCCCTAACTAGGTCAAAAGGCCATTTTCCCTCATCATACTCCTTGACCTCTCTGCTGCTTTCAACACTGTTGATCACTCTCTTCTCTTTTACACTTTTCTCTCCTTTCGGCCTTTTTGACACTGCCCTCTCCTGGTTCATCTCCTACCTCTTGGGCACTCCTTTAGTGTCTCTACATACGATTCTCGCTTTCCTACTATCTCTATATGTGTTAACCAAGGCTCTGTTCTTAGGCCTCTACTCTTTTCTATGTGCATCACTCTCTCTGTGAACTCATCCACTTCTCTGGTCTCCACTACAACCTTAATGCAGACGACACACTACCCCCCCCCCCCCCCCCCTAACACGCATGCACACTTCTCATCCTCATTCCATCCAACGTGTCCAACTGTCTCCCCATCTGGATGACTCCTCAAAGTTGTTAACATGTCCAAATCAGAGCTTATAATTTTTCCCCTTGCTAATGTCACCACCCCTTCTTGCATCTGCCTCACAGTCAACAATATAACTCTCCCCTGTTCCCAACATATGCTCCCTCTGTGTCATCATTAGCTCTGCCCTTCGCTTTAGCCTACTTATGCAGTCCAGCCACTTCCACAACATTACCAAGATATGCCCCTATCTCACTCAAAAAGTGTCCTGCTTTGACTACAGTAACCTACTCCACATTCTTCCACACCATTCCTCCCCTTCTTCAATCCATGCTGCGACTAAACTTTTTTTCCTCTCCTGCTGCTCCTCATCCGCTGGTCCTTCACTGGCTCCCCAATGTCTTAAGAGTTAAGTTTAAACTGCTCAACCTCACTTACAAGTAACTGCTCAATGCTTACCCTCCAAATATCTCTGACCTAGTCACAAGATAAACCCCATCATGTCCATGCTGCTCCTCCTATGGAACTCCTTGCCTTATCCTACCAGACTCTCCACCAACCTTGTAAAATGAAACAAAAGTACCATGACAGCACTAAATGAACCTAAAACCTCTGTATTTAAATTCCAATAAATGAAAATGTCTAAAATAATATGTAAAAATGCTCACAATATTCAAAAATATTTTCTTTAGAAGCCCAGTCCATTTGTTAATGGCATAATATCATGTAAAAAGCAACCAAGAGATGGCTTAATTGCAAAATCTTTGATTTTATTATAACATTCATAAATCCTACAATGTGTACTAACACTACACAGTTACCAATTTTCCAGCAATTTGTTCAAAGTAAGCAAGAGACCTTCAGAGTATAGACATAATATCATCAGGCTATTTGATACTGTGTCTGTGAAATTTACTTAGGAACATCTGAAGTCCTATACACGTGAATATATGATAGAGAAAATAACTAGTAAAAATATCAGTAAAAATAAAAAAAAAACAGTCCTTAGGAACTTAAAAGTACCAGAATCATTCCAAGTTTTCTTTAACTATTCTTAAGAGGAGGTAATGTCAAAGATCCATGGTCCTTAATCTCCTTAAAATATATTCACAAGTTCCATTCCAATATACCAGTTAATTAGTAACAGTGTGTAACAAAACTAAGTGTATGTTACCTGAATATTTTGAGTATTTTTTACATCATATTTTAGATATATATTTTTATTTATTGGGATTTATATACATTAGTTTTAGGTCCATTTAGCACTGTCACCGTACTTTTTGTTTCATTTTAGAAATTTGGAGGCGAGTGGTCACCACTATACAGACAGCAGCTGGTCCTAACCATTGATAGGTAATATTACCTCATTAATACAAAATAAAATATATATAAAACCTTTAAAGGCGCAAATGTAATCTCAGAAAGGGATACTTAAATTTAGTATATAGATGTCTTCAAGATGTAAATGCGTCTCTGATAAGGCCGGTCACTCATTGTGGTCGCAGTCACATAAAAAAGAAAAATAAATAATAGTATAATACTGTAGGGAATATGAACCTCTGCACAATATTAAATAATGAATAGTTAATTCAATGTTCATAGGAGAAATGTACAATAATCCAGAATCTTGTCCCCCAATGTTAGGGTACTCACAAGACAGTGGAATATAAGCCTTTGAATCAAATCTTTCCCATTTCATCCACCTGTTTCAGTGTGTCACAATATCGAATTATGGTCTCCAGTAGGTATATATATTAAAAAAAAAAAAAAGGTATCTAGTATAATACCGTTTAATATATTAAAAAATTCAACAATATAAAACATATGTGAGAATACTCACATTCAACAATAAATAATATACAGCAGACAAGTAATAGTATATACACTCCTACCAGAGGTAGTATGGATGTTCAGCAGTATGCAAAGATATAATCACATGGGCCCTGGGATCAGTCCAAGCAACTGGAACCTCCTCACATCCAAGATGGAAAAAATGGAAGGGTGTAGTCTCATACAAAGTCTAATCTTTATCTCTCTTGCTCCAACATGTTTAGACTATACAAATTTTGTATAGTCTTGTATGGTCAAAACATATCTATCTATCTACTGGAGACCATAATTCGATATTGTAACACACTGCAGCAAGTGGATGAAACGGGAAAGATTTGGATTCAAAGGCTTGTATTCCACAAGATTCTGGATTATTGTACATTTCTCCTATGAACATTGAATGAACTATTCATTATTTAATATTGTGTAGAGGTTCATATTCCCTACAGTATTATACTATTATTTATTTTTCTTTTTTATGTGACTGCGACCACAGAGTGACCTGCCTTATCAGAGACGCATTTACATCTTGAAGACATCTATATACTAAATTTAAGTATCCCTTTATGAGATTACATTTGCGCCTTTTAAAGTTTTTATATATATTTTATTTTGTATTATTGTTGGTAAACTGGTGTATGTTTACATTTAGAATCTGTTAGGCTGCATTTGGAAGTGATTGTATTTATAGCTTGAGAATTGTTTTGAGTGCCTGTATGATATCAGTCTTTTTTATGTTCTTTCCCAGCCTTCAATCTTTCAAACTATGCCAAAACTGCTTTCAATGGTTCAGATTGTCTGCACTTTAGTTGGTTGTGTGGTCTACTGCCTATGCAGAGATGACAAGAGTTCCAAGTCTTCTCTAACTAGGAGTTTCTTATTTGGGGGGTTCGTAGCTGGTAGATGGTCTGAAATGAAGAAAAAGTCATAAGTCTGTAAAATGTGCCTAGAATATGTAATCTATCAAAATCAGAGGGATTTGGTGTTGGGGAAGATAGGCTTGTGAAAGTAAAATGTAAGTATAAATATTAGCTGATTTCGGGAATGTAAAAAATATTTAGGAATCTGATAAAAGGAAATGTGTGGATATGTACATGTCAGAAAGATGTTATCTACAATACACATTTTTGACAACTGTTTTATGTAAAGAATTGCAGTGTTTAGAGTTTTGTAAGGTGTGTTTGACCAGGATCAAAGTACATTTTTATTAACCTTCATCTCCTGCTCCTCTGGGAGTCCCCAGTCTAGAATTAAGAAGGGATAGCTAATCAGATCATCTCATGCTCATAGATAGCAGAATGGATGATTTTAGGTAATGTCCACTTGTCTAGGAGTAAGGGAGTGGGGGGTGGTCATGTAACAGGGAAAGTGTCATGATATAGGAGGGGAATGGAGGAAAGTTGGAAAACACTGACTTAGAGGCAGTGAAAGCAGGATCTTCCAACAGCACAGAGTAGTGATGCACAGTGATGGTAAAAATGATGCAGGAAGATATGTGAGGTAAAACATGTCTCCTATATAAAGCAAAATTCTTACATTTAAATTTTTATATCTCCTCAGAACAATTCAGCACCTCTATCCATTGAGCAGTGTTTGCAGATCATGAAGGCCATTCAGGGTGAAGTCCATGTTATAATGTGAGTGTCATGTTCATTATTGGGGGGTACTGTGCTGTTGATTTTCATATTCTGACACATTTAAAGTGGAACTGTTTTTAATGTGTTTTGTTAAATCAAGTATAAGTGAATAAGGGAAGAAAGGATAGTCTGGATTGTTTGCATGGTTTTACAATGGAATTTGTTCTCTTCAGCACATTGGATAGAACTTTACCTTATTTCAGCTTGCAGGTGTTGTTATGGCTAATATAGTTAAGAGCAGGGATATAATGTGAAAACAGTACATACATGCACAAGTTTTCCCAGTAAATGTAATGTTCTTGTTACACCTACAAGAATATTTGTGAAAGTTTGGCTGTTAAGACCTATTTCCACAATATTCACCACTCACAAGCTTCCTGTTACAATAGGATGATCCAATTTTTAACCAATGACCATACAAACATTGGCTTACATATACAAATTTCAAATTAAGAGCAAAACTTACCAAGTAGTACCACCCGGCCTCCAGACAGGTAATATATCCAATAGGTAGTATATCCCAGGCTGGGAGACCCAGGCTGTTATAGACCACCCATGGGTGCCTCCTCAAACAGTAATAAAAAACAAGGTAGATCATTTGCTGTATAACTAGTAAAAAGTGGTAGAGGCAATTCACTCATCTTCCAGGAAGCTCAAATCAAAACCTGCTTCTAAAATAGTAACAAAAGCAGGTCTTAATTGTACATGCACTATATGGACAAAAGTATTTGGATGCTTGACCATTACACCAACAAGGACTGTAATGACATTGTATTCAAATACATATACTTTAAGTTGGTCCCCCTTTTGCAGCAATAACAGCTTCTACTCTTCTTGGAAGGCTTTCCAAAAGATGTTGGAGTGTTTCTGTGGGAATTTGTGCCCATTCATCCTGTAGAGCAGGGTTGTCCAACCCGCGGCCTGCGGGCCGCATGCAGCCCAGCACGCCTGTAAATGTGGCCCAGAAGGAGTTTTGGTTGTGGCAAGGGGGCAGCACTGTTAATGGAAAAAAAAAATCCTGCAAAAAAAAGAAAAGAAAATACTTACCTTGCGGTCACGCGGTCACGTCAGCTGGTACTCCTGCTCCCTCCCTTGTCTCCTCCTCCGTTGCGGTGCTCGCAGTGAATGTCGGGCGTGATGTCATCACACCCAACATACATTGCGGAGCGCAGCAAAGAGGAGTCACCCACGCGAGAAGAACAATCAGCAGCACAGAATTGAAGAAAAGAAGAGAAGAGGACAGAAGAACAAGCCAATTAAAAGGTAAGTTAAGGGGGATTTTTTTTATTATTTCAAGGGACGCTGACTAGTGAATAAAAGTCACCTGGTCCTGGAGCATCATGGACCTTATCTCCCTGCTACATACTTCTACTTGTAATACTAATGGGGCATTATATATTATTCTCTTTGGCCCATTATAAGTTGTTATCCCTTAACTAACATAGTGGTGTAATTAGCAAAACAGGTCACAATTTGGGGTCACAGTGATGTATATGTCAGGTACCGCAGGCCTGGTCAGGGCACCCTGATATACAATGCCTGGCTTAAATGCACTTTAACGATATCGCATCAAAACAATACAAAAAGTGATTATAGTATAATAACTAGAGAGGATTTTTTGAACAGGGCGATTGAAAGGTAAGTATAGGGGGATTTGGAAAAAAAGTGATATATATATATATCACTTTTTTTCTCACATACACACATATATATATATATATATATATATATGTGTATATGTTAACTATGTTTTCTATGGTTTTTTGGATGATCAGCTATCGTTATTGTTAGTGTATCTTATGTGCGGCCCAAACCAACTCGTCGTCTTCCAATGTGGCCCAGGGAAGCTAAAAGGTTGGACACCCCTGCTGTAGAGCATTTATGAGGTCATGCACTGATGTTGGACGAGAAGGCCTGGTTTGCAATCTCCGTTCCCATTCATCCCAAAGGTAGTTGATGTGGTTGAGGTCAGGGCTCTGTGTGGGCCAGTCAAGTTCTTCCACATCGAACTCATCAAATCATGTCTTTGTAGTCTTTGCTTTATGCACTGGGGCACAGTCATGTTGGAATATGAAAAGGGCCTTCCCCAAACTGTTGCCACAAAGTTGGAAGCATAGCATTGTCCAAAATGACTGGGTATGTTGAAGCAATAGGATTGTCCTTCACTGGAGATAAGGGGCCTAGCCCAAATCCTGAAAAACAGCCCCATACCATTATTTCCACTCCACCAAACTTCTCAGTTGGTATAATGCAATCAGAAAGGCAACGTTCTCCCTGCATCTGCCAAACCCACACTAGCCATTCTGACTGCCAGAGAAGCATGATTCATTACTCCACAGAACATGTTTCCACTGCTCCACAGTCCAGTGTCTGTGTGCTTTACGCCACTCCATTCGACGCTTGGCATTGGTCTTTGTGATGTGAGGCTTGCATGCAGCTGCTCAGCTATGGAAACCCATTCCATTAAGCTCCCACCACACAGTTTTTGTGCTTAGATTAAGGCCAGTGGAAGTTCTGAAATTTTCAGTTATGGAATCAGCAGAGCGTTGGGGACTTTCATGCACCTTAGCAGTCGTTGACCCCACTCTGTAATTTTACATGGTCTTCCGCGTCGTGGCTGAGTTGCTGTTGTTCCAAAAACACTCCCCTTTCTAATAATATCACTTTTACAGTTGACTGTGAACTATCCAACAGGGATAAAATTTCACAAAACATCTTATTGCAAAGGTGGTATCCTATCACAGTACTATGCTTGAAGTCACTGAGCTCTTCAGAACGACCAATTTTGTATCACAAATGTTTGCAATTTGAGACTGCATGGCTAGGTGCTTGATTATATACACCTCTGCAACGGGTCTGATTGAAACACCTCAATTCAATAATTAACAAGTGTGGTCAAATACTTTTCTCCATATAGTGTATTTCCAAATATAAACTGTGAAAATAACCACTATCAGCGCTCCACAAACAACCAATGCAGCCGAATAACTTAGGAATTAATGTACACAAATCTAATACAAGGTCAAATGAAAAAAGGGGAGTTTCTAAGAATTCTGGCACTATGTTGCAACCCAAAGCATAACCTTATGTAGAAAAGATGACAAACATAAAATATATACTTATTTTATCTCATAAAGATGCTGAATATAAGGTCTTGCAATTCTTGCTCAGAACTTATCGACCAACCACACCATATATAGGAAAAACACAAAATTAAAAAATATAGTGTAGTATATCATACAAAACAAATAGATTATATGGTAATGAACATTAATATTATTAGTAGAAAATCTGAAATTTGTATATTCTTCCAATAAGGGTATTTTTGTAATATGCCCATACCAAACCAGTGCTTGAAAATAGCGCCAATTTCTCCAAATTGTGATGAAATCACATCAATGGGATGACATGCACCACATCACCACACTACTGCTCTTTTTTAATTGGATTCCTACCGGAATGAAAAAGATTAAAAGCCCTCAAATGTTTCTTTGATCCTTATTTCTTCGCTTCAGGGGATATTCTCCATAGGGATACCCAAAAAGTGAGAAAACGGGAGATGACTAGTATAATATTGTCTCAATATACACATTTAATAATATTCAATGTAAAAACATCCAATAAAAATACATAAAATTCTTAAACAAGGGTACTCCTACCAGAAGTAAAAGCTCTCTGAGCATATCCTGAATATAATAGATGTAGATAATGTCCCGGAATGATATATTCATTTCCTGCCAGTCAGCTTTTATTGCAGCTGTTACTAGGTAGTAGAAAAGCTCTTCTGGAAATGCTTTTCTGATCAATCTTTTTCACTAACGCCTTTCGACCGATTAATGGGTCTTTTTCAAGGAGAATAGATTGTTTTGTGTGGGGGCCATATTTAAACTGACTTCCACCAATCGGAAAACCCAATTCATACAAAATTAAAAACGTTTCAAAATACATTCTAAATTTTTCTTAGATCAACATTAGCTATAAACAGCTATATTCTATTAGCAGGCAATCATATTTAATACTATAGCAGTTATATTTGTGATGTAAAATATAGATTATTAAGATCCCATATCTGAATCAAATTGTCTAATATGCAATTAGTAGATTTGGAATAAACTGTTAAAATAGTGGGGTAAAGAGATGTTTTATAGGCTTATACCCTGTAATGTAAAACCAGAAGAAGAACGTATTGCTAAATTTTGTGATTATTTCCTGGTTTCACTATACATGTGTCAAGTCTTGTTTTCATTTCCTCATCACCTGCGTGCCATGCCTCATCTTCCGTAATCTTTCCTCTCTTTCGGTTCCAGTCATGGATGAACCAAACCATAATGTATGTAAATTATGCAAGAATTATCACAATATGTTATCACACTATGCTAGATACATGATTAATAGTTACATGAATGATTACCATATGATATAATATCAATAAAATCAAAGGTGATGAATTGTTCCACATATTAAATTGAGATAAAATAAGAGATCGAATTTGGTTAAATATTTTTTTTTTACATGAAACCGAAAGTGGCATATCGCTGTTGTCACGGTTACCTAATAACCCCAAGCCTCATTCCTATTCCGTGACAACAGCGATATGCCACTTTCGGTTTCATGACAACAAAATAATTTTACCAAATCCCATCTCTCCATTATTATAACAGCTTGGAGTCTAAATCTAGAGATTGTATGGTTTTAAATATTATTTTATCTCAATCTCTTAACATATTGCCCCGTTTTTGTGTAACCTCCATGATCACCTGATCATTCTGAGGTCTCAGACACCCAAATCACCGGGTCACGGAGGTCCTATCTTCATCTGTCTGCTCTTCATCTGCCAGTGCTCTCTCCTCAACTACTCACCCTCCTGCCTCCCGTGGCACCTGGACCACATACAGACCCCAAATCTGGCTTACACAAGATATCCAAACCATCTGGCCCTGCATCATCTAGAAATCCACCAACTAGCATGCTACACCATCCAGTACTCTGCACCAACTAAGCCTGAGATCACCCATGTGGTCATCTCCACCAACCAGGCCTCACCACCATCTTGGCCCTTGTACTAAGTAGGCTTATTCACCATCTGCGACACCCTGCTACATGAGGTAACACGTCTTAATGAAGCAGAGGTGCTGGCACAGCTAGCTTGGGCTCTGGAATTACATGCACTAGAATGAAGTAGAATGTCAGTTAAAAGGTGAGAGAGCGTTTTCCCTTTTTAAAGAAAATCTCTATCACATATTCCGAATGGATTGGATAGAGACGTCTTTGCAGAAAGAGGTTAGAGTAAAGCAGTTCTTTGACGCATGGGAGAGCTTTATAACTCTCTTACCCCGTATCATATGTACACAACTTTGGAATAGCTTCCACAATACCGAGTGGTACGGGTTAAGAATGGTCTCAGCGGACCCTCCGATTGACTTATCTCCACCTTCTAATGGTTAAGTCCTAGACAAGATGGATTATTTGAGAAGGGAGATAGGGCATGTTAATGACTTATTGAATTGTTTGAAAAATGTGAAAATATGTATTTATTTCATAATGCATTCAATTGTATATGTGATATTGTATACCTCAATAAAAACTGTTTATAAAAAAAAAAAAAAAAGTGAGAGAGCGTTTTTTTATAGGAGACCGAGGTGAAAGGGAAACCTCTTAACACAAGGGACAGTGCACTAAGGAGAGTAGAGATTAGAGAGGACACTGATAAAAATATGCTACAATCACATAATTTTGCACTTTTTTTGATCCTACATTATTATTATTAACCTCTAAGTCTAACCTTTAACACTAATTTCAAGTCATTTGCAGTCAATTTTGACCACCTCACAGGTCACAATATTATTTTCATACACTTTTGGACAAATACTGCAGCGATCCGGCTATATGGTAAGCGACAGAGCAATGACTCAAACACATGGCAGTTCCTACCATATCTAGGACACATTGGCACACAGCAGTGGCAGAAAAGAAAAGTGGTGCAAGATGGAATTGTCCTTGGAACCTCCCACCCATCCTTATGTTGGATCTTAAAAAGGACATGCACAGTTTAACAAACCAAGCACTTCAGCCACAAAAGTGCCACTCCTTGTGGCTGAAGTGCTTGGTTTGTTTGGGCCCCCACAAAACAAGGTAACAATGGCTTTAAGCCACCTAAGGGGTCTCTTAGGAAAGCTAAGTTTTTTCCTAGCAGCAGTTGAGAAACTGAAGGAGGAGACACCGTCCTGTCACATAACACTTTAGCTGTCATCGTGCACACCAGGAGCTCCTTGCATCTCTTCAGATCTGGGTCAGTTGGAAACGAAGAGAACACATAGGTCTTAAACCGAGGATCAAGCACAGTCGCCAAAATGTAGTGATCCGATTTTAAGATTTTGATAACTCTTGGATCCTGATGAAGCGAATAAAGTACTTGATCTACAAGTCCGACATACTTAGCAGAATTGCTTTGTTTAATCTCCCCCCTCAGTTTCTCAAGCTGCTTTCCCAAAAGTCTAATTAAGGGAATCACTTGACTCAATCTAGCAGTGTCTGAACTCACTTCACAGGTGACTAGTTCAAATGGTTTCAGCACCTTGCACAACACGGAAAGTATTCTCCACTGCGCTTGACTAAAATACATCCCCCTCCTTTCCCTTTCCCAATGTCATGGCTTGTGGAGTAAGCGTGGATGGCTTTTCGCAGTTCCTCCATAAGCAGAAGCATATACAGGGTGGAATTCCACCTTGTCACCACCTCTTGCTTCAGTTGGTGGCAAGGTGAATTAAATTGCTCTTGCAGCTGCTGCAATCTCCTACATGCTGTTGCCAAATTCCGGAAATGTCCAGATATTTTACCGGCCACAGACAGCATCTCCTGCACGTCCATGTCATTTTTTAAAAAGCTCTGCACCACCAAGTTTATTGTGTGAGCAAAACAGGGAATGTGATGGCCTTCTTCTTATCACGTGCCAGAACTGCTTCCACCTGTGCAAGACTTACACAAACAACATCATCCTCATCAATATCCTCATAGCGCCCTCGTTGGCTACACAAATATCCCCCTCATCCTGTTCCAATTCCAAAGTGGCATCCTCAATTGGTGCTACACTCGGGCTGTTTACAGCACACATCAGCAGAAATGCTGAAAGGGGCCTTCTTTATGTGTACACTATCAGAATGGTCATGATTACACATAGCACTAGTGCATGGACTCTCCTCAAGGATTGGTGTCATTTCTGAATCTGACCATCCTCTAATGCCTTACTGTTTTCTTCCAGCTTCGCTTTTGCACGTAACAGTGTTTGTGCACCACGTTTGGAGTTTAATTACTTGGTCTTGCTTGGTCACGAGTGACCTTACAAGAAGATGCCTCAGTAACAATTTTAGATATCGCACTCATAGAGAAAGGCGAAGGCCTCATTCTTTCAGCGTGTGTAGAATGGCATGTTGGCAATTTATTTTTTTCAGCAGATAGCTTTTCATGGATTCCAGCTCTTTTTTTCTTCACCACGGTAAAAGGTGATTTTGTTTTTTTTTCCCTGACTTAAAAAGACTATGTACTTTTAAATAGACTTTACCAGATGACGTACAGGGATTACTATCATCAGGACTGGTGGCAGCAGCTGCTTGCTCTTCTGTGTACTGCTGCGAATCCTTTTGGATAAAACCCTACACCAGTGTTTCTCAACTGCAGTCCTTGGGACCCCCTAGCAGTACATGTTTTCCATATCTCCTTGCTGGAGCACAGGTGTATTCATTACTGACTGACAGTGTAGCAGGTGGTATAATTATTTCACTGGTCACCTGGCAATATTGCACTGTTAGTGGGTCCTGACAATTGAAATTGAGAAACACTGCCCTACACCTTTTTGGTGCAAATTCAGAAAACAAAAAGCCTGCAAGGACTTGTAGATTTGTATTTCAGCAATGACAATTTGCATTGGAGCTTTTTTTTTTTTTAACACTGCTACAACCCTCCTTTTTCAATTCTGTAAGTTTGCCTGCCCAACTGCTCTACACTCTTATCCTACCCCTTCTGTATTCCTTTCTCAAATGGCACTAGATCGCCGTGGAGGGCAGTATTTATAGATTCCTAAACTCCCGAGATCCGATGACATTTTGGAATCCGAAAAAGCGCGAAAGTACCGAGCCGACTTGGTACTCGGATCCCTTAAGTTCGGGTTTGTTCGGTTTTCAAGGAACCGAGCCTGAGCACCTCTAGCTGATAGTAAAAATGAGTTTCTTACTGGGGAAGTTGAGTTCCTACTAAGCCCAGATACAGAAATTATCAGTGCCATCCATGACATTTAAAGATCCAGAAAGATTGTGTACATTATCCCACTGGAGACTGTCAGAAACTTGGTTTTCAGTTGTGAGGAGTGTGACTACTTCTTGCTATGCATTTTTATCAGTTTCATTACTCATTTAGAACCAGCATTTTATAGAAAAGTTATTTTGTACTGATAGACACAAGTGAAAATGTTGCAGTTTGTTGTCCACGAATGAAATAAATTAAGGCGGTCATCAGTGTTAAAGGCTAAAGGTTTTGACTATTCTAATGTAAAATATTTTAACATACTTTTTAAAAGTTTAATTTCATGATCACTAGAAAGCTCTGGGAATATACCGGAAATTATAGATCTATCCAGCTAGCAGTGGAATTAAGATTTATTGATCTCAGTTCAGTGGAAAATTAGTTTAATTTAAATTTGCTATATTTAAGGCCATTTGAGAAAGTATGTCATATTAGATTTTTTTGGTTTTTGGAAGTGGGTCAATAATGTTTGGGTTAGAAAAGGTGAGTCAGTGTGTTCAAATGTACCATCATGGCCAAAAGTTTTGAGAATGACACAAATATTATTTTTCACAAAGTCTGCTGCTTTAGTTTATATGATGACAATTTGTATATACTCCAGAATGTCACGAAGAGTGATCAGATGAATTGCAAATAATTTCAAAGTCCCTCTTTGCCATGACAATGAACTTTATACCAAAAACAACATTTCCACTGCATTTCAGCCCTGCAATTACATCAGGTCACTGATTCTCTCTTTAAGACAGGTGAGAGTGTTGACGAGGATAAGGCTGGAGATCACTCTGTCATGCTGATTGAGTCAGAGTAACAGACTGGAAGCTTTAAAAGGAGGGCGGTGCTTGAAATCATTGTTCTTCCGCTGTTAGCCATGGTTATCTGCAAGAAAACACATGCGGTCATCATTGCTTTGCACAAAAAGGGCTTCACAGGCAAGGATATTGCTGCTAGTAAGATTGCACCTAAATCAACCATTTATCAGATCATCAAGAACTTCAAGGAGAAGTTCAATAGTTGTGAAGAAGGCTTCAGAGCGCCCAAGAACATCCAGCAAGCGCCAAGACCGTCTCCTAAAGTTGATTTAAGCTGCGGGATCAGGGCACCACCAGTGCAGAGCTTGCTCAGGAATGGCAGCAATCTGGTATGAGTGCATCTGCAAGCACACTGAGGTAAAGAATTTTGAGGCTGGCCTGCAATCTTACTAGCTGCAATATCCTTGAGTGTGAAGCCCTTTTCGTGCAAAGCAATGATGACCGCATGTGTTTTCTTGCAGATAACCATGGCTAACAGCGGAAGAACAATGATTTCAAGCACCGCCCTCCTTTTAAAGCTTCCAGTCTGTTACTCTGACTCAATCAGCATGACAGAGTGATCTCCAGCCTTATCCTCGTCAACACTCTCACCTGTCTTAAAGAGAGAATCAGTGACCTGATGTAATTGCAGGGCTGAAATGCAGTGGAAATGTTGTTTTTGGTATAAAGTTCATTGTCATGGCAAAGAGGGACTTTGAAATTAATTGCAATTCATCTGATCACTCTTCATGACATGACATTCTGGAGTATACGCAAATTGTCATCATATAAACTGAAGCAGCAGACTTTGTAAAAAACAATATTTGTGTCATTCTCAAAATTTTTGCCCATTACTGTAGACTACAGAGGAAAGGCTATAGATACAACACTATTTTTAAAATGATCAGTTTGAGCTAATGTAGAAAGCACCATGCCTTTTAGTTCATCTATTTTGGGTAGAAAACTATACAAATTTACACGTGCAACAGACAGACCTTTAGGGAGTTTGAAAGGTATAGGGCAAATATAGCACATAATTGTTTCATTGACAAGTCCATTTGCTATAAGGAAAATTCCATGTTATAAATATGTATCTAACATTCAAAAACATTGTTCTCATAGCAGAAAAGGCGTAACATGATGGTACTATCCTTTGTAAAATTTACGAACTTATTTGTGGTGTAGTTCATACTCTTGAGGAGCAGAAGTTGTAGCACATGATTTGGGCAAGAAACAAATTATCAGAAGAATTCAAGCAAGTTGTATCAGATAAATACCAACTCTCTGATAATCTGCACAGTGTAATCTTAGTGGCATGCGTAAGAATGCTTATGGTAACCAGTAACACCTGGCCATGTGATCCTAAACATTCTCCTATTACAGGGCTAATGAAGGAGTAGCAGCCGATTTAATGCGAGGAGTTTACACAGATATGGGACAAGCTTTATTGCATGGATTCAAAGAAAGCTTAAAGGAGGTAAGTCCACACACTATACAGGTTATTCTTTATATCAAGATTGTGACCATTTGATATTGAGACTGTTACTACTATTAAGTTTCCTAATAGATGTCAGTATTTGTTATAGAATAAATTGTTATTTTTTAATACAAAATGTCTATGTTTAACATGACAAATATAACCATATTTGATTTTCCAGCTTTATGTTCTTAGTCATTGCAACAGTAAAATCTCCTCTAGTACAATTCCTATAAAGCCTTTGTTTTTTCACTAACACTGTGCCTGTAAAAGGAAATATTAGTTGTAGCAGTACTTTTACTTTGCTTCTTTATGTATTTCTTCCTAGCGCTTTCAATCAACTGTTGTGGATGGAAATCACTTTGTTCACTTGAATGAGCCAGAAAAGATTGCCCAGATCATCAGTGACTATCTGTCTGACAGACCATTTATTCACTCACAACTATAACCGGTGAATGTACAGCTCCATCTAAGTCTACAATGACTGATCTGCAGTTCTAAAGTGATGTTTTGTATACGTAGTGTGGGGGGGGGGGGGAGTGTTATAGTTGGATTAATCTGTGAAAGACACCTAAGACTCTTGAAAATATGTAGGCTGTTTATATTTCTTATACTGAGTACGTAATATACAGTCACTGATTATTTTGTAAGAAGCATTACAGCCTCCAAATTGCCAATGATTAAGTATCTGCATTAACGTCATGTCATGGTATTAAACACTGTCTATTTTATGGGGGGAAAAAATGTCTTTACTGGAATATCTGTATTGATCGAGGCCATATTCAGTTGCTAGGCAGTGGTCCCAGCTTGTGAAAGACAGAATAATTTTTAAACCATGAACCAAAACATGTTGTGTACCAGGCACACATATTAAGTCACCTCATTGTATTTTAGCAATATTATACTTAATGTGTTGATATAAGTTAAAAAATTAAAGTACATTATTAATGAAAATTGAAGCCAATTCAGAGACAAAGTACTAGACACAAAGGTTAAAAAACCCCTAGTCACAATAATAATAAAAAGCCATATGTTAAACAAACAGATTTAGAAACATGTTTTAATTACCACCTAAGTTTACTTTGTAGATGTGTAAAAAATTGCTTTAAACATCAGAATGTTTATGAAAAGTTTAACATCACGAGGAGCAAAAGTCAACGTGGTATAGTTCGGATCATGGCCAAGTTGCAGAGAGATCAGTGTTGCCATCAGCTGTATAGTATCGATGACAAGTTGCATTCAGTGTCCAAATTTAACAAGCACATTGTTCAGTAAGGGCGGAACTTCCTTTGAGCGCGCATCAGTGCAATTTTCTGCTTGTCCTCCTCAAACTTTTTACGTAGCTCAGCAAGGTCTGCAAAAAGATCAGAACATTCAGCAAATTGGGAAACTAGCCATTTACTGCATCTAATTTCTTCTTCTAGAAATGGTATTTGTTACTACTACTAATAATAATCAATGTAAATAGAACTATCTTCCCCTTTTTCCATCAATTTTATAAATCTATACCCTGGCAATATGTTTGTTTCTCATGTGCACAGCTATGATGAACTTTTATTCTGAAGTACTCATCTGATGCAGATGGTAAAAAGGCCTTAACATCAAAACTTTACAAACACAAATGTTTTCTTGGTGGAAAATTTCCATTTCAACTTTGATTTCTGCAGCATGAAGTGTGCGATTTCACACAAAGCAAGTGTATTCATTCAGACAAAGGATACATAATGCACATAAACAGTGTTATTTCTTGGACAATCAAGGTAAAAATCAAAAGAAAAATATAAAATACATGCAACTTAACCTCTTGCTTTAGTAATATACTTTGGTAATTGATTAATACCTAAAAGTTAAAAAACCTACCATGTTCTGAGCACAGACTTATTCTAAGACACATCGACCTACCAATCAGACACCTCCCTAAGTTGGGTACAGATAAGAACTATGCCTCCCTTCTTCCCCTACTCCAAAATGCAAGCTCTCCCACTGGATGACCAGTTTTGATGAATTTAGGCCGTAGGTTGGGCCTACCACTGAGTAATGTGTATATACCAAATCTGTGTGTATAATCGACAATAGTCTGATACTTATAGTACCTTTTTTTTTTTTTTATTTAAATATTTCTGTTGGGACATGCGTGTAAAAAGGATAAAGAGCAGTGGCGTTTGCTATTTTTTTGGTAAAAAAATTCACCGAGGTCTATTTCTGCTCACCTTTTTAAACAAACAGTGGTGGCGAGACGCTACGCCCTTAGAAAAGGAAAGGGCTATTTGTAACAAAAATATTAAATTCTTCATTACAAAAATTACCCACAGAATAGAAATCTGTGAAAGCGTTTACTCTATTTCACATTCTATGCCTTAACTGCACCTGGGAAGTGTTTAAGTGAGACTGTTTGTTGTCAAATTATATAGAGAGAAAGAAGTTACACATTGGGAATTAATAACATGGTGTTATGTACACACATACAGCATTGCATTTTTTTCTATTAAAAACATGGTTAATTGGTTACTCTGAGCTACAACACATTTGGACATACAGGGGCATATTCAATTAGCTTTCGGATTCAGTGCGCGTTCTTGCGGGTATTACGGTACCGCATTAACACGGATTTTCGTTCGCAACCCTATGGGCTGCGAACGAAAATCCACGTTATTGCGGTACCGTATATTACGTTTCGCGGCTGTTCCGGCGCGTTACCGCGAATCCGAAAGCTAATTGAATATGCCCCACTGTCTTAAATTAATTTAATGGCCTTTCTTGTGGGCAACTTTACGAAGCACTCCAAGGGGTAGATTCAATTAGCCGCATTCTTTAGAACAACGCGGCCGTGCATTATTACCATTACTACAGCAATTTCTCTGGATATTTGCTCACAGAGCTGCAAGTAAAAACCAGTGGAGAAATTACCATAGTAACTAATAATGCACCGCGATTACTGTAGTAACAGTAATCGTGTGCAGATTGCGTTGTTCGCTAATTGAATCTACCCCTCCTGTAAAGAGTTCCTTCACATCATGGCTATCAAAAGAAGCATCTTCTCAAATGGTTAAAAAAAAAAATATATCCCATTCAGGAAGGATTTTTACCAGGACAGAATCTCTGATAAAAACTTACGTTCTTTTTTGCTGTTACGATGTTGCCAGGCATAGAAGTTTAATAGTTCTTTCTGGGCCCTCTTCTTCTTTTCTTTCTCTGCCACGCGAAGATTCACCATTTCTGTTCGTGCTAAGCCTGGACGTCGTCCTTTCCTAGTCACCGTTACCCAGCCATCCTTATCTGGCACCCCTTCTTCTTCCTTGGCTTTTTCTGATTTCTATGCGGGAGAGAAAAGTGAACAGTGCTTGCTGACTCTTTGTACCCTATACTTAACATTGTACCTTTTAATAATATTGAACATAATTATTTTTATGAGGAAAAGTAAATTGTAATAACATGGTGTACCGAACACCCCAAAAGCACTATGGCATTGCCAAGGTGTGCTACAATACAAACGTGTCTTTCCTGCTTTACAAAATGTATGTCAAGATTGTACCACTTCCTTGCTGTCTAACGCCTAAGAAGCTTCACATTATTGAAGCCAATCCTATTCGTGTAAAGGGACATGTGTGTTAAAGCAATATGCCCTTCACTTATCTTAGGTTTATACTTTCCATTTTGATACTGTGCATCTGTGATGACAGTTGAATATGTTACAAATATATTGGTAATTATTTTATTTTTTATTTGAAAATGATAACCATTTCTCTAACCGTTTGGATTTGGCTTTTATGATCAAATAGATGCATGTTACACAGGGATTAATGTAGGTGGTGCACCTAGGAATACAACATAGCTATGTAGTCCTCAAAAGAAAACAACCTGTTACTATAGGGGGCACTTTTGGGCTGTGATTGATGAAACATTAATTTTATTGATATGTATTAATCAGGTCACCCTCTTCATATATGACAAATTTTTAAAAATAATAAGTGATTGTGCAAGTGAAAATTCTGAAAAAAAAACAAAACTTCTTTTGCTTCTAATTATATTTATTTCAATTTACTGACCTAAAACTAGATTACTACTTCTGCTAACAATATTTTGGATAATTTATCATATTAATATATTCACATGTGTTCTCAAAATTGCTTATATCAATGCATCATTATATCTTTATGAGAAATGTGATCTTAATTATTTACACCCTCCAATAAACTTCTATAACGATATACTTCTGGACACAATACTGGCATCACATTTGTGGTGTAACCTGCCTATATTTCAGATATTTATTCCACTAATGCAGTTTATATAACAAGTTATTCACTACTCATAACCACAGTCAATATGCTTCAGTCCTTACTTTGTATTGTCTGTATACTTACAGTGATCATCATCAGACATCAGTTGAACATACTAATCCCATTCATATCATGGTTTTATAACCAGTTTAATCTCCAGTATAGTTTAAATAAATTTCTGGTTATCCCTGTATCTGAAAATAAGGATCATTGCATTCTTATTTACTGTGGCAAAATATATCCTCATCTCTAATTATCTTGTTTGATGATTAAACCACACACTTGGTATGCAAACATCTCACATGACCCTCTTATCTGAATCTGGTGTTCCCAAAACCACAGGATCCTGCTGCACAGGTTTTAAATATAGGCACCTGGCATCTCTGATAAATGTTAAACAGATGTTAGAACCATCAGAACATAGAGGCGAATTATGCATTTTGATGATGGTGCTTTTCCAAGGATTAAACCCAAATTGTAGAGTTCACAAGCTAGTTAAAGCATAGTTTGGCTAAGAGGTGTGATTGACATCCGTTCCTACCAATAGTAATCAGAAGACCCCATTCTCATTGGGTAAAGAAAAAGTTTACATGTAATACCGCCCTTCTATTATTTGGTTATCACTATACAGATTGCTACAAAATTACCTTAATATGTTAGACCCCCTTGGAATTAAATATTGAGCTGATCATTGTTTAATTTACATATTATTCAGTTTAGATTGTTTTTTCAGTAATTGTTACAACTACTTAAGGTATCAGACAGAATTGCCATTCATAATAAATATACAGATATTATGTCAATTATTAAACTCAAGAAATTTAGTTATTCTATAGTCCTCAGGTGTATAATGTTCTGGAATAATCGACTACTAATTCCCACTTGTGACAAAACACACTCTTCTTACAAAAGGTATTATACAATGTAATATTATAAGATAACTGTAGCCATAAACACAATATTATTAGGATAGTAATCAATACCATAGAATTGTTATTACCCATATATAACATCTACTTAAGCAAATTCCCAATATAACAATGTGTATAAGGATAACCATAATTGCTATCCAATATATATTGCAATAATATGGGTACATTGCCATTGATATGTGATATGTTATATTCCCTTACCTATCTATGATCGAAAGTTTCTCTTTTTCTGACTACATATATAAAACATTTATATGCATTTTCCACAACTTCAGTAGTTCTACATGGGAAATGTGTACTGAAGACTTAAATATTAATGGTTACTAAAGTTTAATCTCATTTTAGGAGTTTATTATATAATACAAAACAGTTTTTGCTACTCTGCAGAAAAATATTTACCAAAACCAGTGACCTACCTCTGTCACTCTCTTATCATAGTCCTGCATATATTGATCAATTTCAGCTTGTAGATCAGCAACATCAATGAGAGACCCCTTATAGGCCTCTATCCACTCTGAGAAAAAACAATTACAGGGTAAAATATATCTTCATGACATATTGAATCAAATAAGTTTGTCATTTTTTCTGTATTACCACTAAAGCAACCATCTCCTAAAATATATACACTAATTCCATGTACCTAGAGAGTAATTCATCAGATGATACTTAAATACTTTATTATTAATGCTTCCATAAGCCAGGGCTCATCAACTTATATGGTACATGTGCATCATGGGGCACTTCAGACAGATTCAAGTGATAATAAAGACTGTTACATTTAAATAAAATAAGATTGCTCTATTAGTACATTATATAGCTATATCTATTTCTATATCTATCGCTCTACACACCTAAAAGTATTTTCTTTTTCTTTCTTGAAGAAAGTAGGGGGTATGCCATAAGACAAATGTTCAGATACCCTGTCCTGAGGTGTGGATACCACTCAGAGAACAGGCTTGAGCTGCATGCCATCTGATGGTATCTTCAGCAGTTTTGTGGTTTATATGTCTTAAATGACAATTTACTGCAGCTTGTTAGGGATGGAGGAGTAGGTTCTCAGTTATTCTAGTGAGCCTCCTTATTCTACTATACATGTAAGATGTGTTACATTTGTTCGGATTCATTCTGTTTAGAGCTGCCAGGATGTCCTAATAATGGGTCAGTAGAATCATTTTTCTGTTTGTTTTTGCATTTTTATGCTTCAGCGACAGCCAGTTAACATCAAACTACTTCAACAGAAAGAAAAACAACATTGTAATTTTGACACCAAGGAAGTGAATGGTAATGACCAATTGAACTCACTATGTATTCCAGTTTTTACGAAATGATCTTTTCCCGAAATGACCAACGGTGTCTGGATTTTCATGGACTGAAATGCTCTAAACCCAGATGCATTTTTAAACACTATGTAAGCCGCTTTAAAGCCCTGTAAAAAAATAAAAATAAAATAAAGGTACAGTAAATAAAATATTGCTTGATGTATAATTTTTAGAGCGTTTAAAATGACAAAAAAATTTAACTAAAAACTGGTGTCAAATATTATTATATTAATAATTTCAAACAAACATGTATTTTATGGGGCACTTCTGTTTCTAGTTCAATACTAACATTATCTTGTTCTGTCTGGATATCTGGTCAACATTCCTCATCAGCAAATCTGTTTCAGATCCAAGAGTTTTTAATGTGCTTTTCAGATATTTATTAACTTCCGAAAAGAGCATTAAAATAGCACACATTAATTTCAATAATGTGGTCACATTATAGAGTTCTGAAATTTGAATGCTGCAATTAGTTTCAGCACATTAAAAGGCTACTATGCATTCACAGTACACTGCAGTGATTAATAAATGTACAAAATGTCAAAAATGTTGTTTGGGAGCTAAATTTGCGACACTATTACAATGACAATAAAACAAGCACGTGCATAGTGCATGAAAAAAAAAAGAAACCCCAGAGCACAGGAAGTCATTTATAAAGCAAACCGCATATACCTTTGTTTTGCAACTCTGCGCCTCGATGGTCTGCGCAGTACACCTCAAGATGCTTACTCTCCACTTTCAGGATATACCTAGCACAGGGGTAGGCAACCTGCGGCTCTCCAGGTGTTGTGAAACTACAAGTCCCAGCATGCTTTGCCAGTAGATAACCAGCAGATAGGTGGCAAGGCATGCTGGGATTTGTAGTTTCACAACACCTGGGGAGCCGCAGGTTGCCTACCCCTGACCTAGCAGACGCACTGTGCAAAACTAAACTTCAGATCAAGGTACGACCTCTTTAATGGCCAATACCACAGATCTTTTTCTAATAAACAGCAATTTAAGTGCATTTCAAGCAGTTATCCTATAGCACCTTTAAGTAACAACTCAATAAACACTTCTGTTTTTCCTCCTAAACATTTTACTACATTGTTGGAAGTGCACCCGGAAAAGCACTTTTCTTTTAAACTGCAACATGGAAGAGCAAAATGGTTGCCTAGGACAACACCTTGACTCAACTCCTCTGCAAATATGGCTATTTTCTTTGCTGTTTTGCACTAAAGAGTGGTCATTTTGTAAAGGACCTCCACAGAAATTTAGCAGCTATTCTAACTTGCACTTTTACACACCCGATAAAACAAGGAGAGAGAAGAGAGACAGATTTGATTGTGCACTCTTTTACAGACTAAATTTATTAAAATTTATTATTCTTCATTTAAAACATTCCATATCCTATATTCTGAAGCATTCATAAAGTTTGCAAGCAAAATATAAGAGAATTGTGTGAGTGTTGAGAGAAGTGATTAGTGCTCTGTGTGAGCAGAGACAAAACCTTTAAAATACCACTTGTTGTTGCCTTATCAATTTATTAAATTATCTTATTTCTTCAAATTAAATCTAACAATGTAGTGTCACTTAGAATTAATTGTAATACAAACTATATTCACTGGGTTCTCTAGAGTTATTCGAAACTAATTCTTAATAGAATTACATTTTTAAAACCTTATACCATTATGATATTGGATACACAATCCCTTTACATATATTTATAATATTAAAATTATGTAGAATATCATCAGAAGGTATATAGAATTTATTTTATTTTTAATATGTGAAGGTGGGTGGAAACACATTATACTAGGTACTACAGAAAGTGTCTTTGGTGCAATTGTTTGTTTCTTTGTAGAAACATTTACGGGCAACAATGGTTAATGTTACAATATTAAGCACTAGTTATAAGATTTTATTTTATAAGGAAGAAGAAAAAAACTGAAGTAGAAGTTTGATCCAATACATCTGTGTTACAGCTTTTTTACTAATACAGGCTTACCAGAGCCCAGCATCCAAGATCTCATTAGTGCTATTACTGACCGTTTTTCAGTATTACAGTGCAAATCTAAATTAATGTACTCCAATCAAACTGCTCGCAAATTCAGACAGACCTGCAGAATGCAAGAAAATGGCTCACTAAATCCAAGTTTTCTTATTCTATTACATATTCCAATTCATCTCTTACATATTTTGTCGTTTCAAAACAAATATTTTATTAGCCTCACCTTTGGCGCTTTCAGGTGAAAGTATTTTGACCCCACTCTATTATCTTTTTCCGATGATCCTGGATTGTCAAGCAATTCCACATGGCCACTGTGACTGAAGATTCTAGATAAACCTTTCTAAAATAGAGAAGGTGGAAGACAGATTTTTTTCTTATATATGTTAACAAGGATATCCACACTAGTAAAGTCTATGGATTTCTAATCACTGTATATAACCCCCTTCTTATATTATTGTGAAGGTTACTTTCCTAGAATAATATCCATATATTCTAAATGAATAAAGAGAAAAGAGAGTTCTAATATTGGAGGCACTATTACCAGCATGAAGGCTCACTCTCAATCTTGTGTCATTGATTTAGATATATTAAAAATTTTATTTTATTACAAATATTTTTAAAATGAAAATATATTTTGTATGGTAATACTGGTGTTGCGAAATATAGGATAAAATATGTGAATTAGGAAATTGGGGCAATAGAATTAATCTCTTTTCTCCCCCTGATTTTGTTATCCCCCAATATTATGGTCCTCTATGTTCCACTATTGACAGAGCCCTATCAATTGTTTAAATTGATTTAAATAATAATAATAATCTGATCTTTATATTGTTCCTGTGTTCATTGGCAACTGGTCGCCTACAGTAATGTGGCTAAATGCTGATACATATTGGGGTGTATAACTTATCCCCCTCGCTGTTTAAATATCAAATTAATTCACAAGACAAAATGGAGTTCTAGAGTTTATCAACATCTATGATTTTTAAATATATCAGGCAGCTGGATATGTTTTTAATGTATTTATTTGATATAAATATCTGGTATTTTATGTATAAACATTTTTTAGCAGCACAGTAGTATAAGTGGCTGATAGCTTTAATTGAGATTGTATTATTTAATATAGATTTGTTTTCTCAATGTTAATAATTGTTTGCAGGAATTGTCAAATGTTTGAAAGTCTTGTAGCTTTATTTTAGATTACATTGTTTTACATAGATGTCTTTTCTCAATATTGATAATTGTCTACAACACAATAATAAAATATTTTAACATTCCTTAGTCCGTTTCATTAATTTCTATATGGAATATCTTAAACCAATATAACTGTTTATTCCTCATCTCCCACAGTTTAATAGCTTTTAATTATATAGTTAACAGCGAGTCTTATTGTTTCCATTGTTGCAATCATATTGGATAACATTTATTTATTAAGTGCCACTTTGTAACTTTTTGGGTTTTGTAATCTCCATTGATAAAATAATTATGTAAATTTGCAGTTTTCCTAATATTGAGTGCTCTGCTAATCTGCTGGTGATATTGTACTCCTAAGGGACCATTGTATTTAAAAAAATTTAACTGTTTTGCATTATGATCTAGGATCAGCCTGCACAATAGCAAGTTTATAGGCTTATTCATTGCACCTGTGTTTATGAGCGACCACCTGTCATTCTATATATTATATGCATACAAAAATTTGTCCCTCAGGTTAAACATATTATTGTTTGAGAACATAGAGGATCATAGCACGGATTCAACCACACGTCCTTTGACGCACGTTTCGCAATGCTTTTTCATAGGAGCAGGATGGAAAACGGATTTTACTGCACCAAATCAAGCAATCAAATATCTGTTTATATTTACCCAGATTTCATTGTATGGTGTATCACCAGTATAGGTGTTATTCACAACAGTTTAAATTAAAATTCAAGTTTCAGTATATCATATAAAGGCAATCTTTCACAAATCAGATTCTACTCAGCTCCGAATTCTCACCTCTGTCAAGTACTCTGGAATGTTTATTACAAATAATGTACGATTCTGTGGATGTGTTTTATCCAGTTCCCCTCTACCTTTGTACTCTTTTGCATACAAGCAGTGATGTACCTTCTGCTCTTCTGAGAATTTTACTGGGATGGCTAAACGGAAGAGAAGAATTTGTGTAGTTAATGACACTACTCAAAGTATTGTTCTGCAGTTGGAGCCTTCAAGTTTTTCCTTGGAAAAAAATTAAATATGTGGTTCATAGTACCAATACGCTACAATCTTAACAATGCAAGGTAATTTTGGAAAGGTTTGGAGAGGCAAGCTTATGAGCCAACAGCAATGCCATCCTTTGAGATCTCGATATTTCTTAAATAGACGTCAGTCGGTTATCAAAGACAAGCGAACTATGCTAACTGAATATCTCCTGCCCCATATCCAAATTTGGCTTACTATGCCATTTAGGATTAGCCCCCATTATCCCCTTGCTGACCAAATCATTCCCCTTCCCCAAGACCTACACCAGCACAGCCCATTGGGTGGAAGAGGCTGGGGGAATAGTGGAGACTACACTAGAGGAACTCATTCTCCATGTCAAAGAGTACTACCAGTACTCAAGATAACTTAATGGCAAGTGGGTAGACTCCACATTTTGGCACAAACTATTAAAACTGGTATCTGACACAAAGTTTTAAACTAATGCATTATGAAACTATTTTTTCCATTCTAATGAGGTATTATTCAATTTACATGTACCAGATGGCCTGAATACAATCAACATAACCCGGTATGAAAACCATACTTGCACATAGTTCAATATGCCTACTCTGTACCACTGTTCCATAAATTCAATTTTGCTAACAAGATTAACGTACAATAATCAAAACACGATGTCTGTTAGGAGAGATGAGGCGAATGTACCTCTCTTGCACTGATGTGGTTGCAGAAATAAAGATGTAAGAAAGCGTGTGTAAGGTAAATTGCGATCTAACTCACAAATCTGCACAAATGAAAGGGCATAACAAACAGATATGAAACATGAAACTATCATAATTTATCTAAAAAATAAATAAATACCCGTATATCCAACAGGGGCTGCAAACGTGGATTCTTCTTTGGACGGCGCCATATTAGATGTGACATAGTACAACAAAGGATTCTGGGAACTGTAGTCTCACGTAGTACGGAAGTTACGTCATATATGGTGTGATTAGTGGGAATTTGTTTCTGTAAATTACTACGCAGGTTTTTACAGTGATGATGCTATTGGCATTGGAGAATGCATGAAAAGTCGAATATGTTTTCGGAAGTGGGTTTAATTAAAAAGGGAGTAACATTACATAACTGGAAAATAATTATTGGTGTTCATGATTCGAGAGTACTAAACGTAGCTAACGATCAGTTAGCTTCTTATTCGGCCAGCTTCTTACTTCTTTTTCATGGTCTATCCTCTTATTCAGAAAACGTTATTTCTTAAAGGATCACTGATTTAACATTACATTAACACTAAAGGGTTTCCTTTATACAAATTGCAATTGTGTTTAGCCTGGTCCAACATGGGTTAGGAAATGAAAACAGACAGCGATAAAGATTTTGTGAAGATTCGATTTTTTTATTGCATTTTTATGAATGTTTAATAAATGTGGTTGTGTGAGATAATACACAATCACGATATTCTTCCTTTTTCTTCTTATGGTGGCTAAGTGGTTATCACTTCTGCCTCACAGTGCTGGGGTCATGAGTTCAATTCCCTACCATAGCCTTATCTGTGTGGAGTTTGTATGTTCTCCCTGTGTTTGCGTGGGTTTCCTCCAGGTGCTCCGGTTTCCTCCCACACTCCAAAAAACATACTGGTAGGTTAATTGGCCGCTATCAAAATTGATCTCTCTCTCTCTCTCTCTCTCTCTCTCTCTCTCTCTCTCTCTCGGCAGGGACTGATGTGAATGAGTTCTCTGTACAGCGCTGCGGAATCAGTGGCGCTATATAAATAAATGGTGATGATGATAATCATATCGAAGTACATCGAGTTATGCCATCTATAATCTGCCAGTAATTGAATTTCTCAGAACAGGAAAGGGAACATACATATGGTACCTTTGAGGTTGTGACAAGCGATTAAAACTGGAATTTTGAATAAGGATAAGACACATAACAATTTCTGGTGATGGGGTATCTTCTAGTAACGTCATCCTCATCATTTATATAGCGCCAGCAAATTCCGTAGCGCTTTACAATTGGGAACAAACATTAATAAAACAATACTGGGTAATACAGACAGAGAGGTAAGAGAACCCTGCTCACAAGCTTACAATCTATGGGACAATGGGAGTTTGAAACACAAGGATATGTGCTACATCATATTGCACACTGGACCAGCTAGAACGCAAAGGTAAAAGTACTGAGTGGGCTGTGTGTGTACCAATGTTGGCCAGAGGGTTGTTGTCTTGTGTTAGCTGTGTAAAGGGTGGTAATAGGGGATGTTAAGATGGTGGTTGAGGAATATCATAAGCTTGTCTGAAGAGGTGGGTTTTCAGAGAACGCTTTAAGGTTTGGAGACTAGAGGAAAGTCTTACTGTGCGAGGGAGGGAATTCCACAAAGTGGGTGCAGCCCGAAAAAGTCCTGTAACCGAGAGTGGGAGGATGTGATGAGAGTGGAAGAGAGACGCAGATCTTGTGCAGAACGGAGGTGTCGAGTAGCGAGATATTTTGAGACAAGTGAGAAAATGTATGTCGGTAATTTTGTTGACGGCCTTGTATGTTAGTAGAAGAATTTTATATTGGATTCGTTGAAATACAGGCAACCAATGTAGAGACTGACAGAGTGGCTCAGTAGAGGAAGAACGTTTTGCAAGGAAAATCAATCTAGCCGCTGCGTGCATAATAGATTGTAGGGGTTCAAGTCTGACTTTTGGAAGACCAGTAAGGAGCGAATTGCAATAGTCGATGCGGGAGATGATAAGTGCATGAATTAAGGTTTTTGCGGTGTCTTGTGTGAGACATATTTGGAATAGAGATGTTCACTGACCCCCGTGTTTCGATTTTGGATCTGAATTAAGTTCGTGTTTTGGTTTTGGATCTGTATTTTTTAGATAAATAGCTAAAATATGCTAAAATCACATAATTTTGTTCTTTTTTGTTCTTACATTATTATTAACCTCATTAATAATTTCCAGTCGATTTTGATCACCTCACAGGTCACAATATTATTTTCATCTACTTTCGGACAAAGATTGCAGCGACCTGGCTGAATGTTAAGCGACAGAGTAACAAATCAAACATACGGCAGTTCATTGCACATCTAGGAAACATTGCCACACAGTAGTGGCACAAAAGAAAAGTGGTGCAATATGGAATTGTCCTTGGGCCCTTCCACTCACCCTTATGTAAGATGTTGAAAAGGACATGTACATTTTACCAAAGCAAGCACTCCAGCAACAAGGAGTGCCACTTTTTTGGGCCCCCACAAAACAAGCTACCAATAGCTTAGCTGCCTTAAGACAACAGTGCTGTCAATGAACTCTACATTATTTAACCATGTCGGCTCATGTTGCATCTTTAATCTCCTCTCTGGATACCTCCCTCTCATCCCTGAAGAACTGCCAAACTTATATAGACACAGGAATGGATATTATAACTGGAGTGGCATTACATCTGCTTCAGACAGTCTGTGACACAGAACATGTGGGCAGAATGAAATCCGCCATCTTGGAATACGCTGCATTGAACAGATTTAAACCAATATATAGATGCAGTTGAGGAGACCATACTTAAATTAAAACGTGACCCACCGGATGAGATCCCAGATTTAAGGGAGCTTGTACACGAGAAATACACTGCGATTCAGAAGAATAATACAGAGGGGGGCCCTGAGGCAGGGTGACAAATATGTCCAGTTTAAAGAACAGCTAAGAGACCTGAGAAAACAAATGGGTGTGTCACCGGCCCCTGCAGACAAAGATTTGGAAGATGAAGACGAGGAGATCGCAGTCACTCAGAGCACTCCTATAACACAGTTGGAGATGGAGAACCCAATGAAAAACAAAATATGTGGTCACACGTACGAGAGAAGCATTTGAAAGGATTATTCAAAACAAACTTCAGCACTTATAGCACATGTAGGTAACATTGACACACAGCGGTAGCTGAAAGGAAAAGTGATGCAAGATGGAATTGTCCTTGGGAACCTCCCACCCACCCACCATTATAATGAATCCTAAAAAGGACATGCATACTTTAATTAACTGTCTAAAACCAGCTTCATTAATTGTGGATATTGGACGCAAATCTAATACTAGCATAGTCGTCATGACGTCTGTGATCCGATTTGCAACTGGGTGACAGCTTTCCTACTTGCTTCCTCTTGCAAGGATTGTTTAGCAGTCAATTATTGTAAATTACTAGTAGTCTTCTTCTTGGTCTACTGCTTATGAGGGTTGAACATCCACCCTCAGCAGCAGCAGGACTAATGCTCAAGAATTCTTCAGAGTAATCCTGGATAGGGGAGAAGTCATCTAGCCTTAGCAACTTGGATGCAGGACTAACTCTGATCACTAGTGAGAATATTGATGAGGAAGGTGTTGTCGGTGTGGCTTTACAAAAGTTACAAATGGCTAGACAACTGTTGTCAGGATTGGGTAAAAATAATTGCACACCCAAGTGGTGGATTTTTTGGTCTTATGTCTAGGCATGTCAATGGCCTTTTTCTTATTACTGGCAAGAACTGCTTCCACTGGTGCAGGACATACACAAGCAACATCATCCTCATCAACATCCTCATTAGCACCGTCGCCAGCTACACAAATATCCCCCTCTTCCTGTTGTACTAAGAGGCATCCCGCTGACAACCTGTTTGAAAAACTAAGGGATGTCATTGCAACATTTGGAATCTCCTGAGGATATGTCATTTGTGATAACACCACCAATATTGTGAGAGCATTACAGAGGGGAAAATTCCATCACATTCCCTGTTTTGCTCACACAATCAACTTGGTGGTACCGAGCTTTTTAAAAAATGACAGTGACATGCAGGAGATGCTGTCTGTGTCCAGAAAAAAATTGGGTTATGTTTGGTATTCTGCAACAGCATGTATGAGATTGCAGCTGCTGCAGGAAGAATTAAATTTGAGGGGGAATGTACTTTAGTCCAGCGCAGTGGAGAAAACTTTCCATGTTGTGCAAGGTGCTGAAACCACTCTAAGTGGTCATCCGTGAAGTGAGTTCAGACTCTGTTAGCTTGAGTCAAGTGATTCCTCTAATTAGACTTTTGGAAAAGCAGCTAGATAAATTGAAGGTGGAGATAAAGCTAAGCAATTCCGCTAACTATGTAGGACTTGTAGATCAAGTACTTTATTCACTTTGTCAGGATCCGAGAGTTATGAACATCTTGAAATCAGATCAAATTTTGGCAACTGCATGATCCTAGGTTTAAGAGCTGTGTCTTCTCTTTCGTCCCAGCTGACCCAGATCTCAAAAGATGCAATGAGCTCCGGGGTCAGCAAGCTGACAGCTCAAGTGGTACATGACACGACGACTCATCCTCCCTCAGTTTCTTTGGCAACTGCTGCTAGGAAAAAAGTTAGCTTTCCCAAGACTCCCAGTGGTGATGCAGATGAGTCAGCACAACATTTTGACATTTGGTCTGGTGTAAAAGAATTGCCCAAAAATCGTGACAGCTCTGTCGTAAAATGAGCACCAAATTCCACAGGGAAGGTCATTACCTGCAATTACATCAAAGTACAGAGACTTCTGTAATGGTGGATTCCAGCGGGGATAAATTAGTATTGTGTAAGGATGATGTGCACACTGATGAGGGTGAGGATGATGCCAGTGTAGATTGCAGGTGCTGGGATCTGTCTGAGAAAAGGGAGCTATCTGATGATGGTATGCTTGTTAATGTTTTGGGTAGAATGGCATGTTGGCAATTTTATGTTTTTCTACAGTAAACTTTTACCTTTATTAGAGAGATGTTTTTTCTTTAAATAGGTACAAGCTTTTTTTTTTTTACATTTTTGTTTCCCAAACTTAAAACTACTATGCACTTGAACATTAGCTTTAGCACATGACGTAGAGGGTTTAGTATCATCATGACTGAGATTGGAGAGTGACAAGAAAAATGTGACTGAAGACTGGAGAATGACAAGAACACTGCTACCCCTGTTTCTGTGTTACCAATGGCACTGAGACTGGAGAGTGACAAGAACAATGTTACTGTAGAGTGACAAGAACAATGTGACTGGAGAGTGACAAGAACAATGTTACTGAAGACTGGAGAGTGACAAGAACAATGTGACTGGAGAGTGACAAGGACACTGCAACATCTCCTATTTCTGGGTGAGGTATGACACAGTAGAATGTGACTGGAGAATTTTAAAAACACTGACAGCCTGTCAACCGCCGGTCTCCCGCAGTGTCTGCCTGGGAGCCGGCGCACTCACCTACTGCCTATCTCCTCCGGTCCCGCCGGCACTTGATCTGGCCTCCCGCGGCGGCTGCCCAGGCGCAGTCACCTGTCTTGATCCCACCGGCTGATTCTCTCCCTGTCGGCGGTTCTTTGGATGTGCAGAATCGCCAGCCTTTTTCTCTCCTTGCCTCCCCTGTCATTGAATAATTGACAGCCCTATATCTAGCCTTTTGACTCAGGGCTGATTCTTTCAGTCAGATTCAAGTCTTTGAACTGGAAGCAGTTCCTGGGTTACTCCTGTCGTATCCTTGGGTATTCCTACCTTTCCGGGTTCCGCTGGGCCTCCGCTCCATATGCTCTGTTTTAGCTCACTACCGCTGACTGTACTCCAGCAGCGGCAGTTCCGCAGATCTTCCAGCCCTCCATTCCTCAGTGGTGCTCCGCAGACCATCGCAGCACTCCACTCTAGCAGTGGTAATTCCATAGATCTTCCAGCCCTCCATTCCTCAGTGGTACTCCGCAGACCATCGCAGCACTCTACTCCAGCAGTGGTAATTCCATAGATCTTCCAGCTCTCCACTCCTGAGTGGTACTCTGCAGACCATCGCAGCACCCCACTCCAGCAGTGGTATTCCGCAGATCTTCCATCTCTCCACTCCTCAGTGGTACTCCGCAGACCTCCACGGTGCCCAGCCACACATATCCCTCCGTGGGTGACTACCGGGAATTCCTTCGGTCTCTCTCTCTCTCAAGTTCTCTGGGAACTTCTCAAGGGGGCCACGACCTCCAGAGTGGAAGCCGCTAAGTCCAAATTCCCTTGCGGGGATCCCTGGTGAATAGCTTCCATTCTGTTAGACTCCGCGCCCCTAGGTGAGGTCACACCAATCCCACCTGAACTGTAAGGATCCCAACTTCTCGTTGGTATTGTGACATGTCGAATCCTGACAGAGAACCATCAGCCAAGGATTTACTTCAGCATCTCGTTGGCAGACTAGAGCGTCAAGATGCTGTCCAAATTCAACTGCTCCAATGTTTGCAGACGCTGGCTAATCATTTAGATGCACTACAGGTGACTCCCCCACCCCCGGCAGTCCAGCCTCAAGCTCAAGCTCCAGAGGTTCCTCCTGCTGTCTCCTCCACTTTGCGTCTGCCTATCCCCTCTAAATTTGATAGAGACCCAAAGTCTTGCCGGGGTTTCCTAAACCAATGCTCCATCCAACTTGAGCTGCTGCCACAGAATTTTCCCACCTCCAGATCTAAGGTGGCCTACATGGTCTCCTTTCTATCTGGGCAAGCATTAGCTTGGGCCTCCCCTCTCTCGGAGCGCAACAACGATCACCTTAATAATGTTTCAGCTTTTACTTCAGCGTTCCGGAGGATTTTTGGCAAACCTGGGCGAGTGACCTCTGCAGCTTCTAGTATCTTGTCAGGGTTCACGCTCGGTGCGCAGTACTTCATCGAGTTATGGACCCTTTCCTCCGAACTCCAATGGAACGACGAGGCCCTCGTTGCTGCCTTTTGGCAGGGACTTTCTGATAAAATCAAAGACGCCCTCTACTCTCAAGAACTTTACTTTGGACGCTCTGATCTCCCTCTGTAACAGGGTGGACCTTTGCTTTCGGGAGAGATCGTCTGAGAAGGAACCCCCTAGGCGCTCCTCATTCAATCTAACCCCTCGCTTTCAACAGCCTGGATCCACTGATGAGCCCATGCAGCTGGGTTGTTCCCGCTTGACTCCTGAAGAGAGGGAGAGAAGAATGAAAAACAAATTGTGCCTTTACTGTGGGGATCGTGGCATCTCCTGAGTTCCTGTTCCATGCGTTCGGGAAACAACAGACCTTAGCCTGCTCAGGAGAGGTCAGACTAGGGGCTTCTACTTCCTCTCCAACCCCCTCATTGGGTCCAACCTGTTTGTTCCCTGTCACCCTACATTGGTCTTCTGGATCTACTCATTCCTATGCTTTATCAGGAGCAGCCGAGAACTTCACAAACTATGGTAGCTTAATTTGCTTTGCCTTTTGCAGAAACCGGTGGTCATTACCGACATTGATGGATCCCGTCTCTCTAATGATCTTATTCAAAGGTATGCAAAACTATTCTCTCTGCAGACAGAGGCTCTGCATTGGGAAAAAATCTCGTTCCTCATCCTTCCTTTACCCACTAGTCCCCTTATCCTTGGATTACCATGGCTCCATTTACACTCTCCGCACCTGGATTGGCCTTCATCCCGAATTCTCACCTGAGGTCCTGCCTGCTCCGGTAGGTGCCTGACACCGGTCAAGCTGCTCGGGACTGCCCAAACCTCCTTGGCATCCTCTTCACTCGTCTTGCTGTCCCAGTACTGTTCATTTTCTGACTGTTCTTTAAACCCTCCTCCGAGCATCTACCTCCTCATCACCCCTGGGATTCTCCCATCGACCTACTACCCGGGAAAATTCCTCCACGAGGTCGGGTTTACCCGCTTTCTCTACCCGAGACGGAGGCCACCACAGTCTACATTAAAGAGAATTTGCAACGTGGCTTCATTAGGCCCTCCTCCTCTCCTCCATTTTTCTTCGTAAAGAAGAAGAACGGAACGCTTCGCCCTTGCATTGGCTACCGTGGGTTAAACGCCATCACCATAAAAAAACGTTATCCTATTCCATTGATCACCGAGCTCTTAGATCGTATCAGAGGTGCCAAGATCTTCACTAACCTAGACCTTTCGTGGGGCATAGAATCTTACTAGAATTTAGCCCGGGGACGAGTTGAAAAGGGCTTTTAATACTTGAGACGGTCACTATGAATACCTAGTCATGCCGTTCGGCTTGTGTAACGCCCCTGCTGTTTTCCAGGGTTTCCTCAATGAATCTTCCACAATCTTTTGTATTCCTATGTAGTAGTATATTAGGGCAACATTCTAATCTTTTCCATGGATCTTCAGTCTCATCGCCTACATGTAGCCGAGGTTCTCTCCAGACTGAGCGCTAACCATCTATTCTGCAAGCTGGAAAAATGCTCCTTTGAAGTCTCCGAATTATCCTTCCTCGGTTATATTGTGTCAGGATCTGGTCTATAAATCGACCCTGAGAAGGTTCGAACTATTCTGGACTGGCCCCAGCCAAAAACTCTTAAGTCCTTCCAGCGGTTTTTGGACTTCGCCAATTATTACAGACAATTCATTTCTGGATACTCTTCTATCATGGCACCATTAGTAGCCCTCATCCGAAAAGGGACAGACCCTAAATCTTCGTCGTCAAGGGCTTTGGAGGCTTTTTAATTTCTGAAAAGAGCATTCTCTTCTGCTCCCATTCTTAGGCAACCTGATGTGTCCCTTCCTTTCTTTCTAGAGGTGGATGCCTCCTCCGCTGGAGTGGGAGCAGTTATTTCCCAGAAAACAAATCAAGGCAAGTTCCATCCATGTGTGTTCTTTTCCCACAAGTTTCTTCCAGCAGATTACGGGAAATTACGCTATAGGAGACAAGGAATTGCTTGCTATGAAGTTGGCTTTAAGTGAGTGGCGCTACCTCATGGAAGGGGCCTGCTATCCCATTACAATCTTCAATGTTCATAAGAACCTACTCTACCTTCAGACTACCCAGTGCTTCAATCCCCTTCAAGCCCGCTGGTTACTCTTCTTCACTCGATTTGACCTTGGGTTACGTTCAAGCCTGGTCTCAAAAATAAGAAGGCGGACGTGTTGTCTCGGGCCTAAACTGGAACCTCTGGATTAGGAGAATTTCCTGGAACATCCTATCCTGGATCCTAAATGCCTCAACTTAGTCACCCTTTCCTCTACCTCCACTCCTCAGGGGAAGACGTTTGTTTCTCCTCATCTACGAAAGAAACTCTTGCATTGGTTCCATGCTTCACGCTTTGCTGGACATCTTGGTTCTCGTAAGACCTCCGAACTGGTTTCCCTACACTATTGATGGCCAAATTACTGGTCTGAGATTAAGGATTTCGTGGCAGCCTGTGCAATTTGTGCTCAACACAAATCTCCTCGCCAAGCTCCGTCGGGTTTGCTTCAACCTCTCCCTCTGCCTGTCAAAATATGGACCCATATTAGCATGGACTTTGTCACAGACTTACCCATGGCCAAGAAATTTAATACAATCTGGGTGATAGTGGATTGTTTCTCCAAAATGGCACATTTCGTTCCCTTCATGGGTTTACCTTCCTCGGCACGCTTGGCTCAACACTTTATGATGGAGGTGTTTGGTCTACATGGTTGTAACGCTGAAATTGTTTCGGATCCTGGTGTTCGGTTCATCTCTAAATGTTGCCATCTTCTGGGTATTCGTCTGAAATTCTCCTCCGCCTACCATCCAGGACAATTTGGGTTGACCTCCTACCTTGGGCGGAATTTGTTCACAACAACTCCTTTCACGAATTCACTTCAGCTTCTCTCATTCCGTAGTTTTCAGCCCTCCCACCAAGTTCCAGCACTTAATGACCTGCGGAAGGACTTTTTATCCATCTGGTGTCAGGCCCGAAAATCTCTTTTTTTTTATCTGTCTATTTAAGTCCCAGGATTTTCTTGCTGCATTTCCCTCTTACACTATTAATATGCTACAGGCACAAAGAGAAAATAGAACACAAAGGTTAGGGGATATTTTTTCTAGAAAAGAGAGAATTCTAGAACCGTGTGTTAGCACAAACACGTTTTGTGATAACTTTTTGCGTTATGAAAAATTACTCATACTAGAAACTAAACAATGGTGGGAATCCACCGCTCTCATAAAATACATAGAGAATAATATCGTCCCCAGAGGCCTACGCATATCTAAGCTACCAACCATCAATATAGAGAACAAAGTATTTATGTCCAAATGGAACAATATACTTGAGGATTGCTCTCTTTCATTAATGAAATTAATTGTTGAAGATAGAGCACAATCTCTGAAAAATATTGAGGAAGAGATTGTCCTTATAGAGGAACTATTCAAACCTATTAGACACTTAGAAGACTATCTGAATCTAGAAACACTCACTAAGGACAAACTACATCAAATAGAAGAAACCATTATCAAAACTAAAGAAAAGAAATTTCTTAGAGATGTAAGAGACTACGATTCCAATTCCCATATGCCCCAAGAGTCTACCATCCATCGACGGCCCCCATCTAAATACATACCCTCCCACCAAGACAATAGTTTTTACATATCCACTACTCCTAAACCCAGAAGATATTCTAGCTCATCTAGGAATTATCACCAATCAGCATACCACCGCAGGACCCCCAAACACCCAGGAAAATCTCCATTGATTAAGCATATACCCCAAACAGAGGGCAGAAATAGGGTCTATAAACCCCCAGACCCCCGTAACTTTGGGCACAACAAATCCAATCTTAAACAGAATAGATCCAGATACACAGAAGCAGTTAAAAAAGGCTTCAAAGAAGGCTCTTCAAGAGCCAACTCAGACCTCAATAATACCAAACGTGAGAAAACTAGACGACATCCATCTTACAAATAATAGGGCTCAGACTCCCCCATCTCCCATTTCTTTAGAAACAGAACAAAACATAGACATTTTTTTAGACCTGGTCAAACATCTAACACCCCCCACCTCGAACCCACTCTTCAGCAATCCGCCCTCAGGATGTCTAAAGAGAAGAAGAGAATCTCTAGACCCAGAAGAAAGCGAGGTGGCATTAAGAGAAGGAGCAAGGCCGAAAATAATAAAGAAATAAATATAGATCCAACACATAAGGGCATCTTCAATCTGAGCAAAGTCAAACTCTCTACCCCACAAAATAAAATTCTTGAAAAAGGTCTCAAATTTGCCCCCAAGAAGGGACTAGATAAGTTTGACACCTTTATAGATGTTCATAAATACATAAGGCAGCTCACCATTAAAAAGTTTTTTGCAGATCCATCGCAATCTATACCACCCATGTTTCTGACTCTGACACCAATGGATTTAAACATACTCAGTTTAAAAAAAATCCATCCACCTTCTACCCAAGGTATATGAAAGGACCACTTATCAATGCCTTCGAAAAACTAGTGGAGAAAGATCTAGAAGATTTACAAATCCATAAGGATAAAGCTAGCTCTAACCTCACAAAATCAGAAGCACTAGCCATCAAACAACTAAGAGAAAACCCAAATATCGTCATCAAACCTGCTGATAAGGGAGGAGGGATAACTATTCTCGATAAAACTACCTTTCAGAGCTTGATAGACAACTCAAAGATCAGTCTACATATGTACTTCTACCAAGGGACCCCACCTCCCTATACCTAAAAGAATTGGAGACACTCCTCAATGGAGCTGCCCTTAAAGGCATCATAAACAGAAACGAATACCAATTTCTCTCTACAAGACATCCCAGAATTCCAGTCATATACCAGATGCCCAAAATCCACAAAACTCTCAACAACCCGCCTGGTCGACCCATTGTGTCCGGGATCGGATCCCTCACTACCAACTTGTTGAGTTACATAGACTTTTATCTGCAACCACTAGTCACTCAGCAACAGAGCTACTTGAGAGATACAGGACACTTACTAGAGGTCCTTAAACATACTCAATGGAATAAATATTTTCTCCTCCTTACATGTGATATAGTTTCTCTCTACACTATTATTGACCATCAGGCGGGCTGTGAACATACAAGGTTTTTCTTAGAGAAACTTTCAGGCCTCCCTCAAGATCAGGTAGATTTCCTGTTAGATAGCATTTCGTTTGTACTCCATCACAACTATTTCTGGACCAGTGGGCAATACTACAGACAGGTTCGTGGGACTCCTATGGGCGCAAAATTTGCACCAAGTTACGCAAACCTGTTTGTAGCCCACTGGGAGGAATCTAACATCTTCAACAACAATCCCTTCCGTGACAACATCCACCTTTGGCTTAGGTATATAGATGATGTTTTCTGCATCTGGAAAGGCGACCATTCTTCATTGGAAGCATTCCTTCAATATATCAACAACAACCAATTGAATATATCTTTCACTCACCATACCAGCGAGACTAAGGTGGAGTTTCTTGACCTAGAAATCTATATAGAAAATGGCCAGATCGCTACGAAGAATTTTTTTGAAAAAGTAGATTGCAACTCCTACATTCAGACATCGAGTAGCCACCATCCCAACTGGCTAAGGAATATCCCCAAAGGTCAATACACCAGGCTCAGACGTAATTGTACTAACTTGGCACAATATGATGAACAGGCCCTTACTCTTAGAGAAAGATTTTTAGAAAAAGACTACACACCTGAAGTCATTGAGTCTGCTTATACTCAGATTAGGAATACAGACAGAGATGATCTTCTGGGTAAAAATACATTACCAGATAACCAGAACTCGAGGAACAGACCTACTCTTCCCTTCATCACCAAGTTTAGCAAAGATGCAAAGAAGGTTGAACAAATTTATAAGAGGCATTGGAATATCCTTTTGGGAGACAAAGACCTTAAACATATTCTACCTCCCAAACCACAGTTTGTGTACAGAAGATCGGACAATTTGAAAAACAAACTTGTAACTAGCACTTTAGCTCCAGAAAAGAAGGAAGGAGGCACTTGGCTCAATGAGACGAGTAAAGGCTTTTATTATTGCAACAGATGTACAGCTTGCAAAAACAGTAAATTCATAAGTACGAAACCTATCACTTCCTACATCTCCAGCAGTACTGAAGAAGAGTTCACCATAAGAGAAAAAATGACATGTGACACAATAGGAGTAGTATACCTTTTAGAATGTCCTTGTGGAAAGCAATACGTTGGAAGAACGATCAGGAAGCTTTCCACAAGGATCGCAGAGCACCTAAGAAATATCAAAAACGAACTCCAAACACACAGTGTCCCTGAACATTTTTCGAAGTATCACCACCATGACCATACCCTTCTCAAATTTGTAGGCATACACAAAGTAGAGAAACCTTGGAGAGGAGGGGATTATATAAAGAAGATCTCAAAGGAAGAAGCCAAATTTATCTACAATCTTAAGACACTAGCACCGAGTGGTCTTAATATTGATTTTGATCTTAACACATTTCTATAATCCATTTAATTTTCCTCTCTACGTGTATCCTGCATATTTTTCATTAACCACTATGACTGTGTCTCCTTTACTTGTCTGTCCACTCAGGATGCAGCATAAACCCCTGGGTGTGACTATAACCTGTCAATCAATTCCACAACCTATCACGGAGCAGCTTTGCTAATTGGAGGACTATATCTGGGTTCTCTTTTACCCTAGCACTCATTCAAGTGCTGACAACCTTCCCTGAAGAAGCCCCTACCGGGGTGGAAGGAGTAGGTTTGCACTCGCGGATATCGATATCTGTTACATTGCTACAAAGCATCTCACTCTTCACTCCAATTTTGCGGGGCTCCGTAACCACCACCGAGCGCGCATGCGCCACCCACCCAGCATTTCATTCTCACACTTCCGGGGTTCTCCTTCGTGGGCGGCTTGTACCAGGAGGAATAGCTAAGGACCCGGACACCGGAGGATGCATCCTCAACCGCGCTGAGCGCGAAGGGTAAGTGCACTGCCCTCATCTACTATCGCTTAGCTTTTATATCTGGATCACCAGTTAAAGCAGACCATCTGTCTGTTTAGTCCGGTCCACGGACCTACTACATACATCATTTTTTGTTGAACTGTAACCTCCGTTTATTTGGGGATCAGCTCACAGTTATCTTTGTGGTCTACTAGACCGGTTTACGGACCTGCTGTTTATTCCACTGACATGTATGAGCATTAGCCTCTGTCACCATATTCTGTTCTCATTGCACGGGACCTTGCAAGGTCTCCGTGTCTATTATTTGTGTTTGGATATTTTCCTTTGTCTTTACTTATTCACCTCAATAAAGACGTTCTGTGGAACAGAGGATTTATTTCCTGCACTATATTCCACAACAGCTACACTTTGCATCACCACCAACGAGGTGGATTCCACTCTCTCATGTACACAATCACATTTGAATAGTCGGCTGACTTTTACAACAGGAGATCACTGTTGATTTTAGACTTTGTCTTCTCAAAGAATTTGCGGTTTTTACCTATTACCTGCAGTTGCACACTATTTGGAATAGTGTTTATTGATTGATTCCCTTGGGAGCGCAGAATTTCCATCTCTGTTTTATATCTAGATGAATCTCTGCCACATTCTCTAGGCCTGTTCTTCGCCCGACTTGTTGGGACAGGAACGAAGAAGGTGACATTTGGTTCCACAATATAAACAAAGACCTAAGGTGCGTCTCCGAGCTCTTTTCTCGGAGAGACGATAAGCCCCTAGCTGCATAGGCTCTGCAGCTTCCATAGTAGGAGGAGACACAGAAAGGAATGTACTTGTAATAGTAGGTGCTTCCTTGTCAGCACTTCTTTCTTTGAAGCATCTATCATTCTTAATAGCGAGCTGCATAAGTCCCTCCAGGGAGGTAGATGAAGGATATTGTACCAGGGAATCCTTAATTTGTTCCGACAACCCTAAACGGAACTGGCTGCATAATGCTGGATCGTTCCACTCGCTGTCAGTGGACCACCACCGGAATTCAGCAGAGTATTCTTCAGCAGAGCGTGAGGTGAGCCTCAGCAGAAGCCACCCGATCCGGGTCATCATAAAGGAGACCTAAGGCATTGAACAAAGAATCCACTGATCTAAATGAAGGACTGTCAGAAGGTAAGCTGAAGGCCCAGGACTGAGGGTCACCCTGAAGGAGCGATATCACAATACCCACTTTTTGCTGCTCAGAGCCGGAGGAGCGGGGTCGTAGACGAAAAGTTTACAGCTCTGTTTTAAAATTATGGAACAAGTTTCTGTCCCCAGAGAATCGGTCTAGTAAATTCAATTTGGGCTCCACGGTAGCTGCCGGAGGGACCTGTGAGTTTCTGGCGGCTTCATCTTGTGCAGATAAGCAGTGAGAAAGACTTTGGACCATTTAGGACAAGGTTTGGATTTGGCCAGCCAGCACCTGAGCTGGAGATAGGTTTGTCCCGGTTTAATCCATGGAAGTGATTTCTTCCGGAGTTTTCACTGGCCGGATATAATGTTATGGCCTACGACCACCTAGATGAGCTTTTAGAACAGGTAGGGTAGAGATCTTCACCTTTAGCAGCCTTCTTTTCTGTAGAGATTTATATGCTCACAGGTACTCAGATGCCCCCACGTCTTAGGCTCAGAGTAGTAAAAGCTCATCAAAGATGGCCGCAGCACAGGTGAAAATCAGGTCAGAGGTCAGAGGCAGGCCGAGGGCAGAGGTTTGAAGCAGAATACAAGCCAAAAGGTCAGGGTCACAGGCAGATAGCGAGGTCCAGATTACAAGCCAAAAGGTTGGGGTCACAGGTAGATAGCGAGGTCCAGAGTACAAGCCAAAAGATCAGGGTCACAGGCAAACAGGCAAGGTCCAAGGTACAGGCAGAGGGTCACAACGGTAGATCAGGTATACAGAAATTCAAACAGCAGGTCAGCAACAGTGCAAGACTGGAATGCTATAACCGGCAGGGAGGCTAAACCCTCCCTGCCTTAAGTACATGTACTGGCTAATCAGGGCTTTTCCCTATAAAGATCCTCAGGCTGCACCTAATTAATCTCTGGCTGCTTAATCAGACCACAGGCTGTAGTGCACGCACCCGGCTGTTCTATATTGCCGGGACGCGATAGCTGTTAACTCGGCATCTGGCTGTTGCCCAGGCCAAATTCAGGATTTGACGTCCCGGTTGTCGTGGAGATGGCTAGGACACCAGGAGGAGGCAGAAGTGAATTGCGGCGGTTCCCGCAGCCGCTGCAGCTCTTAGCACCAGCACCTTATTTATCTTACCAATTGGTCAATAATTTTCTTGTTTGAATGTTATGTAGTTTGATACACACATTATGTGCTGTTTTAGTAATTGTTAATCTTATTAAATGGTTTTAATTGCTGGTTTCCACCAATTCGATATCTCCTTATGCTAACCTCATTTCTCTGTAGGCAATCGAGAGCCCACTTTAACATTAATGTATGACATATAAGAAAGAATTCCTTTTTAGTGCAGCTGCGCTTGCTTATAAAGAGTTGAGCACAACCCTATATATTTTCTTTATGGTCCAAGCCTTGTCTTGCCACCACTGGTGGTATATGTAGTGTTAGCAATTTTAATTTTTTCTTTGCAAATCACCACTTTCATCACAAACGTTTCCCCTAATCCTTATATTAAGAGCTGCTGTTTTCTTTGAGATTGACAAACAGTGTTTGAATTTTGGGCTTTCTTACACTTTATTCTTGCATGACCTATTTAACTAGTAGAGGTCGAAAAAGTACTACTACTGCTAGTACTGGTACTGGAATGCTCCTGAACTGTAGACTGACCTATGGCTGACAAGAGGAGTAAAGTTACCTAAAGATGAAGCTACTGGTAGCTGCCAGCACACCATGTGAATGCCCAATGAGATAGGGAAATGAGGACATTTTACCTTACAATTCTTCTGACACTACCGTAATACAATTACAATTTAGACAATTGATTCTTTAAAAGAAAAAAAAATATATATTTTTTTGTGGGTGTGCTGCTCAGTCAAAAAACACGGTGTTTTTGCCACTTACTAAATATGTCACTGATACAGCTCCTTACACAATTACGTTCAGCCTGAGACACTTGGGATTTTAAAAGCAAGAAATATTTTTTTGGGGGTGTGCTGCTCAGAGTCAAAGAACACATTGTTTTTTGTCCACTTGGTACTAAATATGTCACTGATACTGCCCCTCACACAATGGTTTCAGCTTGAAACACTTTGGATTTTAAAACCAAAATATTTAATTGTTTTTTTAGGGTGCTGCCCAGAAACACGGCTGCCAAGAGGAATTCAGGGTAGCGGTACAACAACGTCATGGGTCCCCACTTATAATTGAGCATGGTAGCGGCGGCGCAAAACTATCTATGTGTGTGTTCATACGATTGGGGGCGTGGCTATGCATCTTTGGGGCTTGGCTAGCAGGTAAAAAACGCTAGGGCACCCTCCTACAGAAAAAAACCTGCATTGTTGTGCACTCCTGACTTTCTTGTCACCACATGTGGCTGCTGCTTTCTTTAGTTGTGGCTTGTCTGGATCCTGGAATGTTGGGGGCTCTATTTTGTAAAAAAAAGGGGTACATTTAGAAAATTACAAGCGTTAAATCAATAGCACCCACGAGTAATAATTAGGCCTTCCTCCAGCCCAAACATTAAAATAATAGTTTTCCCATTTAATAAATTAACCTATTTGCCTCCCTGCAAACAGGCCCAGCAATCAATTAATAGTATTTACATTTCATAAATATACCTATTTCCCGCAACCATTACTGCCATTAAATAATTCATAGTCACATTTAATAAAGAGACCTCATTCTCCTTAAACTCACCCCCACATTCAATAGCGCCCAAGCCACCCCATCTTAATTTAATTGTCCCCACTATTATATTGCCCCACCACCCCCCCACAAACAAAATAGCAACCATTAATTAGCCACCACCTACCTCACACACACTACATTGCTACAAAGTCCCTGTGCCATCACACACACATTACTGTGCCCCTTCATAAGGAGGCACTGCATGGTGATGATGATCACACTGTGCCCCTTCATCACAACCACATTGTGTCCCCTTGTGATCACACTGTGCCCTCCATGTTGCTTTTACCCCCCTCACCTGGCCCCCTTCATCACACTGTGCCATGCTGCTCCCCCCCTTTTTTAATCACACTGTGCCATGCTGCTGCCCCCCCTTTTTGAATCACACTGTGCCTTTCTCCCCCCCTTTTTCAATCACACTGTACCTTTATCCCCCCCTTTTTCAATCACACTGTACCTTTCTCCCCCCCTTTTTCAATCACACCGTGTCTTTCTTCCTCCCCCCTTTTTCAACCACACTGTGCCTTTCTCCCCCCTCTTGTAATCACACTGTGCCTCCCCCCTTTTTCAATCACACTGTGCCTCCCCCCCCTTTTTCAATCACACTGTGCCTTTCTCCCCACATCCTTTATCAATCACACTGTGCATCCCCCCGCCCCTTTTCAATCACACTGTGCCTTTCTCACCTCCCTTTTTCAATCACACTGCTCCTTTCTCCCCCCTTTTTCCTCCTCTTGCCTCCGTTTCTTTACTTACTTTTTTATTTTCTTTTTTCATCTTTTCTTTTCTTCTGTCTTCTATCTTCTCTCTTCTTGCTGAGTCCTCTTTGGCCGCTCCTCACTGAATGTCGGGCGTGACTTGATGACGTCACGCCTGACATTTAGTGTGAACAGAGCAGAGTGGAAGGAGGAGGGATGCCAGCACCGCCATCACGTGAGCATATGTCTTGTTTTTGTTTGTTTTAAACTACCCTGCTCCCCCCACCAACTAAGGCCCCCCACTCTCCGCAAAAAAAGAAAAACACAAAAGAAAAAAAATGTAGTTAAAAAAACCAAAAAAAACCCGTCAGCAGTGAGGGCCCCCCGGCATGCCTGGACCCGGGTAATTAGTACCCACCTCCGCCCTCTCGGCGGCCCTGCCCTGAATCAACAAACACCATGTTGTTTTGTCCACTGCTTGTCTACTCTTCACTCTCTCACACTCAACTGACAATCACACTATTCCAGCAGACTTATCTCTAAATAAACTCTTAAGATTTCTGCAATAAAATCACAGCTATTGCCTCTTTCACCCTGTCCAACCACTTACAAGCGATTTTCTGAGGACAGAATTGCAGCAAACCTCCTACCCACATGCTATCACTTCTAAAATGGCAAATGAGAACAGGGGGAGGGCTATATATAAAAGATATTGATCCAAACTCATGAGATCTGGAATTTTATCGGAAATTACATTTCGTCTCAATTTCGGATCTAAATTTGGTGCAAAAAACCAACTCGGAACCCGAAAATTCGGAATTGACGGATTTATCCAAATGTGAACAGCTCATCTCTCTAGTTTTATTATTATTATTATTATTATTATTATTATTATTATTATTATTATTATCATCAGTTTTATACACATACCACTAGCAGCAATACTTCATCACTTATAAACTGCACCTATTTTGACATAGGTAACATGATAAGATTAAGGAGATTTACCCCTACAATAATCAGCCCTTGGGAGATTATTAAACTCCTTAGCTTAAACCGAGCCTGAGGTACATATCCCATTCTTCTAGCCACCCAAAATTCTCTAATTCTCTAATGCTCTAATTAATTTATTTTCACTTTGTTATTATAGCTCTCTGTTAACTGTTCTACAGTTCTACAGGCAATATGTGTGTCATACAGCTAAAACCTAATTTCTGAAGCACCTGACACACTCATACCAAGATCTGGGCTTCAAGGTATTAAGCAATGGCAGTAGAAGCAAGCTGCTCTGGAAAAGGGATACAATTTGGGTTAGATGAGAATGTGACGGTTAGAAGATATATGTTAACATTGATGGCTAAGATAGATATTGAATCAGCATTCAGATTTCTGACAAAGTATCCAAAGAGATTTAGGTTAATAGGTTTTGCATTGGACAATAGTTATTTTGTGGATATATGTTTGCCTATGGGTTGTTATTTTTCAGGTACTTTCTTTGAGATATTCATTGTATTTTTACATCTGTGTATTGAGACAGGGTCAGGTTGGTACAGTGCCACACTTTTGGGACGATTTCTTTGTGGTGGGACCTGAGGGACTTTGAAGTGTCAGGAGTTATTGTTTTCAGTGTCGGCATTTCAAAATATTATAGTACCAGTGGCCAAGCAAAGCCGTAATGAGGGCAGTGCGGGCAGGGTGACCGCCCAGGGAGCAAGGCCTAGTGGGGACCTTAATCCCCAATGAAGTGGCAATCTAGTTGTTAGGAACCCCTCCAGCAGGGACAACACAACCCGGAGTCTACTCTGCCAGTCAGGTGTTCACTGGAGCCCCTGATGGTGGGGACAGACTGGGCTGCAGACTGACAGAGGGTTGTGAAGTGTGTACCGGCTGGGGAGAACCCAGGCAAGCGGAGTGGAATCCAAGCAGAGGTCAGGGGCCAGCAGCAGACAATAGTACCAGTATACAAGCTGGGGTCAAGGGTCACGAGCAGACAGGGATGTCGGTATTCAAGCCAGAGGTCAGGGTCACGAGATTCACAAGCAAAGTCCAAATCCAAGCCAAGGGTCATACACGGAGAATCAGTAGAAGTTCAATAGACAGGAACAGGAACAAAGCAGGTCAGCAGACTGGGTAGCAGAAGCTATAACTGGCAATGAGGCAGCAGACCTCATTGCCTTAAATACAGGCATAGACCAATCAGCACTAGCATACACAGCTGCAGAGTAATTGCTGTTACAGAGTAGAACCAATCAGGGCTTGTCCCTGAACTACTCACAGTTGCAGGGTAATGTTTAGTAGATAAATCCCCCTCATACAATCAGCCCACCGGCTGTCTACTACACGCCTGCGCCCAGCTTCTAACACTGCCGGGACGCAGTGCTACTGAAGAAGAGTCTGGCCGTTGCCTTGGCGACGGCCGGGCAGGAGGAGGAAATGACGTCCCGGTCGTCAAGGTGACGGCCGGGACGCCAGGGGGAGCCAGAAGCGAGCGGCGGCTGTGAGTACCCCCGTGGCTCGTGACAGTACCCCTTCCTTGAGGAGGGGTCAAGGCACCCCGACATCCAGGTTTTCTTGGAAATTTCTTGAAGAACTCCTTCAGCTGTTTAGGAGCATGAAGTTGTCTCCGAGGAATCCAAGACCGTTCTTCTAACCCACGATTCCTCCACTGCACTAGGAAGTGCACTTGCCCTTGCACCTTTTTAGAATCCAGGATTTTCTGAACCACGTATCTTCGTGGTTTGCTTAAATCCGCCCTAAGCACACTTGACGACTGGGTTTGGCTAGGATACAGTACTGGTTTCAACAACGAACAATGAAATGTGTTGGGGATTCTTAAGGAGCTCGGAATTTTTAGCCTAAAGGCAACAAAATTAACCTGCTTAACGATAGAAAATGGCCCGATGAACTTAGGGCCCAACTTCTTACAAGGCTGTCTAAGCCTGATATTTTTTGCAGACAACCAAACTCTCTGGCCCACCTTGAGGGAGCAGATGGTACGATGTCGGTCCGAATTTTTTTTTGCCACAAATTAGGCTAGTCTTAATGATGATTGGACCTTCTTCCAGACAATTCTGAGATCCCTGGCAGTGGAGCGGATCTTCTGGGTACCAACGGACTTGAGTGAATATAAAGAGTTGGACCTGGGGTGGAAACCATAATTGCAAAAAAACGAAGAGGTTTTGGTGGATGAGTGACAGGAATTATTGTAGCCAAATTCCGCCCAGGGTAACAAGGAGGACCAGTTGTCATGGAACTCTGATGTGTAGCAACGTAAAAACTTCTCCAAGGACTGGTTAACCCTCTCAGTTTGCCCATTTGATTGAGGGTGATATGCGGATGACAAACTGACCTTGATTCCAAGAAGGGTACAGAAGGATCTCCAAAACAGGGCTATGAACTGAGACCCCCGATTAGAAACGATGTCAGTAGGAAGTCCATGGAGCCGGAAAATGTGCTGAATAAATAAGATGGCCAAATCTCGAGCAGAAGGGAGTCTGGTTAATGGAATGAAATGAGACATCTTACTAAACCGGTCTACCACGACCCAGATGGTATTGTGTCCTGTAGAGATAGGCAGATCCACTATAAAGTCCATGGACAAATGCGTCCATGGTTTTGCAGGAATGGCCAAAGGAACCAACTGGCCTACCGGACGAGTCCTAGGAATTTTGTTTCTGGCACAAACTTCACAAGACCGGACGTGATCCTTGACGTCAGCAGATAAAGATGGCCACCATACCGTACGTGAAAGAATTTCCAACGTTTTGAAGACTCCAGGATGTCCAGCGGTCTGATTATTGTGTGCTTCCGCAAGGACTGCCTTCCTAAGATGTACTGGGACAAACAAGCATCCTACTGGAGTATTATCAGGAGCCAATTTCTGAAATCTTTGTAGAATGCAACTTAGGTCTTGGGTTAACCCAGCATCAATCACGGACATGGGAACAATAGGCTCTGGGCTAGAGACCGGAGTATGATGTGCCAGGAAACTTCTGGACAGGGCGTCTGCTCGAACATTTTTAGAACCTGGACGATAGGTGATTATAAAGTTAAAACGGGTGTAGAACAGTGACCAACGGGCCTGTCGAGGGTTCAGTCGTTTGGCCGACTGTATATACTGTAGATTTTTATGATCCGTTATAACGGAGACCTGATGTGCAGCGCCTTCCAACCAAAGTCGCCATTCCTCAAAGGCCCATTTAATTGCTAACAGTTCTCGATTTCCAACATCATAGATGGTTTCCGCTGAAGAGAACTGACGGGAAAAATAGGCACATGGATGTAGACGGTGAGTATGGGGATCTTTTTGTGACAAGATGGCCCCGGCACCGACGTCAGAGGCATCAACTTCAAGGATAAATGGTACTTTAGGATTCGGATGTCTAAGGACCTGAGCAGACACGAAGGCTTTCTTCAGGGTTTCAAATGCCATTATTGTTTGTGGAGACCAATTAGCTGGGTCGCTTCCCTTGCGGTTCAAGGTAACGATAGGAGCCACGATATCAGCAAAGCCGCCAATAAATCTCCTGTAATAATTGGCAAATCCCAGGAATCTCAGAAACCGCCTTGAGGTTATTCGGCTGTACCCAGTCCAGGATTGCTTGGACCTTGGTTGGGTCCATGGAGAAACCTTCTGAGGAGATGATATAACCTAGGAAGGATACCTTCTGGACCTCGAACTCGCATTTCTCGAGTTTAGCGTAGAGATGGTGTTCTCGCAATTTCTGTTGGACTTGTCTGACGTGACCCTGATGTACAGATAACGATTCAGAATATATGAGGATGTCGTCCAAGTAAACAACAACGAAGTGTCCCAGAAACTCACGTAACACCTCATTAATCAAATCTTGGAATACTGCAGGGGCATTACTAAGGCCAAATGGAATGATCAGATATTCGTAGTGGCCCGAGAGCGTGTTGAATGCCGTCTTCCACTCATCACCAGCTCTAATACGTATGAGGTTATAGACACCACGAAGATCGATTTTTGTGAAGATAGTTGCCCCTCTTAATTGGTCAAAAAGTACGGATATAAGAGGAAGGGGATAGGTATTTTTAACCGTAATAAGATTCAGCCCTCGGTAATCGATACAGGGTCTGAGTCCCCCGTCCTTCTTGAATACAAAGAAGCACCCTGCTCCTACTGGGGACTTGGATGGCCTGATGAAGCCTTTCTCCAAGTTTTCGTCAATATATTCTTGCATGGATTGGGTCTCTGGACCGGAGAGAGAGTACAAGCGTCCCTTAGGTAATTTTGAACCCGGAATGAGGTCAATGGCACAGTCAAAATCCCGGTGCGGTGGTAGAGTGTCAGCAGCCTTTTTGGAGAAAACATCCCAGAAGTCATGATAGTGTGAAGGAAGCTGCTCCGGAACAGGCTGAATCACACGCAGGGGTAGTGTCAAGCAAGACTGAGTACAATAAGGGCTCCACTGGACAATCTCTCCTTTTACCCAATCTATGACAGGGTTATGGCGGAATAGCCAAGGGTGGCCCATAATCAAAGGAACTGATGGGCATTCGATAAGGCGGAAGACTATGGATTCCGAGTGGAGAGCTCCGATGTTCAATTGTAGTGGCGGGGTCTCCTAGGTAATCTTACCGCCTGGCAATGGAGTGCCATCTAAACCACATACCGTGATGGCAGATTTGAGTTTAACCCGTGGAATTCCAGCAGAGCGGGCAAACTCGAAGTCAATGAAGTTACCTGCAGCTCCACTGTCAATGAAGGCCGACAGGTCCACAGAACGAGCACTGAACGTGAGCTGTGCAGGGATCAATACAGCATTTTTCGGGGAGACAATCTGCAGACCTAGGTGAACTTTCCCCTCGTTCCCTAGGCATGCTCTTTTTCCGGCTTATTTGGGCAGGAACGGGAGAAGTGGCCTTTTGTGCCGCAATAGAGACATAAGCCCTGTGATCGTCTCCTGTCTCTTTCCTCAGGGGAGAGAAGATACGCTCCTAATTGCATGGGTTCCTCACCATCCGTGGAAACAGGAATGAAGGCGGATGGAGGTGAAGATGCCTCCTTTTCGGTTTTCCGCTCTTTAAATCTCCTGTCGACTTTAATGGAGAGGTGCATCAAATCCTCCAGAGAGGTAGGAGAGGGGTATTGCACCAGAGAATCTTTAATCTGTTCCGACAGGCCGAGACGGAACTGGCTACGTAAGGCAGGGTCATTCCATTCACTATCAGGTGACCATCTACGGAATTCAGCGCAATATTCCTCTGCCGACCGCCGGCCTTGTTTCAAGGCCCGTAGATGAGCTTCTGCAGAGGCCATTCGATCCGGGTCATCATATAGTAGACCTAATGCCTCAAAGAAAGCGTCTACGGACTGCATGGCAGGACTGGTCTGTGGCAAAGAAAAAGCCCAGGACTCGGGTTCACCATGTAGGAGGGAAATAATAATCCCGACTCTTTGTTGCTCTGAACCGGAGGAGCGGGGTCTCAACCGGAAATAAAGCTTGCAGCTCTCCCTGAAATTCCGGAACAGGGATCTATTCCTGGTGAAGCGATCCAGCAAATTCATCTTAGGTTCGCAGGTGGAACTCTGAGTGGGTTGTGAGGACTTTGCAGCTTCTTCTTGAGTGGACAATCGCTCAGACAATCCCTGGATCATTTGGTACAGGGATTCCACATGGCCCGCTAGGGCTTGCGCCGGAACGTCTGTTTATAGCCGGTTATAATGTTAGGAACCCCTCCAGCCGGCACAACACAACCCGGAGTCTACTCTGCCCGTCAGGTGTTCACTGGAGCCCCTGATGGTGGGGACAGACTGGGCTGCGGACTGACAGAGGGTCGTGAAGTGTGTACCGACTGGGGAGAACCCAGGCAAGCGGAGTGGAATCCAAGCAGAGGTCAGGGGCCGGCAGCAGACAACAGTACCAGTATACAAGCTGGGGTCAAGGGTCACGAGCAGACAGGGAGGTCGGTATTCAAGCCAGAGGTCAGGGTCACGAGATTCACAAGCAAAGTCCAAATCCAAACCAAGGGTCATACACGGAGAATCAGTAGAAGTTCAATAGACAGGAACAGGAACAAAGCAGGTCAGCAGACTGGGTAGCAGAAGCTATAACCGGCAATGAGGCAGACCTCATTGCCTTAAATACAGGCATAGACCAATCAGCACTAGCATACACAGCTGCAGAGTAATTGCTGTTACAGAGTAGAACCAATCAGGGCTTGTCCCTGAACTACTCACAGTTGCAGGGTAATGTTTAGTAGATAAATCCCCCTCATACAATCAGCCCACCGGCTGTCTACTACACGCCTGCGCCCGGCTTCTAACACTGCCGGGACGCAGCGCTACTGAAGAAGCGTGATGTCCCGGTCGTCAAGGTGACGGCCGGGACGCCAGGGGGAGCCAGAAGCGAGCTGCGGCAGCTGTGAGTACCGCCGCGGCTCGTTACACTAGTCCTGCGGTGTACATAAATATAAACATAAATATATGATGCATAGTATGATAACATAAGTAATGTAAAAATATCAGTAAAATATTAATTATATAATAATAATTACTATTGAATATGGGGAAATTTGTAAGCCATAATTTAATTTCGGGGCTGGTGGGGGAAATGTTAATAATTTTATTTCGGGGCTGGTGACAGTCTGTTTGTTAAGTATGGAGGATTTTGATTTAATGTTGGGTATGGTGAGGAATAATTTGGTTTATTAAATGGGGATGTTATTAATTTAATGGTGGGAGCTGGTGAGGGGTGAAGTATGTCTATTAATTAGATGGGAATGCTACTAATTTAATGTATGGGCTGATGCGTGGGGTATGTCTGTTTATTAAATGGGAATGTTATTAATTTAATGTCGGGACTGGAGAGGCTTATTTATGAAACGTGGGTGTTGTTAATTTGATGTTGTGGCTCTATGGAGGGAAATAGACATTAACTGTAAATGCCATTAATTAAATTCTGGCGCTGATTGGGCGGAAGGAGGCTTGTTTTTAAACAAAAAAAAGCTACTGGTTTAAAGTCTGTCTGGTTGTGGGGAGGGAGACCTAGATTCTTCACTCACTGCTCAACTTTCCAGGAGGTGAGTAATAACAATTCCTTTTCCAAACAGGACCCCAATATTCCAGGATCCCTCTAAGCAGCAACGGAGCATAAGACACCAGCAGACAGAAGACACCGGTGATACTTAACCGCTGAGAGGCAGCATCTACTCCCATAAAGGTACATTGTGGGAAAGGGGGGACACCAGTGTTCTGTTTCGCCCAGGGCTCTAAAATGTCTAGTTACGGCTCTGTGGCCAAGGAAATAAACAAAAGGGCCAACTACAAAATTGTCATATCTATAGATTAAAGTGGATACAAAGGAGATGTTATGTAGGTTACCAGAGGAAAGAGCGAAGAGGCTTGAGGAGGAGCTCAATAAGTGGGGGGAGGTATACAATGTAACTTTGAAACAGTTGCAACCATTGATCCCAGTGAGCAGATTTTTTTGTAGCAAAATTAGAAAGTGCTATGGCTGGAGCGAAGAGGCTACATAATTATATAAGATTGTGTAAAGAGATAAAGAGCACATAAAGAGATGGAGTAATTTTGTGAAACAGTTTATTGCTACAAGGATTTGGCAAATTCCACCAGCATTTCGTTGGGAATTATAGTCGCTTACTGATGCAACATGGCCAAAGAATTTTGGTGCTTATTTGCTAGGTGGGTAAAGGAAGGGTTTACAAAGAATTTAGTGAAAAGTTAAGGAACAGGAAATTGTGTTTTGGGAGTGGGGCAGCCGATAAACAAGCAATGTGCTTCAGCTGGCTAATTAGGCATTTGTTTCTGAAAAGCCCAAACCTTAACATGCAGTTTAAAGCTAAACATGTACTGGGCACAGAGAACAGAAGTGCTGATGCATTGTCAAGATTTAATCAGAAATAATTTAAGAAAGCAGCACCTGAAATGTGCGTAGTTGGTTAAAATGTCCTTCTCATGTCTGGCAGATTATCAGGCTGGCATAGATGGATTGGTGGAGGAATATTTGCTGTAGTTTTATGGGTTGCATTATATTGGGTAAGGTTGGCTAAATCATTTTTGCACTTCCCCCAAGAGTTGATCCAGGGTGCAAACTGCCTGCCACCGTTGATCCTCCTAGAAAGGTCTAGATTGGCAATTTAAACCAACTATGGTTTTTACCTTCATCTGGATCACCTCTAAACTTGCCACTTAACAATGATAGACAAGCTTTTTTTAATTGACAATTATGGAAATGTGTGTGCAAAGGTTATGAGTTTTACATTTGGAGCTTTATAGTATGTACAGGAAGTCTCCTCTAAAGTTTTGTTAGTGGGATTCCTTCGTTAATTGGAAAGCTAGCAGCCCAAGTGCAGAAGACACAACCACCCTGGAGGGAAAATGTACTAGATGTTTGGGTAGAGGAGGAATTAAGTGAGACAGTTTAATAAATGCATTGGAAGGTGCAATAAAAAATTGTAAAAGAGGTAATTGGCTGTGTGATCAGGCATGTAAGGATTCGATTTAACAAGTCACATTTGTGCAAAAAAGCTTAGTGCAATAATTGGATCAGGGGTTAGATATGGTTATTGAGGCGATATTTGGTGCATTGGCAAGGTTATAGCGAGGTGATAATGGGGGATGGTTGCGGTTCCAGGTAGGGTTGGCAGAAAAGGGTACTGCAGTCATCGGTCATGGGGATAGCCCGCCTTTGAAACTGTGGCTGAAATGCTCGATTCCACCCTTTTGGGCGGGAACTTGTAAGAAGCCAGGGTAAAGGTGGCTGCCCTAAACAGTCTGGGCTTGTATAACTACAAGCACCAATATACCCATGGTAGCCAGGTCATGCTGGCACTTGAACCACAAGTGTCAACATGGCTTGGCACCCATGGCTTGCTGCGACCTGTAGTTCCACAAAACAAAATGTTAAAAAACCCTCAACATGCCTCTGCTAGATGCACTGATAAAAGTAAAGTGTCATTGACTGAAAGTCACCTCTTGCAGCTTGTATTGGGTCCTCTCTGATTTGCCTCTGTAGCTTCACTGGAGAAGTGCTCAGGAGAAGAATCCATCCATCATCATCATCATCATCATTTATTTATATAGCGCCAACATATTCCGTAGCACTTTACAGTTTGGGACAAACATAGTTAACTAATAAAAAAACTGGGTAAAACAGACAAAGAGGTGAGAAGGCCTACTATCTATGGGACAATGGGAGTTTGACACATGAGGCTAAGGCTAAGTCTACATTTTGCATTTCGGCCCAGCCAGGCTGCAAAGGTAAGAGTGACTCATAGGCTCAATGATCCTGTCACACAACAATGTTGGTCAGGGGGTAGTTGTCTTGTTTGAAATTGTGTAACGGGTGGTAATAGGGTAAGGTAGTGAGGTTAAGAGGGTGGTTGAGGAATATTATAAGCTTGTCTGAAGAGGTAGGTTTTCAGAGAATGCTTGAAAGTTTGTAGACCAGAGGAGAGTCTTATTGTGCGAGGGAGAGAATTCCATAGAGTCGGTGCAGCCCGAAAAAAGTCCTGTAACCAGGAATGGGAGGATGTAATGAGAGTGGATGAGAGACACAGATCTTGTGCAGAACGGAGTTGCCTAGTTGGGAGATATTTTGAGACAAGAGAGGAGATGTATGTTGGTGCAGCTTTGTTGATGGCCTTATAGGTTAGTAAAAGTATTTTATATTGGATTCGGTAGAAAACAGGCAGCCAGTGTAGAGACATACAGAGTGATTCAACAGAAGAATAACGATTTGCAAGGAAAATCAGTCTTGCCGCAGCGTGCAAAATAGATTGTAGGGGTTTGAGTCTGTTTTGGGGAAGACCAGTAAGGAGGGAATTGCAATAGTCAATGCGGGAGATGATAAGTGCATGAGTTAAGGTTTTTGCAGTGTCTTGCGTGTGTGCGAATTCTGGAAATGTTTTTTAAATGTATATAACATGATTTAGATATAGAGTCAATGTGGGGAACAAAGGATAGGTGTGAGTCAAGGATTACACCTAGGCAGCAAGCTTGTGGGGTGGGATATATGGTCATGTTATCAACAGAGATAGAAATATCAGGTATGCTCTTGTTGGTGGGAATATTATTAACTCTTTTAGAAGATTAAGTTTGAGTTGGCGAGAGGACATCCAGGATGATATGGCAGGAAGACAGTCAGTTACACGGGACAACACAGATGTCGAGATATCAGGAGAGGATAGATAAATTTGGGTATCATCCGCATAGAGATGATACTGAAATCCAAAGCAACTTATTAGATTTCCAAGGGAAGCGGAATTGATAGAGAACAGCAGAGAACCTAGCACTGAGCCTTGCGGTACTCCAACTGATAAAGGAAGCGGAGCAGAGGTGGCCCCAGAGAAATTAACAGTGAAAGAGCGATTAGAAAGGTAGGATGAGAACCAGGATAGAACAGTGTCTTGAAGACCTAGGGATTGCAGCGTTTGTATGACAAGAGAGTGGTGAACGGTGTCAAATGCAGCCGAGAGATCCAGGAAAATTAGGAGAGAGTAATGGCGTTTAGTTTTAGCAGTGACCAGATCATTGACAACCTTAGTCAACGCAGTCTCTGTGGAGTATTGATAATGAAAGCCAGACTGAAGAGGATCCAACAGGTTGTTTGCGGAAAGAACGTGTGTGAGGCGAGTGTAGGCAAGTCTCTCTAGAAGCTTGGAGGGGCACGGGAGCTGAGAGATGGGACAGTAATTTGAGAGAGAGTTTGGGTCGGAATCTTGTTATTTTAGAATAGGAGTAATCACTGCGTGCTTGTATAGTGATTGAATGATGCCAGTAGAGAGTGAAAGCTTACAGATGTTAGTTAGAGGTGAAATGAGCACAGGAGACAGGGATCTACCAATTTGTGAGGGAATAGGATCAAGAGGACAGGAGGTAGAGTAGGAAGATAAGAAGCGAGTAGAAATTTTCTCTTCATTTGTGGGGTCAAATGAAGAGAGGGTGTCAGAGGGTAGTGGGAAGGAATAGAGCTGATTGCTTGTCGAGGAAGAGGATACCATTTCTACTCTGATCTTATCAATCTTGTCCTTGAAGTAGGAAGCAAGATCCTGGGCACTGATAGTAGATGGAGGGTTTGGGGTGGGAGGATTGAGAATAGATTTAAATGTATTGAAAAGGCTTTTGGGGTTAGAAGTCTGAGCATAGATAAGAGATTGGAAGTACGTTTGTTTTGCAGTGTCCAGAGCATTTCGATAAGAGCGGTAGACAGAAGTATATGTGAAGAAGTCATTAGAGATGCGAGATTTACGCCAGTGGTGTTCTGGTTACGGGAAAATTTTTGAAGATTTTGTGTCGCTTTAGTGTGCCATGGTTGACATTGAATTCGACGTGTAGTATGTAGTGTCGCTGGAGCCACTTGATCAAGGGCCGTTGCTAAGGTTTGGTGAAAATGAGGTGCTGCCATCTCAGGGGATAAGAATCTATAGATAGGGGAGAGAAGGTGTTGGAGAGAGGTGGAAAATTGTTGAAGATTAATAGAATTAAGATTTCTGCGGGTATGAGGAGGCTTGGTAGAGTTAGACAGTAGAGAGGTTAGAGCAGTGGGGGTGATTGTGTAGCTGATAATGTGATGATCCGAGAGGGGGAAGGGTGTGTTAAGAAAATAAGAAACTGAGCATAGTCTATAGAAAACAAGATCAAGGGTGTGGCCACCCTGATGAGTAGATGATTCAATCCACTGGGAGAGGTCAAGTGAGGAGGTTAGAGAGAGTAGTTTGGAAGCAGCTTTGGAAGGTGGGTTATCAATGGGGATGTTGAAATCACCTATGATGATGGTGGGGATGTCTGAAGATAAGAAGTGAGGGAGCCATGCAGAGAAATCCTCAATAAATTGTTGGTGTGCTCCAGAGGGACGATAGATCACTGCAACACGTAGAGAGAATGGATTAAAAATGCGAATAACATGTACTTCAAAAGATGTGAACGTGAGTGATGGGACATTTGGTAGAATTGTGAACGTGTACTGTGGGGAGAGAAGTAGTCCAAACCCACCTCCTTGTCTGCCTCCAGGTCTGGGGGTCTGGGTGAAATGGAGGCCACCATGAGAAAGTGCTGCAGGTGAGGCAGTGTCTGATTGCATGAGCCATATTTCTGTTATTGCCAGAAGGTTGAGGTTTTTTGCGAGGAAGAGATCATGAATGGAGGTAAGTTTGTTACAAACAGAGCATGCATTCCAAAGGGCACATTTAAAGGACTTTGGAAGAGAGGGAAGACAGGTGATGTGTTTGAGGTTTGCTATAGAGCGGTAGTGCTCTGATGTATGTGTGTGAGGAGTGTGGGGGACCTGGATTAGGTGATATATCACCAGCTAATAGAAGCAGAGAGAGAGAAAGATAGGTAAGGGGATTGTAAGATGTGTGACTTTTTATTTTCTGGCGACAGGTGGAGGCTGTACTTGTTAGAGATAATAAATAGGAAAGATAATGCCATGAAAAGAGACCAAGAAAAGCAATTTGTTAAACATTGTGATAGAAGGAGTAAAAGTAAAAAGTTAGGGGATTTTAAAGAATTACCTATTTGCAGTGTTCAATATAGATAGACTAGTAATGCAGAAATAGGCTATGGCAGATGTAGCTTATTCCTGGAAGTAAAATCAAGTCAAATGGAGTCCAAAGTTAGCTTGCATTGCTTTACAATGTAAATATGCTATTTAATGGTAAGTCACTTACTATACTAAAAAAGACTTCACAAAAACTACTTTAAAAAAAACTTTTGAGGAGGAGGAAGGTAAGTTGTAGAAGAAGAAAGGAGTGGTGGAATAAGGTACAGGGGCAAGAGCAAACTGGGTTGTGAGAGCACTTTGGAAATTTACTGGTGGAAAACGGTAGAAGGTGGGGGGATAGATATGATAAAAGTGCTAAAGGGAGAAAAGCACAGGCATCTACAATACGGAGACAAAGTTGTACAAAAGGGAAGTGGGGTGGCGACAAAGGCAGAGGTGCACATATAAAATAGAGACAGAAACACAAAGTGGGAGAAAGGCAGGCAAGAGGCACACACAGAAAGAGGAGACATTAATGCACACATAAGGTGGGCAGGGGCAAATATGGGGGGAGATGGGTACATGTACAAAATTGGTGACAGAGTGGCAAACGAAAAATGAGGAGACAGAGAGGTAAGAGACATACACAGTGGTGTGTTTGTGTGTGTGTGGGGAATGAAAACAGAGGTGCAATGGGGGAAGGGAGGGGAAGAGCAGAGGCACTCAGGAACCAAGCAGCCAGAGAAAGATGAGCAGAGGTCAAGAGGAACAGAGGTCAGGGGGCATGCATGTGCACTCTGTACATTATGAAAATATGCTCCCTATCTGAATGGGGTCAATTCTGCTGTCGCCCCCTGCATACTAAATATTGAATATGCAAATGACACCTCATTTCTGTGTGGTCCCTGCTGTCTTTTACCGACAGTGAAAAAACAGATGCAGGTTGCCCTCAGTCATGGACAATACACCATACTTGCCAACTCTCCCGGAAAGTCTTGGAGACTCCCGAAACTCAGATTGGTCTACCGGACTCCCGGGAGAGCTTGCATTTCTCCCGCATCCCGCAATTCCCTTGGCAAAATGCCGCGATTCTCTGCGAATCAGGTCAATTTGGCCCCGCCCTCCACGGCAAAACATCATTTTACGCGTGGGGGCAGGGCCAAAATGACGCGATTCAAGGCGCATCACACCCTCCTGCCCTCTAGTGACGCCCCTCTCCCGGACGTTGCCTACACCATGCCAGCGCCCATCCACCCTCTCCTGCCCTGGCTGGTGCTTGATATTGATACTCGTAGATGGGCTCTTTCATGCAAGAAGTTTTACACATATCAAACACTGACCTGGGAAAACCATGCTATTGGGAAGTCCTATGTAGCAGTGGAAGGCTGGCAAATTTTAGCCCAGGGAGCAAGACTCGGCAGCCAGTTAGGAACATTTTAAAGGAATAAAAAGACAGCTGGCCTAGTGATCCAGCCCAAAGTGGCCCACTATGAGACTGCCCTCCTGCCCGGGCTGCCCCTGTAAGTTCTTTTATTTTAACTACATACATTATGCTTTAGCTTCTTCTGCGTACTTTTTTTAAAAAAATATTTATTTCACATAACATAGTTTTTTTTATGTACATTTAACCTACAACCCTTGCAGTCTACATTTACTATTGCGTATTCTTTATATAATACTATGCTTGCACTTCCCAATGGATTGTACTGTATTATTTTCTAGTCCCTGTCACTCTTCTCTTTTCCACGCCTATGCCTAACGTTATAGGCATCTACGTTGCATTCCTCTCTGTCCTACCCGCCTCTCGCTCAGTTCCCAATGTTAACCCTCCTATGAATCAATTATGTAACAGAGGAGTCGAAACCCAAACCAATAGCTGCCAATCAACGCTACACGTTTTACTGACGCCACCGCTGGCCAATCAGAGCTGTGCCGCGCTCAAAGGGCGTGTCCGCTTGCTGCTTTTCAAAGCATCCTCTTTTGAAGGGATTAAGTTCAGTTCTGCAACCAACTCTGAAAAGTAGAAGGATCACAGGTCTTAAAGGGGATCCATTGTTACAGCCAAAGTATTTACGTTTTTATAAAAAAGAGAATGTGATTGCTGCGAATATTTTTGCATTTCTGCTCGAACCGATATTTATCTTTTTTTTGCTTGTTACAAGTGGACCCCAACGCTCTACAGGCAGCATTGGAGCTGCAACTGTTCGATGCATCAAAACAAATAAAACTTTCCTGTAGTGATTTCTCAATGACCGGTGGATTTTCTATACATTATAAAAGGTCTTGTCGTCAGCAGCTACTTCTAAATTTGGAGAGACAAGCGGACGGATCTAGCTAATTTTGGATTTACAAATCATTCTTTTGGAGTTAGACTGAACTTTGGAGATTTAGAACTGTGCAATTAAAAGCCTTTGAGATGACCTGTACATTTACTTCTCTGTATTGATCGACAAATCTCTACAGATCACATTCTTATCCTTGTTGTTTATGCTGGTTATATTTAATACATACAAATCATATATGCAAATCACCCTTTGTTCCTAATGCTGGGTAAGTGCTGCTTGTATCCTCGACATGTTGTGTTCTAGTAAAGGAGGGGGGTTGATGGTTGTTGTAAATGAATATATAGGAATGTGTGTGTGGTATGTTTTTTTCCCCCTCATATGCTTTGTGTCCCTGTGATTCTTATTGCAGATAGTTCGTTATAACGGCATAACATTAACAGTACAGACACAAGGGGGTATTCGCATGCATTATACATTCTAGGTCATAATATGAAGACATTATGCAGTATTGTTGTGTGTATGATATTATTATTATAATTATTATTATATATTTTATTTTTTTAGTACACATGAATACAATACTTATAGTTATTTAATATATTTTTTTAATGTTTAAATAAGCTTATTTTATCATTGGCAAAACATACGAAGTTTATGTGCAGAGCTACTATTATATTTGCGTTCTTATGTGTCTATAGATGCATTCCCACGATTTGTGCACACACTGGTAATTTTGGAAAACCCATGTATAGTTTAAGTCATTGAAAATTTACCTTCGCATGAATGAAAACTACAATTTGCACTATAAATATAAAATCATATATATATATATATATATATATATATATATATATATATATATATATATATATATGTATATATATATATATATATATATATATATCTCAGTATATCTCTAAAAAAAACTTGAAATACGTATGATACAAATAACATACATTTTAACTATACATTTCAACAAATATGGAAACACATATAAATTGCATATAATACATATACATAAAGTAAATAGCAAATCTGACTTTTTACAGAGATTAAGCTCAGACATAACAAAGTAGTACTTGCTCACTAGGCCAAACTGTGTGGTGGAGTAACTTTCATAAGTGAAGAAATATTGTCAGCATAGTATTGCAGTATGGAGCCCTTTTAAAGAAGCTTAGTTAAAATATTGGATATGTGTAATAAAAAATAATTTTGTGGCTTCAGTGCAGATTTATAATAGACATACAGGATTGTATCTGCAGCAGTGCATATGTCACATTTATTTATCAATATATATTTAATATATTTTTTTAAACATTGTGGTATGTAATAAAAATCATAAAAGTAACAAAATGCATCTTAAACATTTGTTTACCCTGCATTTTGTACCTGGTTGTAAATGTTTGAAATTTTTAATGCAATTTATAGTTTTAGCACTTTGTAATAATTATATATGCACTGTTCCCTAGGCAACTGGTTCAAAGGTAGGATATTAGCAGTGTTGTCAAAACAATATTTAACTGTATATATTGTTATCTATATTTAATATTATTATCCATACTGACATACAGTATATATTGAAACAAAACTTAGAGGTGTCTTTGACCAAATGGTCTTTTAGTTCAGTTAAATATTCAAAAAACAACTTTCTTCATACCCAACATTTACAAGTTTGGTTTTTTTCCTTACCATGCAGTAAACACATATATTAATTGATGTATCTCATAACAGAAGGATTTTATTAAATAACTGCTTTGTGCAGTGGTGTGGTGGTAGACCATCACTATTTAAAATTGAGTGGTGAAAGTTTGACTTTGTTAAAATATAATAGTATGCTTGGGTGGGGATCTTACTGTATATCCAATGAATTTGGGTAGTCAGAGCTATTTAGTGTAAAATCCTTGGTCAGAGCTTGCTGTGTATATTAATATAGTCAGATTAAGTGGCCCTGTGTTTTAATAGCAAGGTAAACTCAAAAATGAAAGTGTCTATAGTATCATGAGTGTTTCAGTGGGGTATAAGGCATCAGAAAAGTCTGTGGATTGGGAGCCCATACTTTAAGCACTACCCAGGGCTAATGAATGAATGTGTTAATCAAACACTGTTATATTGCTGGTTAAATGTTCTGTCTATACTTAAAATGGACATCCCAAAATATGTCAAACCACACCGTATTAATTTAAATTATATTTGCTAATGGTGAGGAGGAGGATATATATAAATATATATATATATATATATATATATATATATATATATATATATATATATATATATATATATATATATATATTAGTCATTATGTGGTTATTGTAGATGCCTAAAAGAATTATAAATTAATTGTTGGATTTTACACATTATAATCTACACACGATGTTCTAACAGATGTCAACTGCATATTTGGATCCCTTCTGATTTATTAGGAAACTGCAGAATGGTCATATTTTTACACCACATTGTAAATTGGCTGTTACTTTAAATTTAATACATTTTCCTTAGTCCATGTCGGAGAAGTCTGATGGCCTTATGCTGTCCTCAGAAGAGTCACATGAGTTATCTAGATAGTAATGTCTCCTGATTTTTTTTGAATAGCCAGTAATAGGGTTATCTACTACTTCTACTACTTCTACTTTGTGAACAGTAAATGTTGCTGCAGTAATTTCCTAATGTGATGTCATGCTTTTATGTGTGGTCCACTTGTGTAACTAAGAGGCCCCTGAGAACTGGTCTATAGATATAGCAAATTTATTGTCATGAGTTGTTTAAGACATAGTAGTATTTGAGCAGTAATGTAATAGTATTGTACAAGAAAAAAAGAAAATGTCACAGTAACTGAGTGATCCAACTCTTCTAGGTTTTTATGTTTACAGACTTGCGCATTTCAGTCACTAAATATCAAAATGTTATAAAAAGTGTCATGATAGAGATCATGAAAATTCAGAATAGGGCATTTATCCATATATGCACTGTAAAATAGGCCCAGTGTGTAGCTGCATTTTTTTCTGGTTTGTAAATGACTCTTGCTGTAGAACTAACATCTAATTGTATGCACTATATCGTCAATTTCACTCATTTTTTTCTTGCCTCCTGTATCCTACCGAAACCTTCCTCATACAAATTTCGCTACTAGACATTCACCAAGCTGTGAATATATATTTCATCTTTTATTCAATTTCTTTAAATGATTAGTTTCAAACTAAAAAAAAAAACACTGAACAGATTAATTTTGAAGTATTTATCATTATAGTGGCATTCTGCCCTCAAGCTACATTTAGGGATTAAAGGCTAATTTGGTGTAATTGAAAATGTGCCAGTGCATTTCATCAGATCTGTTCATTTTTTCTTAAGTACAAAATGAGATAAATTGAATGGGTGTGAAAATATAGTAGATGTGGGTTAGTAAAGCTGGGCACACACTACACAGTTTTCATCCAATAATCGGCTAAATCAGCCGACATACGACCGCTCGTTCAAAAGTCGGATCAGTGTGTGCAGTGTCAGAAAGTCGAAAGTCTGCCCAAATGGACGATTATCGCCTCATTTGGTTGGTCGTACCGTTTAATATTTTCGTTCTAATCTCCTTTCCGCTGTGTAGTGTGTATAAACTTCCGACCGATCCACAACAGTGAGTACGAAATTCCAGTCATTGCTCACGACAACATGGCTGTAAAAAGTCGCTAAAGGGACGTCCGCTCTTCCCTTTATCGTCCTAAACAAGGCTAGTGTGTATGCAGTCTGTCAGGCCGTAGGCCTAGGGATACTGGAGAGGAGTAAACACTAACCGGTATTAGCGCAACTGGTCTAACAGGCGCGGAGTCTAACGTGCCCCTGGTGTTCACCAGGGACCCCCGCAAGGAGGTTTGGACTTTGCTGCACAGGGCACGCAGCCCTATTAGCCAGTCACCAGTGTAGTGTAGAAAAGTCAGACGGTTCCGGGTCACAGCAATCAGGAATATCAGGTACAGAGGGTAATCCAAAGGAATAGTCGCCAAGCCGAAGTCACAGTACAGAATGGGTCACACAGAAGATGGTCGCCAAGCCGGGGTCACAACAGGTAATCAGGAAGCAGAATACTCAGGAGTATGGAGAATAAGGAAGCCAGGAACACTGGTGGTGAACCTGTTACTCTGGCACCCTAATGGCACCAGAGACAGGTTTAAATAGAGGGCTGACTGCAGTGATTGGCGGAGAGGAGGAGGCGGAACTGGTGGACTGATAACAGGGCGCATGCGCCCGAGTACCCGGAAGCGGAGTCCCACGGCAGCCGACAGGGAAGTCAGACGTCCGTTCCCCGTCTGACAGGGAATCAGCGGGGACGGCGTCTGACAGTACCCCCTCCCCTCCTCCCTCTCGGAGAAGGATTAACTTTCTTCAGAAATTTAGCAAGAAGGCGAGGAGCATGGAGATCGGACTCCGAGACCCAAGATCTCTCCTCAGGACCGTAGCCCTTCCAGTGTACCAGATACTGAGGTTTGCGCTGGAAGAAACGTCTCTTCAGAATCCTCTCGATCTCGAATTCATTACCTAAAGATGTCTTGACAGGTGGAGGAGAAACAGGTTCTTTGAAAAATTCGTTGAGAATTAGAGGTTTCAGCAATGAAATATGAAATGTGTTATGGATTTTGAGGGACGGGGGTAATGAAAGCTTGTAAGAAATGGGGTTGATGATTTGTGATATGGCAAAGGGACCAATAAACTTAAGAGCCAATTTCATGGATGGAACTTGAAGTCGAAGGTTGTGAGTAGACAACCAAACACGGTCTCCCACCTTCAGGACTGGAGAATCTCTCCTATGACGATCAGCCGCTCTCTTCTGTCTTTGTACTGAAGTAGAAAGTGCTGTTTTAGTCTGAGACCAAATTTGAGAAAAGTCATGGATGAGAGTGTCGGCCGCCGGAACTAGAGAAGATGGAGCCTCGGATAAGAAAGGAGGAGTGGGATGTCTGCCATAGATAATGAAGAATGGTGAACGACCTGAGGAGAAATGTAGAAGATTGTTGTGGGCGAATTCGGCCCAATACAGAAGCTCACTCCACGACGTTTGATGATCAGAGGCAAAGCACAGCAGGAAACACTCTAAGTCCTGATTCACTCGTTCTGTTTGTCCATTTGTCTGAGGGTGGTATCCGGAGGAGAATTTGAGACTGACTCCAATCTTAGTACAAAAGGCTCTCCAGAACCTAGCGACAAATTGTACACCCCTATCAGAGATGATCTCCTGAGGACATAAATGGAGACGGAAGATATTCTTTAAAAATAGATCTGCGAGTTTAGGAGCTGAAGGGAGACCTTTACAAGGAGTGAAGTGTGACATTTTTGAAAAGCGGTCTACCACGACCCAGATGGTATTGTAGCCGTTGCTCAAAGGGAGATCGGTGATGAAGTCCATCGTAATGCTGGTCCAGGGAGAGTCAGGAATAGGAAGAGGACGAAGAAGACCAGGAGGAGTTTGTCTTGGCACTTTATGGCGGGCACAAACCGAACATGCAGATACGAATCTCTGAACATCCGAAGCAAGTTTAGGCCACCAGTAGTATCTGGAAAGGAATTCCTTTGTTCTTTTGTAACCGGCATGACCAGCAAATTTGGACTCGTGTGCCCAACATAGTAATTTAGAGCGGAGATTTGGTTCCACAAAAGAACACCCCGGTGGGGGAGAGGTTGCTGAGCAATTGGTAATGGCCACTACTTGTATCGGATTTAGAATCATCTTGTTGTCTGGATAGGGGAGAGCATCCGTATTATCAAAGGACCTGGAAAGTGCATCGGCCTTAGAGTTCTTGGAACCGGGACGGAAAGTAAGGATAAGTTGAAATCTGGAAAAGAAGAGAGACCAGCGAGCCTGACGGGGGTTAAGACATTGTGCCTCCTGGAGGTAAGTAAGATTCTTGTGGTCTGTCATTACCGTGACGGGATGTAAGGCACCCTCCAGCAAGTGGCGCCACTCCTCAAGAGCAATATTGATGGCCAGCAATTCCTTGTCGCCGATTCCATAATTTAGTTCACCCCCGGAAAATTTCTTAGACAGGAATCCACAAGTCTCCAGTGTACCCGAAGAAGATCTCTGGGACAGTACCGCTCCAATTCCTACCGAAGAAGCGTCTACCTCAAGAAAAAACGGTCTCCCCTGGTCAGGCTGTTTGAGTATAGGGGCCGCAAGGAATGCTTCTTTAAGAGTTTTAAAAGCCAGTATAGCTTCGACAGGCCACGGTTTGCTGCAGGCACCTTTGCGGGTTAAAGCTGTGATGGGACAGATGATGGACGAAAAACCTTTAATAAACTGACGGTAATAGTTGGCAAACCCGATGAAGCGTTGAGTAGCCTTGAGGCCAGTTGGTAATGGCCAGCTGATAATGGCCTCTACTTTTTTTGGATCCATCAGCAGACCGGTGCCGGAAACTATGTACCCCAGAAACGGAACTTGTGAACATTCGAAAAGGCATTTCTCCAGTTTACAATATAAGGAATATTTTCTGAGACGAGAAAGAACAGTCTTGACATGAAGACAATGAGAATATATAGCAGATGAAAATATTAAAATATCGTCCAGGTAGACAATCACGAACTGATACAGGAGATCCCTGAAGATCTCGTTGACAAAATCTTGAAAAACTGCTGGGGCATTGCAAAGTCCAAAAGGCATCACTAAGTACTCATAGTGCCCGTCACGGGTGTTAAATGCCGTTTTCCACTCGTCGCCTTTCCGAATGCGGATCAGGTTGTAGGCCCCTCTGAGATCTAATTTAGAGAAGATCTTGGCTCCTCTGATTCGATCGAACAGTTCTGTAATTAAGGGGAGAGGATAACGATTCTTGATGGTGATGGCATTAAGACGGCGGTAGTCTATGCAAGGTCTTAATGAACAGTCTTTCTTCTTTACGAAAAAGAAACCAGCTCCTGCGGGCAAGGTGGACTTTCTGATAAATCCTCTTTGAAGGTTGTCTGAGATATATAAGGACATCGCCTTCGTCTCGGGAAGAGCCAGTGGATAGACTCTACCCTTGGGAATGGTTTTGCCGGGAATTAGTTCGATGGGACAATCCCATGCCCGATGTGGCGGAAGACTTTCTGCAGCTGTCTTTCTGAAAACATCAATGAAGTCTAAGTACGGCTCTGGTAGTTTGACCTGGGAGTCCAGAGAGAGACAAGGAAGGTGGTTAGGAGGAAGTACTCTCGAGAGACATTGGTCGAAACATGAAGAACCCCAGGAGGTTACTTGAGCGTGAACCCAATCGAATTGTGGTGAATGTTCTCTGAGCCATTGTAGCCGTAAGATGATGGAGTTAACGGACTGCGGAATGACCAGGAACGGAATCCACTCTTGGTGAAGAACCCCTACCTGCAACTGGACTGGTGCGGTGGTGTAGGTGATGGAACCGTTGCTGACACGGTTACCGTCAACTGCAGTAAGAACCAATGGTTGCGGCAACGGAGAGCAGGGTCTGTGAAGCTTGGACACCAGAGTGGCGGAGATAAAGTTCCCTGCAGATCCAGAATCCACAAATGCAGAACAGTTTAGAGAAGTATCTGAAAACTTGAGGGTGACAGGCATCAGAAAACTGTTATCTTTTGAAGGAGAGGGAGAATGGAGACAGGAACCTAGAACAACCTCCCTGGTGTTGCCTAGGCGGTGGAGTTTTCCGGCTTCTTTGGACAAGAAGACAACAGATGGCCAGATTCTCCACAGTATAGACACAAACGGTTCTTAATCCTACGTTCCCTTTCATCCCGAGACAAACGAGAGCGTCCAATTTGCATCGGCTCTTTGGCTGGAAGAACTGGAGATTGGAAACGGGGAGCCAGGCGAACAGTACGGCGACCCTGGATCTTCTCCGTAGAACCCTCTTGATGGCGAATGTCTACCTTGATAGACAGAGAGACCAAATCGTCAAGCTTGGACGGAAAATCTTGGGAAGCCAGAGCGTCCTTGATAGGATCAGACAGACCTTGCCAATAGGTAGCCGTTAGAGCCTCATCATTCCATCCTAATTCTGAGGCTAAGGTATGGAACTGAACAGCGTATTGACCTGCTGTAAGGGAGCCTTGACGAAGAGCTAGCAGACTAGATGCAGCCGAAGACACTCGGCCGGGCTCATCAAATACCTTTCGAAAGTTCTCAATAAAGGTGTCAGAATGGAGGAGAGATCCATCTCTCCGCTCCCAAAGTGGGGAGGCCCAGGCTAGGGCTTGTCCCGTCAGAAGACAAATAATATAGGCCACCTTAGCTCTCTCGGATGAGAAATTCTCCAGTGTCAATTCGAATTGGATGGAACACTGATTCAAAAATCCACGGCATCCTTTGGGAATAACGTCATACTTCGCCGGGGTAGGAATCCGTAGAGTTCTAGAGGCGGCAACAGCTCCGGTAGGAGGCACAGAGACTGGAGCAGGAGCAGGAACAGGGTCTGAGGCTGGAGCAGCTGCCTGAGGGATGCTCAGGGAATCCAGGCGAGAAATCACCCCTTGTATACACTGTAGGAGTTGCACTTGGTTGGCCTCTTGCTGTTCTACCCGTACTCCTAAATGGATGAGGAGATCACGGGCTGAGGGTTCTCCGGTACCGTCAGTCATGGCCAGAGTAAACTGTCAGGCCGTAGGCCTAGGGATACTGGAGAGGAGTAAACACTAACCGGTATTAGCGCAACTGGTCTATCAGGCGCGGAGTCTAACCTTCCCCCTGGTGTTCACCAGGGACCACCGCAAGGAGGTTTGGACTTTGCTGCACAGGGCACGCAGGTCGCGGTCCTATTAGCCAGTCACCAGTGTAGTGTAGAAAGGTCAGACGGTTCCGGGTTACAGCAATCAGGAATATCAGGTACAGAGGGTAATCCAAAGGAATAGTCGCCAAGCCGAAGTCACAGTACAGAATGGGTCACACAGAAGAGTAGAATGGTCGCCAAGCCAGGGTCACAACAGGTAATCAGGAAGCAGAATACTCAGGAGTATGGAGAATAAGGAAGCCAGGAACACTGGTGGTGAACCTGTTACTCTGGCACCTTAATGGCACCAGAGACAGGTTTAAATAGAGGGCTGACTGCAGTGATTGGCGGAGAGGAGGAGGCGGAACTGGTGGGAGAAGTGGCGTCCCGTTGCTCGGCAACCCGAATACCCGGAAGCGGAGTCCCGCGGCAGCCGACAGGGAAGTCAGACGTCCGTTCCCCGTCTGACAGGATCAGCGGGGACGGCGTCTGACACAGTCCATGGACCGAGCGTTCGGAACATCGATCGCATGTAAAATCGCTCGGCATAAAAAGTTGGTCGTAAATTCTGTAGTGTGTACCTAGCTTTAGACCACTTGTGATCAGCCTGTTTCACATCTCTGCATTTGGGGACAATGTGCATCATGTTGATGTGTAACTATGTTTATCAACCTATACGGCACTTATTCAAATAACAGTAGAACATTCAGAGGTGGTAGGTTTAATGCCAGTTAGCACCCCGCTCTGGGAGTGCTAACATATGTCAATTGTAGATAGTGTCCCTTGGAGGTCACTGTGTTTGCTGTGCTTATAATTATTATTATTATTGTTATTATTATTATTGTTGTCGTCATCTTTATATGGCACCACAAAAGATATTTACAGTAGTATACTACAAACAGACAGCAGCAATCCACAACACATTAGATAATACATGAAAATAAAATACAAAGACAAGACATACCGATTTTAAACAAATTACACACAGATAACTTGATTATGCAGATTAGGTTACTATAGAATAGTGAGTGAGGATGGTGGTAATATCCAATGTGAAGTAGGATGGGACTCAAGAAGACCGTGCTAGGGAAGCATTCCTAGAGGTACAGAGGTTGATAGAACAGTAGAGGGACAACACAAAGAAAGTGAACCCTGTGTGAGCTTACATCTTACAGGTAAGGGGTAGACACAAATAAGGTGGTACCAAGTAGGGGAACGAAGGTGATAGTCAAATCAAAGGAGTTAGGAGGCGGGCTGATAGGCTAAGTGAGTTTTTAGGCCACGCTTGAAGCCTTGAAGAGTAGAGGCTAACTTGATAGGATGGACGATTATTTCAGTCTTGGAAATATTGAGTTTAAGAAATTGCTGGGATATCCAAGATGAGATGGTAGAGATACAGCAGGAGACATGAGGCATAGGGGAAGGGGAGAAGGGAGAGGTAAGGGGAGGAAAGATAAATTTTAGTGTTATCAGAATACAAGTGGTTCTGGTGGCCAAATGAGCTGATGAGGTCCCCAACGGATGAGGTGTAGAAGGAGTAGAGCAGGGGGCCAAGAGCAAACCCTTCCTGGACTCTGACAGGTAAGGGAAGAGGGGGCAATGTTGAGTCTGAAAACAAGTGGTTCATGAGGTAAGAGGAAAACCAGGAAAAAACAGTGTCACAGAGGTCTATAGATTGGAGAGTTTGCAGGGAGTGAGTTAACGATCAAAGGCAGCAAAGAGGTCGAAAAGGATTGGAAGGGAGAAGTGTCCCTTAGATTTCGTGAAGAGAAGGTCATTAGTGGCCTTCGTGTTAGTAGTTTGCTTGGAGTGGAGGCAGTGAAATCCAGATTGGAGTGGGTCAAGAAAGGAGTGAGATGAGAGAGTAGGTTAAACAGTTGTAGACATCTGTAGCGCTCCGGTCCCGTAAACGGGTACCTGTCTCGTTACCTGCATCTCATTGATCTGGAGTTACCTCCGCTACTTCAGTCTGCTCTCATTTCATGGCCTATGTTGACCTATCGTTGGTCCAGTACCTCTATTACCATCTCCATTGTACTTCATCGTGACAGCACCGTTTCTTTCACCGCTACCTTACAGAGCACCTACTACTCCAGTGACTCATCAGCTGCTGACCATCAGAATATTTTGCTATTGTTCCTGTGTCTCTACCTCTTACCTGTGGGTTCCATCGTTACTTCCTGCATCACGTGGCTCCTCCACATCGTTCTACTGTTCACTCGCTCACGGGACCGCGACCTGCAGGTTTGGTGCCGCTAAGACCATACTTCCTTGCGGGGGTTCCTGGTGAAAACCACCTACCTGTTAGACTCCACACCCATGGGTGGGCCTAGCCATGTTCAGCAGTGCCTAGGGATCTATTTCCAGTTTAGCCAACCGTGACAGTAAGAATAGGCCAAATGTCTGATCCCCCAGTGGAGCCTTCAGCAAAAGATTTGCTACAGCATTTAGTATCACGCATCAAGCAACAGGACAGCATCCAGAGGCAATTGTTGCAGTGCTTCCAGACTCTGACCGCCCGCCTGGACATTCTACAAGCTGCTCAGCCGTCTGTTGCTGCCTCTCCTCCAGACCAGCGCTCTGCTCAGCAGAGTTCACCTTCCTCTCTGAAACTGCCCACACCGGTAAAATTTGATGGGGATGCCAAACTCTGCCATGGTTTCCTTAACCAATGCTCCATACAGTTTAAATTACAGCCCCAAAATTTTCCTTCCAATAGGTCCAAAATAGCCTATATCATCTCCTTGTTGTCCGGTCAGGCCTTGGGTCTCTCCCCTTTGGGAGCGAGAAGATCCTATACTCAGTAGCTACATAGTCTTCTTAGCTACCTTCCGGCGGATCTTTGACGAGCCCGGACAAGTTTCCTCAGCCTCTGCCAGCATTCTCAGGCTTCGTCAAGTTTCTCGCACAGTCGCCCAGTACGTCATAGAGTTTCGTACCCTCTCCTCAGAACTGACTTGGAATAATGACGCCTTGGTAGCAGCATTCTGGCAATGTCTCTCGGACAAGATTAAGGATGTACTGGCATCCCAAGAACTTCCTACCACTCTGGATGCCATAATCTCTCTTTGTAATAAAGTGGACCTTCGCTTCCACTAAAGGTCGGTGGAGAAAGAACATCCCAACCACTCATCCTTCAAATCCGCTCCTCATTCCCACTCTACCTCTTCCACTCCTGAAGAGCCTATGCAGATCGGGCGGACCCGATTAACACCCAGGGAGAGGGATAGAAGACATCTTAACAAGTTATGTATTTATTGTGGCGAGCTGGGCCACTTTCTGAATTCCTGTCCCAGGAGGTCGGGAAATGCCGGCCCTAGTCTGCTCCAGGGAGGTCAGATTGGTGACATATAAATCCTTCCCATCTTCCGCCTGTTTTCTCACAGTCTCCTTGTTATGGGATTCTTCCGAAAAATTCTCACAAGCACTAGTGGATTGGGGTGCTGCAGAGAATTTTATTTCTTGGTCTCTAGTATCTCAATGTTCTATTCCTATTCTACCCTTAGAGGCACCTGTTACCATCACTGCCATTGATGGTTCCCAACTCCCTGTAAGTGTGGTTCCCTATCAAACTAAGGCACTTAGTCTCCGTATTGGGGTTCTCCACTCCGATGCAATCTCATTTCTTGTTTTACCGCACTCCACCACTCCTGTCATCCTAGGTCTTCCTTGGCTACGTGTACATTCCCCGAAATTGGATTGGAATACCTCTGAAATTCTGGCCTAGGGATATGATTGTCAGTCCAATTGCCTAACTCAAGTCAAACTGGTAAGGGTTCAAGATTTCGCAGATGTATTTGATAAGGTCCAAGCTGAACTTTTGCCCCCCCACCGCCTGTGGTATTGTCCGATAGAATTGCTCCCAAGCAAGAATCCTGCCAGAGGACGCATCTTTCCACTTTCCCAGCCACAGACCTCGGCCATGTCAGTATACCTCAAGGAAAATCTCCAGTGGGGCTTTATCAGGCCGTCTGTCTCTCCAGCCAGAGCGAGTTTCTTTTTTGTCAAGAAAAAGGACGGATCTCTACGCCCCTGTATTGATTACCGAGTTCTTAACGTGGTCACTGTAAAGAATCGTTACCCCATTCCTCTCATCACTGAGTTGTTTGACCGCATCAAAGGGGCCAAAGTCTTCTCTAAGCTGGATCTATGAGGGGCCTACAACCTTATCCGCATACGCTCCGGAGACGAATGAAAGACAGCATTCAATACCCGTGACGGTCATTACGAGTACTTAGTTATGTCCTTCGGACTTTGTAATGCCCCAGCTGTCTTCCAAAGTTTCATTAACAAAATCTTCAGAGACCTGTTCTACTCATATGTGGTGGTCTACCTGGACGACATCCTCATCTTTTCCCTGGATGTTCATTCACATCACAAACCTGTCATTAAGGTTCTGTCCTGGCTCCGGAAGAACCAACTGTATTGTAAATTAAAGAAGTGCTCCTTCGAAGCCTCCTCCATGCCATTTCTATGATATATCATCCGGTTCTGGGCTCCAAATGGACCCTGAGAAAGTTCGGGCGATCCTGGATTGGCCACGTCCCGCCACCCTGCAATGCTTCTTAGGGTTCTCTAACTACAGACAATTTATCCAGGGTTCTTCTACTATTGTTGCCTCCATCACAGCTCTCACTAAAAAAGGGGCCAATACCAAGGATTGGATGGAGGAAGCCGTGGAGGCATTTTTCATTTTTGAAACAGGCTTTCTCTTCTGCACCCATCCTCAGACAAACCAACCGCTCGCAACCCTTCTTTCTAGAAGTGGACGCCTCCGCCATTGGAGTAGGAACAGTACTCGCCCAAAAGTATCCACCTAACAGACTTTTTCCTTGTGCCTTCTTCTCCCGCAAGTTTCTACCCACGGAGCGGAATTACATGATTGGGGACAGAGAGCTGTTGGCCATGAAGTTGACTCTTTCAGAATGGTGCTATCTTTTGGAGGGGGCTCAGCATGTGGTCACCATATTTACTGATCATAAAAATCTTTTATATCTACAATCTGCCCAGTGCCTCAACCCTCGCCAGGCTCGTTGGTCCCTGTTTTTCTCTCGTTTTAACCTCCACGTGACCTTCAAACAAGGTCCTCTAAACAAGAAAGCAGATGCACTTTCCAGGCCTTCAACTCTGTCCTGAACTCTGATCTACCCCTCAGTCATCCTATCTTGGACCCTAAATGTTTGTTAGGACTCACTACTATCAATTCTCCTCCTCCCGGGAAGACATTTGTTCCCACCTCTCTTCGGAAAAGCTGCTCCGCTGGTTTCATGCCTCCAGGTTCTCCGGACATGCAGGCTTTCTTAAGACCTATGAGCTGGTATCCCGCTCCTATTGGTGGCCCACTCTTCGACCAGACGTCAAGGATTTTGTAGCCGCCTGTAATGTATGTGCTCAACCTAAAAGTGTGAGTCCTATGGGTCCATTGCAACCCTTGTCCATACCCACCAAACCCAGGACTCATATCAGTATGGACTTCGTTACCGACCTTCCACTCAGTAAAGGATGCAATACTATCTGGGTCATTGTGGACCGCTTCTCTAAAATGGCCCACTTTGTTCCTCTCACAAGTCTGCCTTCCTCATCGGTCCTTGCCCAATATTTCATCAAAGAGATATTTCGACAGCACGGTTGTCCCATGGAAATTGTATCTGACAGAGGGGTTCAATTCACCTCCAAGTTTTGGCGTGCCCTCTGTAAAACCCTCGGCATTCAACTCAACTTTTCCTCTGCCTATCACCCACAGTCCAATGGCCAAACAGAAAGGGTGAATCAGGATCTGGAGGCGTTCATCAGATTATTCTCTTCTGCCTCCCAGGACAATTGGGTTGACCTTCTGCCATGGGGCGAGTTTGCACATAATAATCTCTTTCATTAGTCTACTGCTGCCACTCTGTTTTTTACTGTTACTGGGCTTCATCATCTGCTCCCCAAATTCTCTTCCCTTCCACCCACCCATGTTTCGGCTGTTGATACCATTCGTGACTTTTCTACCATATGGACCAAAGTGGTTGTACATCTTAAAAAGACTTCCTCTCGTTATAAGACCTTTGCGGACAGGAGGCGCCGAGCTGTTCCAGCACTCAAGGTTGGAGACAAGGTCGGGCTATCAACCCGAAATATTCGCCTCAAGGTCCCTTCTATGAAGTTTGCTCCTCGTTTCATTGGACCCTATAAAATACTAGAGTCATCAATCCAGTCTCCTATAAACTTCAGCTTCCTGCTTCCCTTCATATTTCCAACTCCTTTCATATTTCTCTTCTCTAACCAGTCATTATCAACAGGTTCTCCGTTCCGGTACCCACCTCCGTGGTACCCACATTTTCTCATCAGCAGGAGTTTGAGATCACACAGATCCTGGATTCTAAGATCTCCAGAGGAACTGTTAAGTAACTTGAAGACTGGAAGGGCTTTTGCCCCGAAGAACGCTCTTGGATCAACGCCTCTGACATCCATGCTCCAGCTTTACTCCAAAGATTTCATGCTCAGTTTCCATGGAAGACTCCGTCTAAGCGTCCAGTGGCCACTTTTAAAGGGGGGGTACTGTAATGCTCCGGTCCCATAAACGAGTACCTGTCTCGTTAACTGCATCTCATGGATCTGGAAACTGGCATGTTCAAGCGTCAAGCTCAATCCATTCATTCAGCTACTGTCAGATCTGCACAGGTGCAAGGTCTGTTGCAGTTCAGGGCCTCCTCCCTCTTTTTCATTGGCTAAGTGTTATTGGAGCACTATTTTAACCTCCTGGATTCACCTGCCTGATGCCTGTTCTTCAAGCTCACTTCCTGCAGCCTGTGGTTCTGGTTCCTTTTCTCCTTGTGGATTGCGTGTACTTTAGTCTGCTCTCAGCGCGTGGCCTGAGTTGAACTATCGCTGCTCCAGTACCTCTATTACCATCTCCAGTGTACTTCATCGTGACAGCCTTGGTTCTCTCATCGCTACCACTCAGAGCCACTACTATGCCTGTGTCACTCACCAGACTGTGAGTGCTTCTTCCCGTGTGTTTAGGAACCGTGGCCGTCCACCATCCTGAGGGTCTGCGCATGTGCAGTCCTTTCAAACCTTCTGTTCAGGTTTCTTTTAGTTAATTGGATGATCAGGCAACACTCCCTATTTAAAGCACCTGAGTTCCATACCTCGCGGCCTGATCTTGGAGTCTCATTCCCATGAGCCTCTGAAGGTGTTCCTGTGTTTCCTCGTGTATTCAGCTCTGCTGATTCCTGTGGTTTCCAGACCACTTCAACTCTCCTGTGGTTTCCAGACCACTTCAACTCTCCTGTGTTTCATCGTGACTGTATTAGCTGATTCCTATCCGCTGCTTCCGTGCACTACAGTTATCAACTCACTTCAACTCTCCTGTGTTTCATCGTGACTGTATTAGCTGATTCCGATCCGCTGCCTCCGTGCACTACAGTTATCAACTCACTTCAACTCTCCTGTGTTTCATCGAGACTGTATTAGCTGATTCCTATCCACTGCTTCCGTGCTCAACAGTTCCAGCTCATCTCAACTCTCCCGTGTTTCATCGAGACTGCACCTGCTGATTCCTATCCGCTACCTCCGTGTACCTGCAGTGTCATGCTTGCCGCTACCCTTCAGTTCTACTCGTGTCTGCAGCCAGCTGATCCGCTCTCCGTGCTTCTACAGTGTTCCTGCCTGTGTCAACTCGCCTGTCTGCATCGGATCCACGCCTCGCTGCTTTCATCTCGTCTAGACCATCTCTACACTTCAGTGCTCTCCAGGTGTCCAGTTCTATATACTACTGCTTCCTGAGTATTTGTTTCGATCCCTGCTGGTCTACCTACCTGTGCGCTGCACCTACTTGATTACCGCTTCTACCCTCCTGGGACTTCGCATCCTGCCGGCCTCCTGCCGTTCAGGTATCTCTGCACTCCTGTCTGACAGCCTGCTTCTGAACCACGGTATGCATACTTCTCATTGACTGTGCTGGTGTATTGCATATCTTGCTGGACTGAGTTGTTCTCCTCTGGAGTTTACTATCCGTTGAGACTATTGCCATCATTTGACTGTGTTACCTTTTGCCCGGATAGTTCCTGTGACTTTGTATTATTGTGCAGTGCTGTTCAGTCATTACTATATTGTGCATATCATCGTGGGATCAAGTTCAGTGTGCCCGTGTATACTCTGTATTGCATTTCTCTACCCGTGCTCCTCCTCACATATATATTCAGTGGTACAACTTGCTAGAGGCAGACCACTGATTCCTGTTTCCCGAGTCACCTGTTTCCAGTATCCTTTCACATAGCAGTGGTACAACTTGCTAACGCAGACCACTGACTTCCCGGATACCTCCACCTGGATTCCATTCCTTCACATAGACAGCGGTACAACTTGCTAAACGCAGACCGCTGACTCTCATCACCTCCTCGTTGCAGCTGGACATTCCTCCTCACTATAGCAGTGGTACAACTTGCTACCGCAGACCACTGACTACCCTCACGTTTCCTTTGTCCATTCAGTTCCTCGTGTACTACTACCTATATATTACCAGTGCTGCTAGTCATAGACTTTCCACGAGCATTCTCTACCATCTGCTGTCTCCTGTTCTGTGATCACCCCGCTACCAGAGTACCATATTACCATCTACACTGCTCTGGTAAGTCCATCACCTGGTGATCCCTGGGTAAAGACTCCTAGTGCCCGTGACAGTAAGATCAGGCCATGACAGACCCAGATTCGGAACCTACAGCTAAAGAGATGCTGCAGCATCTGGTTACCCGTGTGGAGCATCAGGTTGCTCGCCAACAGCTGTTACTACAATGTTACCAGGCGTTAGCCTCCCAAGGAACATCTGGACAGAATGTTACAGCTAATGTTGAAACTCCTGTGCTTTCCTCCGTTTCCCCAGTGCCATCCCAGGTGTCTACGGCTTCCACGCTTCACCTGCCTACTCCGTCAAAGTATGATGGAGACCCCAAAACTTGTAGGGGTTTTCTCAACCAATGCTCAGTTCATTTTGAGCTCCAACCTCAAAATTTTTCTACCCATCGTTCCAGAGTGGCCTATCTTATTTCATTGTTTTCTGGACAAGCGCTGGCTTGGGTTTCCCCTCTGTGGGAGAGGAACGATCCAGTATTACAAGATAGTGCCAAATTTATTTCTATGTTCCGAAGTGTGTTCGATGAACCAGGTCGTGTGACCTCCGCTGCTTCCAGCATTCTCCGTTTACGCCAGGGTTCTCGTACAGTAGGCAAGTACGTCATTCAATTTAGGATATTAGCCTCTGAACTTCAGTGGAACACTGAAGCATTAATTGCCGCCTTCTGGCAGGGGCTCTCCGATAAAATTAAAGATGCACTGACTACCCAAGAGCTACCTACGTCATTAGAAGATTTGATTTCCCTCTGCCATCGTGTAGACATGAGGTTTCGTGAAAGGGAATCTGAAAAAACAACTTCAGTTAAAGCACCTCTTCGCTCAACCCCTCAATTTCGTCCAGCTTCGTCTCCTGTGATCCCCATGGAGATAGGACGTTCCAAATTAACTTCTGAGGAGAGGAACCGAAGAGTAAAGAATAGACTCTGTATCTATTGTGCTGATTCCACACATATGATCAATTCTTGCCCTAAGAAATCGGGAAATGCCAGGCCCTAACTAGTTCTGGAGAGGTGAAGTTAGGGTCCCTGGAGTCCTCTACATGCTCTACGAAATTAAAAGTCTGCGCTTTTAATGTTACGATTTCCTTTGCTACCAAATCCTTTGAGTCCCAAGCACTGATTGATTCTGGAGCAGCAGGAAATTTAATTTCTAAATCCCTAGTGAATCAATGGTCCCTACCAGTGATTACTTTGAAAACACCGATTACTGTGACTGCTATAGATGGATCACGTCTCATCAATGGTCTCATGACCCAGAGTACGTCTCCAGTAACGCTTCAGATTGGTGTGCTACACCATGAAGAGATTTCGTTTTTAATTCTTCCTGTTACTACAAGTCCGATTGTTTTAGGCCTTCCATGGCTTCAATGTCATTCTCCCCAGATTGACTGGCGCACTCCTCAAGTTACGTCTTGGGGAGCTGAATGTCATCATCGTCGTCTTTCCCAAGTCATTCCTCTTAAAATACAGCAATCTTCCATCTCATCTTCCTCACCGGGACTTCCTCCGCAGTATGCTTCATTTGCCGATGTGTTTGATAAAGCTCAGTCTGAACGTCTTCCTCCTCATCGTTCATGGGATTGTCCGATCGATCTTCTACCTGGCAAGACTCCTCCTAGGGGTTGGGTGTATCCACTTTCGTTACCTGAAACTCAAGCTACATCTGAATACATCCAAGAGAATCTCCAGCGAGGTTTTATTCGACCTTCCACCTCTCCCGCTGGAGCCGGGTTCTTCTTTGTAAAAAAGAAGGATGGATCACTACGCCCCTGCATAGATTTTCGTGGACTTAACGCCATTACTATTAAAAATCGGTATCCCATTCCCCTGATTACTGAGTTATTTGATCGCATTAAGGGAGCTCGGATCTTTACCAAGTTGGATCTTCGTGGTGTCTATAATTTAATTAGAATCCGGTCCGGTGACGAATGGAAGACAGCTTTCAACACCAGAGATGGGCATTATGAATATTTAGTAATGCCTTTCGGGTTATGTAATGCCCCCGCTGTCTTCCAGGGCTTCATTAATGAGATCTTTCGGGACTTGTTATATGTATGTGTCGTTGTCTACCTGGACGACATATTGATCTTTTCACAGGACCTGCCTTCTCATCACCAACATGTGGCCGAGGTCCTTTCCAGACTCCGGAAAAATTCATTATTCTGCAAACTAGAAAAATGTTCATTCGAGTTGCCCCAGATTCCATTTTTGAGTTATATTTTCTCCGGAGTTGGTCTACAAATGGATCCAGAAAAGGTGAATGCTGTGTTACATTGGCCTCAGCCAACTACTCTTCGTGCCATTCAGCGTTTTTTAGGTTTTGCCAATTACTATAGACGCTTCATTCAAGACTTCTCGTCCATTGCATCTCCTATTGTGGCCCTGACTCGTAAAGGGGCCAATACTAAGCAATGGTCATCTGAGGCTCTCCAAGCCTTTCAATTTCTTAAAGAGTCCTTCTCCTCTGCTCCCATTCTTCGACAGCCTGATGTGACACTTCCCTTCTTCCTAGAAGTAGATGCCTCTAATGTTGGCTTAGGAGCCATTCTCTCCCAACGATCGGAGCAACAAAAATTCCATCCTTGTGCTTTTTACTCTCGGGGTCTCCTGCCTGCGGAGAGGAATTACACTATCGGGGACAAGGAGTTGCTGGCTATCAAAGTAGCATTAGAGGAGTGGAGATACTTGTTGGAGGGAGCTCGTCACCCTGTGACGATTTTCACGGATCATAAGAACTTGTCATATCTACAGTCTGCTCAATGCTTGAATCCTCGTCAAGCAAGATGGTCTCTTTTCTTTTCTTGTTTCGAATTAATCATAACCTTCAAACCGGCTGTCAAGAACAAAATAGCTGACGCTCTATCCCGAGCTTTTGTGACGTCCTCTGACGTTGAAGAGGTTTCCAACCACTCTATACTAGACCCCAAATGTATTTCGCTGGCTGCTTCTTCCACTAAAGTGCTACCATTTGGGAAGACCCTCGTGCCTCCTACTCTTAGGAGGAAAATCCTTTCGTGGTTCCACTCTTCTCGTTTTTCTGGACATGCTGGTGAACGCAAGACCTTTGAGATTCTCTCTCGAAGTTACTGGTGGCCCTCGATGAGGAGAGACGTCAAAGAGTTTGTAGCTGCTTGTGAATTGTGTTCTCAGTTTAAGACCTCCCGCAGAACCCCAGCGGGTTTGCTTCAACCACTACCCATTCCATCCAAGCCTTGGACCCATATTAGTATGGACTTTGTTACTGATCTTCCGCCTAGTAAAAATTGTAATACTATTTGGGTAGTGGTAGACAGATTTTCGAAGATGGCTCATTTTGTCCCTTTGTCTGGTTTGCCTTCCTCTTCTACTCTGGCTGAGCATTTCGTCAAGGAAATCTTTCGTATTCATGGATGTCCGTCTGAGATTGTGTCAGATAGAGGAGTTCAATTCGTTTCCAGATTCTGGCGGGCCCTTTGTAAGACCTTGGGCATACAATTAGCACTCTCATCTTCCTACCATCATCAATCAAACGGACAAACTGAAAGGGTCAATCAAGATCTCGAGACCTTTATAAGGATGTTCTCATCAGCCAATCAAGACAACTGGGTAGAATTGCTTCCTTGGGCTGAATTCGCTCATAACAACATGTACCATGAGTCATCTTCCAAAACTCCATTCTTTGTGGTTTACGGTCACCATCCGTCTTTTCCGGAATTTCCTGACCTCCCTCCCACCCAAGTTCCTGCTGTAGAGACTGTTTGTCAGACCTTCAAAAATATTTGGTCTCAGGTCAAAACCTGTTTAAAGAAGACATCTGCCAAATATAAGTCTTTTGCAGATAAGAAGAGGCGGGCTATTCCACCGCTGAAAATTGGAGATCGTGTCTGGTTATCTACCAAAAATATCCGTTTGAAGGTCCCATCTATGAAATTCGCTCCCCGTTTTATTGGTCCATATAGGATCATTCAAGTGATAAATCCAGTTTGTTTCAAACTTCTACTTCCTAAGAATCTTCGCATTTCCAACGCCTTCCATGTGTCCTTGCTCAAACCTCTCATCATCAACCGTTTCTCGGTCCCTCCTTCAGCACCTCAGCCAGTTCAAGTTCATCAGGAGGAAGATTTCGAGATTACTCATATATTGGACGCAAAAATTTCGCGAGGAGTTCTTCGTTTCCTCGTTCATTGGAAGGGCTTTGGTCCTGAGGAGCGTTCATGGATCAAAGCTGAAGATCTCAACGCTCCAGCTCTTCTTAAGAAGTTTTATTCCAAAAATCCGGACAAGCCCGGTTCCAGGTGTTCTGTGCCCACCTTTAAAAGGGGGGGTACTGTCACTCACCAGACTGTGAGTGCTTCTTCCCGTGTGTTTAGGAACCGTGGCCGTCCACCATCCTGAGGGTCTGCGCATGTGCAGCCCTTTCAAACCTTCTGTTCAGGTTCCTTTTAGTTAATTGGATGATCAGGCAACACTCCCTATTTAAAGCACCTGAGTTCCATACCTCGTGGCCTGATCTTGGAGTCTCATTCCCATGAGCCTCTGAAGGTGTTCCTGTGTTTCCTCGTGTATTCAGCTCTGCTGATTCCTGTGGTTTCCAGACCACTTCAACTCTCCTGTGGTTTCCAGACCACTTCAACTCTCCTGTGTTTCATCGTGACTGTATTAGCTGATTCCTATCCGCTGCTTCCGTGCACTACAGTTATCAACTCACTTCAACTCTCCTGTGTTTCATCGTGACTGTATTAGCTGATTCCGATCCGCTGCCTCCGTGCACTACAGTTATCAACTCACTTCAACTCTCCTGTGTTTCATCGAGGCTGTATTAGCTGATTCCTATCCGCTGCTTCCGTGCTCAACAGTTCCAGCTCATCTCAACTCTCCCGTGTTTCATCGAGACTGCACCTGCTGATTCCTATCCGCTACCTCCGTGTACCTGCAGTGTCCTGCTTGCCGCTACCCTTCAGTTCTACTCGTGTCTGCAGCCAGCTGATCCACTCTCCATGCTTCTACAGTGTTCCTGCCTGTGTCAACTCGCCTGTCTGCATCGGATCAATGCCTCGCTGCTTTCATCTCGTCTAGACCATCTCTACACTTCAGTGCTCTCCAGGTGTCCAGTTCTATATACTACTGCTTCCTGAGTATTTGTTTCGATCCCTGCTGGTCTACCTACCTGTGCGCTGCACCTACTTGATTACCGCTTCTACCCTCCTGGGACTTCGCATCCTGCCGGCCTCCAGCCGTTCAGGTATCTCTGCACTCCTGTCTGACAGCCTGCTTCTGAACCACGGTATGCATACTTCTCATTGACTGTGCTGGTGTATTGCATATCTTGCTGGACTGAGTTGTTCTCCTCTGGAGTTTACTATCCGTTGAGACTATTGCCATCATTTGACTGTGTTACCTTTTGCCCGGATAGTTCCTGTGACTTTGTATTATTGTGCAGTGCTGTTCAGTCATTACTATATTGTGCATATCATCGTGGGATCAAGTTCAGTGTGCCCGTGTATACTCTGTATTGCATTTCTCTCCCCGTGCTCCTCCTCACATATATATTCAGTGGTACAACTTGCTAGAGGCAGACCACTGATCCCTGTTTCCCGAGTCACCTGTTTCCAGTATCCTTTAACATAGCAGTGGTACAACTTGCTAACGCAGACCACTGACTTCCCGGATACCTCCACCTGGATTCCATTCCTTCACATAGACAGCGGTACAACTTGCTAAACACAGACCGCTGACTCTCATCACCTCCTCGTTGCAGCTGGACATTCCTCCTCACTATAGCAGTGGTACAACTTGCTACCGCAGACCACTGACTACCCTCATGTTTCCTTTGTCCATTCAGTTCCTCGTGTACTACTACCTGTATATTACCAGTGCTGCTAGTCATAGACTTTCCACGAGCATTCTCTACCATCTGCTGTCTCCTGTTCCGTGATCACCCCACTACCAGAGTACCATATTACCATCTACACTGCTCTGGTAAGTCCATCACCTGGTGATCCCTGGGTAAAGACTCCTAGTGCCCGTGACAGCCTCTGACTCATCAGCTGTTGTCCTGAGTTACCTCCACTACTTCAGTCTGCTCTCAGCTCGTGGCCTGTGTTGAACTATCGCTACTCCAGTACCTCTATTACCAACTCCAGAGTACACCATTGTGACAGCTTCGGTTCTTTCACCGCTACCTTGCAGAGCACCTACTCCTCCAGTGACTAATCAGCATATATTGCTATTGTTCCTGTGTCACTACCACTTACCTGTGGGTTCCATTGTTACTTCCTGCATCACCTGGCTCCTCCACATCGTTCTGCTGTTCACTTGCTCACAGGATCACGACCTGCAGGTTTGGTGCCGCTAAGAGCATACTTGCTTGCGGGGGTTCCTGGTGAAAACCACCTACCTGTTAGACTCCACACCCATGGGTGGGCCTAGCAATGTTCAGCAGAGCCTAGGGATCTTTTTCCAGTATAGCCAACCGTGACAACACCCTGTTTGATGCAAAATGAAGGATGGAGATTGGGCAGTTTATTAGACAGAGAGGAAGGGTCAAGGCATATTTTCGAATGTATGGGAGATGACAGCATGTTTGAAGGAGGAGGGGAAGGTTGAGGAGGTGGACAAGGTGGGAGCAGGTCTCGAGGGAGAAGGAGCAGGGAAGGTGAGAGGAGTTGGGGGTCAAGTGGAAAGGTGGAGGGGGTGACGAGGATAATTGGGTGCAGTCTTCATCTGTAGATACCAGAGTAAAAGAAGAGAAGGTGGTTGGGCTAGCGAATGGTGGTGACAGTGGAGAGCTGGAGGTGGGGATAGCATATTCAGAGGTGGGTGGGATTGGGCACGGTGGGTCGGGAAGGGGGAGTTGGTGGGTCTATAGGAGGAGATGACATATGGATTCATTTTTGGAGGTGAATTGGATAGCAAAGTCAAGAGCAGAGAGCGAGAAGTGATGGGAGAGGAGGGAGTTGAAGGTGGCAAAGAGACAATGGGTTTTGGAGGACTGGGAGGAAATGAGTCTAAAAGTAGGGCTTTTTAGAGGGTGATAGGGCAGAACTGTTATAGGAGAGAATGAACTTTAAAGTGATGGAAGTCTGCATGAGCGCCTGATTTCCTCTAGAGCCGTCCAAGCAAGATAGTGGGCAAGTGGCGGGGACCGACAAAGCTGGTTAGTGAGAGCTGGAGTGACAGCCAAGTGCAGTGGTGAGTGGGGTGTCCTTATAGAAGGAGACAGCCTGATCGGGGTAAGAAAGGGTGGTGATGGGGGAGAAGAGTGAGACCAAGTAGGAGAAAAATATGGTAGGATCACTGGTGTCCAAATTATACTTGGTGAGGGTAACTTTAGGGTATGGTAGTGATGAGATGCTACATAAGAGGAGATGATCGTCAGAGAGAGGGCAAGGTGAATTGATGAAGTCGGAAATGGTACAGAGGTGGGAAAAAAACAGATCAAGGGAGTGGCCACTGGTTGGAGGGACAGGAGGTCTATTGAGAGAGACGTATGGAGGAAGAGAGGAAGAGACTTTTGGAAGCAGTTTCAGAGGAATTGTCTATGGGGATTGTTATGTGCGTATTGTCGCTAACCAATAACGATTGTCGAATCTCGATTTGTGTTTCCAATGCACAAAGATTTATTCTCAAAAAGTAGCAGGAAATAATCAAGCGAAATTATAATAAGTACAGCCGTTACTTATCGCAGGTGCTCTGGATCCAGTGTACAGTCATTCAATCCTGAAGTCTAGGGACAAGATGTCTGAACACTAGATGAGGAGCTGCTGCTTATATGCACACAGAAATACAGTAAAACAATGCAGATGGTATAGCTTGCTTCTATGGGTCCAGGTTTCAGGAAGGTCCGAGGGGTTGTCAATCATTGGCTAGTTCAACCTAAAGAATCCAAAGGAGGGGGTCATCTCTCCAGGGGGTATGCTCCGATCTTCCCGCCAAGATTCCTTAGTCTTAATAGTCCATAACTCCTTATCATTCATAACTTGCGAATGCAATTTGCTGATTTCGACAGCTCCACCCTTTGATAGTGTAATAAACTATCACCCAATCACTGTTTCAAGTTCAGGGTTATACAACACCTCTTCACAGACCATGATCTCGGTATCTGGTACCCCCCTTTCAGTTTCAATCTCAGTGTTTCTCCTAGGAGACCATTTTCCACACTTCAACACAGTAGGAACACATTTGACACATAAACCAATCGCTAAGATGACACCCAGTATAAGGAGAAGGAGCTTACCTACACTAGCAACCATTTCCTGTACCCACTCCCCCAGACCGGAGAACCATTTCACAGGGTTCAACCACGAGAACCAACCTGCCACCCTTTCCCCGACCTCATATAACGAAGAATTATGGTTCCTTTGAAATTCCCATTTCAGTTGCAGAATTTCATCCATCTTCCGGTCTATAACCTCCTTAGGGTCATCTGTATTATTGGTGATGTACGTGCAACATTTGACACCGAACTGGGTGGCCAGTGTTACACAGTACCCACCAGTAATAGAGGTGAGATAATTTAGTACCAGTCTATGTTGCACCAACTCCTTCTTGTACGCTTGTAGCTCCCTTCCAGTATACCTGAAAGTGTCATCATACATCTCGGTGATATTATCTATTAATTTAGCTAGGTCTTGGATATATTTAAAGTTTAATGTTCCCCGAGCAGTCCTGGTGAGATCTAGAGCAACCATAACTTGAAAACCAGCGGGTTCACTAATCAATTTTGTAGCTATGGGTTCCTCACCAGGAATCATATTTCTCTTGCCACGGTGTTCATACTGTGTGTGTATGTATGGTGGTGATGTAGTCTTGTGAATACCAACCATTTCTTCATGAGTAATAGTCATGATTTCAGGAACCAGTTTAGCTAAGAAACACAAGCCCTTGGAACTCGGAGTCACCCAGGAATAAGCTTTCCTTCCACAAACAAAATACACATCATCAGGGAGAACATAAGGGGCAGTATGCCCATTAATTATATCACACAGAGTCTTGATAAAACTACCCATGCCCAGTGTCTTCATTTGCTCAAGACACGTATCCGCATGGATATAGAGACTTTTCCAATGGATACTTTCTTATGCTTGGTTATACACCCTAATTTGTGACTTCCATTGACATTCCTGCCTATTGGTGACCTTGTGAGTCTCCCTCTAAAATGAGTGTGGCGAGCCATTGTCTGATCTGATGGTTAAGCTTCCCAATTCTCCAGACGTTTTGTATGAGAGATATTAAGGCACAGCAAAGATCTGTCTACAGAGTATTGTCGAAGCGTTAGACTAGGGGACCTAGTGTTATTGTACCTCCCCTCTATGGGCCTCCCACCCCTCAATTCGAGTACTTCGGAGATGTTTAATGGGAATGGCAATAGTCCTATGTTATGCTGCCCTTGCGGCACGTGAGAGCACACCTAGCACTCTGTTTGGTTTAGCACCTTTCCCACCAGGGAGTGATAATCCTCCAAAGGATTACCGGTGGACTGACATCGCTGGATGCATCTCTCTTCAACGAGGGAGTCGCAGAACTTGCAGATACAATACTCATCAGACAATAGCCCCTCACACTGCCTCCGAGTTCCTGAGCTAGCAGACCTTTTCATAACCCCTTGACCAAGCTTGATAATGGGCTGCCTGAGTATTCTAATAACTTTTCCTCTGCCTCCATCTCATCCGTATCACTACCAGAACCCTCCTCCGTCCTCCATTCTCCTTCACAAAAATAGAATGTCCTAGAAAAAGTAAAAACAAGGAAAATCCTGGAACAAAAGAAAAACAAAAACCGCCACTCCATCTCTGGAAAGATAGTTCTGGGACAACGTCTCTGGTTCAGGTGTCTCGACTGCAGGCTTTAGGTCTCCCGGAACAGACTCACAAGTGAGAAATCTATGTCGTTGGTCTCAGTTTTATCTTGCACTTTCTCCGGGTTACAGACTCTCCTGCAGTGGGTGGAATGGACCCAAGTGTCTCTCTCTGCAACTTTCAGCGATGTAGTACTGGTCAGCAGCACTTGGTACGGGCCTTCCCAACGGTCTGTTAAACAACCTGAGCGTAAGAAATTGCGGATCATAACATAGTCTCCAGGTTCAACATCATGACAGTTTGTTTCTGGCATACCAGGTGACAGCATTTTTAGTTTTCGTTGTTGTTGCTTTAGCTGTCTACTCATTCTTATAAGATATTGTACAGTCACTTCATTATTACACTTCAAGTCGTCTTGTGGACTCACGATCAAATGAGGTTGTCATCCGAACAGTATCTCAAAGGGGGACAGATTAAGAGGAGGTCTAGGAGTGGTCCGAATGCTATGGAGGACCAATGGCAAAGCCTCTGGCCATGCCAACCCAGTTTCAGCCATTACCTTACCAAGCTTGTTCTTTATAGTACCATTTACTCTCTCCACCTTACCACTGGCTTGTGATCGGTAAGGGGTGTGGAGTCTGCTACCAATTCCCATGAGTTTACACATATTTTGGAAGATATCACCAGTAAAGTGGGTAGCCCTATCACTTTCAATGATTCTAGGGATACCGAACCTACATACAAAATCTTGTACAATTTTCTTTGCAGTGAACACAGCAGTATTAGTGGCTGCCGGATATGCTTCTACCCAACCGGAAAACACATCAATACACACTAACACATACTTTAGATTCCTGCACGGTGGTAATTGGATATAGTCAATTTGTATTACCTGAAAAGGTCCTTCTGTAGGAGGGATGTGGGATGGCTCAGTTGGAATAGTTTTCCCAACATTTTTCCTCAAAAAAGTTAGACATGACATTGCCTTCTTACCAGCCTGAGAGGAAAATCCGGGAGCACACCAGTATGCTCTCACCAGTTTGCACATACCTTCTTTACCCAGGTGTGTCAGGCCGTGTGCTGCTTCAGCCAGGCTTGGATAGTACGTTCGGGGAGCTACAGACTTACCTTGTCCATCCCTCCAGAGTCCTGAGGACTCTTGACCACATCCCTTCGCCTTCCAGACTGCCTTTTCCTGCAGGGAACACAAATCTTGCATTTCAATTAATTTCTGCATGTCTAATGTCTGAAAAACCATCATAGTCTCGGTCGATACAGTCATAGGTTGCCCTGCTGCCCATTTAGCAGCTTCGTCCGCCCTGTTATTGCCCAGTGACACTGGGTCTTCTTCAAAAGTATGTGCTTTGCACTTTATGACGGCTACTGTTCTGGGTAACTGTATCGCTGTCAGAAGTCCTTTTATGTGTTGTGAGTGTGCCACTGGCGTACCTGCTGCTGTCGTAAAGTTTCTAAAACGCCAAAGGGCCCCAAAGTCATGCACTACCTCGAAGGCATACCTGGAGTCAGTATATATATTAGCTGATTTACCTTTTGCCAACTCACAAGCTCTCCTTAATGCTACTAGTTCCGCCACCTGGGCTGAGTGAGGTGGACCAAGGGGTTCAGCTTCTACCACATCCTGATCGTCTACAACAGCGTAACCAGTACATAGCTCTCCCGTCTCTGTCTGTCTATGACAACTCCCGTCTGTAAAAAACGTAAAATCTACATTTTCTAAGGTGGTGTGACGTATGTCGGGCCTTGCAGTAAAGGTCTGATTCAGGTGTTCCATACAGTCAGTATTCTTGCCTAACTCATTATCAACCAGGGTCTCCTCACCTCCCACCCTTTGTGTCTCTAGAGACACATATGGAAGGTATGTAGCTGGATTTAAGGTGCTACATCGTTTGATGGTGATGTTTGAGGGTGCCATCAGGGCTAGTTCCCACTTTGTGAATCTAGCTGAAGAAACATGTCTGTTTTGGGCTGAATTTAACAGAGCTGATACAGCATGGGGTGTATAGACAGTTTAATTATGTCCTAATACTATGTCCTCGCTCTTACTTACCAGAAGAGCAGTTGCTGCTACACTTCTGAGACATGTTGGGAGTGATCTTGCCACATTGTCCAATTGTGCACTGTAGTATGCTACCGGTCTGCTAGCGTCACCATGTTTCTGTGTGAGGACACCTGCTGCACAACCATCAGCTTCCGTACAGTATAGCTCAAAAGGCTTTTCGTAATCAGGTATTCCCAATGCAGGTGCTTTAGTCAGACTATCTTTAAGGTTAATGAATGCTTGCTCTGACTCTTCTGTGTGTACAACACGTTCTGGTTTTGAAGAAGAGACTAGCTCCTGCAATGGTAATGCCAGAATAGAAAAACCTGGGATCCAGGATCTACAGTATCCACACATCCCCTGGAAGGTACGAATCTGCTTCTGGCTCTGCGGCAGAGTCATGTGTTGTATAGCCTCAATCCTGTCGGTTGTCAGGTGTCTTAGCCCCTTAGTGAGGCAGTGTCCTAAGTATTTGACCTTAGTCTGAGATGGCTGTAATTTGTCCTTTACCACCTTGTGCCCTGTTTGTGAGAGATGGAGCAACAACAATTTAGTATCATGTAAACATGACACAAAAGAATCAGAGCACAGCAACAAATCATCCACATATTGAATTAGAACAGACCCATTGTGGGGTTGAAAGGATTGCAAACAGTCATGTAAGGCTTGGGAGAAAATACTGGGGCTGTCAATGAACCCCTGGGGCAGTCTGGTCCATGTATTGCACTCCCCGGTAGGAGAATGCAAAAAGGTATTGGAAGTCAGGGTGATGAGAGACTGAAAAGAAAGCAGAACATAGATCAATGACAGTAAAGTGACAAGCAGACGGTGGAATCTGCATGAGGATGACAGCTGAATTTGGCACGACGGGGAATTGGCTCTCAACAACTTTATTAATTCCCCTTAAGTCCTGGACTAATCTATAGCCCCTCCCCCCACTCTTCTTCACAGGGAAAATGGGACTATTTGCTGTACTGGCTGTACGAATTAAAATCCCTTGTTGTAACAGCCTCTCATTAACAGGATATACCCCTAGTTCCATCTCTGGTTTTAATGGATACTGTGGGATTTTTGGAGCTATCCTACCACTTTTTAGATTGACCATGACAGAGGCTACGTTTGCCATCAGTACAGTGTCCTGTCCATCTCTGGTCCATAGTGAACCTGGTATTTCCAGCAACATCCCCTTTACTTGAGATGGACTTTGTTCTATAACAGGAGAGTGTAACATTAACCTTTGAGGGGTGTCCAATATATCCTGTACCTCATGTGCGACCTTCTCCGGTATTTCTAAGAACACACCATCTGAAGTACAGTATATGACACATCCCATTTTACATAACAAGTCTCTTCCCAGCAAGTTAGTAGGAGCCGCCGCAGCCAAGAGAAACGAATGCATGGTATGCAGGGGCCCGATAGTAACTTCAGCAGGTTTAGTTAGTGGATAATGCAACATTCTTCCTGTTACCCCCATAGCTGGAATAGTTTTACTGGTCACCTGTAGATTGAAAGGAGAGGTTATCACAGATCGGGCCGCCCCTGTATCTACAAGAAAAGTTTGCTTCCTACCAGCTATGTCAACTATCATTGTTGGTTCTTCTATCTGACTCTCAGTTAACCTCACTGGCTGTAGACTACAGGTATGACCTGACCCCTAGCTTTGACTATTGCTTTCCCGCGAAGCATTTGCTGCTGTAATATACGCGGGTAGGTGTGAGTCTTCTAGTCTATGTGAATCCCTTCTTGGAGGATATCTATGTGACCCTTCATTTCGATTATATCTTCCCTTTGTACAATCTTTCCTGATGTGTCCTTCTTCTTTGCAATTATAACATCTCAACATTCTGCGTTTCCTGTTATGTGGGTTATATGCTGGTGGTTGTGTATGCATTACCTCTAATGCTTGTATACTCACCGTCATCAACTTGTCACTCTTTTCTTCCCTTTTCCTAAAAATATTTTTATTGTGTTCCACAGCAATCTCTCTAAGAGAATCTACCGTGCTGCCCTTCCAACCAGGGGTTGAAGTCTGTACTCTTGTTTTTAGATTTTCCTTTAAACCATCCATCAGTACCGTTACTGCTACTTCCCTATGATGTGGGTTCTCCCTTATATCTGATACCCCAGTAAACTGTGTCATTGATGCAAGAGCTCTGCCAAAATAGTCCGCTGCAGTTTCACTATCTTTTTGTTTTATGGTGAAAATCTTACTCCAATTTACCACTACTGGAAAATAGATGGCTAAATGTTTGACAATTTGTTCTATATTCTCTTGGTTAATCTCATCAGTCAAGGTGTCATCTTCGTCCAACAAACAATCTTTAATACATTTTTGTATGTCACTATTGGGAGGAAGACACGCCCTCAACACTACACGCCAATCCTTATTGGTTGGTTTGTGTGCATTTCCTAAGTCTTTAACAAATTTCAGACATTTAGCCAACTCCTTTCTAGGATCTGGGAATTCAGTCATAATGGAACGTAATTCTGATCTAGTCCAGGGACAATGCATTGTAACATTCTTTAAAGGGACTACACCATCCTTATCCGCCTTCCCATTGGGAACTGATATTGTGCGGACTGGGTACGCACCCACTGGTTCACTGGTTTCAGAAGTCACTACAGAATTTGCTGTTTCAAGATTTAGAACGCTATCACTCCTAGTGATCACACTACTCTCACCTATCTCAGCCATTGCTCCTTTACCATACTTACGCTGAATGTCTAGCATATTAACAGCATGAGCAATGGCCGAAATCACAGTGGGTTCATCTTCTGATACACTTGTTTTAAACTGATTTAGAACAAGATATAACTTAGCAATTTCTCTTTTTTCAGTTTTAATAACGGCAGTACTTACCCCTCCCGCCACATAAGGTGGCGGGGGCGCGCTTGCGCTGAGTTCCCCACGCTTCTCAACGGCTACTTCCGACATGCACGCACTTTTCGCCATGCCTACTTCCGCTGTGCATTCGCTGCTCTGCCACGTGTTACCTTCCATTTGCCACAATTTTAAACAATCATTATGTTTATTCCTCACTTTCGTTGACTTAATCAACCATACTTTATCTTTTACAGTATTTAGTAGCTCTGCATTAAAACTCCCTATTGTTGGGAAAGGCCTATCACAATCTTTGGTCATCTTGACCCACGTGTCACAATACTCAGTTGCGTATGTGCCATATTTCTTACACATGAGAAATCTGGCTGAACCAATAGGCCCTTCCTTAGGCAGTACCTTGGCCATCTCTAGCGTATGCTTAGCACCCATGTTCAACAATAGAGTTCCAGTAATATCACAATATCCTGCAACAATAGAAATAGGGTTCCAGAAATATCACAATATCCTGCCACTAACTTCAACACTCTGCTACCCGCAATTCACCGCTAGTGATATATTGGCCCGTGAAACGTATTTGCTACAAGCCGCGTCCACTCGCTGCCTCTCGTATTGAACGAGGACCCCTAACACAGAAATAACAGTGCGGACTAAAGGGTTATCAGCTCCTCGATTACCCTTGACTCTCCAACAAAATCTGTTGAGTTTATTATGCTTGGCAGCATCCGGTAAAGTCAATTACCAGTCTTACCAACGTAATTCCTCCCCGTTACTCCCAAGTCTCAATCACGGCTTTCCTTGCCGTGCGATGCAATCGCAACGCTTAAAGCTAATCCGTAAGCGATGCGATTACCCTTGGGTGCACGTCGCGAAAACTCGTTTGGTTTCCGCCCCCCGGTATACCTGCCTAGTATACCGTACACCAGTTGGGCACGTGCCTCGTCAAACAGCAACTGACACTCTATTCAACAATAGATCAAACCTTAGTGTATTTAAAGTCAACAGATCACACAACATACACCTTTTCTGCGCAGAAAATCAAAGTTCCCAACAATAGTAATAATGTCCCAGAGGTTTTAACAAGTAATTATACTATGCATGTATAACAACTATCAAAACGATTGTTTAACCACATGGCAAATCTACCGGAAGTTCGCGTACGCAATGCAGGAAGTACACTTATGCTAAGCAATGCAATACAGTTAAAACGCACAATGACAGCAAAAAGAAACAGTTTTCTCTTTTGTCCCTAGGTTCTAGTTAGCGTGCCCTAGACAATGCAAAACGGACATTCGGTTTCACAACACAGAGTAAAATTCAGGTTTTGAACACATTGCGTTCTTACCCGTATATGACGCGTCTCCACCCTTTGTTGCGGAACCGAAATCCGTTGGTCTTGCTTATCGTCCGGCAACGAAACCTCCAAAACTCACGAGCCCCCAAATTGTTAGGTGCGTATTGTCACTAACCAATAACGATTGTCGAATCTCGATTTGTATTTCCAACGCACAAAGATTTATTCTCAAAAAGTAGCAGGAAATATTCAAGCAAAATTATAATAAGTACAGCCGTTACTTATCGCAGGCCCTCTGGATCCAGTGTACAGTCATTCAATCCTGAAGTCTGGGGACAAGATGTCTGAACACTAGATGAGGAGCTGCTGCTTATATGCACACAGAAATACAGTAAAACAATGCAGATGGTATAGCTTGCTTCTATGGGTCCAGGTTTCAGGTAGGTCCAAGGGGTTGTCAATCATTGGCTAGTTCAACCTAAAGAATCCAAAGGAGGGGGTCATATCTCCAGGGGGTATGCTCTGATCTTCCCGCCAAGATTCCTTAGTCTTAATAGTCCATAACTCCTTACCATTCATAACTTGCGTATGCACTCTGCGATTCCTTCGCAGAGTGAACCGGACAGTAGCAAATGTTAAGGGGATTGTTATGATACCACACATGATATGATTCTTTCAACCTGTACCATATGTTTTATTGATATGCATATAACTTATAATATTACACTTAAATACTACTATATTTCGACATAAATGACTATGTGTTGCAACTACCATTAATGTGTACTATTTTACAAGTATGCGTGTTTGTGCGAATGTATGTAAAAGGCTAAATACTGTTGCTGCCACGTGTTGCAGCTGCGTACGCCCTTTTACGCCGTAGCGTGCCCTTTTTCGCCGTAGCGTACCGTACGCATCTTTTCAGACAAAGACAACCAAGTTTGCTTGAGATGACTTTATCCAATTTGCTGACTTCGACAGGATATACAGGGTGATTCAAAAGTCGCAGTACACCCTTTTATTTCAAAAACTCTACAGGAAATTGGGAAACCTGAATACTCCAGTAAGGTATGGGTGTCGTGGTCTATCTTTTGCGGTATGTACCAAACATAGGCGCCATCTTGAAATCGGCCAGTCGACCCAATTCCTGTAGAGTTTTTGAAATAAAAGGGTGTACTGTGACTTTTGAATCACCCTGTATATATAGATAGTGTTGAAATGGGATGAGAAACAGAACTAGGAGAGAACTACTCAGTGGGCAAGGCACAGAACAGTGGGAAAGAAGTGGAGAAGGGATTGATCTGAATAGCGCAGTTTTAAGTGGGAGAGGCAGGAGAAGGAAGGCATGGAACCCACCTGTTTCTATAGCAGGCAATCTTCAAAACATGACCTGTTGTATTGAACCAGGGTTTAAAACCCTGCCTTCTACTAAGTAACTTAACATTTTTGCAGTAAGGCTATCTTATGATCATGGCCAGTGTGGACAGTGCACTATATTTGCCCTTGTGTACAATGTTTGGCATGAGTTGATGTGCCTGTCTAGTCACAACATGAGTATTAGATTATATTACAATTATTGGAGCTATAGCCAAGCAAGAACTTTCTCCATTGGTAGCTATTGTAGTATGACCACATAGATAGTCTTAATGTTGACAAAAAATGGTATACCACTACTCTTCAAATAGTTTTGCAAACAATTAGTTACTGATCTGTTGGCAGTGAATTAAGTGCAAATAGTAAAATCTTTGCACTCAGAGGGATTTTTTTTCAGTCTAATGTTAATCGTTTCTTTTTAACTTGATAAACATTTAATGAAGCACACAGCAGATAAATGATGTGAGATTAGTATACTTATTTTTAATTGTTTCCATATTTCATATTATCTTTTTTGATCTTTGATAAGCAAACATTAACTACATGGTGACACACAAATTATACAGATCAGGGCTGTTAAATTTTTGACATATGTTTCAACATATTAAAAGTAGGCAGTAGTACACATAAAGCTCACGCACTCAAGGACTCACCTTGATAATAAATAAGTCTTACTACAATCAAACTCCAGACATTAAAAATAGTCTCAAATGACCACGTACAATCAGCGGTGTAATCAGGCACGTGTAGATGCCCTGCATTTTTTTTCTTCTTTCAGGGCGAACCACTAAAGTAAGATAAAGAGAAACCCACATTTTGTTGAGCCAATCCTATTCTTTTTGTCTTTGTGTAGTGCATAGTATTATTTCTTGTGTTCTGTTAGTGTTGTGGTAGTTTATGTAACAGCAGTATATTCATAATTTATGCCAGTAAATTAAAAGTTTAAAAATATAGTTTTAGGTGAAATTATGTGACTTAAAATAAAATACATTGTTTTACTGACTGGTGCTGGGTGCATTCATCAACCACAATATGTCAAATTGTCTGAGCAGGAGATCCTCCCTCCTCCAACTGGTCTTGTTTGGATTTACAAAAGCCAAAAATCTATTTCTTTTAGCAGTGTAATGGCAATGTTGGACAAAATATTAAACCCCTAGAACCTTCTTTACTGGGTATTCGCCGATGGCAGCCCCATTTCCAAGGGACGCAATATAATCCAAAGTACTCAGTTGCCCCCAGGTCTGAACTTGTGGTAGTAGACGCTTATTAAATATGATATTGCTAAATGAGGTGGACGGCACACAGAAGGTGGTTAAAGATGGTAGCAAGAGCAGCAGGATACAGTCCAATACACAGGTCAAAAGACAGGGCAGGCTAACATCTATATATTGTATTTTTTTTGTATTATATATTTTAACTGTATCATCTAAAAATAATGGAAATAAATGTATATTTTTTTTTCTATTTTTACTTATAGATGAACATTTGAAAGAACTGGCACAAATTGGACGTCTTGTCATGTGTCAACCACACTATTGGTGAGAATGCTACCTGGAATATATTTTTTTGCTTTCAATTGTTACTATGTTAAAATAGTACTCAGTCATGTGATACCAGTACGAGGGTTATTATTTCCCACAATTTTAAACACTTATGAAACAATGTTACATATTCAACCTAGATCAGGAGAACAGTTCTGTTTGAACTATTTAATAACTCAAACATCAGGCTTGTCTGTGTTTTGTCATAATCCCCCTCAAACTACTTCCACTTCCCTTCTTCCACACGTGACTGTTCTTTGGAGGCTTCTCTGAGACAACATCCACTGCACTCCATTTTACAGCATGGGGGGTAGATAGCTGTCAGTGTTGTCTGATTGAATCTGTCTCAGCTATTAAGCAACTAGCAACTGATTACAGCTTTTCAGTAAAGTAACAAAAACACATATAAGTCCACAGCATTTCTGTGTCTCCCACCTCACCATGCTGACAACTCTTCCCTCTCCTGGCTTTCCTGGTGGATCAGTAGTTTAATACTGGCAACAGTGGAAGTTTGGATGAAGAAGAGGTCAGATCAGCTGAAGAGATAAATGGGGAAGCTAGATAAAGAGGACTGATGGCCTAAAAGTGGGCAAGAAGCAGTAATCCTATTACTGTATGCAAATTCTACAGGTACTGTAGGTATAAGGGGCCCAGATGGTTCCAGTGTACTGAAAGTGGAGCATTATTAATAATTTGTGCAGACATCTTGTTACACATCAATACATTCATGTTAAATCATTTTAAAAGCGTCCCACTCTTTAGTGTCATGTGTAGAATCCTTAATCTAAACCTACGTTATATTTTCCTACTCTTTGGACCTTCCTCCGGAAGATCCCAGAGGTGAGTTAAGTTCCAAAGTGCCAGTGCGGAAATCTGCATGATCACTCCCCTCCACTCCCTCTTTACAAGATCCTGGAGTGTAGTCAACTCTACCGGGAGTCAGGGATAATTCCCCAAAATTCTGGAGTCTCCCGGATGCACCGAGAGAGTTGGGGGACAGTTAGGCAAGTAAAGGAGGTGCCTGACCACCTATGGAAGAGCCAAAGCTGATCGAAAAGGTCTTGGAATTTCATATTTAATGTCATTAATTTAATAATCCCTACAAAATTAAATACTACAAATTATGGCTGTGAAATTAGTTAAAAAAGATATTTAGTGGCTGTCATATTTTATATAGTTTATATTTATTACTTGTCTACCCACTTGGGGATTTTGCTAGGTCATTGCATATTAGAAACATTGGATATAAGCCTTCAACCATGTGGTTGAAATTCATTGGCTTACCGGAGACAATTAGTTAGAACTATACAATAAGCAAAAAATTGCTTTCTAAATATCCCCAAGGTAAGAATACTCTGGGGAAATTATACGTCTTTAGTTTTCTGAAAATATTCAGAAAAACCTGAACGTCACTCAGCACAGTGAACCTTCTTTCTCTTCATATATGAATTCTGTTTGCTCAACCAGTAAAACATGAAATAACATTAATAACACTTTTGGTGGTCAAGGTATTACAACAACTGGTGGAATATTGCTGGAATTTATCAAACTATATCTTCTCACTTGTCTATAGGAGTTCAGTATAAAGTCTCTCATCACAGTTTGTAGCTTACTGAAACAGAGCAATTGAACTCAGAGGCAGAGTTGAACATACGCCCCAAAAAACCTGCAAGTATGTATATGTCTATGCAGAGTTGCACACTTGCGCCTGAAGAGGCGTGATGAGGCAGTGAATGGGTGTTCCAACGTAGGCCGAGTACAGTAAGGGCGTGCTAAAGTATAGAGTTACCCTATTGCCAGGATGCACTAGTCTGTCTGTCCAGGGAAGCAAACAGAGTAGCTGAGTCCAGTGACCAGGCAGAGGTCTGGGCAGCAAGAGTTCAAGCAGAAACCAGTATCCAGGCAGAGTTCAGGGTCACAAGCAAACAAGCATAAACCAGTAATCAGACCAACAAGAGTTCAAGCAGTATCCAGGCAGAGGTCAGGGTCACAAGCGAATAAGCATAAACCGATAATAAGACCGAGGTCACAAGGGGAGATCAAACAGCAGTAGAAGAAACACTGGAAGAGGGAGAAACAAGCAGCAGACAGGGATTAACGATGAACTGCACAGAGCATAGATTGAGGCAGGTATTTGAAGCTGTGAGAAGGTGCAGTTCTAATCAGGTAAGGAGATTAACTCCTACAGGCATTTTGTAAAGTTCAGGGGCAGAACAGCAGCACCTTCGGTGGATTTGAGGTACTGCTGCCACATACAAAGTATAGGCAGAGTCGCAACAACTGCTTCTGATTGGCTGACTATGAATTTGCCTTTCATGCTGATTGTGCTTTCTTCATTGATCATACATTGATCAGGACTTTACGTGCATATTTATAAAAAAAAAGAAAAACGTTTCTTACATTCCCACTCCCTTCGCTTTGCCAGTGAGTGCCGCCTCACTGCCACAATGATTACCTCTTCTAGCTCCCGCCTCTAGGAATTTGCACAGGTTGCTCCTCCCCTGTGGAACAATCTCCCATGCTCTATAGGATTAGCTGTTACTACCCAAGATTTAAAGCTTTCCCTTAAGACTCATTTCTTTTTTCAAGTCTATTGGCCCCCCTCCTAACTCTGCAATCAACTTCAGTCCGCCACTCAATGTCACTCTATTTGTGCGAGTACATTATAACTATATTATAATCATTTTGTAACATATTTTTCAATATTCTATTGGATAACACACAGTAGTTTGGCGATTCATGTAACACTGTCTTTATTTTGTTGTACATGTTGAAGGATTGTAGTGTTCCTTCTTTTTAGACAACAGCAAAGCTCAACTAGTAGTGTCTTTTTCGCCCCTATTTGTTTTTACATTTCTTAGCACCTGTTGCTCTCTCCCATCATTTAGACTTTTTGTGGTGCCTTATGAATAAAAGATGATGATGATAATAATAAAATAATAATAATAATTTGTAGGAGATAGGGAAGTGGAAAAAAATTATATGAAGCCGAATGGCAAATGTGTGTTCTCCTATGAAGCAAATGTTTGCAAAGTTTTATTGCACCTATGACCTGGTTCTTGTGTTTTATATATATATATATATATATATATATATATATATATATATATATATATATATATATATATATATATAGTGCCTTTCTTCGAATAAAACTCAAAGAACCTTACATTGCTGCATCTTGTGAGGCAGCCATCTTGACAAGCTCAGATGCTATTCTATGGAGTCATTCACATCAGTTCCTGCCCTATTGGAGTTTAAATTCTCTACCCCACACATTCACACGTTAGGGTCCATTTTTGTCAGAAGCCAATTAATTTGCTAGTAGGACAACTGTGTGGGAGGAAACCGGAGTATCCAGAGGAAACTCGCGCAAACACATGGAAAGCATTCAAACTCCACACACATTGAGCCATGGTAAGAATCAATGCCGTGACCCCAACGATGTGATGCAGCAATGCTAACTGCTGTGCCAACATGTTGAAGTGGGAAAAAAATGCTGTGTAGAGTTTTGTGTATTCTCTTTTGCGCTTTGTTTTTTTTTTGTTTTGTTTTTTACTAAAGAAGCTGTGGATAATAGCATGGACAGTAGTGCTTGTAATTTAAAAAAAATCAGTTAAATACAGTAAACACAATGTTATGAGCTGTAGGTAGTATTAGCACACTAGCTATATGGAAATACATTTGGACAGAACAAAGTAAATTACCTCTCATCCAGTGTTCCCTCTAAGCTGAGCAATCTGGAAAGGAAAGAGTTAAAAGGTCACTCTAATGAGGGCTCCACAGAAAGGTTTGCATTCACAATCTGCAGGATGTTTCCTAGTAAGATACAGGTTTAACTCTATCATTTCCAGATTGCTCAGCTTAGAGGGAACACTGCTCTCATCATACATGTTGTTCTTCTTTAAAAAAATATTCTAATATATTAATGTAAAGAATACTTTAAAGGAGGGTGAATAAGAGAAATGAACATATTTTACAATTATTGTTCTGTTTTTGCACACAGCAAGGTTAGTCATAATGCCAGAGTTAGCGATTGTCTTATCTAACACTTTATATACTATATTACTAATCACTTCTGGGCTTGTGTTTATAGGATTGTCACACAGTTTTTCTGGAAGTTGAAGATGCTCTTTCACGCATGGAGTCTTTGAAATGGTTGGAGGGGGGACTTGTCCCCAGGAAGAAACAGAGCGAATTATCTATCCCGATCCACCTTCTCCTTCTCTTCTTCTACCTCAGTCTCGTTACCGTCTCTTCCGGGACAGCGAGAGACAACTTGTTGAGCAATCTGTGGTTACTCTTCAGGCCAGTGGTTTCTATTGGGGACCTCTTCCTACAGTTGAGGCCCACTCTATGCTGCAGAGAGAGACAACTGGCACCTTCCTTGTGCGTGATAGCTCTCAGGGTAATCACCTTTTTAGTGTCAGCATCAAGATGGAATCTGGCCCGATCAGTGTGCGGGTCCTATTTATCAAAGGACGGTTTTGGTTTAGAGAACTCTTCTCAGATTGCCCAGTGAAACTTCTGGAGCAGGTGGTGGACAGGAGCAGACATAATCCTCTGTGTTGCCAAAATGGGATAACATTAGTACTTTCCAGGCCATTGCGTAGGATGCGCATGCTCAGTTTACAGCAGCTTTGCCGTAGATGCATTGTGACTCAATATGGGAGAGAAGGACTATCTAGGCTCTCTATACAACCTGCACTCCGTAGGTTTATTGAGGAGTTCCCTTTCAAGATATGACAATCCATTAAGGTGAGAAAAACATTGATAGGTCCTATTCCAAGCAAAAGGTTGGTCCAATTTCTATAAAACACCATTTTAAACCAAAAATACATATTGCTTTATGTGGAGAAGTGACTAGTAACATTCATAACTGTACATAAAAATGATACCTCAGATATGGTTGTGATTCTTGAGAAAGCCATTATCTTCTGACTTACTGACTCTAGCCTATTGAAAACAAACCTCATGAGCTCTAATGGCTGACACACTTGATACCAAAGTTACCAACAATTTAAAAAATCTGGCATTCTATTGTGATACCTTTTTGTTGTATAGTTGTGCATGTTCCAATATATCCTTTCATGTTCCATCAACTGAATACATTGCATGTTGGGACCCTTTAAACTCTTATCCATTGTACTGTACAAGTCCCTGTTTTCTTCTGAGATTATGGCAGGAGTTTGGGTTCTATGTAAGCAGAGAAGGAGAGGTAATGCATAATTATAGTACAAGGAGGAGGGAAGGGAGCTGCACATCAGGCCATATAGATTTCATTAATATCACTACATGCATACATGCTCTCACTCCACCCCTACTGACGGTAAAGCAGATTGGCCATCAGGCAAATATTGAGGAAAGAATGGGAATGTGCTGCTCTCACCTTCCTGTTTGTCTTGATACATATGGAGGAATTAAATTAGTCGCAATGTTCTGCACACATTTCCAGGTACTACAGTACCCCAACATTGCAAATTTCTCATTGCACCTTTATGGAGTGTTAAATTGCCATAGAGTGCCCCCACAACCGTTTTGGAGGCACCGTGCTGACAATTGAATTTCCTCCATAGAGCTGTATGTTCGTAGTTTGTAGAAAAAAGTCATTCTAAATTAGTGATTGTGCATATTCCAAACAATTTCTGCTTCTCAGACTAAACTATAATATTTATGCTGCACTGTACAACACATCTTGCTCCACATGTCAACCCAAACTCAGAGAAAATAAACAAGAATATATTTCTCTGCCCTGTGCTGTCCATGGCTTCATCTTCCGTACACATCTATAATATAACATGCTATTCTAAAGGATAGATCTGTAAACTACTGTGCCTAAAACCCCCATCACAACTCCTAAGTAAGAGGATAAATTAAATGTATCCCAAAAATATTTTCTTTTTAAGTTGGGTCATGTATATGCAACCCAAAATACTTCAAACTGCAGTCCGCTCTCCACATGCATTGCAGGAGGAAATGCATAGTGATTGGTCTGTATGATAATTGTATGCCTCCTTTAATCATTTGTGAGGAGCGTAGTGACCATTGGAGTAGAGAAGGTGCTGGAGAGAACTTTGTATTTCCAGCCCCTAATCTATTATTGCTGTCACCAAGCTTCTCAGACACCAAGTGCAGGTCAGGAAATTTTCCTTGCGCAGGATTACTGTTTAGCACAGCTTTAGTCCAATCCCAGGGTTGAGTTGTTAATGGTCGGGGGGGAGCTTACCTGTGTTCATACATTAATCCTTTGATTTTAATATTAGACCGAATCCAAGGGAAACAAATAGAGTCCCCATTCTTGAGACTTAATAAAAATATAAAGAATAGTATTTTGGACAAATGGAAAGTTGAACACAATGAAAGGAATAATCCTAGCGTGGTAGTATGATGGACTTTCTAATGAGATTTTTACACCTCCCACTATGCATATTTCCAGTCAGATTCGCAAATAATCAGACAAATAGAGACATGCACAAAGTGAAAGTCTCCGCATGTCTACACTATCATAGAAAGATAAATCCTATAAAGCAATAAGCATTGTTTTGTTTTACTGTATAACTTAACACTAATCCTTGAAAAAAAATTACTGTTAAATTAATACAAATTTACGGACACAATATTTTTATGTGTTAAAAAGAAAAGAAAAAAAAGCTGAAAGTAGACAATCCCTTCCGGCATAAAAGCTAGGGTGTGGTGCGTACTGCTAATTTCCAAGGATTTTAAAGATTTGTCCTTGGAAATTTATTGTCCCTGCAAATATCTATATAACTAAGTCAGCGGTATGATCCCTCTTTTTCTATATACTGAGTGCATGGATACACACTAATTTCTCTCTCTCTCTCATACACACAAAATCCCATAAACTTACCATTTCCTGCAGTGCTGCCTCAAACTTCCTCAATTGCAGTATGGGTAGGGGGCGTGTCTGTGCTATGGCTGAGTGACTGTCAGCAAATCAAAGCTCAGCAGAGACAATGAGGCGTTCCTGCATGAGCAGGAAACTCCTCTGCATTACCGAGCAGCCCAGACTGCTCCTCTGTAGGGGCCCTTGTAATCGCATTCCAGCCCTACCCCGTAGTGAAAGGGAGCAGGGCCATCGGGCAGTGAGGTCCACTGGGGATCTCCACGGGACCCCACTGGGCCAGTCCAATGCTGGGTTCAAGCAAAAATTAGCTCCTCTACCATATTAACTGGAGTGCGCACAGCAGCACATCTTCACAAGGCTTCGACAATACTTCTTGGATTATTGAAATTCCCTCATAGAGTCATGGATCAAATAAATAGAGAAGCAGTCAAAAAGAATGACAAAAAGCAAATTCATAAATATACAGTGAAAAAAAATTAAAATGCAATTTAGTACTTCCCTGAACTTCCAAAATATTGCTTGTGGTGGCTGAGTTGATGCATTGGAACTCTGCATCAGAAGTGCAGTCTAAGCTCCTTCAGCCTTATTCAAGCCAGACAGTTACTTCCTCACTTTGGTGTGTCAGAGGGACATCTTAAGTAGTGGTAAATGATCCTAAGCCCCTTATCTCTCTGGTCGGCCTGTTTACACTGATGCAATGATATCAAAAATTTTCTATCGCCATTTATCGCAGCGTAAAAAAATCAGTTGCATAAAAAATCAATTGTTGCCGAAATTTACTCAAAAAATATGTTATACTAAGCTGTCTGATCATACTGGCTGGCAGTAGTAAGAGTAGCATTTCACTGGACATTCTTAGGTCCATCTGCGAATGCGTGACCAGACTATGCTTGTGACTCCAGGTCCACAAGTAATAACAATTAAACAAAACGTTAAAAAAATATGTAAAAAAAAAATTTGAAAAATTAATCTTTTGCAGCCATTCCTGCTAGAAAAAATGCTTTATTTAAATAAAGCATTTTTACTATTCCCTCAATCTTTCTTACATAGGAGAAATCCAGCACCTCTTTTCTTCAGCTGGTCTACCACTACCTTTCCATAGATAGGGAGAAACTCTAACTCCAGGAAAAACACTTGTTTTTGCTGAAAAAAAGGCTTTTTCTCCCTTCCAAAAATAGTCCCCTGGGTCTTATAGGAGTTGCATGGGCTTATGTTTATAGCGTGCCCGTTCTCTATAGAAAAACCTTTACTGTGTGTTAAAATCTGGTAACTATGTTAGAAATTTGATATTGTGTGGTAAAACAAACACTAATAAACACCCTAATGAAGCTGCAGTTATTGCAAACATTTAAATATGTTCATTGATCTTTCCAAAATGTGTTCAAGTATTTCTTTTTGTTTTACAAAGGTAGTTGAAATGCTCCATGGATCAAGACTGGATGAAGCACACAAATACATATGATGTCCATCTAAAGAATTTTCATACTAGTGTGATCTAACATCAAGTGAAAACAAAGGCAATCTATGCTGTGCACATTTGTGTGTATGTGTGTGTATTATGCACACAAATGTTTACATTTTCAACATACTGTTTGTTCAATTTCAATATCTGGAAGTTTGCCATTAATGCTACAAAAACGCTGCTCTATTGAACTGCACACATCCAAAGTAGTAGTATTACTATTTTTTTTAAATGGTACAACAAAATTCTACACAGTGGGGAAAGAAAGCATATTACAAAGACGAAGAGGATCAACAGGCAACATACAGGACATTCAAGGAGTTTAAATACAGTAATGGAAAGAAGTTAAACATAAAATTGTACATAAGACATAATAGCAAACAAGTGTACAGAATAGGCAACAGGCATGATACAAGGATGCACAGGTGGACATGGTGGGAGCAGACTAAAAGACAGGAGAGTAAGCCCTGCACGTGAGACTGTAGAATGTAATTACGGAGAATATATCTGGATGTCGGTCATTGATTGGCATATCTGCAAGCATTTTGCAAGTTTCTGCAATAAATATAGGCACCAGTTTTGTGTGGGTTAAAATATTAATTTTTTGCCTTCACAAGTTGAAGTCTATGTTGAACTCTTCACTGCCAGAGGTGATAGCAATATCTAACGTGAGCAAATTAATTTTTTTATAACAGAAACTGATTATGTTTGTAGTACTGTTGAAGAAATTTTGTGAGATTGTTGCTAAGAACAAAAGCACCCAGTCCTTCTCTTAGTTTAAAAGAACTAATGCTTTCAAAAACGTGTCTTTGTATGCTGAACACATATATTGCTTAACACATATTAACTTAAAGGTAAGTATATTCTGCAGCAGTGCTCATCCTTTTTAGCCAGCACCCTAAATTTCAGTGTGCCATTGTTTCCAAGACCCCAAAAGAGGTGGTTCTAAATAGAATGCATTGCACATCTGATAATCAGGGAGCGCTTCTATAGTAAATTCCTTTAATACAGGGGATTAAATGTATATGAGAATTTATTTGTTTGTTGTGAGCTTTTTGCTTATGGGAAACAAAACATATCGTGCACTCAGCAATAGTAACACTGACACTCACTGGTTACAATAAGATGATGCAGTAGTAGAATAAAATTGCATATGTTTTCAACTTTGAGTGATTCATCTCCCAGCAGAAAAAGTACTTTTTTATTTTTTAATTGGCTGCCCCACAAACATAAATGAGAATCCTTACTGCATCTGACTGCATCTTTACTGATCAGCCATAGAGTTTGGTATAACAATAATGTCTACTGTAAAAGTGTCCCAAAAGAAAGAGTTAAAGCTTAATCTATTGAGAACACAACCTTGAAAAGTTACATTGAGAATCTGCTGTTCAGCAAAATACTGTACCATAGATATTTCTTAAAAAGTGTAATGTTAACTCAATCATTTACAGATCATGCAGCTTAATTGGAACAGTTTTGTTTCAGTGTTTGCTTGGAACAGTACTGTCTTAGCTCAGCTGTTAACTCCACCTTTTAGAGAATTTTGGATGTGGACCCAGGTAAAACTGTTAAATTTACAAGCTCCATTTAGCCACTATTTACCACTAATGCTTTGCATCAACTGCCAGGGGACATTGAATGTCAAATTTGCTTGCATTTTACTTGTGGTGCTTAGCAAACACTTGCATGTGCGATTTGAGAGTGGGATCAAAGAAGGGCACTCCATTGCCTCCATTGTATTCATTTGTGGTGACTGCAAATAAATGTAGCATCGGGAAAATGGCACAGTGACACAATATCCCAACTAGAGGTGCGAATATTAGTGGGGCCATTCAAACCAATGGCTCTATACCTGTTTACATGCTTCTACAAGTGTTAAAATACATTTAATAAACATTATTTATCTATACAATAGTTGGTATGCCTTTTTCAAAGAAAGGCATAATAGAAATATGTAGCAATACCTATGATATATAAATTATGCAGTTCTCTCCTTAGAAACGTTTTGAGCGGTGCAGAGAGGATTTTTTCCTGACCCACATAACTGTAATTAGCCAAAGTTTTATACTATTTTATCTACTCTTGATTGTTATATTCCTTTTAATGTTTTGAAACTGTGCCAAAATTAATACAAATATGCAATTAAGAACGCCTCAATTAAATTAAAGGAAATATTTAACGTTTTATCATGTGTTTAACATTAATGTATCAGCGATCACAGTATATAGGCATACCTTCCAAATGTCCCAATTTAGAAGGACAGTCCCAATTTTAGGGCTCCGTCCCGCTGTCCCATGTTTGTCCCGCGGGGGAAGGGCAACATAGAACTTTACAGCGCTAGGCAGCACTTTGGGGGTGTGGCCACGCTCCTGTTGTGCTGCTGGCGACAGACATGTTGGGAGGTATGTATAGGAATAGATTTAAAGTTAAGGAACATTTAAATTAACATCTAAAATGGACCAAAGTTTTGCTCCACAAGGCAGTTGCAGTTGAGAGAACCTTCTGCTGGACTTTTAGTAATTTTTACATCCATTTGTCTGGGAACATGGAGGAAGTGGGGTGGTGCCTATTTTACTAGCATCCATTCATTCATAGAACCAATTCATTCAATTTTGCCCAACTTATTTGCAACCAAATCTGCTTTAACATGTTACTATATGTTTAATTTCTAAACACTAGATTTACTATTAAGCGCAACAAGGCCATTTGAAACTGTGCAGTCATGGGCAAAGGTCTTGAGAATGATGCAAATATTGTTTTTCGCAAAGTTTTCTGCTTCAGTGTATTTAGACCTTTTTGGCAGATGTTGCTATGGTATACTAAATTAAAATTACAAGCATTTCATAAGTGTCAAAGGCTTTTATTGACAATTACAATATGTCTATGCAAAGAGTCAATATTTGCAATGTTAACCCTTCTTTTTGAAGACCTCTGCAATTCGCTCTGGCATGCTGTCAAACAACTTCTGGGCCACATACTGACTCATGGCTGTCCATTCTTGCCTAATCAATGCTTGGAGCTTGTCAGAATTTGTGGGTTTATGTTTGTCCACCCACCTCTTGAGGATTGACCACAAGTTCTCAATGGGATTAAGGTCTGGAGAGTTTCCTGACCATGGACCCAAAATTTCGATGTTTTGATCCCCAAGCCACTTAGTTATCACTTTTGCCTTATGGGAAGGTGCTCCATCATGCTGGAAAAGGCATTGTTTGTCACCAAACTGTTCTTGGATGGTTGGGAGAAGTTGCTCTTGGAGGATGTTTTGGTACCATTCTTTATTCATGGCTGTGTTCTTAGGCAAAATTGTGAGTGAGCCCACTCCCTTGGCTGAGAAGCAACCCCACACATGAATGGTCTCAGGATGCTTTACTCTTGGCATGACACAGGACTGATGGTAGTGCACACCTTTCCTTCTCCGGACAAGTGTTTTCCCAGAAGCCTCAAACAATCTGAAAGGAGATTCATCAGAGAAAATGACTTTTCCCCAGTCCTCAGCAGTCCAATCCTTGTACTTTTTGCAGAATATCAGTCTGTCCCTGATGTTTTTCCTGGAGAGAAGTGACTTCTTTCTGGTCTTCTTGACACCAGGCCATCCTCCAAAAGTCTGATGCACTCACACCTGCCTGCTGCCATTCCAGAGCAAGCTTCGCATCAGTGGTGCCCCAACCCCGCAGCTGAATCAACTTTTGGAGACGGTCCTGGCACTGCTGGACGTTCTTGGGTGCCCTGAAGCCGCCTTCGCAACTATTGAACCTCTCTCCTTGAAGTTCTTGATGATCCGATAAATGGTTGGTTTAGGTGCAATCTTGCTAGCAGCAATATCCGTGCCTGTGAAGCCTTTTTTGTGCAAAGCAATGATGACTGCACGTGTTTTCTTACAGATAACCATGGTTAACAGAGGAAGAACCATGATTTCAAGCACCACCATCCTTTTAAAGCTTACGGTCTATTTTTCTAACTCAATCAGCATGACAGTGATCTCGAGTGTCCTCGTCCACACTCTCGCATGTGTTAACGAGAGAATCAGTGACCTGATGTCAGCTGGTCCTTTTGTGGTATGGCTGAAATGCAGTGGACATGTTGTTTTTGGGATAAAGTTCATTGTCATGGTAAAGAGGGACTTTGAAATTTAATAACAAGTCATCTGATCAATCATCATGACATTCTGGAGTATATGCATAATGCCATCATAATAACTGAGGCAGCAGCCTTTGTGACAAATAATATTTTTGTCATTCTCAAAACATTTGGCCACAACTGTAATTGGTTTTGAAAATCAAGAGGACAATTTGCAAATCTGCAGCACAAGAGGCCAGCTGTTGTGTAGTATTGTTGAGGAAAACCAGCCAAATGTGATACAAAGGTTTGATTAGTTGTGACATTTTCACCTTTGCAAGATATGTACCTTTGAGTTATTGTTTCTTAATCACAGGGACTAAACAGATCACATATACAATATTGTACTCTATATATATATATATATATATATATATATATATATATAGTAAATGGACTATGAACTTGCTCAGTTCACTTGTGTAATCATGGAAGGATTGTATTGCATGCTGTTTGTAAATGGTATCCCTTCTCTATAAGTGGCCCTTATGAAATTATTACCTGTTAATCTGTACTTCCTTGCTAATAATTGAGACAGACTTCGTTTTAACAGGCTTTGTTTTACTATACTTTGTGCTAAAATACAGCTTGACAGCTAGTGTGTACAGTCCCGGATTAAGGGCTTAGTGGGCCTCTAGCTGAAAATGATAGCGGTCTTCTCACTTTATGCTTTTCTGGTATTTGGTATGGTTTTACATACCCAATAAAAGTAATGGCAAATTGTCATTTTAAAGTGTTAGAGAACAATATGATCTGTTGATCACTATACCGGTTAAAGCCCCATTATCTTATGATCAGTGCATCATGCAGAGCCCCACCTTCTGGTTACCAGTATACTATACGGAGTTCCATACTCTGGTGACCAGTATTCCATGTAGAATCACAAATCTGTTGAACGGGGCTGGTTATGCACAGTGAAAGTGATGCCAGCAGCTTCGCATCTGCCTGACAGAGGCATGATCATGATGATTCATCTGTGTAAGAGCGCCTAATATAAAAAATAAAAAAAGGTACTGATCTTGATGGGTCTATTTGTGTTTGGAGTATGTAGCTCCCTCAGGCCCACTGTTAATCAGTCCCTGAGTGTTTCTATAACAAATGCACAGTCTCGAGCTGCCCTGTACTTTAATTGTCTTCCAGGAATTAAGAAAATTATTTGATACTGACATTTTTATAGCATAGCATATATTCTTGTTAGCCACCTACAGAAGGTTTAAGAATTAAAGGTATTGCAGTGTAAAGTAGAGGATGCATAACGTGTTCAGTTTGTCTATTTCAGAAATGTACGTTACATGTGTCTGTTCTTTAGTACTGGTACAAGACTTTCCACATTGAAGGATGCAATAATATTATACCCATCACGTGGATTATACTATACATGTCTAGGCTTTTGTATAGGATCAACTAATTTAACTGTGGTTTTATTTTTTTATAGACTACTAAATAAATTAAATACAGTATAGTTTGGTTTGATTTCTACAGTGTGAGTGTAGGCTGGTTTTTTAGACGTTTGGTAGATCTAGTTGATTACTTCGGTATTGACTATCTCATATTACATAGTTTTTACTTTCCATCTCTTCATTAATAGAGATGAGTGAACGTTCCCCACTCCAATTTACTGAATTATTTGTGATATATGCTATTATATATTTGTTATTATTTGTTATTAGCTTGTTATTCAGCAAATTGATTCATACATCTTTTAACTCCTTGTCTTAAGCAGAAAAGCTAAAGCAAGACAAAAACATTTTAAGGTATTTTATTAAGTTTGTAATAAAATAGAATATAAAACTGCAGATTTCAGAAATCCCATCTACAGACTGAGAATCTTCTTGTGTTTTGATTGATCCGATACCCAGAAGTTCCAGAACCTGGGGAATTCTAAACCTAGATGATTTTTTTCCCTCACCTCTTTTTACAAAAAGCTTCAGCAAATTTCCTGTACAAAATATATAAGCTATTACAGTGCCTGTACTTGCAGTGCAATGTGCAAACCAAAGTTCCAATTATTTATTGAATACTGTTTTTTTTTAAATTGGGACACTTTGATAAGCTGTTTTTTTAAATAAAATATTTTTAATATTTTGTTTTATGAGTATCTTGTTTAAATCACTTCTCTAGGGAGCAGTAATAACCAAATTAGGTAAAACAAAAAAAAAAGGAAACTCTGGTGCTAAGTGATGTGGCATAATTCATAATAATTAACATTATTCAAATACAATAGGTATGAAGAGCTGCTGGCCAAATACGAGATATTGCAGTCTCCCAATTGCATATGGTGCAAGAAAAAAAAGGAGAGTTGGCTGCCCTAAGTGCATCACATTTAAGTGTATAACACATTGTATAAAAACTTATACAGAAGCCAGCATGTAAAAACAGCAAACATGTATTTATAATCCCATATATGACCATAACATACAATAAAATGCTCTTCTAGAGACTAAATGTTAAGCTCTATAAATAAGTGCAACTATACATGCACAAAGATACACAAATGAGTCTTGGATAATTGTTATTATAATATTAATCATTGAAAAACTGACCAGAAAAATAACAATGTTCAGCTCTTCAGATCCTTAGCTGTAATAGTGTTATGATTCCTTTTATGAACTCCAGGGTAAACAGAAGTGTTTTTGTGTGTGTGTGTGTGTGTGTGTGTGTGTGACAAAGTATTTTTATTTAAGCAGATACACATAGAAAACCAATTGGTGCAGAGAAACTGGGAATAGCAACTCAGTATAAGCAATGGTGTGTTTCAAACATATGAATAGCAAGGTTAGTCCATAGCAACAATAGTACCAGGATTTGAAGGGTTAACCGCAGTACAAGGTAGCAGGTCAACCAGGTTTGAGCCATAGATGCAGGGAGTATTCAGTCTATAGCAACATAGATTCAAGGTTGGGTGTAATACCAGTTGTCACCTGTGTGGAGATGGAACTGGAGAGCAACACAGTACAAGCAGAGGCCAGATCAAGCTGCAAATCTGGATGGTTGAACAAAGTTAGCACATGTAAGTCAAAAGGAGCAGACAGCGGACACCACAAAGCTGAGCTGAGAAGTGGAAACAAAGACGAAAGCCAGAGTCAAATAGCAGGCAAAGGGTCGGTCCAGGCAGCTATATGAATAGTCAGGGACACAGGCAAAAGGGTCAAGTCAGGCAGCGGTATGCGTAGTTGGGGTCACAGGCGATAGGTCAATCTAGGCAACAATCAGGGATGATCAGGTCACAGACAGAGGTCAAACTGAAGTAACAAGTGGAGCAGGTTATTCACAAGGATAGCAGACAAACAATAGCAACCAGGAACAAACGATGAACCTTAAGGAGCAATGACTGAGACAGGTATGTTAAGCAGTGGAACAGGTGCAGGCACTAATCAGGGAAGGAGGTTAACTCCTGCAGTCGAGGTGGAATGTTCAAGGGTAAAGCAGCAGCACCTCTGGTGGCATTGAGGTACTGCTTCCAGATACAAGATAAAGACAGAGTCCTAACAACTAGTGGATACAATTCAAAGATCCTAGATGATATATGTCTCTATTAATAATTGATGCTCCCCAGAAACTGCTCAAATTTGTAGATTTTAAATAAAAGATCCTTTTAGAGAGTGAAGGAGTATATCCCCCCAGAAAGTGGTAGTCATCAATATAAACAAATTATTCAGAGACTTTTAGCCTTAATATAAAGCAATTGGTAACAGTCCTGATAATAGTAATTAAATACCGTTCAGAAATTTTAATTTGCAGGCAACATGATCAACCCTACAATGGAGCAGTCACCAGATGAATTTTGTAATCTGCAACTTACGTATACAAATGTTTCATAAAGTTGGAACAGTGGAGACAAATGTTTACAGACTCCATAGAGCTGGTGATATACCACTCAAAGCATCCTGCAGAATGGAAAACTCTAATTCTATATGATTTGCAAATCCGAAAGTAGCAAAGAGTTGGAGCAGTGGAAGGTAAGTAATAACGAACCTGATCCATGTGATGGACAGCCACTCAAGAATCTTAATCCTCCAACAAGAAAGGCAACTCTAACAAAGTGCGCGGCAAGTTAAATTGATGGTTCATATTATGTGTTGCACACATATATATATATATAGAGAGAGATAGCACTTCACAGAATCGGATAACAGGAATAAATCTGTTCCAGATGAAAGAGCAATCTTTAAAGTGCCTTTAGCGCATTTCTCCATCTAGACTGACTATTTCATCAGAAGGAATAGTTCAGCTAATGCTTCGTCTCTTACTAGTATTTCAAATGTCCAACGGCCAATCATTTTGGGATTCTCTTTAGTCAACATCTGTTGTAATTAACAATGAGGACTAGTACATACAAAATCCATTGTTAACACACATCAACAAAAAAGTTACATTACATTACATTTGCTGGCTACTACTAAACTTATCGCAAAATGCCATTTATTTTTAAGAATAACAAATAATAAAGTATACATTGCAAGTTTCAATAATAACATTCCTTTTTGGTCTGAAATGTCATGAATGAAAGGCCTATAATTAAAGGAGACATTAATATACAGTATAATGGCCAATAAGTTTATATAATCTGTTTTAGGAGAATAGTATATTACAATATTATAAAGTTGAATATGTAAAGACAATAAACAAGAAGTTTTTCGCAACTACATTAGTTGCAAAATTAGAAGTATAATACATTGCATAATTTGCCTTCAGTGCTTTTTCCATCAATAGTTTTTTCCATCAGAATTTTCCAATTTTTGCAAAAAAAAACCCCAAAATAATTGATAAAGCATAGCTTATAAGGAACTTTTGCTAATGACATTATAGATTGCAATATTGTGGCATTGAATGTATAAAAGTAAATATAAGTTGTTTTTCACAGCTATATTTTTTCAAAAGTAGGAATACAATATATTTTGCCCTCAGTGCCCCCCCATCAGAAATTTTGTAGTTTTACTAAGAAAGTACAAATAATTTATGAAATGTAACAGTAAGACATAATTATAATAAATTGCATTTCCTAATAAAGAGGAACATGTCAAAAGTCCAATTCAATTATCTAATTTAAACCGTCTGGATGTAGTGTTAGATATATGTATCGAAAAAAATTCTCTCATACATAATCTGTGGTAACAGTCCCCACCTCTAGGGGTAAGAGGAATAAATTCAATTACAAACAGCTGAATATCTTTGGAATCACTAGCATGCTTCTTGCAGAAATGACAAGGAACAGTCTTCTGTTGAAGTCAGACCATGAAGATCGTAAGTCTGAAATTAGTCATAATATATATGCGTAACATTTCAAAAATGATTTGTACTTTTATTGATTTATCAATAATCATAGTTTTTCTATCTATAATATCTATTTTAATGTCTTATTTTATTCAAGCAAAATAGGCACCACTTAAGGTTCCATGTGGAGAGTGACACCTTGTCCCCAACTTGAAACTGGTACCATTCTCCGATGACGGACTGCTGTGAGTTTATACTGCATGGATATGGTTGGTATGAACAAACTCTGCCCAGAAAAGTAAACTGCTCCAGTCAGATTGGTTGTTATTGGAGAAACAGCAGAGAAATAATTCAAGATGTTGGTTAGCCCGTTTCGCCTGACCATTAGTCTGGGGGTGATAATCCCATCTCCAGATCTTTACAGAAGGCCCTCCAGAAATGAGAAATGAATTCTACTCCGCGATCTAATATGATCTCCTGTGGATACCCATGTACACAAAAAATTTATTTGATGAATATTTGGACCAGTTTGAAAACGGAGAGAAGACATTTCAAAGGGACAAAAGGACAAATTTAGCCATTTTTGAGAAACTGTCCACAATTACCCAGATAGTATTAAAGCCGTTACTGGGAGGTAGATCCGTAATAAAATCCATGGATACACTTGCACAGGGATGATCAAGGACAGGCAATGGCAAAAGTAACCCAGATGGATGTTGTCTGGGTACTTTATTCTGGGCACAAGCAGCACACGTGGCAACAAATTCCTTCACATCAGCACGAAGAGTGGGTCCCAGTAACAAGACAGTAAGGAGAGAGTTTTCACAAAACCTGTATGACCCGCAAATTTCGTGCTGTGAGCCCAACGTAGAGTGGAGATGTGGTTCCAAATAGGAACACCCGGCAGGAGGGGTCTTATGTGAAGTCCTGGTGAGGGCAACAATACTGGAAGGCTCAAATATGCGAGGAGGCTCAGAGGTAGGGCTAAGATCTGACTTAACGATTGACCGGGATAGGGCATCAGCCCGGTAATTCTGAGCACCGGAACGGTAAGTCAATTGGTGGGGGTTCAAACACCGAGCATCCCGAAGGTAGACTAGATTTTTATGATCAGTGTAAACTGTAACTGGATGGCGAGCTCCTTCTAAAAGATGAAGCCACTCTTCAAATGCAGATTTAATGGCTAGCAGTTCTTGGTCACCAATCACATAATTATGTTCAGAGGTAGAGAATTTTCTAGAGAAAAAACCACAGGGATGTAAATCAGAAACGAAGGCCTCCTTCAAGGTGGCAAATTCAGCGATGGCCTCAAGGGTCCAATTTCTAGGGTTGGCTGACCTCTGGTTCAGTTCAGTAATGGGTGGAAAAGTGCTTGAAAAATTGCCTGTAGTAATTAAATAAAACGATGCACAGCTTTCAAGCCGGAGGGTTGAGGCCAGTTGAGAATGGCAGAAAGTTTCTCCGGATCCATCTGGAGACCTGAGCCAGAAACGATATACCCCAAGAATGAGATTTGAGGAACTTCAAAAACACATTTTTCAAGCTTGCAAAACAACTGGTTAGCACAGAGATGGGAGAGAACCTCCTTCACATGGAACCGGTGGGAAAGAAGGTCAGGAGAGAAAATCAGAATGTCATCCAGTTACACCACCGTACTGTAGAGCAGGTCACGGAATATTTCATTAATGAAGGATTGGAACACCGCAGGAGCATTGCAGAGCCCGAAGGGCATCACTAAGTACTCTAAGGACTAGATTTACTAACAGGAGTGTTTGTAAACCCGCCGACTTTCGGCGGGTTTGGCGGCGGTTTAGCCATCGCCGTATTTATAAACGCTAAAACCACCGTCCAAACGGCCACAAATGATTTTTTCAAAGCTGCCTCTTTAGAAAGCGCCATGACGGTTTCAACAATGTTGAACATACAAACAGCCGGATTTGCTATTAGGCGGTTAATGAAACCGCCAGAAAAGCGCCATCCAAAAAACCAAAATGAAAGAGCTGCTTCTGAGCGGCGAGATTGCTCAAACAGCATGCTGTTTGAGCTATTTTGCTATTCAGAACATAAGAGAAAGGGCCATTTCATGTCCAATGATTGCTCCTTTAGGATTGTATATTGGAAATGGGCAAAGTGTCATGTAATTTCAGAGTGCGTTTTTGGTTTTTTTTTTATCACCCTGCATCCTATTTACTGATTTCACCTTTTTTTTTTTTTTAACTTTCAACAAATCCACAATAAGACTGGTGTTTGTAAAAAATGAGGATGCACAATATGTCATTACATAGTTAATCCTTAATTTAATATTAATGCAATCCAAAAGTGACAAAATCAAAAAGGTGTTTCTGGCTGAAGAAATCGCAGTCAATTACAGTCTAGTGGGCAGCAGTTAATCATGATAACACCTGCACAGCACAAATACAATGAGGCACACATAGCCACTAGTAGAGGTGTGTTAGAGCGTACCTTTGTACTCTTGTAAACCAGGTTCAGGTTCCTAGATTAATCTGGTGGGGTGCCTATGTATGCACCTGAAAAGGTGTCTGATATTATCCTGGCTGGCTGTTTGATACATAATCTAGCTTTACATCAACTTACCCCACCAATTATTGCAGTAGACAATGAACAAGTAGGGGTCCGTGTCCCATTTGGTGATGTGCAGAGCACAGAGGGGGAGGCAGATTAGAGACCGTCTCATTACAAACTACTTTACATGTAAGTGCATACTATGAGAAACATTTATTGCTCTAAAATGTGTTTGATGTGAGTGAATTGTTTTTTTTTATTTAAATTTTAAACAGGATAGTGTGTACTCCTCATGTAGTAAATGTGAACGTCCCTATAAAGTTACAGTCAATGTATAAGTGAAATTAGTGTATTTTTTTAAAAAGCAGTATACTCTTGTTTAATTTGCTGAAAAGAAAGACTGATAGCATTGAAATGAAACTGCATTTATTGCAGTAGAACACAATAACTTTAAAAGTACAATGCATACACATGCATAACAAAACATAAAAAAATACAAAATTTTTACACTAGCGACGCCTTTTCGCTGGCATATCAGTAGCTCGTGAGCCACTCTCTACTCTCCCTCGGCCACCTCTGGTGCGAGCACCTCTCCTTGGAGGAGTACTCAGCACAGATCTACTAGGCGGGCTAGCAGTACTGGTGGTGGCTGATGACATAGGTGCAGGGAAACGGGCCACAATTTCCTGATGCACTTGGCCTGCCAGCCGGTTAACATTGGCATTAACTTCCCTAACTGTGGAATGTAAGGCCTCCACAGCCCCAGTAATTTGGGTCATACACACATTTGACTGCTCTAGAGCAGTTGCAATGCGGTTCAATGCAGCAGTTATTTGACTATTGCTGCGGTGTGCCCGCTTCAAATGGCCCACAATGTGAGACATGTGCCTCGTCTGAGTGTCCATAAAGGTGGTTTGCAGCTGTTGAAATTGCCCAATTGACTGCGCCATTTCTCTGGCTGGGTCCAAAGTTGGAGGTGCATTTTGCTGCTGTGCTGTCGGTTCTGCAGGCCCAGGTGCATGCTCGTGGAGGCCAGACACAGGGGCATCCACAGTTTGGAGGGTGATGAGTGCTTCATTCTCTGGCTCAGGTGACATGGCCAAGGACTCCCGCTGAGGTGCCTGATATGAAGAAGGCCCTGTGTATGAAAAATAACGGTAAGCATATAGGAACTAATATGCTTGAATATAGCATTCTGAACACTGGATAGAAAAGAAAAATCTTTTGCAACTATAGATTGTTTCACAATGTTTGCATTCCTGATTTCTTGTGCTATGCTACCTGCTTTAGGATGCACTTTTTATCTTTGGAATACACATTCTCATTTGGACTATGTATGGCTGAGGGGACTAAATCTGCTTTTTTTTATTACCAACAAATATGATGATGCAGGTAGCCAAATGCTGCAAGACCGTGCTTTGGGGTAAGCTAATACTATTTTCGTTCTCCCTCTGTGTAGTACATGATGGGGTATATTGACTAAACTGCGTGTTTGAAAAAGTGGAGATGTTGCCTATAGCAACCAATCAGATTTTAGCTGTCATTTTGTAAAATGAACTAAATAAATTAAAGTTATAATCTGATTGGTTGCTATAGGCAACATATCTAGGTTTCCAAACCCTCAGTTTAATAAATTTAGCCCTATGTTCTCATTACTAACCATATAAAAAACAAGAAATATAACATGGACAGCAACATTTGCACAGAAAAACATCTAACTCCATTATTTCTCCCCCAAACAGAGAACACGCACCTGCTTGCTCTACAGGGGCAGAATCCCTCACTGAAGGTGGAGATGTAGACCTCGGAATGGATGTTAACTCTGGTCCAGGCGATTCTGGATGTATTAGAAAAAGCATACATATTTGCAGCAAAAAAACATTTTAAAAATATACAGTATTTTTGAAAAATGTGTTTGAAAAAAAAAAAACAGTTGTAATTTTTTTTTTTAATACTGTTAGAGTAAAAAAGGCAAATAACTCTCCAATTACTTGGCCAAACGAGGGTGAATCCGTGTCTTGTACATTAATCCGCTCAACAATCTCAGGGGGCATTATCTGCCGCACTCGTTGTTTGTGCCGTGGCGCAACCTGGGGTAGAGAAAAAGAGAGGGGGGGGGGATAAGGTATGAAGAGAACACAGATACAGATATGGTACCGACAATATACGTAGTTGCTTTGGGTAAGCAGTGGATTATAGCTCGATTTGCTAATGTGGGTCCATAGCTCTTTTGCCCTGTTTAAAGCTCTAATGCGGTGTATATTGTGGTGGTGGTGGTACCTACTGTATGTGGGCTGTGTTTATAGCTCTGTGGTGGTGGTGGGCAGGGGTGTCTATAGCTGTTAATTGCTTTATGTTTATAGCTCAAAATAGGAGGGCAGTGGTGGTAGGGACTGCCTCCAGTAATGATGTTGTATGTGAACTGTGGGTGCTGATGTTAATAGTGGCTGTTTATAGCTCTTGTTATTGTATAGCTCTTTATGTTGATTGTGCTTGGGGCTATGTGTCCTTTTCCAGTCGATGTGCGTATATAGATGTGAGGGTGGTTAGCGGGTGTTACTTTTGCTAGGGTGGCTCTTAGAAGAGCAGTTGGATATCAAGGGTGTCAGCCGTCCTGGCTGTTCTGTCGGTAGGCGCTGTTGTCAGAGTTTCTTGCAGTGTGTGCCGAGCGGTCTGTGTAGCTTCGGCCGAGCGGTTTCTCCTGCTGTTTCCTATTGCGCATGCGTGTGGCGGCCGCCGGACTTCCGTTATTGTTGGAGTGCACAGTGCGTTCCACTGCGGAGTGGGTCTTCTCTTGTGCCTCTACTTTTACCTCGTTTCATGGAAGTTGGGCGGGTGATGGTACAGCGTTATTCAGAGCTTCAGGAGTTGAATCAGTTTTGTAGGTGGTCTTTCACGGGGTATGTAAGGGTTCCAACGCGTTTTGTCCATAGACTTCCTCAGGGAGCTCCTCCTCATAACTGGTGTATTCTATACGAAGAGGGGGGCCACCACCCGTTCTTCTTGTTGCCCTCTTTTCCTCGACCATTTCAGCCTCCTCTTTATGTCTGAGAATCGCTTGCGGCAGTGAGCCACTGTCCGCTTTAGTGGGCCCACCGCGTTCACGGTATCACAGACCCTCCCCCACAATTGGTGGCGTCGCCTTAGCGGAGCCCGGGCTGCCAGGTTGCCTAAGATGACCTCATAGCATGGAATTATATTGTGCACCAGCAAACAATTTTTATCATGGGAGAAACGGACATTCCTCCCTGATTTTGTCTTCCTGCCCTCTTCTGACTCCTCTAAGCCTTCTTCACCTTCCTCTGCCCCCTCCAGCTCCATCTCCCTTTCCTCAGACTCTGCTCCCCTCCTATCTCTGGACAAATTCACACACAAATCTGAAAAACACTAAACACTGAAAGACTGACAAACACAAAGGACAAACTACACTAACTACAGAAACACTCACAACACACTCACACACAAGTAACAGAGACAAAGGATTAGACAAATACAATAAATACAAGACAGAAAAAAATAAATAAATAAATGCGCAAAACAGAAAAATACCACAGGACTACTCACACTTCAAGCAGAAATCACACCACCAGACCACTATACTCCAACTATCACCAACTCTCACCAAAGCACAAACCTCCAAACTCCTCTCTCTATACTCCTCAAAACCCTATCAAAGAAAAAGTGGCAGGCCAGTGATTAATATAGGGCTTGTGATGTCAAATCTCCTGACTTTGAAAGTAGCCAATAGTAACAGGCCATGAGACAGGTGTATTTTTCAAAAAAAACGCCATTACACGAAAGCGCCGTCATTTAAAGCAAAAGCGCCATGTTCAATTCAAAGCCGCCGACGGCTTTGACCATTACAACCCGTCGTGACATCGCCGGCGGCTTCAACTTGAAGATGAAACGCGCCCATTAGTAAATCTGGCTGTTTGCAATGTCAACCCGCCGGAAAAACGCGGCGATGCACGGCGGCTTCAAAATGCAGCGCATCCCGCCTGATAGTAAATCTAGCCCTAAGTGTCCATTGCGGGTACTAAAGGCAGTTTTCCACTCACCCCCCTCCCAGATTCAGATAAGATTGTAAGCTCCCTGTAAATCCAGTTTGGAAAAGATTTTGGAGCCGCTAATCCGTCAAATAGCTCAGAGATGAGAGGAAGAGGGTATCTGTTTTTAATGGTTATAACATTCAATTCCCGATAGTCAATACAAGGACGTAACGTTCCGTCCTTCTTTTTCATGAAAAAGAATCCAGCACCTGCAGGAGATGAAGACTTCCTGATGAATCCTCGTTGGAAGTTTTCAGCAATATATTGGGACATTGCTTGATTCTCTGGTAAGGAAAGTTGATAAATCCTACCCCTAGGAATAGCAAATCAATGGGACAGTTCCAAGGATAGTGGTAGCAAATCAATTGGACAGTTCCAAGGATAATGCAGCGAAAGGGTCTCAGAAGCCGCTTTACAAAAGACATCCTGAAAAGAAGTATAGGGACCTGGGAGCCCCGGTAGGGATGAGGTGATTGTGCAAGGAACAGTGGATCTTCCAGTATGGATTTGGAGAGACATCTTTCGAAACACTGAGTACCCAAGAAGTGACCTGGGTCGAATTCCAGTTGAATTGAGGTGCATGGAGCCAAGGCAACCCCAGAATGACAGAATTAATAGACTTTGGAGGGACCAAGATCTCAATCCACTCCGAATGTAGCACCCCTACTGCAGGGCCATCTTTCCCATAGGGCACAATGGGCAGGTGCCCGGTGGCCCTGCAGCCCAGGGGGGCCCGTCGGAGGACGCAAAAAAAACAAAACCTGGAAAAAGCAAATAAGAAAATACTTACCGTGCTGTCAGCTGGCGATCCGGCTCCCTCCATGGTCTCCTCCTCCGTCACGCTCGCAGTGCATGTCGGCCGTGACGTCATCACGCCCGCCCGACATCCATTGTGTAGCGCGATGGAGGAGGAGACCATGGAGGGAGCCGGATCACCAGCTGACAGCACGGTAAGTATTTTCTTCTTTTCTTTTTCCAGGTTTTTTTTTTTTTGACTTTCTCCGACGGGCCCATATATATAATCATTTTTTTTTTTTGTATATATAGGGGCCCCGGTGCACTGCTGTGCCGGAGGCCCAAGATGGTCTTAAGAGGGCCCTGCCCTACTGTCAGCCGAATAGAAGAAGTGATCCAGGAGACACAACCATTGGTAACTCAGTTCCCATCCACCGCTGGAGGAAGTGGCAGGGAGCCCTTGTAAGGGCTAGGAACTATCCTGACATAAGATGACAGCTGCCAAAAAGAAGACAGAAGACACTGAGATCAAGAACCAGAAGAGATCGTCGGCTAAGAGCGCTCCCGCCAAGAAGACAGTGGATAATCCAGCGCCAAAGAGGAGAAGCAGCGCAGCCGGCTGGAGGGTCTGGAAGACCCGAAGACGCCGAGCAGGTAAGTACCCTACACCTGTAGGTCGGGCACTAGGTCTGTTGACAAGTTAAGAGGGCACAAGGCCCAGATCCAGTTAGGGGAAGTGAGCGCTAGCCTATATATAGTTAGTAGGTCTCTCACCCATAGATAGGTTTAGTGGGCACAAGGCCCCATGTTTTAGGTGGGCCCATGGCCAAGTAGTTTAGTAGGGCAGCAGGCCCTTTAGCCGGGGCACAATGTCCCATAGTTTGTTCAGTGGGCACCAGGCCCATCAGGCTAGATTGGCACAAGGCCCATTAGTGTAAGAGGGCTCAAGGCCCAATGGTTTAGTTAGGTAGAAAGTCTAAAGGTAGACAGGGCACAAGGCCCTTAGCTTATTGAGGGCACAAAGCCCATTAGGTTGTCTGGGTGCAAGGCCCATAAGTAAGTTGGAGCACGAAGGCCCATTAGGTTGGCTGGGTGCACTGCCCACAGGCTAGTGGGATGCCAGACCCCTAATAGGTGTTTAGAGGGAAGAAGGCTCTTGTGGTAGAAGGATAGTAGGCCCTTGTGGGAGAAGGGTAGTAGGCCCTTATAGCTGCGTAGCGTAGAAGGACATTAGACACTATGTAATTAAGTCCTAGGTTGTTCAAAGCGGCATACAAGGCCCCTCTGTCCTGTCCAGAAGGGCAGCTAAATTCCTGAGCGACAAGGCGAGCTTAACAGTTGGGGATCAGGCGGCGGGCAGAGGTCTTCGGAGTGGCTATGTCTCAGCAGATACCGGTGGCCCAGGACGGTTGAGCAGCAGCAGGATCGGTCTGATCTAAAAATTGGATGGATAGGGGACATTTATTTGAAATTCTGTAACTTCCCCAATTGCTCAGGTGGAACCAATGGAAAGAACATAATAATTAACATATAACAGTTTTGAATGCCAAATACTTTTTTATAGATATTGATTTTGACTCATTTGGAAATAGAACTTATTCTAGTAATTTTCAGCATTCCACATTTTGCGCCCTTGATCTAAGAAATAAGTGAAATAAGAAGCCCTAAAAAAATAAGTGAAATAAGAAGCCCTAAAAAAAGAAATATACTACAATATGAAGTACATTCTTCAGAATTTTATGCAGATTCATCTGACCCATGAAGATCAGATACACTTCATTTGATTGTAGTGAGTTAGATTTGGGAACTCGAGCAATGTACACTAATGGACATCCTGTCATGGTAACATTAAGAAAATTGTACCTGTGTCCAGTGGTTTGACTCCATGGCTGGTAGCAAGACGGATCTGGAGTGTAGATAAGTGTTGCAGCAGAAGAGCCAGATGTCAGCCTGAAATGTGGTAGGAAGTTGGGTCCAGAGTGGTACTGAGAGGAAGAGGTCCAGAAGTGTAGTTCTTGATGAATCCAGATAATACAGGTAGAAAGACAATAAATAGAATTAAGCTTCACAGTTCAAAAACGCACAGTTCATAGATCTGGCCGAGACGGCATATGGTGTAGCAATAAATAAGCAAGTGCCAAGGGGTTAAACGGTAGCAAGTCCAATAGTAAAGAGCCTCGGCACGCCCTTAATGTACATTGCCTAAGTCTGTCCACCCCTTCTCACCCCTGTTTCATCCTTTCAGCTGTAGACAGCAGTGTCCTTTGCATTTGGACATGAATTGTATGCAATTACATTAATTGATGTAAGGTCTGTAATGTCCGTAACTATCGTCATCAATAAAGACTGTCCAATGCAATAAGCGTGGTTCCAAAACACAAAGAGTTTTAATAGCAAAATATAGCAAAGGTTAATCTATACATAGGCTTGCGCACTGGATCCAGTAACAGCTCATCAATCCTGAAGTCTGTGTGGTGAGAGAGAACCTGATACTGTCCAGTGACTTTTTTTACAGTTTAAGTTAAAAAAAGTGATGATATCACAATGTAGACAACGATATCTCTAAGATCATTCTTCATTGCGTCAAGTTTTAAGATAGCCCAGTACAATGCAGGTCATAGGTCAGTTAAAATTATGCTTCTCCAAAGGTGGGGGCACCTCACTCCAACAGTTCTGTACAGCGTCGGACAGGCTTGCCGGGCAGCCGATCTAATCACCGATAGGCCCGGCCTCGTTGAAGCTCCGCCCCCTCCGATGTTAGGGCGGGGCTTACGGACAGGAGACTCATATAGAGCAAATCCAGTTTCAGCAACGAGACAACCTTTGTCTTTCTACCGGTTTAGTAAGAGTACACTAGATCGGTACAAGGTGTCGGCAGCACCCAGCCGATCCGACCGATACTAACTAACCTAGAAGACTTCAGCTTTAATAAATAGAGTGAAATAAGAGCTAATCATGCTGTGATAGGGTTTACAAGGGAGCGGATTAGACAGCCGGAACATGAGAGATCAGAAGGGCTAACGGAACAGTCAGTAAGCATTAGCTCCGCTGTCTCTGCTCAGGAGTACTAGTTAGTGAGTCTATGACAAGAAGACACACATTTCTGCTGATCGTTAGTTACATATTACTATGAGAAGAGGTCGGTGGCGTTATGTTAGTTTTGTGGGCTGATGGGATCTAATGCATGTTGTCCCGATGTGTGAGCTTGAAGTGAATTACTCTCTGCCCCACAAAGCTTACATTCCATGACACACTACTCAACCTGCAAAATCAGTAGACCCTCTGGCTCATCCATGGCCGGATTAAGGGGGGGGGCACGTGCCCCGGGCCCCCCGCCGCTGGCAGCCTGCTGATCGGATCACCTGTCAGTAGGTGATCCGATTCTTCTGCTTATGCAATGTGCAGCTGTAATCTGTTTCAAGGGAGCTGAAGAAACTTATTGTGGAAAAGAACTCTGGAAGATGTAGTTTTTCACATTGCCAGTGTCCATCACGAAGCACCAGCAATATAACTACAACTACCAGAAGCCACTGCCCTCAAATGTCACATGTTCCATGTGTCCAATCGCTGATTCTACAGTCCAGAGAGAGGCAACTTGCTACATACGGTATTGAGTAGTTTATATGCTGTCTGTGTGTGTAATGTATAAGTGTGTAGTATAAGGTGTGCACACTGCTTGTTACATCCCATGACAAGGAGGAGGATGGGATAGTCTCTCATGATCTTACACTGACTGTAGCAGCTGCTGCTCCATGCTAGAGACACTAGTAACAAAATCATTGCTTAAAGATCTAAAGATCATGTTCACTATTAAGTATTGTATAGATCATTTAGAACAGGGGTCAGGGAACTTTTTTACCTTTTACCCCAAAATATAGTTAGAAATGGCGACGTTACCCCCATGATTAGAAATTAACAAAATATTACTAATATTAATAATAGTAATTAAGGAAATCATATATTATTAATTATTTGACTTCTAACCTGTATGGAATCAGCTTCAGCTTCAAAACTTCAGGTTTTTGAGAAATGATGTTGCTTCATTGTTGATACGAGAGCATCAATATTGGGGCATTTTGATGTCAGAGCAATTTGGATACAGTCTTCAGCGTCCAATCGATTTCTCTGCTTTGTTTTTATGTTTGTTAAAGTTGAAAATCCTTGTTCGCAAAGGTAGGTAGTGGCAAAAGGCAGCAACTTTTTGACTGCCTCCTCATGTGCAATTTGGAATGCCTTTGCAGCAGTCGACATCCAAAAATTTGAAAGATCTGTTTTGCTTTCAAATGCAATACGTGCTTCATTATTGCATCGAAGTTCAAGAAGTGCCTCTGCCAACCCTTGAGGTTCTTCTGGTACAACATTAATTTCACATTGAAATGGGTCTACAATCCAACCTACAGCATGTGAATCAAGATCTTGCATGTAATCAGAGAACCGCTCTTTGAGTTTGGTAAGATGCCTTAGAACTGTATCCTTGATGTCTTCAAAAGTAATATTTTCACAATCTTCCAAGAACAAAGCTAACTTTGAAAAGGTAGCTATCTTTTTCTGTTCAGCTTTCTGTCTCCAATATAAAAGCTTTGATCCAAATGCAGAAATCTTTTCTCTGGCTGAAATTATATTTATGTTTTTTCCTTGCAATTCTTTGTTCAATACATTAACATGCTCAAACATATCAGCTAAATATGCGAGATGTGCAACCCACGTGGAGTTTGTAAACTTCTCTGCGAGAACATGCTTTTGATCAACCAAAAAAATTTCAAGTTCAGTTTTGAGAGCCCACACTCGGTTCAGAACATTTCCACGTGAGAGCCACCTCACTTCTGTATGATAAAGTAGGTCTGTATATTCAGCCTCACCATCTTTACATAATTCACGAAATAATCGCGTGTTTAGTGCATGTCCTTTGATAAGATTGACAATCTTGATAACATCATGCATGACGGCTTCCAGTGCAGGTTCCAAATGTTTCACAAGCAGTGCCTGGCGATGGATAATACAGTGGTTTACTTCAACTTTTGGATTTTTCTCTCTCACCAAAGCCGAAAAACCATTAACATGACCCAACATAGCTGGAGCTCCATCAACAGACACAGCAACGCAGTCTTCCCACTTTAAATTGACGCCATTAAAGTATTCATTAACTTTATTAAAGATATCAATCCCACGAGATCGCAAGTCGAGAGGCGAACACAACAACAATTCCTCTTCAATGGGACATAAACCTTTGTAGCGGACATATACCATCAGCTGCGAATTACTACTAACATCTGTAGTCTCATCAAGCTGAATAGCAAAGTATTTACTCTCTTTTATTGAGGTAATAACTTGCCTCACATTTTCTGCTAAAATAGAAATTCTTCCTTTAACAACTCTTGCAGACAAGGGCACTGAATTTAGTTTCTTGGCTTCATTCTGACCACACATAATCTCTGCCATTTTCAAAGCTGCTGGTTTAACCAATTCTTCACCAATAGTATACGTTTTTTTGTTCCGAGCAATCAACCAGGCCACTTCAAAGCTAGCCTTTGATGCTGAACGTTGATTGAATATACCTCTCAAGTTGCTGTCCAGTCTTTGTCTTTTGACAGACATTTCCAAATTTGCGAAATATTCCCGCGGTTTTGAACTCAGATGTGGGTGCAAATTATCCAAGTGCTTCTTCAATTGACTCTTTTTGAAAGATTCTGCAGTCAGTACTTTTAAACAAACAACACACTGTGGTTTCATTATTCCTTTGTCGTCAATTTCAGTAAACCCATAATCAAGGAACTCTTCCTGGTATATTCGTTTTCTATTTGATGTCATCTGAAGGGTAAAAAAGACAGTGATTGGAAAAGTTGTAACCCTTTAGCACACATTTAGAGAGCACAGAAAGGAGGTTCCATAACCACTGAAATTAATTGTAATGCACACTGTACCCCCAGAAATTGATGATATATCCTGCTAGTACGGTACACAGCCTGGCAGCAATTGATGACCATATCATACCACAAAATCTAAAAACGGTTTGGATGAATCTCTTCCAAGAAGTTGTATTTGTAGCTATAATTACGAGGACATTATGTTCCATATATAAAAAATTAAATGAAAATACAATGAAAATATATTTATTCCAATAAAATTCAAAAATAAGTCAGATTCCCCCAAAACAAGCAGTATGAAATTCTCTTGGACAGACACAAAAAATGATCACACTTGCTGAAAGCTGTACAAAATGAACACATGGAAATTGATTTAAGCACCAATGTAAAACAATCCAAAGAGAGAAAAAGACACTAAAGCACCTCTAATTGAGCACCAGGTGGGGCCTGATTGTTGCGCAGGGCTCTAGTCAAGCATCTAATAATAATGCAATTGACTATATATATATATATGCCTCCATTGTTTGTTCCCCCCTTATCTTTCCTCCCTCACCCTATATGCCTATGTTATTTAACTTACTTTTATATTGACTTTCTCTCTTTTCTGTTCATCAACTGTTTTCTTCTGCCGCTGCTCGTCTCTGCTCCTCACTGAAATTGACGTCGGCCGTGATGACATTTAGTGGGAGAGAGCAGGAGAGGGGACTGCTGGGAGCCATGTGGTCAGGTGATGTATTTAAAGAAAAGAAAAAAACCCGTTTTGGAGCCGCGGTGTAGGAAAAAAAAAAACCCGCTTTGGAGCCGCGGCGTATGGTTACCCCCGTAAAAGTCATTTTTACCCCACTTGGGGTAATTTACCCCTATTCGCCGACCACTGATTTAGAATGTGTTGCCCACGTTTATATGAAAATAAAAGCACATAAGAAATAAGACAAATGAAGGGTAAGCTTCTGGATCCATGTTCCTGTTGTATTGGTGTGTTTTTACAAAGTACCATGTAGAATTTTACTTCATTTTTTTTGTTATTCACCTGAATTGGAGTGTGAATGAAAGTATGAAAAACTTTTAGAAGAAAGTTAAAGTAAAATATATTTTTCAGTTCTACTTTGACTTTCCACTGTAGCTGTCTTAAAAAGTATAGCTTATAAGAAGTATTTCCCTCATACATAAATATGATAGCAATGGTATTGTAGCGCTCCAAGTCTGTGGAGACAGTATAGTCAGTAAAGTGCTTAGATGCACCTTTTCAGCAGCTAATGTTCCTGGAAATTATTTTAAATGTTGACTACAATGCTCATGCTTCAACATGTAAACACATGCTTCAATGCTGAAGTACTTTGGGATAATGACTCCAGGCCTTATTAGACCCAAGTGTCTCCTTCAAGTAGAGGAATGCTTGATGATAACTGTATGAAACAGTTCTTGGATGATGGACCAGAAGTAGTGGTAAAAAATGCAGAGTACAATGCAATAGTATGTGCCACAGAGAAGAAGCAGGAGTAAAGGCATGTTCAAAATCGAGCTTGGTTCAATACTTATATACATACCTGTTATTAGGCTTACACTTTTATGTCCTTTTTCCCTATGTTTCAACTATCTCCTTGCGCCCATCCCATAAAACTCTGTGTTTTTTTTTCTATTTTTGAGTACTGTCAGGATACTCTACACCTTGGGAATAGTGGCAGCATACCCTTTATATTTTCCCCCTGTCTGTATTACCGGCTACCTAATAAGCGCTCATCGATTGAATGTATATGGGACTTCCCATTGCAATTATTTCCAAATCATGTATGTGGATATGTATGTATATGTATGTGTATATATATATATATATATATATATATATATATATATGAATTGGGCGGCACTATTGCAGGCATAATTTGAATTGGGGACAATATAGTGTGGCATTTGTGAATTTAGGGAGGGGGTGATGGGACCTTTAATTTGATGCTGAGGTGTTTTGGGTCTATAATTGAATGTGAGGCTGAGTGTGTGGAGGAGTGCTATTTATTAAATGTGAATATTATTTAATGCTGGAATAGTTGTGGGAAATGGATGTATTAAATGTAAATGCTATTAATTTATTTCAGGCGCTGTTTGGAGGGAGGGTATCAGGTTTATTTATTAAATGGGAATACTATTTAATGTTGGGGCTAGAGGAAGGCCTAAGTATTAATTGTGGGTCCTATTTATTTAATGCTGCGGCTGGTTGTAATTTTCTAAATGTACCCATTATTTTTTCCAAATAGGGTCCTCAACATTCCAGGATCCAGACAAGCCGCAACTAAAGAAACCAGCAGCCACAGGTGGTAAAAGTCACAAGAACAGGTAGGACAGTCTGTCAAATGATCTGAGTCTAGTGCAAGCTTGACTAACCTGTGGTACTCCAGGTGTTGTGAAACCCAGCAAACCCTTCTAGCAATAAGCTGCTATATATTGGCAAAGCTTGTAGTTTCACAACACCTGGAGTACCACAGGTTAGCCAAGCCTGGTCTAGTGGGACAATCCTGATTTTTGCTGACTGTTCTGCCCAATCTAAGGGGCAGGTCAACACTGTGTACTCCTTATACACACACTGCATTCTTTATGTACTACACTATGGTGCTAGCTGTCCTTCGTGGACTGACCACTCCCCCTCTAGTTTCTGGTCCCGCCTCTATGATGGTTGACCACACCCCCTCTGGTGGGCCCCTAGTGTTGCAGTCCCCCGGTGGGCCCTTCATGAACCAGTCCGACACTGGCTCTGTATGTGTCTTGTCTCAGGGAAATACCAAATATCTGGTTTAAACTAACCCATTAACAGAGTGGTTTTGAGTATTAATCTTATTCTAATTATAATTTGTGATCGTAATGTGTGCTCGCTTATCCGATGATACCGGATTCCTGCTGGTGAAATGTGGATTAATGCAGTACCAAACACAATGCATTTCTTATGAAATGAAACATAAATATAAATAATGTAGGTTTACCATTGTGTAATAAGTCTCTAAATTATTTTATATGAATAATTAAAGAATGTGAATTGTAAACTTTATTAAAAGTGAACTATATAGAAATGTAAGTGTATTTACTGGGTTTTTCTATGTGGTTGCATATTTAGCCGATGCGTACAAATTGTAATCGTACAGGAAACTATAACAACTGATATTACTTAATTTAATATGATTTCATCCAATTATTTGACTTCAGCAGATTTCCCTTTAATAGTGCACAAAACTATCACCTAGTTATATTTTCTATCTCAGGATTGTAATGCAAGTCTTCATTTTCTGTGGTAACCTCAGTTGAATGTTTACCACACTTCAACACAGCAGGTACATATGCCAATAATTATAAAGGGTAAGGAGCTTTCCTATACTAGCAATCAATTCTTGTACACACTCCCCTAAACCTGAGAACCATTTTCTTGGGTTCAACCATAAGAACTATCTACTACTTTTTCTCCTATTTCATATAAAGAGGAATTGTGGACCTTCCGAAATTCCCATTTTAACTGTAGAATCTCATCTATTTTGCAGTCAATTACTTCTTTAGGGTCATTTATATTATTTGTGATGTAAGTGCAACACTTAACACCAAATTGGGTAGCTAATGTTGCACAGTATCCACCAATAATGCTGTGAGATAATTTAGCACCAACCTATGCTGAACTAATTTCTTCTTATAAGCCTGTAACTCCTTACTCCTATACCTGAATGTGTCATCACACATTTTGCAATTTTGCTAGATCTTGTATATATTTAAAATGTTCCCCGAGTGGTCTTGGTGAGGTCTAATGCGATCATGATCTGGAATCCAAAGTGGTAATTAATTTTGCAGCTACAGGTTCTTCACCTGAAATCATATTTCTTTTGTTACAATGTTCATACTGTGTGTGTACTATGGAGGTGATGTTGTTCGATGGATATCAGTCATCTTATCATGTGAAAGAGTCATGATTTCAGGAACCATTCTAACTAAGAAGCATATACCTTTCGAAGTCGGAGTTAACCATTTGTAAGTCCTTCTCCCACATATATAATACACATCATCTGGAAGGATATAAGGCACAGTAAGATTTGTTATAGCATTGCACAATATCTTATTAAAATTCCCCATGTTCTCCATTTGTTCAAAGAAAGTTTCAGCATGTATAACATTCAAACAGTAGCCCAGCAGAACTTTCCCAATCGATATTTTTTTATGTTTGTTAGCATGACTTCATTTATGATACCCTTCAGCCTTTTTGATTAACTGTATTCTAATGAGTCTTTCATCAGCACTCATGTGGCGGGCTATTGTCTGATCATTTGGTTCAGCTTCCCAGTACTCAAGTTTCTTTGCATGTGAAAAATTCAAGCAGAGCAATGATCAATCTACTGTGTACTGGCGAAGATATAAACTAGTGAACCTAGTATTAATATTTCTCCCTTCTATTGGTCTTCCCCATTGTAATTCAAGAATCTCAGAGATGTTTAGCCGTAGCAGTACTAGTCCTACATTATTTTGTACTTGAGGCACATGAGAGCACACCCATCATTCAGTTTGATTTAAGACCTTACCCACCAAAGAATGATGATCATCTAATGGATGCCTGCCCAAGTTCAAATTATTACTGGACTGGCATCGCTGGATGTACCTCTCTTTAATTATGGGGTCACAGTACTTACTCAGTTAGACAATACATCATTACTCACCAATTCATACTTGAGATTCCCCCAAGGTGGCAATTGGATTAAGTCGATTTATATTACCTGGAAAGGTCCATCTTTAGGCGGGATATGGGATTGCTCTGTTGGTATTGTCTGTCCAACATAAGCCTTGTGCACACCAGTGTGCTCTAACCAGTTTGCACATACCTTCTTTACCTAGATGAGTCCGACCATGTGCTGCCTCAGCTAGGCTTGGGAGATATGTTCTGGGAGCTGCGGGCTAACCTTGTCCATCTTCTCAAGAGTCTGGAGGACTCTTGACCACATCCCTTCACCTTCCAGACAGCCTTTTCCTGTAGGGAACACAAATCTATTTTTGTGTGTTTATCGTTTCAAAAACCATCACTTTGTCAGTTGTCATATTCACAGATAACCCTGCTGCCCACTTGACATCTGCCCTTCTACTACCTAGTGATATTTTTCATATGTGTAGGCTTTACACTTAATGACAGCTACTTTCTTTGGTATCTATATTGCTGTCAAAAGTCCTTTTATGTGCTGTGAGTGTGCTTCTGGTGTGCCTGTTGCTGTCATAAAATTCCTAAGATGCCAGAGAGCCTTAAATTTATGCACTACCCTAAAAGCGTAACTAGAGTCAATATATATATATTAGCTGATTTACCCTATGCCAACTCACATGCTCTTCTTAATGCCACGAGTTGGCCGTTTAGGTTGAGTGATGTGGACCAAGGGGTTCAGCTACTATAACACCTTCATCGTCTACAACAGCATAACCAGTACATAGCTTTCCTGACTCTGTCTGTTTATTGCAGCTCCCATCCGTGTAAAACGTAAAATCTGCATTTTCTAAGGGGGTGTCACATATGTCAGGTCTTGCGGTAAAAGTCTGATTCTTATTTAAATATTCAATACAATCATGCGTAAATGTATACCTACCAAATTTACATTCACCTTTCACCCTCTGTGCATCTCAAGGCACATATGGTAGATATTTAGCTGAATTTAAAATATTGTACCTTTTAATGGTGATATTTGCGGATGCTAACAGAGCTAATTCCCATTTTGAGAACCTTGCTGAAGGGACATGCCTAGTTTGAGTAGAATTTAGAAGGGCAGATACCACATGTGGTATATAGACACTGTGGTTTAGTGGTTAGCACTTCTGCCTTGCAGAGCTGGGGTCATGAGTTCAATTCCTGACCATGGCCTTATCTGTGTGGAGTTTGTATGTTCTCCCTATGTTTGCATGGGTTTCCTCCGGGTGCTCTGGTTTCCTTCCACACTCCAAAAACATACTGGTAGGTTAATTGGCTGCTGACAAATTGACCCTAGTCTGAGTGTCTGTCTGTGTGTGTATTAGGGAATTTAGACTGTAAGCCCAATGGGGCAGGGACTGATGTGAGTGAGTTCTCTGTACAGCGCTGCGGAATTAGTGGCGCTATATAAATAAATGGTGATGATGATGATAGACAGTTGAATCATGTAGTACTACGTCCTCACTCTTACTTACCAGAAGAGCAGTTTCTGCTACACATCTTAAACATGCAGGGAGGGATCTTGCCACAGTGTCCAGTTGTGCAATATAGTATGATACCGGTCTGCTAGTGTCAACAAGTTTCTGTGTTAAGACCCCTGCCACACAACCATCAGCTTCCATACAGTATAACTCACAAAATTTTTTCCATAATCAGATATTCCCAGAGCAGATGCTTTAGAAAGGCTCTCTTTAAGGTTAAAGAATGCTTGCTCTGACTCTTCAATGTGTGAGACAAGCCCAGGCTTTGAGGATGAGACTAACTCCTACAATGGTAAGGCCAGAATTGAAAAACCTGGGATCTAGGATCTACAGTACCCACACATCCATAAGAAAGTACAAATCTGTTGCTGGTTTTGCGGAAGTGTCATGGCCTGTATAGCCTGAATCCTATCCGCTGTTAAGTGTCATAGTCCCTGAGTGAGACTGTATCCCTAGTGTTTGACCTTGGTCTGACATAGCTGTAATTTATCCTTTGCAACCTTGTGTCCTGTTTGTGAGAGATGAAGTAACAACAGTTTAGTATCAGGCACTGAAGACATAAATGAATCAGAACACAGCAATCAACATATTGAATTAGGACAGACCCATTGCTTGGTTAAAAGGATTGAAAACAGTCATGCAGGACCTGAGAAAAGATACTGGGGCTGTCAATGAACCCCTGGGGATATCTGGTCCATGTATATTTTACCCCTTTATATGAGAAAACAAAGAGGTACTGACAGTCAGAATGTAGGGGAGCTGAGAAGAAAGACGAACAAAGATCAATTACTGTGAAATGACTGGCAGGTGGAAGAATCTGCATAAGGATGAGAGCTGGATTGGGCACTACAGGGAATTGGCTCTCGACTACTTTATTAATCCCCTTTAAATCTTGAACTAATCTGTAGCCCCTTCCATCCTTTCTGCTTCACTGGATAAATTGGACTGTTAACTGTGCTGGATGTATGAATTAAAATTTGTTGCAGCAGCCTTTCAATCACAGCATAACCCCTAATTCCACTTCCAGTTTTAATGGGTATTGTGGTATTTTTAGAGCTTGCCTGCCACTTTTTAGATGAACCATTACAGGGCTACAGTCACCATCAATCCAGTGTCTTGCCCATCCTTGGTCCATAAGAAACCTGATATTTGTGATATTATGTTGTCTACCTGAGATGGACATTGATCTAGAACAGTAGAGTGCATCATTAGCTTTTGCGGGCTGTCCAGTATAACTTGCACCTCCCAGGCAGACTTTCCCGGAATATCCAGAAATACACCAAAGGTACAGTAAATAACACATCCCTTTTTGCACAATAAATCCCTGCCCAGTAAGTTGGTAGGGGCTGCTGTAGCCAAGAAAAATGAATGTTTGGTATGCAGGGGACCAATTGTAATCTCTGCAGGTTTAATCAAAAGGATAATGTTGCACTCTTCCCATTACTCCCTTTGCTGGAACAGTTTTGTTGGTGTAATGTTTATATTGTCACTACCAATGTTTAATGTGGTTCCAAAGCACAAAAGAGATTTAATAGCAAAATGTAGCAGATCACAATAATAATACAAAGTACAATCAATACATACACACTGGATCCATCTAATAGTCACTAATCTTCCAAACAGTGTGCCATTTTGAGCATTAATCATATGTCTTCCATAACTAGCGATTGCAGAAAGCGATCGCTTAGCCGATAGTAGCGAATTCCTGAGGGTAAAATGTAGATTAATATGACACTAAACATGATACATTGATACATTTCCTATATCCTGAGCCTTAGATGCCCTGAAGTAGTTTAACATTATTATATTAAACTTCTAAGTGTATTACAATTAAATATAAAAGAATTTCTGCTGGAGTTATATTACAGTGAACAATTTACAAAATGAATGTGTGTGTGTAAATTTATTGTGTGTGTATTTATTTATGTTCGCTAGTATAATTGTGTTAGTAGCCCTTGCACGCAATAGCATATCATTCGCAATTTCATAGAAAACCAATACAATTGATGTTTATTAATTTGAAACTACTTCATCTAATCATTTGGCTTCCACAGGCCATCTTTGATAGTGCTCAAAACTATCACCTAATTATAATTTCTATCTCAGGATTGTAGTTGTCACTCACCGGACCGTGAGTGCCTCTGCGCTGGTGCGTGGTTCTCTAGCCTTCCTGCCGGCGCCTGTCCTGAGCCGCGGCCATCCGCCATCTTGATGGACTGCGCATGCGCAGCATCCAAGAACTCTTGTGACCTTTGCTTTTAGTCTGATTGGTGGATCAGCACCTCTCCCTATTTAAGGCACCTGTGCTCATTATATCGTTGCCTGATCTTGAGTCTCATTCTCTGTGAGTCTCTGAAGGTGTCTCCTGTGTTCTGCTAGTGTCTTCAGCTTCCTGTTGATTACCTGCGCTACTCATCGGTGGTTCCCATACCCGCTACTGATTCCTGTATCCTGCTCGTGTCCTCAGCTGGCTTCTGGATGACCTGCTCTGCTCATCAGCGGTTCTCATACCCGCTACAGACTCCTGTATTCTGCTCGTGTCCTCAGTTGTCTGCTGGATTACCTGCTCTGCTCACCTGCGGTTCCCATACCCGATACAGCCGTTCAGCTCTCCTGCTGTGCCTGCATATCCTCGTTGGACAAGCTTCTCTACTCATCAGCGGTATGCTTACTTGTTATTGACTATCAGCTGTTACCTTGCATATCCGCTCAGGACAAGCTTCTCTACTCAGCAGCGGTATCCATACCCGCTATAGACTATTACTTGTTACGCTGCATATCTGTTTGAAACAAGCTTCTTTTCTCAGCAGCGATATGCACATCTGTGATTGACTATCAGTTATTATCTTGCATATCCGCTTTGTACAAGCCTCTCTACTCAGCAGCGGTATACATACCCTCATAGACTATTAGCGGTAACGCTGCATATCTGTTTGGAACAAGTTCCTCTGTGCTCTCATTGTCTTCATACAGTTATTGACTCTTTTCATGCCTCCACTCATCCGCACCTGAACAACTCCTCACTTACTAGCAGTGGTACAACTTGCTATACGCAGACCACTGACTTCCCTGCTACCTACCTGCACCTGGACAAGTCTTCTCATCACAGCAGTGGTACAACTTGCTATACGCAGACCACTGACTTCCCCGCTACCTACCTGCACCTGGACAAGTCTTCTCATCACAGCAGTGGTACAACTTGCTGTACGCAGACCACTGACTTCCCCGCTACCTACCTACACCTGGACAAGTCTTCCCATCACAGCAGTGGTACAACTTGCTATCCGCAGACCACTGACTCTCCCGTTACCTTCCTTCACCTGCTCACATCCACCCTGGTCTCCGTGGTTCTAACCTGCCTTTCCACTATAGATGCAAGTCGCTGACTCATCTACCAATATAGCTGCAAGTCACTGACTATCATCAACTCCATTGGCATCCTCTCTCCATCTGCTGTTATTTACGTTCCACTATTCACCCTACTGCCAGAGGACCGTTGTGCAAACTCCGCCCCTCTGGTAAGCATAGTCAACTGGTGAAATCCTGGGCAGAACTCCTAGTGTCCGTGACAGTAGTGCAATCCTTCATTAAATGTGGTACTTGTACTTCTCATTACCATCACATTGTCATTTTCAGTATTCATCTCTGTAGAACGTTTTTCACACTTCAACACAGTAAGAACACATCTGACACATAAGCCAATTACTATAAATACACCAAATATAAGGATAAGAAGCTTGCCTATACTAGCAATCATTTCCTGTACCCATTCCCCTAGACCTGAGAACCATTTTGCCGGGTTCAACCACGAAAACCATCCTGCTACCTTTTTTCCTATTTCATACAATGAAGAGTTATGGTTCTTCCGGAATTCCCATTTTAACTATAGGATTTCGTCAATCATCCAGTCAATTATTTCTTAAGGGTCATCTGTATTATTGGTGATTTACGTGCAACACTTAACACTAAATTGGGTAGCTGACATCACACAGTATCCACCAGTAATAGACGTAAGGTAATTTAACACCAACCTATGTTGTACTAGCTCCCTTTTATAAGCCTGTAGCTCAGTGTATTCCAAACTTTTTCAGTTCAAGGCACCCTTAGTGCCTCCATGATTTTTTTAAAAACACCCTTAAGCCAAAATAATTACCAAGTAGTCCCCCGCCTTGGTTACCACTGGCCCTGGTCGAGGCACCCTTGTGAGATCGCTTAGGCACCCCAGGGAGCCTAGGCACACAGTTTGGGAACCACTGCTGTAGCTCCTTACCCGTATATCTGAAGGTGTTATCATACATCTCACTCATATTATCAATAAATTTATCCAGGTATTGTATGTACTTAAAATTTAGAATTCCCAGAGCGATCCTGATAGGGTCTAATGCGACAAATAGTTCGGAATCCTGTAGTTTCAGTAATTAACTTTGTAACTACAGGTTCTTCACCTGGAATCATATTTTGTTTGCCACAGTATTCATACTGTATGTGTATTTATCGGGGTGTTGTCGTTCTATAAATATCTATCATTTCATCATGTGTTATAGTCATAACCTCAGGCACCAATCTACCTAGGAAACATATACCTTTGCAACACGGAGTTAACCCTGTGAAAGCCCTTCTCCCACAAATATAATACACATCATCTGGGAGAATATAAAGTACAGTACGATTAATGATAACATTGCATAAAGACTCGACAAAACTTCTCATGCCTAGTATCTCCATTTGTTCAAGGCAAGTTTTGGCATGTATGACATTCTGACAATAGCCCAAAGGAACTTTGCCAATTAATACCCTCTTATGTTTCTTGACATGCCCTCATCTATGATGTCCTTCAGTATTTCTGGTTATCGATATTCTAGCGAGTCTCTCATCAATACTGGTGTGGCAAGCTATTGTCTGATTATGTAGTTCAGCTTCCCAGTACTCAAGTTTCTTTGCATGTGAATTATTCAAGCACAACAAGGATCGATCTACTGAGTATTAATGAAGCTTTAGACTAGGGGACCTAGTGGTAATATATCTCCCTTCTATGGGCCTCTTTCCCCATAATTCAATGACCTCTGAGATGTTTATTGGGAATGGTACCAATCCTACATTGTTCTGTCCCTGAGGCACGTGAAAGCACACCCAGCATTCGGTTTGGTTTAAGACCTTACCCGCTAAAGAATGATAACCATCTAAGGGAATTACTATTGCACTGGCACCGCTGGATGCACCTCTCTTCAGTCACAGGGAGTCACAGTACTTGCAGATACAATATTCTTCAGACAATAGCCCCTCATACTGTCTCAGAGCTAAAGCGTTATCAGACCTTTTCAGTACCTCTGAATTGAATTTGGCAACAGGCTGTACCGAATGTTCTAACAGATTCTCCTCCAACTCTACCTCATCAGTATCTCTACTGGACCCAGTCTCTATCGTCTGACCCCCATCGCAAGAATAGAATGTCCTGGATATAATAAAAATTAGAAAAATTCTGGAAAATGAGTAGAAAAACTGCCACTCCATGCTGGGATAATAGTCTTTGCAACATCCTTGGCTCGGGTGTTAATAACTGCAGTCTTTAGGTCTCCCGGATCAGGTTCACGAGTGACAAATCTGAGGTGTCTTTCTCAGCTTTGTCTTGTAACTTCACCGGATTGTTGACTTTCCTGCAGTGGGTAGAATGGATCCAAGTGTCTCTCTCTGCTACTTTCAGAGATGTGGTGCTGGTCATCAACACTTGGTACGGGCCTTCCCATGGGTCTGTTAAACAACCTGAGCGTAAGAAATTGCGGATCATGACATATTCCCCAGGTTCAGCATTGCTAGTGTCTGGCATACCAGGTGACAGTATAGTGAGTTTCTGTTGCTGTTGTCTTAGCTGATTGCTCATCTTTAGGTATTGAACAGTCACTTCACTATTGCATTTTAAATCATCCCAAAAAGTATCTCAAAGATGGACAAATTAAGAGGAGGTCTGGTAGTGGTTCTGATGCTATGGAGAACTAGTGGCAAAGCTTCGGGCCACGCCAATCCAGTTTCACCTATTACCTTACTCAATTTGTACTTAATGGTACCGTTTACCCCAGTGAAAGTCAGTATATCGATGCTGACTACACCGACAACACTTACCACGACATCTGGAGTCCTGCTGGCTGCTTCCATGATAAGGATCAATCACGACTCTTCACTGAAGCGACTTCAATCAATCCCGAAGACAGAAGATGCCGGGTGCACTGGATGATGTTACTGACCTCGCCGACGCTGTTCACGCTGCTCTTAAGGGGTAATGTAACTATGGGGCCATGTAAAATGTACTTTAGAAAGGATTGTACATTGTACATGGCCCCATAGTTACATTACCCCCTTAAAAGCAGCGTGAACAGCATCGGTGAGGTCAGTAATGTCATCCAGTGCAGTTATGACTGACCTGGCCGCCCCTGTATCTACAAGAAAAATTTCTAATACACCAGATACATCAACTCTCATTGCGGGTTCTTCCTTAAGATTCTCAGTTAATTCTCATTCTCAGTTAATCTAACTGGTTGTAAAATACAGGTATGACCTAACCCGTTATGCTGGTTATTGTTTTCCCACAAAGCATTTGCTGCTATAATGTGCACGGGCAACTGATGGGAAACCTCTGAGGCTTGTGTATGTCTTCGTTGTGGGTATCTATGTGACTCTTTCCTAAGAGGTGTTATGAGCTGCAGTGGTGCCCCTAGCCGCTGCAACTCTCTGTGCCAACTGACGCGCCCGGCCATCTCCCTGACAACAGGGACATCACGTTCCGTATTCGCCCCGGCGGTTGCTAAGGCAATGGTCAGGACGCTTTCTTGTTTAGACGCTGTGACCCAGCATCAGGGACAGCTGGGCTCGTGCGCAATCTATGTATATTTAATTACACCCTCCTGAGGCTGATTATTAGCCCCTGAGTTCCCTGCATTTTGATTGGCCATTCTGTGTATATTAGGCAGTGAGGGTTTAGCCTCCCTCCCGATTATAGCATAATGTGTATCCAAGTTTGCTCCACCTCTCTTTTCCTGTGTATTTTTATATCCTGATTGATTTCATGATGTAACCCTTTGTGTGACTTCAGATCCTGCTTGAACTCCTGTGACTCTTGACCTTTTGCTAGTATTTGGACTATACATGTTTGCAGCCTGCCCTGACCGTTTGCCTGTCCTTTTGCTATCGTGTTTGCTTGTTACCCACAATCCGGCCTGTACCTGACACCTGACTCCAATATTCTGGTTAGCTTCTCCCTGCGCTGCGGAAATATAGATACGTTTTTACTACCTTTGAGCTTAAGTCCTGGGGCATCCAAGTACCTGCAAACAATATCAGTTCAACGGGAAAGGCGGCTGCTAAAGGTGAAGACCTCTGTTAGCCTGGTTCTTAAAGCTCATCTATAGCTGCAGTCCTAACAGATGGCCCAAATTTTCTATTGTCTCTCTGTTCCCCTCTATCTGTTCTTTCACTACAGTTCCTTGCTACATGTCACTTTTCAGGGCATTTGTAACACCTTAATGTCTCCTGTCATCTTTGTTCCCCATAATATGTATTGTGAGTCTGTGGTCGTGTATGTAGCCCTTCTAGCGCCTGGATACTTATCATCTGTGATTACCTCTCATTCTGTGCCTCTTTCTTTTTACCCATATCTATGTCATGTTCCTCAGCAGACTCCCTAAGGGTGTCTACTGTGATTCCCCTCCAATTAGGTAAAGAGGTTTGTACCCTGGTCTTTAGATTGCTCCGAAGGCCATCCATTAGTACTGTAAGAGCTAATTCCCTGAGATGCATGTCTTCTTTTATGACTGCTATCCCAGTGTATTTGTTAATTGTTGTCAGGGCTCTGGGAAAATAATCTGATGCAAGCTCACCATCCCTTTGCCTAATAGTGAAAATTTTGCTCCAGTTCACTACTACTGGTAAGTATACACCCAACTGTTATATGTTATATGTTTTATATTGCTTTGATTATCTTCAACAGTTAATGACTTATCTTCTGCCAATATGCAATGCCTAATAAACTTTTGCACGTCAGTATTAGGGGGAAGACAGGCCCTCAATACCACTCGCCAATCTTTATTAGTTGGCTCATAAACATTGCCCAAATCTTTAACAAATTTCTGACATTTGGCAAAGTCTTTCCTTGGGTATGGGAAATCAGTCATAATTGAATGCTTCTCAGACCTAGTCCATGGACAATGTATTATTACATGTTTTATGGAAACTACACTATCCTTGTCCGCCTTCCCATTATGAACTGCTATTGTACGGATTGGATGTAAGCCTACTAAATTACTACATTCAGGACTAATTGCTGGAATCACTTTTTCAATACAATGAATGTTCCCCCGCTTATTGGTTTCTCCCCCAATCTCACCAGTTTCAGCCACTGCCCCTGCTGATGGGACCACTCCCTTTCCTTGTCTACTTGGCACTTCTTGCATATTAATTGCATGAGCAATGGATGAAATAACAGTGGGTTTGTCATCTTCTTCAGAAACATTATCTTGCATACCACTCAATATGGGATATAAGTTACTTATGTTATTTTTAACATTTTTGGTATTGGCTGCACTCTTCCCCCATCTGCACATAGCGGCAGGGGTGCGTTTGCACTCGCTTCTTGTTTCTTCACAAAGCTACCTTCCACTGCCCATGCGCTCTCGTGCCACACACTACCTTCCTGGTGCCACAGCTTCAAACAGTCAGTGTGTTTAATTCTCAGTTTTAGTGACGTTATAAAACAGATTATATCTTTGAAAGTACTTAATACCTCTGGATAAAAACTACCAACCTTGGGAAAGGGTTTCACACATTCATCGGTCATCTTGACCCACTTATCACACTACGCCATTGCGTGCACACCATAATTCAAACTCATGATATACTTTGCCGAACCCTTAATTAACATGCACATCAGCTATCTCACATGTTTGTTTAGCACCTATGTGGAAACGGAATCCTCAATGCTTCGCAGTGTAAAATTCACGTTAGAAATTTGTGGTGGCTGTGGATGAATTCTGTAAGCTGCGTCCACTCACTTCTTCTCCACTGTGTACCACTAAACAATACATGTGATTGTCAGCGTATCTAGCGAGGCCCCTAACACAGTCACTTTCTACTGGGAGAATGGAAATATCAACACTTTACAGCACAGAACGATGTCCCGCCTTTCCAGTGAAGTTACCTGCTGAGTACTTTATAACTGGGAGCACTAAATATTTCAGCAATACCAGCCTTTCCAGCGAATTTGCTTCCACCATCAACAATTTCACAATCATGTGCGTATAAAACATGTGCAGTGCGATCACACAGCTCGCAGGTACTAATTACTTGCAGACTTTAGGATTACAATTGGGATTATGCCGAAAATCCTGTTTTCATATCACCGTATGCCATATATGCCAGAATATTAATTTTTATACCCTGTTTTGTCAACAGGACGTCTCAAAGGTCAATTTTTATACCCTTTTTCCTCAACAGAACCTTTGTTTTAACCTGTATTTTCACAGTCACACAATTCACATACACCTTTTTTCTGTACAGAAAAATACTTTCCCAAAAATTGTACAAAAAATAGAGAAATAGCGCTAGAATGCCAAAGATAAATACTGAATTGATTAATTGTATATCAAAAACCAGGGCAGAAAAACAATAGTGTTAATAAAAACAGATACAATTTATTATACATAAAATCAATATGGTCAATGCAGGCTACATGCACAAAAAACTTCCTATAGATAATGGCAGTGTATATGATATAAATCCTTTGAATCAAAATGAGACCTGTTTAACCCACTTGGGTATACGAGTAGAAAGTTTCATAGTTAGATGTCTGGAATCAACATCATATATATGATATATCCTTACTGATGTTATCAGCATTAAGTCTGTACGAATGGAGAAAGTTGTTACAGTCAAAACAGTTGTAATAATATGAATCCGATCCGAATAAACGAGCCCACTTGCAGTCCAGGAAAATAATGAGGTAGATGGTAAACACCGTAAGTACTCACGGTCTCCCTCGTATTCCTCGTTCTGTAGCTCTCCGGTCGTAGCTTCTCCGCAGCTCTCTGCTGTTGATGTGGTCTGAGATATGATGAGTGAACACAATCTGCCCGGGCAGAAAAAACGATGGTGATTGTTTGTTCCTCGTGTGTTCAATCGAATATACTATCCTCAGTAAGTGTAATGTTCCAGGTCCATAATGCCATTCAAAGATCAATATTGACTCAAGGAGTTATAATATAATATAACTAGCTAACGCGTTTTGTCTCTAGAATGAGACTTTTTCAAAGCCAAAAGATACATGATTGAATACGAGGGACACCGTGAGTACTTACGGTGTTTACCATCTACCTCATTATTTTCCTGGACTATAAGTGGGCTTTTTTATCTGGATCGGATTCCTATTATTACAACTGATTTGACTATAACAACTGACTCCATTTGTGCTAACTTAGTGCTGATATCATCAGTTGATTCCAGACATCTAACTATGATACCTTCTACTCGCATACCCATGTGTGTGAAACAGGTCTCATTTTGACTCAAAGGATTTATATCATATACACTGCCATTATCTATAGGAAGTTTTTTGTGCGTCTAGCCTGCATTGACAATATTGATTTTATGTATAATAAATTGTATCTGTTTTTATTAACACCATTGTTTTTCTGCCCTGGTTTTTGATATACAATTAATCAATTCAGTATTTATCTTTGCACTCTAGTGCTGTGTTTCTCTGTTTTTTGTGCGTCCCTTTTGGGGATTAGCAATTGGCACCTTTTTTCACAGCTGCTCTGTGCTTAGTACAGCCTAGTGCAGGATTTTTTTATTTTTTCCCAAATATTGATAATAATTTCTCAGAGGTTTTAACAATTCATTTCACTATAAAATACAACAGTAATATCTATCAATACAACCATTTAAACATCAATTTAAACAACTGTTTAAATCGCAAAATGACCTAGAAAACAAAACACTTTTTTTTTCTTGCCCCTAAGACCTCGCTAGCACCCCTTAGATTACACAAAGCGGATATTCATTTTGGCAACACTGGATGATAAAAGGTACAGAACTATTTGCTTTCTTATCTGTATATGACGTGTCTCCACCCTTTGTTGGCAAACCGAAATCCGTAGTTTTTGCGAATGCTTCAGTAATGTGACGTCGCTCCACGAGCCCCCAAATTGTAATGTACGCATGGTCGCTACCAATAAATATTGTCTGCTGTGTTTATTACAAGAGAGTCCCTATAGACAAACGCAATTAAATTAAATAGTGACAGTGTTGAATTCAAGCTTACACTTACCTGAAGGGGTTAACTTTGTTTTAGGCCCAACCAATGAATGACTGATGGGAGGGTCTTGTGTTCTTTATAGGTCTTCTCATTTCCTGGTTTGCCTCATTCTGCTTTGCATGATCCCTGGGAGAACACGCTTTAGAGGAGATAAGCTTTGTTTTATTTACTCTTATAATTGTTTTTTCTTTGTTCCTGTCCTGCCTCTTACCTGCCCTGTTTGTTCCTGTGCTTTGTGTATTTTCGTCTGCTTCCTATCCTTTTTATTTTTTTCTTTCATTTTTGTCTCCTTTCCGCCTGTCCCCTTTCCCCATCCTTTGTCCAGGCCACTCTTCCCTTCATTTGAACATGCCCTACCCTAAACGGGCTGTTCCACGCTCGGCAAGGCTGGGTGCCCCTCCCCCCTCCGATCATGGCCACCATTTTGGGCTGTCCCAGGGGTCCTCCGTTCCTGGTGACGCTGGCAGGGACATGCCCAGTGCCTCCCGCTATCCTAAGTGTTAATAACTGGTGGTGGCAGGAGAGGTCGTCGGGCATCCAGAGCTCGTGGTTCGGAATGAGTGGCCGGGGACCGCGCGCATGTGCAGATCACATGCTTCTGGGGTTGCAGGGAGAGCGTGCAATCTAGCTGCGAGGGGCACTTCATGCCCCATTAAGAGCAGGGATGGGGTTAACCCTTTAATATCCGCCCCCTTCCTCCTGATCACAGTAGGAATAGCAGGGGACAGGCATGGCCACCAGGGGGAGCACCTCAGCAAAGTATAGGGGGCACAGGGCTGCATCTGGTACAACAACTTCATGGAGCCCCCCTTATATTCGAGCATGGCAAATAGATTTGTGCTGCCGCACAGCTGTGTATGTGTTCATACAATTAGGGGCGTGTCTATGCATCATTGGGGCGTGGCTAGCAGGTGAAAAACCCTAGGCCACTCTCCTACAGAAAAAACCTGCATTGTTGTGCACTCCTGACTTTTCAGCCCCTTATGATCACACTGCGCCCTCCAGGCTACCTTTCCCCTCTTCACCTGGTCCTCCTTCATCACACTGTGCCATGATGCTCCCCCCCTTTTTCAATCACAATGTGCCATGCTGCTCCCTCCCCTTTTTCAATCACACTGTGCCATTCTCCCCCCCCCTTTTCAATCACACTGTGGCATGCTGTTTTCCCCCCTTTTTCAATCACAATGTGCCATACTGCTTCCCCCCCTTTTTCAATCACACTGTGCCATGCTGCTCCCCCCTTTTTTAATCACATTGTGCCATGCTGCTTCCCCCCTTTTTCAATCACACTGTGCCATGCTGCTTCCCCGCCATTTTTAAATCACACTGTGCCATGCTTCTTCCCCCCCTTTTTCAATCACACTGTGCCATGCTGCTTCCCTCCCTTTTTCAATCACACTGTGCCATACTGCTTCCCTACATTTTTCAATCACACTGTGCCATGCTGCTCCCCCCTCTTTTTCAATCACAATGTGCCATGCTGCTTCTCCCCCTTTTTCAATCACACTGTACCATGATGCTTACCCCCTTTTTCAATTACACTGTGTCATGCTGCTTCCCCCCCTTTCTAAATCACACTGTGCCATGCTGCTTCCCCCCTTTTTCAATCACACTGTGCCATGCTGTTTCCCCCCTTTTTCAGTCACACTGTGCCATGCTGTTACCCCCCTTTTTCAGTCACACTGCGCCATGCTACCCCCCTTTTTTCAATAACACTGTGCCTTGCTGCTTCTCCCCCCCTTTTCATCACACTGTGCCCCCCCATTTTTCCTCACACTGTGCTTTTTTGTTTTCCTCCCCTTGCCTGTGTTCCTTTACTTACCTTTGTATTGGCTTCTGTCATCTTTTTTCTTTTGTTTTCTTCTGTCTTCTTTCTTCTCTCTTCTCGCTTCTGTCTGGGTCCTCTCTGCGATGCTCCTCACTGAATGTCGGGTGTGACTTGATGACGCCACACCCAACATTCAGTGTGAATGGAGCAGGGAGGAGGAAGAAGGGACGCCGGCGCTGTGATCACGTGGGTATATGTTTTTTTGGTTTTCTTTTAACTACCCTGCTCCCCCACCAATGAACAAGGCCCAGTAACCCACCCCCCCGCCAAAAAAATAATTAAGAACACAAAAGGGAAAAAAATGTAGTTTAAAAAAAAAAACAAATTAAAAAAAACTACGGCAATGAGGGCAACAGGCTGGGCACCCTGGAATGCACAGGCCCGTTTAATTAGTACCCGCTACCCCCCCTCTCTCTGTGGCCCTGACAGGGCTAGCACTGCCATTAACCTCTCCTGTGCTGCTGAGGAGCACACATGTTACTAAAGTTCTTCATCCAGCACCCCATCAGCTGTTTTTCCCCCAAGCCCATTTTTAGCAAATAGTGACAGGGGCTCAGCATGGGGTGGGCAATTTTACGGCAACCCTTCTCAAGCATAGATCTCTCTACCAGGCATTTCATGGTCATGGCGGCCCAACCTCGGATAGCAGAGGTTTTTCCCCCAAAGAAGGCCACTTGCAAGGGCGGAGAGTGATAGGTATGATGCACAAGAATTGCTGCTACAAAGGGAGTTGTCAGTGAGGCATAGTGTAGTATAGACAGAATGAAGTATGTATATAAAGAGTTAACAATCTTGGCCTGTCCCTTACATTGGGCAGAACAGTCACCAAAAATTGGGATTGTCCCACTAGAATCACAACATTTCACAGACTGTACTGCTCTCTCCTACCTGTTCATGTCACTTTAACCACATGTGGCTGCTGATTTCTTTAGTTATGGCTTGTCTGGATCCTGGAATGTTGGGGGACCTATTTGGAAAAAAATGGTGTACATTTAGAAAATTACAACCAGCCCCGGCGTTAAAATCAATAGCGCTCACGAGTAATAATTAGGTCATCCTCCAGCCCCAACATTAAAATAATAGTATTACCATTTAATAAATGAACCTATTTCCCTCATTGCAAACAGCCCCAGCAATATATTAATAGTATTTACATGGGTGGGATACGGGTCGGCGGTGACGATAATACCGACACACAGCACACCTACAAGAAAAATACGATTGAATGAAAAAACGACAGGTATATTAACATACTTACCTTAAAAACGACTGTGCACATCTCCGATGGCAGCTGAAGGATGACAGGACCACCTTCCGACTGCCCAGCTCTCTGGAAGTACTGTGTGACGTCAGTGCGCCATTCATGCCTTTAAATTTAAAGCTGCAATGTCAGGACCCTGTTTAAACAGGGTCCCTGCAGGGTCACCGTCTCAGTGTATGCCCCAAAAGAGACCGGGAAACGCCACCTCATAGGTGATTGCAGGGAGGTCAGACTAGGATCCCCAGTCCTCTTCTCCCTGTCCCCAGAAAGAATCAGAATTTCTCATGCCCACTGTTCTTTTTTCCTCTGATGGTCCTCAACTTCTATCTGCCTTCTTGGTTCCGCGGGGAACTTCATATATTCCAGTTTGGTCTCGCAGCTCCGTTCGGGAACCTCACTGTTGCCTCAGCCACTGATACTCCACGCAGTAGATGGAAACAAAGTCTCTAATGGCTTTATCAACTGCATTACTATTCCCGTTCGGCTGATGGTAGGAGCTCTCCATTCGGAATGGATTAAATTACTGGTTCTCCCGCAATCCATTAACCCCATTATTCTGGGTCTACCCTGGCTAAGGACACATTCTCCTCAATTCGATTGGCATCAGGCTCAGGTAACTTCCTGGGGCTCTTCCTGTAAGTCATGTTGTTTGACTCCTGACGTTTGCAGCAACCCATTCATCTCCTGTTGGGCTATTTCCTCCTGTGATATCCTTCCCAAGGTCTGAATTCCTTGATGTTTTTAGCAAAGTGGTTGCGGAATCTCTACCCCCTCACCGCCCCATTTGCCCCATTGATCTTGACCCAGACAAGAGCATCCCTTGGGGGCAGGGTATTTCCTCTGTCCATACCCAAGTCCTAGGCTATGTTTCCGAATACGTCTCTGAGAACCTCAAACAAGGATTTATTCGTAAATCGTCTTCTCCTGCTGGCACAGGGTTTTCTTTGTGAAAAAGAAAGATGGATCCCTTAGACCATGCATTGACTATTGCAAACTCAATGCCATCTAGGTCATGAACGGGTATCCTCTAGCCCTCAACCCTGAGCTGTTTGATCATATCTGTGAAGCTCAAATCTTCACAAAATTGGTCCTCAGGGCCACTTACAACCTAATCAGGATTAGAAAAGGGGATGAATAGAAGACAGGGTTCAACACCAGACACGGCCACTGCGAGTACCTTGTAATGCGCTTTCGGCTATGTAATGCCCCAGCCGTATTTCATAATTTGTCAACGAGATCTTCTGAAATTTATTGTATCAGTCTGTGGTGGTCTATTTAGATGATATTCTGATATTTTCCCAGGATCTTTCTTCCCACCATGATCACGTGATAGAAGTGCTTCTTCATCTTCGGGAGAACCAATTATATTGCAAAATGGTGTCTGGTAAGTGTCTCTTTCTTCAACCCCAGGTACCCTTTTTGGGATACATTGTCTCTGAATCTGGCCTCAAAAATGGGCCGAGATAAAGTGAAGGCTATCCTTGACTGGCCCCAGGTGGCAGGGTTAAAAGCTACCCAACATTTTATTGGTTTCACTAATTACTATCCGCAATTAATTCAGGGATTTTCCACTCTTATTACTCCCATTACCTCTCTGACACGTAAGGGAGGTCAAGATAAATTGTGGTCTAATGAAGCAGTTTTGGCATGTAAAGCTATCAAAAAAGCTTTCTCTTTAGCTCCTATCTTGATTCAGCCTGATCTACTTAAACCTTTTTTCCTGGAGGTGTAGGGGCTGTCCTGTCCCAGAAGAGTTCCTCCGGTACCCACAGACTCTGTGGCTTCTTCTCTAAAAAATTATCTTCCTCCGAATCTAACTACGGTATTGGGGACAAGGAACTCCTAGCTATTAAACTTACATTGGAGGAATGGCGCTATCTATTGGAGGGAGCTCGCTTTTCACTTACCGTTTTCACTGATCATAAAAATCTCATCTATTTACAATCTGCTCAATATCTAAATTCCCGGCAGGCTCGATGGTCTTTATTCTTCAGTCGTGTCCAGCTCATTTTGACTTTCCAGTCCGGCTCCAAGAATTTCAGGGCAGATGCGCTTTCACGGTCCTTCAATCCCTCTGACTCTAAGACGTCTATGCCCGCTAAACCTATTATTAATCCTGAGAAAGTCTTGGCATTAACTCAATCTTTCATCAAGACACCCGGGCCGGACGCTCTTTTGTTACACCCGTTTACGCAGTAAATTGCTAAATTGGGCACATGGCTTGAAATTTGCAGGTCACGCTGGTGTTAACAAAACAGTGTAACTTCTCTCCCATTCTTACTGGTGGCTCTCCTTGATTCCTGATGTACGGAAGTTTATCCAGGCCTGTGAAGTATGTGCCAGACATAAAACTCCTAGACAATCTCCTGCGAGACTCCTACTTCTGCTCCCCATTGCTGAACATCCTTGGTCTAGCATTAGTATGGATTTTTTTTCACGGACCTCCCAAGCAGCCTTGGTCACACTTGTATATGGGTAGTTGTTGACGATTTTCCAAATTCGCTCATTTTGTTTCTCTTAAGGGTCTACCTTCTGCTTCTGAGTTAGCATCTTTGTTTATTCTCCACATTTTCTGTCTGCATGGAGGCCCTCTGGAGATCATCTCTGATCGTGGGGTACAGTTTGTTTCTAGTATTTGGAGGGCCTTCTGCAAACTCCTATGAATCAATTTAAAATTCTCCTCCGGATACCATCCCCAGACGAATGGTCAAACTGAGCGGGTCAACCAGGATTTGGAGTCTTACATTCGATGCTTTTGTTCCGAACAGCAATCTACATGGAGTAAAGTGCCCCCTTAGGCAGAATTCTCCCACAATAATCACTTGCATCAATCCACATGTATGTCCCCTTTCTTCATTATATTTGGGAGACACCCGATTCTGCCTACGTTCTCAGACTTACCTGACTCCACGGTACTGGTAGCTCAAGATTTAGTTCACGACTTTTCCACAATGTGGCCTCAGGTACAAATCATGTTACAACACTTTCTGGATCATTACAAACACTTTGCGGATTGCCATCGAAAAAACATCCCTGCACTTCACATTGGGGATAAAGTGTGGCTTTCTACTTGAAACCTTAAACTCAAACTGCTTTCCATGAAATTTGCACCTCATTACATCGGACCTTATCTTGTTATTCAAGCCCTGAACTCCGTTACCTACAACTCTGGTTACCTCCCTCCCTTCGAGTACATAACTCTTTTCATATTTCTCTGCTTAAACCTCTAGTCATCAATGAATTTTCCAAAAGAACACCTCCTCCTCCTCCCGTCAGGACCACGACTGGGGATGAGTTTGAAGTAGAACGCATTCTAAAAAAGCTAATATTTTGTTGTAAACCACAGTCTTTAGTTCACTGCAAGGGCTACGGACCTGAGGAGAGATCCTGGGTCAACAAGAAAGATCTTCATGCCCCTCGTCTTATGGCCCAGTTTCTGAGAGAGGAGGCCTCAAGTCTGGGAAGAGAGGAGGGGGGTACTGTCAGGCGCCGTCCCCGCACTGTGTGTGGGTGCTGGGGACGGATGCCTTCCTCTCGTGGACGCTTCTGTTCTGTGCATGTCGGCGGTCAGGTGCATCTGACCACCAAAATCATTCCCTACCTATCAGGGGTCATGTTAGGGTTTACCTGGCACCTCCTTCCTTCTGTCTGTGCAAGAGTATTGGTTTCACCTACTCCAGCGTGCATTATCCTGCTCCCTTGCTCCTATTATTGTCTATTGGTTCCTGACTCCCGGCTTGTTCCTGACCATTCTCTGTCCTGCAATTTGGCTCCATTGTTATCTGGATTCCGACCTCTGGCTCACTTCTGACCTTCCCAATGTATCACCCTTGTGTACTGCGCTATCGTTTGGCATCCGACCCGGACTGTACGACCATTCCTGTTCTCTCCCGCTGCACTGTTAACTAGCTTGGAGAACCCCGATCTGCTCACCTCACGCAGCCAAGCCCATACCTCCTTGCGGGGGGTCTCTGGTGAATATCGGGGGTGCGTTAGACTCTGCGCCTCACTGTCCAGTGGTGTCAATATCAGTCAGTGGCAATCTCAAAAGTCATTATCGTGACCTAGACACTCACACATCGGGCAGGACATTGATTCAATAAATCCCGACACTCACTTTAGTTCCCAATATAACCAGGTGTCTGAGCGTGTTTTTGACTGTCACCACGGCAGTGTTGATGACCCATCTCAGTGGCCTTTTCCGCCAGCAGATTTCCACGGCTCACCCTGTCGCCAAATTAGTGCTACCTATTCTCAGTCCATTATTACCCCTAGAAGAAGAAGAGGGAGGGGCCCGGTTTGGACAGATATGAACCATATCCCATCATTGTGGCACGCAGTAGGTCTGTCGCCTCATCCACATTTGTTTCAACCAGATTACCCGCACTCAAAGTGACACTTTTAAGGAATGTCAGCTCTGGCCTGGCAGAATCTAGCATATTTTTATTTTCAGTTTTGCAAAGCCAACATCCTCCTGCTGTGTGCGCAGAGAAGCAGGGAGCAGCATCAAGCATTCCTCAGCTGCGTGAAAAGCTCAAGCGCTACCAGCAGTTGTGGAGACAGTGGGGGAGTGGGCGAATGTCGGTGAGCCAGCTGCAGGCACAATGTCCGAGGTCAATGTGCACAGGCCAGTAGGTGCACATTGACCTCGACCTCCATCGACCTCCTATTACATGCAAATGTTGTGACACTAGCCTGCCTGTTTCAACCACTAGCGAGTATTACGCCGGGTCTGATCAAAGGCAGTGTAAACTGATTACAGTCCTTCAGACGTAACTGATTGGGAAACAGGCCAGCAAGCCCCAACAGGGGCTAGGCCCAGATATAGTTTTGAGGTCTGGGGATTTAGGGCGAGTGGAGAATGAAGCTTTGAACAGTGGCATTAGGCCAAGTGCCGGAGACAAAATTAAGAGGGGAATTTACGTATATATGTTCACCCTTACAGATGAAGGCAGGAAGGGTTTTGCAGCAGCTTGTGAGAAAGATGGCATAGGAGAGTAGAGTTATAGGTCATTCCCTAGGTGGGTTAACGGTTTCTGTGTATTCACAGCCATTTACACTGAATTTAGGCCAGAGGAGCATATAGAGGTTTGGAGGATTTACATTTGATCAGTTATTTGGAGAGCATATGATGAGATATTTAGGAAGAAAATGACCGGTTGAGCTAGGCTCCCAATTGGATTTAAGGATATCAATACTTGGATGGACCTGATGAGGCCCAGTAGTCAAGTTCAGGAGTTGATCAACACTAGGCGGTTTCCCGGGGTGGGGAGGGCGCAACCACCCCTCCTCACCAAAGGAAAGTGCTTTGCATTTAACTCCGGTGTCTGTCAAAGGGGCTCAACATGTAAGTACAGACACGTCTGCTCAACCAGCAGCGGACACCATTCTGCATCGGAATGCAACAGATTTAAGTCAGGCGGAAGTAGGGGATGAGGAACTATACCAGCAACTCCTGGTCAAAGCCAAGTCCCCAATTAAATTAGACGAATTGGATAGGTGGCTTAACCTGTATAGTGACACAAGTTCTGCAAACCTGATTAGAGAGGGTTTCAATATCAGTTTTAAAATCCCGGTTTTAAGAATCTTGAAGCACGCAATGCCCCGTAATCTTAAATCGGCCTTCACATATCCAGAGGTCCTGGATGAGAAAATAGCTAAAGAGGTCCGGCCAGGGCCATTGTTAGGTCCATTTAACCGCTTACCTATTCCCAATTAAGTTGTGACCCCGATAGGGGTGGTCCCCAAGAAAGCAGAGGGTAAGTTTAGACTTATTCAGCATCTGTCATACCCAGCGGGCGAATCAGTTAACATAGTAACATAGTAACATAGTTGATGAGGTTGAAAAAAGACACCAGTCCATCAAGTTCAACCTATTTTGGATCTTCTGCGATCCTGCACTTATATTTGAAATTAATCCAGAGTAGGCAACCGCCCATCTGTTTCAATTTTGAAAATCCCCCCAGACTCAATATTGCAATCCAATTTTTACCCTATATCCACTACTATCCTTTATTTTAAATTAACGGTCGTATCCCTGGATACACCTTTCCGCTAAAAATTTGTCTAACCCTTTCTTAAACATATCTATTGAATCTGCCATCACAACCTTCCCTGGCAATGAATTCCATATCTTGACTGCCCTTACTGTAAAGAACCCCTTCCTTTGCTGGTTGTGAAATTTCCTCTCCTCTAACCTTAGGGGATGACCACGTGTCCTGTGTATGGTCCTTGGGGTAAAAAGTTCCCATGAAAGCTCTCTGTATTGACCCCTAATGTATTTGTACATAGTAATCATATCTCCCCTTAGACGCCTCTTTTCTAAAGTAAACATGCCTAAACTGGCTATCCTTTCCTCATAACTTAATGACTTCATACCCTTTATCAATTTTGTCGCCCTTCTCTGAACCCTTTCTAGTTCCAAATTATCTTTTTTATAGAGTGGTGCCCAGAACTGTACTGCATATTCAAGATGAGGTCTTACCAACGATTTATACAGTGGCAAAATTACACTGTCTTCCTTTGCATCTATGCCCCTTTTTATGCATGCCAATACTTTGTTTGCCCTTGCAGCTGCTGCTTGACATTGAGCACTATTGCTAAGTCTACTGTCTACGAGCACTCCCAAATCCTTTTCCATTATAGATTCTCCCAAATTAATTCCATTTAATTTATAGATTGCGTTCTTGTTTTTGATGCCTGAATGCATAACCTTACATTTATCTGTGTTAAACCTCATATTCCATTTGGCCGCCCAATCCTCCAGTTTATTTAAGTCCCTCTGTAGAGAAGCTACATCTTGCTCTGATTTTATTACCTTACAGAGTTTAGTGTCATCTGCAAAAATAGAAACTTTACTCTCTAAACTATCACCAAGGCCATTAATAAATATATTAAAAAGGAGTGGTCCCAGCACGGAACCTTGAGGTACTCCACTTAAGACCTTTGACCAATTAGAAAATGTTCCATTTATCACAACTCTCTGTTCCCTATTCTCTAACCAGTTTTCGATCCAAGTACAAATTTTGATTTCTAGACCCAGTTCCCTTATTTTGTAAACCAACCTCTTGTGTGGCACTGTATCAAAGGCCTTTGCAAAATCTAAGTAGACCACATCTACTGTCCTGCCCTGGTCTAAGTTCCCACTAACTTCCTCGTAGAAACTAATTAGATTAGTTTGACATGACCTATCCCTCACAAATCCATGTTGATCCCCACTAATAATTTTATTGCGTACCAAGTAATCCTGAATGCTGTCCCTTAAAATACCTTCCAGTAGTTTCCCCACTATTGATGTCAGGCTTACAGGTCTATAATTCTCTGGTTGTGATCTCGTCCCCTTTTTAAACAACGGCACCACATCTGCTATTCGCCAATCCCTTGGTACTGAGCCTGATGAGATTGAATCTCTGAAAATTAAGAATAGCGGTCAAGCTATTTCCGAGTTTAACTGCATAAGGACCCTTGGGTGTATGCCATCTGGACCTGGAGCTTCATTTATCTTAATATTCTTCAGTCGCCTTTGGACTTCTTCCTGTGACAACCAAGTATTAATTAATGGCATGGTTTCATTTCCATTTTTATGTATTACTCCTGCCATTTGTTGCTCTCTGGTAAATATTGAAGAAAAGAACGTGTTTAATATCTCTGCTTTTTCCTTAGTATCATTTATCAATTTACCCATCTCACTTCTTAGGGGTCCTATATTATCTTTTTTAATCCTTTTGCCATTTATATACTTAAAAAACTTTTTGGGGTTTGTGTTACTTTCTTTTGCAACGTGCCTTTCATTTTCTAATTTAGCCAATCTAATTTCCTTTTTGCATGTTTTATTACATTCCTTGTACCTACGGAAGGACTCCTCTGACCCTTCAGACTTAAACAATTTAAATGCACGCTTCTTCCTTTGCATTTCTTCCCTTACCTTTTTATTTAGCCACATTGGTTTAGACTTAATTCTTTTACAATTATTTCCCATAGGAATGAACTTATACGTGTATGTTTCCAACAACATTTTAAAGACAGCCCACATTTCTTCCGTATTTTTTCCTTCAAAGGCTTTGTCCCAGTCTATGCTCTTTATAGACTCCTTTAGCATATTAAAATTTGCCTTTTTAAAGTTTAAAGTCCTAGTTGATCCCTTATACTGTTGTTTCTGGAAACTAATTTCAAATGAGACCATATTATGATCACTGTTTCCCAAGTGCTCCTTTACTTGAATATTTGATATTACGTCTACATTGTTTGTTATTACTAGGTCCAGTATAGTCCGGTTCCTAGTTGGTTCCTCAACTAATTGGGACATGTAATGGTCTTTTAGTGTGCTCAGAAACCTATTTCCCCTAGCTGTACCGCAGGTCTCAGTACTCCAATCAATGTCCGGATAATTAAAATCCCCCATAATTAAAATTTGACCTAGTTGTGTAGCCTTTTCAATTTGCTGTAGAAGTTGGGCTTCCTCAATCGTACTAATATCTGGCGGTTTATAGCATATCCCTATCAGAAACTTCTCGGAACTTTTTCCTCCGCTGGATATTTTCACCCACAATGCCTCTATATTATCACCAATATTCTCGTATATAACTTCCTGAATACTTGGTTTTAATTCTGGCTTAATATAAAGACATACTCCTCCTCCCCTTTTATTTACCCTATCCCTCCTGAAGAGAGAATAGCCTTCCAAGTTGACTGCCCAGTCATGTGTATCATCCCACCAGGTCTCAGTAATACCTATAATATCATACTGCTCATTCATTGCTACTAGTTCTAACTCCCCCATTTTACCTGTCAGGCTTCTTGCATTTGCAAGCATACACTTAAGTCTATTGCCTCCCTTAGGTATTTCTTTTTGCTTTAAAAAGGGCCGCTCCTTATCGACTATGCTTCCCTTTCCCCCCTCTCCACCCCCTTTACTCTTGTTAAATTCCTCCTTACTACTCTCAATGTCTATCCCATAAATACTTGCTTGCCCCTCCCCCCCGGAGCCTAGTTTAAAATCTCCTCCAACCTTCTAACCATCCTCTCCCCTAGCACTGCAGCCCCCTCCTCATTCAGGTGCAATCCATCACGACAATAAAGATGGCAACTGACCGAGAAATCAGCCCAGTGCTCTAAGAATCCAAAACCCTCCTTCCTACACCAATCTTTTAGCCACGCATTAACCTCCCTAATCTCCCGCTGCCTCCCTGGACTAGCGCGTGGCACAGGTAGTATTTCTGAAAATACTACCTTGGATGTCCTTGCCTTCAGTTTGCGACCTATGTCCCTGAAATCATTCTTTAGGACACCCCTTCTTCCTCTAACTCGGTCATTGGTGCCAACATGCACCAAAACCGCTGGGTCATTCCCAGCCCCTCCCAACAATCTGTCCACCCGATCCGCAATATGCCGAGCCCGAGCACCCGGGAGACAACACACTGTTCGGCATGCACGGTCCCGGTAACAGATTGTCCTATCTACCTTCCTAATAATTGAATCCCCTACCACCACAATCTGCCTGGGTCCCTGAGTAACTTTGGTCCCCTCTGTGCTGGAGAGACCATTCCCCTGGTTGCTAGAGGAAGCAGTGTCATCCAACTCTACCAATTCTGAACTGCCTTCCACAGTATCTTCATCCAATCTGGCAAATCTGCTGGGATTGCCTAGCTCAGAACGATGCTATTGATCCCGCAGTTATCGCTGTTCAGTACCAATCCTTTGAGTATGCCCTTTCTCTGGTGCAGGAGTATAGTAAAGGGGTCCTAATGGCTAAAATTGACATAGAGTCAGATTTTCGCCTGTTACCTCTCTATCCTGAATCGTTCCAGTTTATAGGTTTTAGACACCGCAGTGGGTTCTACGTAAACCGTTGTTTATCCATGGGCTGCTCAATATCATGTGCTTTGTTTGAGAAGTTTAGCAGCTTTCTCCACTGGTGCATTTAGGTGCTTGAACTGGTCATAGGGGAATAGCTCACTATCTAGATGATTTTTTGATTATAGACCAGGATAATTCCCCCACATGCTTAGATACATTGCAAATGGCACAGGCCCTATTCACAGTCATAGGTGTTCCTATTGCACACGACAAAATGAAAGGTCCCACACAATGCTAATCGTTCCTGGGCATAGAAATAGACTCTGCAGCAGGTTGTTGTAGGCTCCTGGAAGAGAAGCTAAAAAAATTAACATACCATTTTAGCAACACTTAGGGCTCCCTCTTGTTCCTGTCTCTACTAGGCCTTTTTAATTTTGCATACAGGGTTATTCCTAACGGCCGAGTATTTTGTCGGAAGATGCAACGAGCCACAGTGGGCAGGTATAGGCCACAACCGGCGGTTCACTAGAGATAAAGGATGATCTTCTAGTATGACTGAGATTTTTGAGGGATTTTAACGGGGAAAGAATATGGCCCAACCCTCCAATCGATAATTTTACACTTAATTTGTTTACGGACGCTTCAGACGCTCATGGCTTTGGTGCATATTTAAATGGGCAGTGGTGCACCGAGCCTTGGCTGGAACTCTGGCACAAGAGCAGATTAGTTAAAAACCTTATGGTTCTGAGCTATTTCCCATTATAGTGGCCGTTGAACTGTGGACTGTTTCCTTAAGAGGCTGACATGTAGTTTTTTGGTGTGATAACTTGGGGGTAGTTCAGTCCATAAACAAACAAAGTGCGACTTCTCCCCAGGCCATATCTCTGTTACATCATCTCATTCTATGCTGCCTAGAGCATGAAATCACATTTAAAGCCCGCCATGTCCCGGGGGTCAATAATGACATAGCTGATGTGCTATCTCGCTTTCAGTGGCGTAGATTCAAAGAGTTAGCCCCACAGGCCAACAACATTCCCTGTCCCTCTTGTGTTTGGCAGATCATCACTCCGGCATAAAGGGACTGGTGGAATTTGGGCTAGCAAAATCCACTTTACATGCTTACCGAGCAGCTTAGCACCAGTGGACCCAAATCAGCAGCTCCAGGGACACGTCAGAGGCAGGTCTGAGGAACGCGGTCATAGAATTTATGTGGCAGAACTTCAACGACGGGGCCTCCAAAGCGAGTATGTCCGCTACGCTGGCTGGTATTTCATTTATAGCACGACTTCATGGCACTGTTGATGTTACCAACGGGTTTATCATATCAAAGGCGCTTAAGGGCTGGAACCATATAACAGTGAACTAGTTACAAAATGAATGCGTGTGTATAAATATATTTATTTATATTCGCTAGCTTAATTGTGTTAGTAGCCCTTGCACGCAATAGCGTACCATTCGCAATTTCACAGAAAACCAATACAATCAATGTTTATTAATTTGAAACGACCTCATCCAATCATTTGGCTTTCACCTTGGTAACCTGTAAACTTAAAGGAGAGTTTAACACTGACCTGGCCGGCCCTGTATGTACAAGAAAAGTTTGTTTTGCACCAAATACATCAGCTCTCACTTTTGGGTTCTTCCTTAAGATTTTCAGTCAACCTAACTGGTTGTATGATACAGGTATGACCTAAGTCCTAGTAATGACTATTGTTCCCTTGCAAAGCATTTGCTGCTATAATGTGAGCGGGTAACTGATGTGGAACTTCAGAAGCTTGTGTATCTCTTCTTTGTTGGTATCTATATGATTCTCTTCTGGGTGGCCCAAATTATCTAATTTTCCTATATTCCCCTCTAGCTATTATTTCTACACAGTTCTTTCTTACATGTCCCTCTTTAAAACATCTCAAACACCTCAATGTCTTCTGTCATTTTCATTCCGTATAATATGTGTTGTGGATCTGTGATCGTGTATGTACTCCTTCTAATGCTTGGGTACTCACCATTATTAACCTCTCACTCTGTACCTCCTTCCATTTGCCTATATTCTTATAGTGTTCTACAGCAGATTACCTAAGGCCATCTACTGTGATCCCTCTCCAGTTGGGTAATGAGGCTTTTACCCTGGTTTTTAAAATTTCCTTTGGTCCATCCATTAATACTGAAAGCTACTTCCCTGTGATGTATATCATCTTTTATATCTGATAACCCAATGTATTTAGTCATTGCTGCCAGGGCTATGGAAAATAATCTACTGCAGATTCACTATCCTTTTGACTAATAGTAAAAATTTTGCTTCAGTCCACTACTACTGGAAAATATATACCCAATTGGACAGTTATATGTTTTATATTTGCTTTATTATCTTCATCTGTTAAGGAATTATCTTCCTCTAAATGACAAGCCTTAATAAGTATTTGTATGTCAATATTAGGTTTGTGAGTATTACCGAAATTTGTAACAAATTTCTGACATTTGGCAAAATCTTTATTTGGATCTGGGAAATCAGAGATGATTGAACGTAATTCAGATCTAGTCCATGGACAATGCATTGCTATATGTTTTATGGGAATTACATCGTCTTTGTCCACTTTCCCATTAGGAATTGCTATTGTACAGACTGGATATAATTCCACTAAATCACAAGATTCAGGACTAATTGCTGGAAGCACTGTTTCAGTACAATGGATATTCCAACTCCTATTGGTTTCTACATCAGTCTCATTGGTTTCAGCCACTGACCCTGTAGGTGGGACTGCTCCCCCTTTCCTTGCCTATGTGGAAGTTCCTGTAAATTAATGACTGAAACAAAATTGGCTTCATCATCTTCCTCTGAAACACTACCTTTTATATCATTCAGTATGGGATATAAGTTACATTTGTTATTTTTATTATTTTTTGTATCGGTTATACTTTTCCCACCATGGTGGCGGGGGTGCGCTGGCATTCGCTTCCCTTAGTTTTGGATGCTACCTTCCACTGTGCGTGCTCTCTCATGCCACATATTCCCCTCCTGTTGCCACAGTTTTAAACAGTCAATGTGTTTAATCCTCAGTTTTAGTGATTTTAACTAACAAATTGTATCTCTAACTATACTCAATACCTCTGGATCAAAACTACCAAGTTTAGGAAAAGGTTTCACACATTCAGCAGTCATATTTACCCATTTTTCACAGTACGCCGTTGGGTACGCACCATATTTCATACTCATTATATACTTCGCTGACCCTATCGCCCTAGTTTAACTTGTACTTCAGTTACATCGGCCATGTCACACGTTTGTTTAGTGCCCATTTGGAAACAGAATCCTCAATGCTTCGCAGCGCAAAACTCCTGTTAGAGATTTTCGTTGGCTGTTAATGAATTATATAAGCTGCATTCACTCACTTCTTCTCAACTGGGTACAACTTAACAATTCATGCAATGCCAAGCGTACACAGTTAGAACCCTAAAACAGTCAATTTAAACTGGGAGAATGGGAATATCAGCATTTAACACCCGTGTGAAAACAGAATCCTCAATTATATGTAGCACAAGACAATACCCTGCCATTCCAGTGAAGTTCCTGTTGTGTACTTTAGAACTGGGAGCATTAAATATTGAACTTAACAATACCAGCCTTTCCAGCGAATTTACTCCTACCATCCACAATTAACATTCACGGTTGTTTAGGCAACATGTGTGGTCCAGGAAGGACACCGTTTTTTACCCAGTGCGACCTCGCGGAAAGCCTCTGAAGCCGCAAAGTACACATACCTTCAGCGTTCAACAGTGGTTCACAGTGGATTCACTCACAGATAGACTGAACCTCCATATTTGGCCTTTCCTCTAATCACAGAGTAAGAGTAGCCAGTTAGTGTGCGGGGGGATGAGTTTACTACCAGAATTTGAAACCTGTCCGCTCCGCTGCACACACTCTTCAAAAGATATAAACATTATCTATAACTATGGTATATATCTGTTGATAGCCCTACATATTAGCCAAATTTGACTGTATTTTGTGCTTCTAAATATACCCAGACCATAACTAAAATAAGAGCAGCAGATACAGTTTTTCTGATTGGAGAGCGCTCCCTTTGATATCTGTTTATATCAGATTCCCGCTGGTGAAATAGGGATTAATATAATACAAAACACAATACATTTCTTATGACCTGAAACATAAATATAAGTAATGTAGGTTTACCTTTGTGTAAAAAGTCTGTAAATTATTTTATATGAATGATTAAAGAATTTGAATTGGAAACTATATTGAAAATGATTTATTTACAAATGTGAGTGCGAATAGTGTTGCTGAATTGCACACAACCTGCGGGGTCCCGACATTGCAGCTTTAAATGAACAGTTATCTAGGTCACACTGTGACGTGGAACTCAACTGCCAGATTATTATTTTTACACTTATTTTTGTTTTGTTTTTTTATTTTTATACTTATTTTTGTTTTATTCTTATTTTTATACAGATTTTTGCTTTATTCTTATTTTTATACTTATTTTTGTTTTATTCCTATTTTTATACTTATTTTTATACATATTCTTGTTTTTATGCTTATTTTTATTCTTGGTCTTATTTTTCTATGTATTTTTATTCCCATTCTTATTTTTATACCTATTTTTGTTTTATTCTTATTTTTATACTTATTTTTATACTTATTCTTATTTTTATACTTATTTTTGTTTTATTCTTATTTTTATATTTATTTTTATACTTATTTTTATTTTTATACTTATTTTAGTTTTTTCCTAATTTTATACTTATTTTTATACTTATTCTTATTTTTGTTTTATACTTATTTTTGTTTTATTCTTATTTTTATACTTATTAATACTTATTCTTATTTTTATACTTATTTTTATACTTATTTTTGTTTTATTCTTATTTTTATTTCATTCTTATTTTTATATTTATTTTTTTTGTTCTTATTTTTATACTTATTTTTATACTTGTTTTTTTATTCTTATTTTTATACTTCTTCTTATTTTTATACTTATTTTTGTTTTTTCCTAATTTTATATTTATTTTTATACTTATTCTTATTTTTATATATATTTTTATACTTATTCTTATTTTTACACTTATTTTTGTTTTGTTCTTATTTTTATACTTATTTTTGTTTTATTCTTTGTATACAGATTTTTGCTTTATTCTTTTTTTCACACTTATTTTTGTTTTGTTCTTATTTTTATACTTATTTTTGTTTTATTCTTTGTATACAGATTTTTGCTTTATTCTTATGTTTATACTTATTTTTGTTGTATTCCTATTTTTATACTTATTTTTATACTTATTTTTGTTTTTATACCTATTTTTAGACTTATTCTTAATTTTTTAACTTATTTTTGTTTTTTTTCTTATTTTTATACTTATTCTTTTTTTATAATTATTTTTATTCTTATATTTGTTTTATTCTTATTTTTATAATTATTCTTATTTTTATACTTATTTTTATACTTCTTATTTTTACACTTATTTTTGTTTTGTTCTTATTTTTATATATATTTTTGTTTTATTCTTATTTTTATACTTATTTTTGTTTTATTCTTATTTTTATACCTATTATTAATACTTATTCTTATTTTTATACTTATTTTTATACTTATTTTTGTTTTATTCTTATTTTTATACTTATTTTTTTATTCTTATTTTTATACTTATTCTTATTTTTATACTTATTTTTGTTTTTCCTAATTTTTTAGTTATTTTTATACTTATTTTTTTATGCTTATTTTTATATTTATTTTTATACTTATTCTTATTTTTATACTGATTTTTGTTTTATTCTTATTTTTTATAATTATTTTTGTTTTATTTTTATTTTTATACTTATTTTTACACTTTTTTTTATTCTTATTTTTATACTTATTTTTATACTTATTCTTATTTTTATACTTGTTTTTATTTTATTCTTATTTTTATACTTATTTTTATACTTATTATTATTTTTATACTTATTTTTGTTTTATACTTATTTTTATACTTATTTTTGTTTTATTCTTATTTTTATACTTATTAATATTTATTCTTATTTTTATACTTATTTTTATACTTATTTTTATTTTATTCTTTTTTTTATTTTATTCCTATTTTTATACTTATTTTAGTTTTGTTCTTATTTTTATACTTATTTTTATAATTATTTTTTTATTCTTATTTTTATACTTCTTCTTATTTTTATACTTATTTTTGTTTTTTCCTAATTTTATACTTATTTTTATACTTATTCTTATTTTTATACATATTTTTATACTTATTCTTATTTTTACACTTATTTTTGTTTTGTTCTTATTTTTATACTTATTTTTGTTTTATTCTTATTTGTATACTTATTTTTGTTTTGTTCTTATTTTTATACTTATTTTTAATAGTTATTCTTATTTTTATACTTATTTTTATACATATTTTTGTTTTATTCTTATTTTTATCCTTATTTTTATACTTTTTTTTATTCTTATTTTTATACCTATTTTTATACTTATTCTTATTTTTATACTTGTTTTTATTTTATTCTTATTTTTATACTGATTTTTTTATCTTATTTTTCATCTTATTATTATACTTATTTTTTATCTTATTTTTTATCTTATTTTTTATCTTATTTTTATTCTTATTTTTTATCTTATTTTTCATCTTATTATTATATTTATTTTTTAATCTTATTTTTCACCTTATTTTTATTCTTATTTTTCATCTTCTTTTTTTCTTTTTTTCATTTTATTTTTCATCTTATTTTTATTCTTATTTTTTATCTTATTTTTCATCTTATTTTAAACTTATTATTATACTTATTTTTTCATCTTATTTTTATACTTATTTTTTTATCTTATTTTTTATCTTATTATTCTTATTTTTTTATCTTATTTTTCATCTTTTTTTATCTTATTTTTCATCTTATTTTTATACTTATTTTTTCATCTTATTTTTCATCTTATTTTTATTAAATTTTTTTTAACTTATTTTTTATTTTATTTTTCATCTTATTTTTATACTTTTTTTTATTTTACTTTTCATCTTAATTTTTAACTTATTTTTCATCTTATTTTTATTCTTTTTTTTATCTTATTTTTTATCTTATTTTATATATATTTTTCATCTTATTATTATACAAATTTTTTCATCTTATTTTTATACTTATTTTTTTTATCTTATATTTTATCTTATTATACTTATTTTTTTATCTTATTTTTCATCTTTTTTTTTATCTTATTTTTCATCTTACTTTTTATCTTATTTTTATATTTATTTTTTATTTTTTTTTATCTTATTTTCATACTTATTTTTAATCTTATTTTTATACTTATTTTTCATCTTATTTTTATTCTTATTTTTTTATCTTTTTTTTTATTTTTTATCTTATTTTATACTGAATTTTTATCTTATTTTTTATCTTATTATTATATTCATTTTTTCATCTTATTTTTCATCTTATTTTTTTATCTTATTTTTATACTTATTTTTAATCTTATTTTTATACTTATTTTTATAATTATTTTTCATCTTATTTTTATTCTTATTTTTTTATCTTTTTTTTTTATTTTTTATCTTATTTTATACTGAATTTTTATCTTATTTTTCATCTTATTATTATATTTATTTATTCATCTTATTTTTCATCTTATTATTATTTCTTATTTTTTATCTTATTTTGTATCTTATTTTTATACTTATTTTTCATCTTATTTTTCATCTTATTATTATATTTATTTTTTTATCTTATTTTTAATTTTATTATTATACTTATTTTTTATCTTATTTTTCATCTTACTTTTTATCTTATTTTTATACTTATTTTTTATCTAAATTTTTCTCTTATTATTATACTTATATTTTATCTTATTTTTCATCTTATTTTATACTTATTTTTTATCTTATTTTTTATCTCATTCTTTTATCTTATTTTTATACTTATTTTTCATCTTATTTTTTATACTTATTTTTTATCTTATTTTTCATCTTACTTTTTATCTTATTTTTATACTTATTTTTTATCTAAATTTTTCTCTTATTATTATACTTATATTTTATCTTATTTTTCATCTTATTTTATACTTATTTTTTATCTTATTTTTTATCTCATTCTTTTATCTTATTTTTATACTTATTTTTTATCTTATTTTTTATACTTATTTTTTATCTTATTTTTATACTTATTTCTCATCTTATTATTATACTAATTTTTTCATCTTATTTTTATACTTATTTTTTATCTTACTTTTTATCTTATTTTTATACTTATTTTTTATCTAAATTTTTCTCTTATTATTATACTTATATTTTATCTTATTTTTCATCTTATTTTATACTTATTTTTTATTTTATTTTTTTATCTCATTCTTTTATCTTATTTTTATACTTATTTTTTATCTTATTTTTCATCTTACTTTTTATCTTATTTTTCATCTTTAATTTATCTTATTTTTATACTTATTTTTTCCTCTTATTTTTCATCTTATTATTATACTTATTTTTTTATCTTATTTTTATACTTATTTTTTCCTCTTTTTTTCATCTTATTATTATACTTATTTTTTTATCTTATTTTTTATCTTATTTTTATACTTATTTTTCACATTATTTGTCAACTTATTTTTATACTTATTTTTCATCCTATTTTTTTATCTTATTTTTTATCTTACTATTATACTTATTTTTTATCTTATTTTTCATCTTGCTTTTTATCTTATTTTTATATTTATTTTTATCTTATTTTTCATCTTATTTTTTTTATCTTATTTTTCAATCTTATTTTTTATCTTATTTTTTATCTTATTTTTCATCTTATTTTTATTCTTATTTTTCATCTTATTTTTTTTACTTATTTTTTATCTTATTTTTCATCTTCTTTTTATACTTATTTTTTCATCTTATTTTTTATCTTCTTTTTTTATATTATTTTTATACTTATTTTTTATCTTATTTTTATACTTATTTTTCATATTATTTTTATACTTATTTTTTCATATTATTTTTCATCTTATTTTTTATCTTATTTTTCATCTTATTATTATACTTATTTTTCATCTCATTTTTATATTTTATTTTTTATCTTATTTTTATACTTATTTCTTTATCTTATTTGTCATCTTATTATTATACTTATTTTTCATCTTATTTTTATACTTATTTTTCATCTTATTTTTATACTTATTTTTATATCTTATTTTTTTATCTTATTTTTTATCTTATTCTTTTATCTTATTTTTATACTTATTTTTTATCTTATTTTTCATCTTATTTTTTTATCTTATTTTTTATACTTATTTTTCACCTTATTTTTCATCTTATTTTTATACTTATTTTTCATCTTATTTTTATACTTATTTTTTATCTTATTTTTATACTTATTTTTCATCTTATTTTTTATCTTATTTTTATACTTATTTTTTATCTTATTTTTTCATCTTATTTTTCATCTTATTTTTATACTTATTTTTATACTTATTTCTCATCTTATTATTTCTCTTTTTTTATATTATTTTTCATCTTATTTTTCATCTTATTTTTTATCTTATTTTTTATCTTATTTTTATTTATTTTTGTAATACTTATTTTTCATCTTATTTTTTATCTCATTTTTATACTTATTTTTCATCTCATTTTTATACTTATTTTTCTATCTTATTTGTTATCTTATTTTTATACTTATTTTTTATCTTATTTTTCATCTTATTTTTATACTTATTTTTCATCGTATTTTTCATCTTATTATTATACTTATTTTTTATCTTATTTTTCATCTCATTTTTTATGTTATTTTTATACTTATTTTTTATCTTATTTTTTATCTCATTTTTATACTTATTTTTCATCTCATTTTTATACTTATTTTTGTATCTTATTTTTTATCTTATTTTTATACTTATTTTTTATCTTATTTTTCATCTTATTTTTATACTAATTTTTTTATCTTATTTTTCATCTTATTTTTTTATATTATTTTTATACTTATTTTTTCATCTGATTTTTTATGTTATTTTTATTCTTATTTTTCATCTTATTTTTATACTTATTTTTTATCTTATTTTTTATCTCATTTTTATACTTATTTTTCATCTCATTTTTATACTTATTTTTGTATCTTATTTTTATCTTATTTTTATACTTATTTTTTATCTTATTTTTCATCTTATTTTTATACTTATTTTTTTATCTTATTTTTCATCTTATTTTTTTATATTATTTTTATACTTATTTTTTCATCTGATTTTTTATGTTATTTTTATTCTTATTTTTCATCTTATTTTTATACTTATTTTTTATCTTATTTTTCATCTTATTATTATACTTATTTTTTATCTTATTTTTCATCTCATTTTTTATGTTATTTTTATACTTATTTTTTATCTTTTTTTTTATCTCATTTTTATACTTATTTTTCATCTTATTTTTTATCTTATTTTTATACTTATTTTTATCTCATTTTTTATGTTATTTTTATACTTATTTTTTATCTCATTTTTTATCTTATTTTTATACTTATTTTTTATCTTATTTTTCATCTTATTTTTATACTTATTTTTTCATCTTATTTTTCATCTTATTTTTTTATATTATTTTTATACTTATTTTTTCATCTGATTTTTTATGTTATTTTTATTCTTATTTTTCATCTTATTTTTATACTTATTTTTTTATCTTATTTTTCATCTTATTATTATACTTATTTTTCATCTTATTTTTATACTTATTTTTCATCTTATTTTTATACTTATTTTTTTATCTTATTTTTTCATCTGATTTTTCATCTTATTTTTATACTTATTTTTTTATCTTATTTTTATACTTATTTTTCTTCTTATTTTTCATCTTATTTTTTATCTTATTTTTCATTTTACTTTTTATCTTATTTTTATACTTATTTCTTATCTTATTTTTATCTTATTTTTTATCTTATTTTTATACTTATTTTTCATCTCATTTTTATATCTTATTTTTATATTATTTTTATACTTATTTTTTTCTTATTTTTCATCTTATTATTATACTTATTTTTCATCTTATTTTTCATCTTATTTTTCATCTTATTTTTATACATATTTTTTCATCTTATTTTTTATCTTATTTTTTTATCTTATTTTTTATACTTATTTTTTATCTTATTTTTTATCTTATTTTTCTATTTTATTTTTTATCTTATTTTTTTTCTTATTTTTATATTTATTTTTCTATCTTATTTTTTATCTTATTTTTATAGTTATTTTTTTATCTTATTTTTCATCTTATTTTTATACTTATTTTTTTATCTTATTTTTCATCTTATTATTATACTTTTTTTTCATCTTATTTTTATACTTATTTTTTTATCTTATTTTTATACTTATTTTTTATCTTATTTTTTCAACTGATTTTTCATCTTATTTTTATAGTTATTTTTCATCTCATTTTTGTATCTTATTTTTTATCTTATTTTTATACTTATTTTTTTATCTTATTTTTCATCTTATTTTTATTCTTATTTTTCATCTTATTTTTATACTTATTTCTCATCTTATTTTTCATCTTATTTTTTATCTTTTCCTTTTATCTTATTTTTATACTTATTTTTCATCTTGTTTTTATACTTATTTTTTCATCTTATTTTTCATCTTTTTTTTTTATCATATTTTTATACTTATATTTTATCTTATTTTTTTATCTTATTTTTATACTTATTTTTCACCTTATTTTTCATCTTATTTTTATCTTATTTTTAAACTTATTTTTCATCTTATTTTTTATCTTATTTTTTATCTTATTTTTATTTATTTTTTTAATACTTATTTTTCATCTTATTTTGTATCTCATTTTTATACTTATTTTTCATCTCATTTTTATACTTATTTTTCTATCTTATTTTTTATCTTATTTTTATACTTATTTTTCATCTCATTTTTATACTTATTTTTGTACTTATTTTTTATCTTATTTTTTAACTTATTATTATACTTATTTTTTATCTTATTTTTCATCTAATTTTTTATCTTATTTTTATACTTATTTTTTATCTTATTTTTCATTTTATTTTTATACTTATTTTTTCATCTTATTTTTCATCTTATTTTTTTATCTTATTTTTATACTTATTTTTTATATTATTTTTTATACTTATTTTTTCATTTGATTTTTCATCTTATTATTATACTTATTTTTTCATTTTATTTTTAATCTTATTTTTATACTTATTTTTCATCTTATTTTTATTCTTATATTTTATCGTATTTTTATACTTATTTTTTTATCTTATTTTTCATCTTATTATTATACTTATTTTTTATCTTATTTTTATTCTTATTTTTCTATCTTATTTTTTATCTCATTTTTATACTTATTTTTCATCTCATTTTTATACTTATTTTTCATCTCATTTTTATACTTATTTTTGTATCTTATTTTTTATCTCATTTTTATACTTATTTTTGCATCTTGTTTTTCATCTTATTTTTATTCTTATTTTTCATCTTATTATTATACTTATTTTTTATCTTATTTTTATTTATTTTTTTAATACTTATTTTTCATCTTATTTTTATACTTATTTTTTATCTTATTCTTTTATCTTATTTTTATACTTATTTTTTCTTCTTATTTTTATACTTATTTTTCATCTTATTTTTATACTTATTTTATTATCTTATTTTTATACTTATTTCTCATCTTATTATTTCTCTTTTTATATATTATTTTTCATCTTATTTTTCATCTCATTTTTATACTTATTTTTCTATCTTATTTTTTATATTATTTTTATACTTATTTTTTATCTTATTTTTCATCTTATTTTTATACTTATTTTTCATCTTATTTTTCATCTTATTTTTATACTTATTTTTTATCTTATTTTTTATCTCATTTTTATACTTATTTTTCATCTCATTTTTATACTTATTTTTGTATCTTATTTTTATCTTATTTTTACACTTATTTTTTATCTTATTTTTCATCTTATTTTTATACTTATTTTTTTATCTTATTTTTATACTTATTTCTCATCTTATTATTTCTCTTTTTTTATATTATTTTTCATCTTATTTTTCATCTTATTTTTTATCTTATTTTTTATCTTATTTTTATTTATTTTTTTAATACTTATTTTTCATCTTATTTTTTATCTCATTTTTATACTTATTTTTCATCTCATTTTTATACTTATTTTTCTATCTTATTTTTTATCTTATTTTTATACTTATTTTTTATCTTATTTTTCATCTTATTTTTATACTTATTTTTCATCTTATTTTTCATCTTATTATTATACTTATTTTTTATCTTATTTTTCATCTCATTTTTTATGTTATTTTTATACTTATTTTTTATCTTATTTTTTATCTCATTTTTATACTTATTTTTCATCTCATTTTTATACTTATTTTTGTATCTTATTTTTTATCTTTTTTTTATACTTATTTTTTATCTTATTTTTCATCTTATTTTTATACTTATTTTTTTATCTTATTTTTCATCTTATTTTTTTATATTATTTTTATACTTATTTTTTCATCTGATTTTTTATGTTATTTTTATTCTTATTTTTCATCTTATTTTTATACTTATTTTTTATCTTATTTTTTATCTCATTTTTATACTTATTTTTATATCTTATTTTTTATCTTATTTTTCATCTTATTTTTTTATATTATTTTTATACTTATGTTTTCATCTGATTTTTTATGTTATTTTTATTTTTATTTTTCATCTTATTTTTATACTTATTTTTTTAACTTATTTTTCATCTTATTATTATACTTATTTTTCATCTTATTTTTATACTTATTTTTCATCTTATTTTTATACTTATTTTTTTATCTTATTTTTTCATCTGATTTTTCATCTTATTTTTATACTTATTTTTTTATCTTATTTTTATACTTATTTTTCACCTTATTTTTCATCTTATTTTTATACTTAATTTTTATCTTATTTTTCATTTTACTTTTTATCTTATTTTTATACTTATTTCTCATCTTATTTTTATCTTATTTTTTATCTTATTTTTATACTTATTTTTCATCTCATTTTTATATCTTATTTTTATATTATTTTTATACTTATTTTTTTCTTATTTTTCATCTTATTATTATACTTATTTTTCATCTTATTTTTTATCTTATTTTTCATCTAATTATATTATTTATTTTTTCATCTTATTTTTTTTACTTATTTTTTATCTTATTTTTCATCTTCTTTTTATACTTATTTTTTTATCTTATTTTTCATCTTATTTTTTTTACTTATTTTTTATCTTATTTTTCATCTTATTTTTATACTTATTTTTTCATCTTATTTTTCATCTTATTTTTATATTTATTTTTTATCTTATTTTTATACTTATTTTTTATCTTATTTTTCATCTTCCTTTTATACTTATTTTTATCTTATTTTTATACTTATTTTTCATCTTATTATTATACTTATTTTTTATCTTATTTTTTATCTTATTTTTCATCTTATTTTTATACTTATTTCTCATCTTATTTTTTATCTTATTTTTCATCTTATTTTTTATCTTATTTTTCATCTTATTTTTAAATGTATTTTTCATCTTATTTTTTATCTTATTCTTTTATCTTATTTTTATACTTATTTTTCATCTCATTTTTATACTTATTTTTATATCTTATTATTTTATCTTATTTTTATACTTATTTTTTATCTTATTTTTCATCTAATTATATTATTTATTTTTTTATCTTATTTTTCATCTTATATTTATACTTTTTTTATCTTATTTTTCATCTTATTATATTTATTTTTTTATCTTATTTTTCATCTTATTTTTTATCTTATTTTTCATCATATTTTTATACTTATTTTTCATCTTATATTTATACTTATTTTTTATCTTATTTTTCATCTTATTATTATATTTATTTTTTCATCTTATTTTTTATCTTATTTTTATACTTATTTTTCATCTTATTTTTTATTTTATTTTAAGCTTATTTTTAATCTTATTTTTTATGTTATTTTTTATCTTATTTTTCATCTTATTTTTATACTTTTTAAAATTTTATTTTTCATTTTTTTTTTATCTTATTTTCATCTTATTTTTTTATCTTATTTTTTATACTTATTTTTCATCTAATTTTTTTATCTTATTTTTTATCTTATTTTTATATTTATTTCTCATCTTATTTTTTATCTTATTTTTTTATCTTATTTTTTATCTTATTTTTAAACTTATTTTTCATCTTATTTTTTATCTTATTATTATACTTATTTTTTATCTTATTTTTTCATATTAGTTTTTTATCTTAATTTTATAAATATTTTTTATCTTATTTTTATACTTATTTTTCATTTTATTTTTATTCTTATATTTTATTCTATTTTTCATCTTATCTTTTATCTTATTTTTATACTTATTTTTTATCTTATTTTTATACTTTTTTTTAATCTTATTTTTCATCTTATTATTATACTTATTTTTTATCTTATTTTTTATCTTATTTTTCATCTTATTTTTATACTTATTTTTTATTTTATTTTTCATTTTATTTTTATGCTTATTTTTATACTTATTTTTATATTTGTTTTTTATCTTATTTTTCATCTTATTTTTATACTTATTTTTTATCTTATTTTTCATCTTATTTTTATACTTATTTTTTATCTTATTTTTAAACTTATTTTTTATCTTATTTTTTATCTTATTTTTCATTTAATTTATTATCTTATTTTTCATCTTATTTTTATACTTATTTTTCATCTTATATTTTATCTTATTTTTTATCTTATTTTTCATCTTCTTTTTATATTTATTTTTTCATCTTATTTTTTATCTTATTTTTCATCTTATTTTTTATCTTATTTTTCATCTTATTTTTAAACTTATTTTTCATCCTATTTATTATTATTATTATTATACTTATTTTTATCTTATTTTTTCATATTATTTTTTATCTTATTTTTATAAATATTTTTTATCTTATTTTTCATCTTATTTTTATACTTAATTTTTATCTTTTTTTTCATCTTATTTTTATACTTATTTTTCATCTAATTTTTATCTTATTTTTATACTTATTTTTCATCTTATTTTTTTATCTTATTTTTTATTTTATTTTTCATTTTATTTTTTTATCTTATTTTTATACTTATTTTTCATCTTATTTTTATATTTATTTTTTATCTTATTTTTTTTATCTTATTTTTTATCTTATTTTTATATTTATTTCTCATCTTATTTTTTATCTTATTTTTTATCTTATTTTTTATCTTTTTTTTAAACTTATTTTTATCTTATTTTTTATCTTATTTTTTCTTCTTGTTTTTATACTTATTTTTCATCTTCTTTTTATACTTATTTTTTCATCTTATTTATTTATTTTATTTTTTATCTTATTTTTATACTTATTTTTCATCTTATTTTTCATCTTATTATTATACTTATTTTTCATCTTATTATTATACTTATTTTTCATCTTATTTTTTATCTTATTTTTATACTTATTTGAACAGATATCACAGCAGATAGAGAGAGAATGGCAGTAAATAATAGGAAAGTCAGTGACTTGCAGCAATCTTTGGTCAATGAATCAGCCTCTAGCTGATATAGTGGAAAGGCAGATTTGAACACGGAGATCAGGATGGACGTGAGTAGATGCAGGGAGGTAGCAGGCAGTGGCGGATCCAGGTGGGGCGATCGGGGCGCTCGCCCCCCCTAGCAGGGGCTTGCTGCCGACAGCTGCACACTGTGCAGGTCTGTTCAGCAGTGACAGTATGCTGCCCGGCTGCTCTGATTGTGTTTTAAACACAATCAGAGCAGCGGGACAGCACACTTTCACTGCTGAACGGACCTGCACATACTGTGCAGCCGCCGGCAGCCTTAGAACACAGAAAGGGGCGTGGCCTAAATCGCCCCCCCCCTAAAATCGCCCCGGGTAGGGCAAATGTCTGGGTCCGCCCCTGGTAGCAGGGAAGTCAGTGGTCTGCGTACAGCAAGTTGTACCATTGCTTATGGTGAAGAGACTTGTTTAGGTGCAGGTAGGTAGCGGGGAAGTCAGTGGTCTGCCTATAGCAAGTTGTACCACTGCTTATGGTGAGAAGACTTGTCCAGGTGCAGGTAGGTTGCGGGGAAGTCAGTGGTCTGCGTATAGCAAGCTGTACCACTGCTTACGGTGAGAAGACTTGTCCAGGTGCAGGTAGGTAGCGGGGAAGTCAGTGGTCTGCGTATAGCAAGTTGTACCACTGCTTATGGTGAGAAGACTTGTCCAGGTGCAGGTAGGTAGCAGGGAAGTCAGTGGTCTGCGTATAGCAAGTTGTACCACTGCTTAATAGGTGAGGATGTGTACAAGTGTTGATGAGTGGAAGCATACAAAGATAATAGGATGCAGACACTGAGAGCACAGAGGAACTTGATCCCAATAGGTATGCAGCGTATCCAACAAAGTCTATATAACGGTATGTGTGGCGCTGCTTGGTAGAGACTTGCTCAGCACAGATATGCAGGCCAATAATGGATAGTCAATCACAGTTATGCATATAACGACTGAGTAGTACGGTTATTCCAAACAGGTATGCAGCGTAACAATAACAGTCTATAGCAGGTATGGATACCGCTGCTGAGCATGGAGACTTTTCCTAGCGGATATGCAGAGTAAACATAGAAAGTCAATAACAGATAGGCATACCGCTATTCAGTAGAACAGTCTGTCCACAGGGAGATGCAGGAACTGCAGAGACGCTGGATGGTAGAGAAGAGTGTAGGAACCAATGGTGAGTAGATCCGGTAATCAGAGTCCAGCTGAGGACACAGGCAGGAAACAGAAGACTATAGCAGGTATGGAAACCAGAGATGAGTAGCACAGGGAATCCACAGGAACTGAAGACACTAGTAGTACACAGGAGATAGTAGCGGGGTTGGAAACCAGCGATGAGTAGATCAGGAATCAGCAGGAAACTGAAGACACTAGTAGAACACAGGGAATGAGACTCCAAGATCAGGCAATGAGGTAATGCACACAGGTGCCTTAAATAGGGAGTTGCCTGATCAACCAATTTGGATTAAAAGCAACAGTCACAAGAGTTCTTGGGAGCTGCGCATGCGCAGTCCATTAGGATGGCGGACGGCCGCGGTTTAGGACAGGTGCCGGCAGGAAGGCTAGGGAGCCACGCACCAGCGCAGAGGCACTCACGGTCTGGTGAGTGACACCCCAGTGCTGCAACTTGCTGACCCTAGCTTAAAAACCATTTGTAGATTATAGTGACAGATGTGTTTTTATTATTGCCAAAACATTTGAAAGCCAGCTTGGAAAACCAAAAGTCCTTGGCTCATTTTCAGAGATTTTGAAGGTCCCATAAGGTGCAAACTTATTACCTACTGTACTATGTATACCTAATCAGTCATTCATTAACTGGCTATTTGTCAATATTCTCATCATCCACAGTATTTGATATCCCTCCACTAATTCAGTGACGCTGTACAGACAGACCTGATTCTCATCAGTACTTGCCCCATTGGAGCTTACAGACTTAAATTCCCTAATATATCCACACAGACTACTGACAATTTTTTAAATCTCCAAATTAACCACCCAGTAGTGCTTTGTGTCTATCATGTTTATCTCCTGTCTTTTGTAGTAGTTAATATTTGTCTCTGCTGGCAATGAGAAGGTTATTTAAAATGTCTGATCACATGATTATCGTAATACTATCATTTATTAAGCTGGTGTTTCTTTGAACAATACCCTGATTTTTTGGCCTTGTTTCCAACAGACGGGCACGTTGGGAACGGCGTCAACACTGGAACGACGGCAGCCAGAGGAGGTGACGGACAACAGGGAGGAGGAGGTGCCAGACAACAGGGAGGAGGAGGTGGAGGAGGTGCCAGACACCAGGGAGGGAATGGAGGAGGAGGAGGAGGCCGAGGCCAACCAGGAGGAGGAGAGGCCAGAGGTGGTTGCGGCGGGCAGCCAAGAGGTGGAGGCATTGGGAGATAGTTAGTATTTGCATTAAATGCTGGACATAATTAGATAACATTGAGATGACCATTATACTTGTAAATAATCCCTGCTGTCACACATGTTAAATACAAGTGGACATAAATGTCAGAGGTTTCAATCATAATGATCCTACACGTTTTTAAAAAAAATTAAAAATAAAAACACGGCCAGAGGCAGCTAAACACATGGCCACGCAGGGCAGGGCCCACACGAGCAGAGGGGCCCGATAGGTTTGTCAACTTGTCAGTATATTATTCTATTGAATTTTAATTCAATTATAGACCTTTTTTTTTATTCCTGTGAGTGGTTGTGTAGGTAGGGCCCCAGTGTAGTGCTTTGCCCTGGGGCCTATAATGCTGTTAAGACAACCCTGTCCACGCCTCTCGCCCCTGGGCACACCAGAATTTTGCATATCTCTAAAAATGCTAACCAAAAGCCTTATCAATGTCTAGTGGGTGGGCAAATGCATTTGTAGCAACAGTTTAAAGTTATGTAACAGTACATATCTTTAGTAAGTCCTGTCTGCTTATAAAATTAGTGTGCCATGGACTTATCTGTTTCTTTATTTTTTTTACAGCATACATTGAGCAAGCTTGGCAGTTGCTAGCCCTCCCCCAATCGGTTGCAGAACTACAGGTGGATATAGAGCGGTATATCCCAAAAATGCAAAAAAAAATTAAAAAACATACCAGGAAAATTGGAAAAAAAATGCGGGTATAGGCCTATTTAAATTTGTACATTTTTTATGGTTTAATATTTGTAAATAGATTTTTTTTAAAATTATTCTGCAAACAAACCAAAGTTAAGAAATAAAAAGATTGGTGTGTGTGTCTTTTTTAATATATTACAAATGCACAACATGTGGGACAAAGGTCAATAAAGAATGGATATGGACTCCAAAAACATTTAAGCGACAGATTTTTGTCACAAGTCCATCATCGTTGCAACATTTATATAGCCCTACTATTGGCTCTCAGCAAATAAAGATACACAAAGTATTTTGAAAGGAAATCCACACCAACATGTGAATAACAGTAACTCCATACACATAAGGCAATGGTCAGGAATCCAACTCAGGACACCAGCACAGGGAGTCAGAGGTACTAAAGAATAAGCCACGTGCAGAACCAGTGTTTGCTATAGTATTTGTATTAGTATTTGGTAAGACAAGAAGATGTTGAAATCACATCCAAGCACAAGCAGTAGCTGAAGAAAAAAAGGTTTGCATATGCTATTTCCATGTGACAAAAGAAACACGTGCCCTCCACCACCAATCCACCCCTCCAAGAGTTAGGCCATCCGTAGTAATAGCAGACACATAAATAATGTGCCCTGGGGGCAAGATTCATTAAAAAGGTATATGGCAAGTGCCATAGCTCATTAACTAGTTCCCCAAATCATGTGCCATTGTAGTCATAGTCTAAGGTTAACTTCAAGTGTCAAAGCAAAGCCAGTCACACATTGAAGAGAACATCCAGACTGTACACAGATGAGTCCATGTTTGGGAATTGAACTCATGCCCTCAGTGCTATAAGACAGAAGTGCAACCGATGGAAATCACCTGTCAGGTGCCGTTTCCGCGCTCTCCACAGGCACCTTCTCTCCGCAATCCACGTCCTGTTGCCAAGCAGCAGAACTCTATCTCTACTCACCTGTCTGCAGCCAGCATATCTAAACCGCCTAAATCTCCCTAACCCAATCAGGAGGCACCTAAGAGTACTTAAAGCAGCCTCTGACACCTGTCTAGTGCCAGAGTATTGGTTCTACCCTGCTCCAGCATTTAGTTTGCATTCCTGTTCCTGAACTCCTGTGTATAGACTCCTTGGCTTGTTTGACCTCTCTTCCGGATTTCCCTTGTACTTCGCTGCCCGCACTGGTATTGACCTTTGGACCGTCCCTAACTACTCTTGCCTACTCTCCATGGTACCTCGCTTCCTTGGTTTCCACTCGGCCTGTCTGACTACCCCATTTGCTGCACTGGTGACTTCCTGGGAGAACCGCGACCTGCACATCACACGCAGCCAAGCCCAAACCTCCTTGCGGGGGTCCCAGGTGAACACCGGTGGTGTGTTAGACTCCACACCTCTCAGGTTAGTAGCGCTAATACCAGTCAGTGATATTCTCTGTGTAAAAGTGTGACAGAATACTCTGGCCATGAGCGGACCGGACGAACCTTCGGGCCGCAACTTATTACTTCACCTGGGTCAGAGAGTGGAACGACAAGAATCCAACCAGGCACAATTATTGCAATGCATTCAGGGAGTCATCTCCTGTCTGGACTCCTTACAAGCATTGCCACCTACTACTTCCTCAGCCGCCACATCCTCTGCTGCATCAGATCCTATCGTCCCTGCTAGGGGTGCTACCATCAGACGCCTCCGTCTTTCTCCTCCCGAGAAATACGATGGCGATCCGCTGAAATGCCGTGGCTTCCTCAACCAGTGCTCTATTCAATTCAAATTGGTTTCGAACAATTTCTCGTCAGAAAGAGCTAAGGTGGCCTCTTTGATTTTGCTCCTCTCAGAGCAAGCATTGGCCTGAGCTTCCCCTCTCTGGGAACGGGATGACCCTATACTGCAAAATTCTGTGGTCTTCATTGAAAGATTCCGCAAAGTATTTGATGAACCCGGAAAAATCTCTTCAGCCGCCTCCGGTCTCATAGGAATACGCCAAGGCTCTCTTACAACTGGACAATATGCGGTGCAATTTCGGACCCTTGCAGCCGAACTCCGGTGGAACGATGAAGCTCTCATCGCTACCTTCTGGCAAGGTCTTAATGAGCGTATCAAGGATGATTTAGCTTCTTGTGATCTTCCTTCCAATCTGGATGACCTCATATTCCTGTGTATTAAGGTGGACATCCGCCACAGGGAACGTGCTTTTGAACGGGACCGCACTCGCCGGCAGTTTCCTCGTCTAGCACCCAACTTTATCCCTCCTACTCCACCTGCAGAAGAACCTATGCAGATCGGCCGTTCTCGTCTGTTCCCAGAGGAACGTGAGAGACGTATGAAAAACCGCCTCTGTTTGTATTGCGGTGAACCAGGACATCTTCTCTCCGTTTGTCCCAAAAGGCCGGGAAACGCCACCTCCTAGGTGATAATAGGGAGGTCAACCTAGGACCCCAGTCCCCTTCTCCCTACCTTCGGAAGGAGTCAGAGTTTTTGATGCCAGTCACCTTGGTTTTCCCTAATGGCCCATTTACTACCTGGGCCTTTGTGGACTCGGGGTCCGCAGGGAACTTCATCTCTTCCAAACTTGTGACCGAACTCTGTCTGGATACTATCCCTTTGGCTCAACATTTGATGCTCACTGCTGTGGACGGAAATCTCTCTCTCTACTTCCCCACTCCGGATGGAGATAGGAGCACTTCACTCCGAGAGTATAAGTTTCCTTGTGCTACCCCAATCGGTTAACCCTATCATCCTGGGGCTACCATGGCTGAAGCTCCATTCTCCACAATTTGACTGGCAGCGAGCTCAAGTTATCCGCTGGGGTTCATCCTGCAATAAAAGATGTCTGAGATCCGTTTTCCCATCAAAACCCAAGCTGGCCTGTCTCTGTACTTCTTCTCTGGTGGGCCTTCCAGTTCGCTGATGTGTTCTCTAAAACCGCTTCTGAAATCCTTCCTCCTCATCGGCCTTGGGATTGCCCCATCGACCTCATCCATGGAAAGAACATTCCTAGAGGCAGGGTATATCCGCTGTCTTTGCCCGAGACACAGGCTATGTCGGAGTATGTTACTGAGAACCTCAGGAGGGGATTCATTAGGAAATCATCTTCTCCAGCAGGGGCAGGCTTCTTTTCTGTAAAGAAGAAGGACGGCTCTCTCAGACCGTGCATTGATTACAGGAGACTAAATGCCATCACGATTAAAAATTGTTAGCCCCTTCCTTTAATCTCTGAGCTCTTTGACCGTATTCGAGGGGCACAAATCTTTACTAAGTTGGACCTCATGGGAGCCTATAACCTAATCAGAATTCGCAGAGGAGATGAGTGGAAAACCGCATTTAATACCAGAGACGGCCACTATGAATACCTGGTGATGCCATTTGGGCTCAGTAACGCCCCAGCGGTCTTTCAGGACTTTGTGAATGAGATATTTAGGGATTTGCTCTACCAATCAGTGGTTATTTATTTGGATGATATCCTAATCTTTTCCCAAGACCTGTCTACTCATCTCATGCATGTCAAAGAGGTGTTTTCTTGTTTACGTGCTAATCTCCTATTCTGCAAGCTCGAGAAATGTCTCTTCAATTGCTCGCAAGTACCCTTCCTAGGATATATTGTATCAGGCTCCGGCCTTCAGATGGATCCAAGCAAATTGGAGGCTATTCATAATTGGCCTCAACCTTTCCGTCTCAAGGCTACCCAGCGTTTTATTGGCTTTACGAATTATTATCACCAATTCATTAAGGGTTTTTTCTACGTTAATCTCTCCTATTACTCTCCTCACTCGGAGTGGCGGCCAATCCAAGTCTTGGCCCCCAGAGGCTGTACGAGCATTTCTAGCCATCAAGGAGGCCTTCTTGTCTGCACCCATCTTATCTCAACCCGATCAAAATAAACCGTTTTTCCTAGAGGTGGACGCATCCTCTGTTGGGATTGGAGCAGTACTGTCCCAAAAGAATTCTGTAGGCCTTCCTATTCCTTGTGGTTTTCTCTCCAAAAGATTTTCGGCCAGTGAAGCCAACTACGGGAATGGGGACAAGGAACTTCTCGCCATCAAGACCGCCCTGGAGGAATGGCGCTATCTGTTGGAGGGGGCGCGCTCTCCCATCACAGTGTATACAGATCATGAAAATCTCACATACTTGCAGTCTGCACAATGTCTGAACCTTTGACAGGCCCGCTGGTCGCTATTTTTTAACAGATTCCAGCTGATACTAACTTTCCGGCCCGGTACCAAGAATTTGCGTGCTGACGCATTATCTCAATCTTTTGACTTCTCCGATGTCTCGTCATCTATGGTTGCCAAACCTATCCTCAATCCTTCCACAATTGTAGCCTTGACCAATTCCTCTTTCAAGACTCCTCTTCCTGGTCGTTCTTTTGTACAGGAACATCTACGCATTAAACTCCTAAGATGGGCTCATAACGCCAAATTCGCTGGTCATACTGGGGTTAAGAAGACAGTTGCTCTTCTATCTCGCCTTTATTGGTGGCCCTCATTGCCCTCGGATGTCCTGAAATTCATCCGCGCTTGTGAGGTCTGCGCCCAACACAAGATCCCGAGGAGACCCCCTGCCGGTCTTCTCCATCCTCTGCCCATTCCGGACCTTCCATGGCTTAGTATCAGCATGGATTTCATTACAGAAATTTCATTGTCAGAGGAAGAAGTCCAAAGGCGACTGAAGAATATTAAGATAAATAAAGCTTCAGGTCCAGATGGCATACACCCAAGGGTCCTTATGGAGTTAAACTCGGAAATAGCTAGACCGCTATTCTTAATTTTCAGAGATTCAATCTCATCAGGCTCAGTACCAAGGGATTGGCGAATAGCAGATGTGGTGCCGTTGTTTAAAAAGGGGACGAAATCACAACCAGAGAATTATAGACCTGTAAGCCTGACATCAATAGTGGGGAAACTACTGGAAGGTATTTTAAGGGACAGTATTCAGGATTACTTGGTACGCAATAAAATTATTAGTGGGAATCAACATGGATTTGTGAGGGATAGGTCATGTCAAACTAATCTAATTAGTTTCTACGAGGAAGTTAGTGGGAACTTAGACCAGGGCAGGACAGTAGATGTGGTCTACTTAGATTTTGCAAAGGCCTTTGATACAGTGCCACACAAGAGGTTGGTTTACAAAATAAGGGAACTGGGTCTAGAAATCAAAATTTGTACTTGGATCGAAAACTGGTTAGAGAATAGGGAACAGAGAGTTGGGATAAATGGAACATTTTCTAATTGGTCAAAGGTCTTAAGTGGAGTACCTCAAGGTTCCGTGCTGGGACCACTCCTTTTTAATATATTTATTAATGACCTTGGTGATGGTTTAGAGAGTAAGGTTTCTATTTTTGCAGATGACACTAAACTCTGTAAGGTAATAAAATCAGAGCAAGATGTAGCTTCTCTACAGAGGGACTTAAATAAACTGGAGGATTGGGCGGCTAAATGGAATATGAGGTTTAACACAGATAAATGTAAGGTTATGCATTCAGGGATCAAAAACAAGAACGCAATCTATAAATTAAATGGAATTAATTTGGGAGAATCTATAATGGAAAAGGATTTGGGAGTGCTCGTAGACAGTAGACTTAGCAATAGTGCTCAATGTCAAGCAGCAGCTGCAAGGGCAAGCAAAGTATTGGCATGCATAAAAAGGGGCATAGATGCAAGGAAAGACAGTGTAATTTTGCCACTGTATAAATCATTGGTAAGACCTCATCTTGAATATGCAGTACAGTTCTGGGCACCACTCTATAAAAAAGATAATTTGGAACTAGAAAGGGTTCAGAGAAGGGCGACAAAATTGATAAAGGGTATGGAGTCATTAAGTTATGATGAAAGGTTAGTCAGTTTAGGCATGTTTACTTTAGAAAAGAGGCGTCTAAGGGGAGATATGATTACTATGTACAAATACATTAGGGGTCAATACAGTGAACTTTCATGGGAACTTTTTACCCCAAGGACCATACACAGGACACGTGGTCATCCCCTAAGGTTAGAGGAGAGGAAATTTCACAACCAGCAAAGGAAGGGGTTCTTTACAGTATGGGCAGTCAAGATATGGAATTCATTGCCAGGGAAGGTTGTGATGGCAGATTCAATAGATATGTTTAAGAAAGGGTAAGACAAATTTTTAGCGGAAAGGTGTATCCAGGGATACGACCGTTAATTTAAAATAAAGGATAGTAGTGGATATAGGGTAAAAATTGGATTGCAATATTGAGTCTGGGGGGATTTTCAAAATTGAAACAGATGGGCGGTTGCCTACTCTGGATTAATTTCAAATATAAGTGCAGGATCGCAGGAGATCCAAAATAGGTTGAACTTGATGGACTGGTGTCTTTTTTCAACCTCATCAACTATGTTACTATGTTACTATGTTACTATGTTACAGACCTTCCTGCCAGTCATGGCTTTAACACCATCTGGGTGGTGGTGGACTGCTTTTCGAAATTAGCCCACTTCATTCCCCTCAAGGGATTACCTTCTGCCTCCCAGCTGGCTCTCCTGTTCATCCGAGAGATTTTTCGCCTTCACGGCTGCCCGAGGGACATCATTTCTGATCGTGGAGTCCAATTTGTCTCCCAATTCTTGAGATCCTTTCGCAAACAGCTTGGGATCAGCCTAAAATTCTCCTCTGGGTACCACCCGCAAACTAATGGGCAGACTGAACGGACCAATCAGGACCTGGAGGCATTTCTGAGGTGCTACTGTTCGGATCAACAGTCGTCCTGGAGTGAACTTTTACCCTGGGCAGAGTTTACCCATAATAACTACCAACACAAGTCCACGGGTAACTCTCCCTTCTTTACCATATACGGGAGACATCCCATTCTCCCCACCTTCTCTGATCTTTCGGATTTCTCGGTACCTGCTGCGCAGAATATGGTACACAATTTTTCTCAAATTTGGTCCCAAGTACGTTCCAGATTACTACAAACTTCTGACCGTTACAAACACTTTTCAGATCGGCATAGAAGGAATCTCCCTGTACTTCGGGGAGGAGACAAAGTCTGGTTAGCTACCCGCAACCTTAGACTCAAGGTTCCCACTATGAAATTAGCTCCACGCTATATTTGGACCCTTTTCCATTTCTCATGTGATCAACCCTGTCACCTACAGACTTCATCTACCAGCTTCCCTGCGGATTCATAATATTTTCCATATATCTCTGCTTAAACCACTCATTCTCAACGAATTTTCAAGCAAAACCTCTCCACCTCCTCCTGTCAAGACTATTAGTGGTGAAGAATTTCTGGTAGAACGCATTCTGGAATCTCGTATCTCTAGAGGAAAACGCCAATTTCTCAATCATTGGAAGGGCTACGGCCTAGAGGAGAGATCTTGGGTCTATGAAGAGGATATTCATGCTCCACGTCTGTTGGCAAGATTTCTGCGGGATTACTGCACCACCCGTAAGAAAAAAGGGGAGGATCCTGTCAGGTGCCGTCTCCGCGCTCTCCACAGGCGCCAGAGATGGGCACCTTCTCTCCGCAATCCACGTCCTGTTGCCTAGCAGCAGAATTCTATCTCTACTCACTTGTCTGCAGCCAGCATGTCTAAGCCGCCTAAATCTCCCTAACCCAATCAGGAGGCACCTAAGAGTACTTAAAGCAGCCTCTGACACCTGTCTAGTGCCAGATTATTGGTTCTACCCTGCTCCAGCATTTAGTTTGCATTCCTGTTCCTGAACTCCTGTGTATAGACTCCTTGGCTTGTTTGACCTCTCTTACGGATTTCCCTTGTACTTCGCTGCCCGCACTGGTATTGACCTTTGGACCGTCCCTGACTACTCTTGCCTCCGTGGTACCTCGCTTCCTTGGTTTCGACTCGGCCTGTCGGACTACCCCATTCGCTGCACTGGTGACTTCCTGGGAGAACCGCGACCTGCACAGCGCACGCAGCCAAGTCCAAACCTCCTTGTGGGGGTCCCTGGTGAACACCGGTGGTGTGTTAGACTCCGTGCCTCTCAGGTTAGTAGCGCTAATACCAGTCGGTGATATTCTCTGTGTAAAAGTGTGACACCACAATGCTACTCGACTGTGGTGAGCATTCTGTTTTGGTAAAGCTGAGTACATCACATAACCTGAAAGTTGTAGATCCAGATTAAACTAGTTTTGCAGGCAATGTTGCATTTAACTTCAAGGAGCCTGTCCCCTGCAAATCCACCCCCTCCATACCCCCTCTTAGGCCATTCGTAGTAATAAATGTCAGCATGCGTATAATAATGTGCATGTAAACTGTGGTCCATGCCGCTTTATGAAAGTTCAAACATTGACATTGTCAGCCATGAAAAAAGGAACTTGCCATAATAAAGTTGCATTAGAGTGGTAGATACATGTTAAATATGAGGGCAGATTTGACATTGTGGTTGAGCGTGCAGAACAAAGTTTTAAAAAAACAAAAAAATTGGGGCAAGTTCCTGAGGTGTTTGGTAGATGAATGATTAAAGTCCACAGTCTGCACACAAATGTTATGGGTATGCTTGGTATTTGAGCTCATGCCTTCATTTTGGTGAGTCCAAAGTGCTAACCACTGAGCTACCTGTGAGATTCCTATTTCATATGTAATTTGTCTGAATAATGAAGAGTATTATTAACTATCAGTTTCCTGTGTAGCACGCATGCTGTATTGTTGCTCTTCTCCCTGGTTTTTCAATTATCAGTTTGTGTTAGTGGTTAGCTATCCCACTTTCCAAAAAGGCAGTCATGAGTTTTTATCCAGAATGTATGTAGTATATTCCATCTGGGTCATTATGAAAATGCACAGCAAGAGTATGCTGTGCATTTTCATAATGACCCAGATGGAATATACTACATACATTTTCATTCTTTATTCATTTGATTTTATTCTAGCGTTGTGCATACATTTTGCGTACTATACGGCCACTTGAACTCCAAAGCATACAGAGCCCTTCAGCAATTCTGTCTTTTAGGGAAAGGTGTGGATTACGCTAATTAATAGCAAACGACAAACATTATTCAAAGTGTACCATGTCTGTTAAATTTGACAATGAATAATTAGGTAACAGCTATATCGTCCCGTTAGCGACTTTTTACCTTGCCTCTTACCTTCTACCTTGTCTAAAAAAATGCAGCTGGGTGTGTTTTCCGACTCTTGGATTCTTATTTCTATAGTGTAAGTGTAAAAGACCATAAGTGGGTGTGTTTTTTGAGTTTGAGCAATCTAACCGCCTAATTTGTAAGATTTGTAAGATTTTTTGTAAGATTTTCTGGCAGAACGAACAATTAACGGTGAGAAGGCCTGCTTAGATACCAATGATACCACTAATGTAACACCTGTTATCAAACAAGAAAACATTGATGTTGAATCCCTAGATATGAAAGAAGTTATACACAAAGGTATTTCAGTGAACATGTATAGACAACTAAATGCTTTGGTCACATACCTGTACCGTTATAATTAACCAATTAACCAAAATGGAGCCTGTTTTCCAGAATATATGGAGGTTAAGCCCGCTATTATTGCGATTACGCCATAGGGACCACAACATAAACTGATCTCAAGCAGTGTGCAAGGTGAGCAAATGAGAGTATTTTTGGTGTTGGGTATAAATTACAGATATAGAAGTTTAATGGTAAACATTTTTTATTTCCTTGTTTCGTAGGGAAAGAAATCAAAGGGGATAGAAACCCAAGTGACATCAAGAAAAAAATGAAAAACCTTGAGAAAATTTTTGTTGAAATGTGTATGCTGTTTGGAACTGTTCTGCCACAAACCAGTAGCACCTTTAGGGGGATATTCAATTGTTAGCCAGAACCGCTAAAATCCTGCGCTCGAAAAATATTACCGTTAATACGGTAATATCTCGCTGGATTTCAGCTCACAGCTCCCTGAGCTGTGAGCTGAAATCCAGCGAGTAAATTACCGTATTAACGGTATTTACACACAATATTACCGTATTAACGGTAATATTTTTCGAGCGCGGGATTTTAGCGGTTCTCGCTAACAATTGAATACCCCCCTTAAAGTGTAATACTATTTTTTTCACTTGTCGTGTTCTGCAATAAAAAAAATTGTACTTATTTTCCTGCAATAAAACTGTTGCATGAACACTGTGTGGTTTATGTTGGGTATTTTACAAATATTAGTTAATAAAGGATAATATGACTTTATAAGTTTAATAGTTTATAAAGGTATAAGTTTATAAAGAGTAAATATGAATAGATTCCCAACATAGATGCAAAGGGTAATAACACACGTGCTTTATACAAGTGTAATGGTCTGCAGACAAGTGCAATACACATCTATACAAAACACAAGTCAGTGATGTGCGGATACCGCACCACGTGGAACTGGTACAGGCATCACAAATTTACAAACACACGCCCCCCCCCCCAGGTCTAGGAAGTATTGGAGGATTGTCGTGGATCAGTCGGAAGTTTATACACATTACACAACGGAAAGGAGATTGGAACAAAAATATTTAACGGTACAACCAACCAAATGAGGCGACAATCGTCCATTTTGGCAGACTTTCAACCATTGTGTCACTACACACACTGACCCGACTTTCAAACGAGCGTATCGTCGGCTGCTTGAGCCGATTATTGGACAAAAACCCTGTAGTGTGTACCTAGCATAAGTTATAGTGAGGCTGATTTCAAAATAAGTGTCACGGGCACTAGGAGTCTTGCCCAGGAATTCACCAGATGACTGGGCTTACCAGAGTGGTGAAGTTAACACAACGGTCCTCTGGTAGCAGGGTGACTAGCAGAACATATATCACAGCAGATGGAGAGAGAATGCCAATACACAATAGTAAAGTCAGTGACTTGCAGCAATCTTGGTCAATGAGTCAGCGACTAGCTGATATTGTGGAAAGGCAGATTTGAACACAGAGATCAGGATGGACGTGAGCAGATGCGGGCAGGTAGTAGGGAAGTCAGTGGTCTGCGTACAGCAAGTTGTACCACTGCTATGGTGAGAAGACTTGTCCAGGTGCAGGTAGGTAGCGGGGAAGTCAGTGGTCTGCGTACAGCAAGTTGTACCACTGCTTATGGTGAGAAGACTTGTCCAGGTGCAGGTAGGTAGCGGGGAAGTCAGTGGTCTGCGTACAGCAAGTTGTACCACTGCTTATGGTGAGAAGACTTGTCCAGGTGCAGGTAGGTAGCGGGAGAGTCAGTGGTCTGCGTACAGCAAGTTGTACCACTGCTTAATAGGTGAGGATGTGTACAAGTGTCGATGAGTGGAGGCATTCAAAGGATAATAGGATGCAGACACTGAGAGCACAGAGGAACTTGATCCCAACAGATATGCAGCGTATCCATCAAAGTCTATAACGGTATGTGTGGCGCTGCTTGGTAGAGACTTGCTCAGCACAGATACGCAGGCCAATAATGGATAGTCAATCACAATTATGCATATAACGACTGAGTAGTACAGTTAGTTCCAAACAGATATGCAGCGTAACAATAACAGTCTATAGCGGGTATGGATACCGCTGCTGAGAGGGAAAACTTGTCCTAGCGGATATGCAGAGTAAACGTAGAAAGTCAATAACAGATAGGCATACCGCTATTCAGTAGAACAGTCTGTCCACAGGAAGATGCAGGGACTGCAGAGACGCTGAACGGCAGAGACGAGTGTAGGAACCACAGGTGAGTAGATCCGGTATTCAGAGTCCAACTGAAGACACTAGTAGAACACAGGAGACTGTAGCGGGTATGGAAACCAGCGATGAGTAGAACAGGAATCAGCAGGAAACTGAAGACACTAGTAGAACACAGGAGACACCTTCAGAGACTCACAGGGAATGAGACTCAAGATCAGGCAATGAGGTAATGAGCACAGGTGCCTTAAATAGGGAGAGTTGCCTGATCAACCAATTAGATTAAAAGCAACAGTCACAAGAGTTCTTGGGTGCTGCGCATGCGCAGTCCATCAGGATGGCGGACGGCCGCGGTTCAAGATAGGTGCCGGCAGGAAGGCTAGGGAGCCACGCACCAGCGTAGAGGCACTCACGGTCCGGTGAGTGACAGTACCCCCCCTTTTAAAGGTGGGCACAGAACACATGGAGCCGGGTTTGCCCGGATTCTTGGAATAGAATTCTTTTAGAAGAGCTGGGGCGTTGAGATCATCTGCCCGGATCCACGAACGCTCCTCTGGACCAAAGCCCTTCCAATGTACAAGGAAACGAAGAACTCCTCGCAAAATTTTTGCATCTAATATATGAGTGATCTCAAACTCCTCCTCTTGATGAACTTGAACTGGCCGAGGTGCTGAAGGAGGAACAGAGAAACGGTTGATGATAAGAGGCTTGAGTAATGACACATGGAAGGCTTTGGAGATACGAAGGTTCTTAGGTAGTAGAAGTTTGAAGCAGACTGGATTTATCACTTGAGTGATCCTATATGGACCAATGAAACAAGGAGCGAACTTCATAGATGGAACCTTCAAGCGAATATTTTTGGTAGAAAGCCATACACGATCTCCAATCTTAAGTGGTGGAATAGCCCCCTCTTTTTATCCGCAAAGGACTTGTATCTGGCAGATGTTTTCTTTAAACAGGTTTTGACCTGAGACCAGATATTTTTGAAGGTCTGACAAACAGTCTCCACAGCAGGAACTTGGGTGGGAGGAAGGGCAGGAAATTCCGGGAAAGACGGATGGTGATCGTAAACCACAAAGAATGGACTTCTTGAAGATGACTCGTGATACATGTTGTTATGGGCGAATTCAGCCCGTGGGAGTAAATCTACCCAGTTGTCTTGGTTGGCTGAGGAGAACATCCTAATGAAAGTTTCAAGATCTTGATTGACTCTCTCGGTCTGTCCGTTTGATTGAGGATGGTAGGAAGATGAGAGTGATAATCGAATACCCAAGGTCTTACAAAGGGCTCGCCAGAATCTGGAAACAAATTGCACTCCCCTATCCGAAACAATCTCAGAAGGACATCCATGAATTCGGAAAATCTCTTTGATGAAATGATCAGCCAGAGTAGATGAAGAAGGTAAACCGGTCAAAGGAACGAAATGTGCCATTTTCGAAAATCGATCCACCACTACCCAGATGGTATTACACTTTTTACTTGGAGGAAAATCGGTGACAAAGTCCATACTAATATGGGTCCAAGGTTTGGAAGGAATGGGTAGTGGTTGCAGTAATCCCGCTGGTGTTCTGCGGGGAGTTTTAAACTGGGAACACAGCTCACAAGCGGCCACAAAGTCTTTGACATCTTTCCTCATAGAGGGCCACCAGTAGCTTCAAATAAAGGATTTCTAAGGTCTTGCGTTCACCCGAATGTCCAGAAAAACGTGAAGAATGAAACCAAGACAAAATTTTCCTCCTAAGAGATGGAGGCACGAGGGTTCTCCCAAATGGTAGCACCTTGGTGGACGAAGTGACCAGAGACACACACTTGGGATCTAATATAGAATGGTTAGGACCATCTTCAACGTCTGAGGACGTCACGAATGCCCGAGACAGGGCGTCTGCTTTTTTATATTTGGAAGCCGGGTTGAAGGTTATAATAAGTTCAAAACGGGAAAAGAAAAGAGACCATCTTGCTTGACGGGGGATCAAACATTGAGCTGACTGTAGATATGACAGGTTTTTGTGATCCGTAAAAATGGTTACAGGATGACGAGCTCCCTCCAGTAGATATCTCCATTCCTCTAATGCTGCTTTTATGGCCAAAAACTTCTTGTCCCCGATGGTATAATTCCTCTCCGCGAGTAGAAGACCTTGGGAATAAAAGGCACAAGGATGGAATTTTTGTTGCTCCGATCTTTGGGATAATATGGCCCCTAAGCCAACATTAGAGGCGTCTACCTCTAGGAAGAAGGAAAGCGTCACATCAGGCTGTCGAAGAACAGGAGCGGAAGAGAAGGACTCTTTGAGAGACTGGAAAGCTTGAAGAGCCTCGGAGGACTATCGTTTAGTGTTAGCCCCCTTGCGGGTCAGGGCCACTATAGGAGAGTCAATGGACGAAAAACCTTGAATGAAGCGTCCGTAATAATTCGCAAAACCTAAAAAACGTTGGATTGCTCGGAGAGTAGTTGGGTGGGGCCAACGTAATACAGCATTCACCTTTTCTGGATCCATCTTATGACCGACTCCGGACACAATATATCCCAGGAATGGAATCTGGGATAACTCGAATGAACATTTCTCTAATTTGCAAAATAAAGAATTTCTTCGGATTCTGGAAAGGACCTCTGCCACATGTTGATGATGAGTGGGCAGATCCTGGGAAAAAATTAATATGTTGTCCAGATAGACGACGACACAGACATACAGCAAGTCCTGGAAGATCTCATTCACGAAACCCTGGAAGACAGCGGGGGCGTTACACAAACCGAAGGGCATAACTAGATATTCATAATGACCATCCATGGTGTTAAAAGCTGTCTTCCATTCGTCTCCGGACTTGATCCGGATTAAATTATAGGCACCTCGAAGATACAACTTGGTAAAGATCCGGGCTCCCTTAATGCGATCGAAGAGCTCGGTAATTAACGGAATAGGATACCGATTTTTGATGGTAATGGCATTGAGTCCACGAAAATCTATACAGGGACGTAATGATCCATCTTTCTTCTTTACGAAAAAGAACCCCGCTCCAGCGGGAGAGGTAGAAGGTCGGATAAATCCTCGCTGGAGGTTCTCCTTAATATACTCAGATGTGGCTTGAGTCTCAGGTAATGAAAGTGGATACACACGGCCCCTAGGAGGACTCTTGCCAGGTTGTAAGTCAATCGGACAATCCCATGCCTGATGAGGAGGAAGGCGTTCTGACTGAACTTTTTCGAACACATCCGCAAAGGAAGCATACTGTGGAGGGAGGCCTGGTGGACACAGTGAAATGGAAGACTGCTGTATTTTGAGTGGAACAACTTGAGAGAGACAACGAGGACGACATTCGGGACCCCAGGAAGTGACTTGAGGAGTGTTCCAGTCAATCTGAGGGGAATGAAGTTGGAGCCATGGAAGGCCTAGTACGATGGGACTGGTAGTAACAGGAAGGATCAGTAAAGAAATTTTTTCTTGGTGTAAGGCTCCAACTTGAAGAGTCAGTGGAGACGTACTTTGAGTAATGAGACCATTAATTATACGTGATCCATCAATAGCAGTAACAGCAATAGGTACCTTTAAAGAAATCACTGGTAGGGACCGTTGATTCACTAGGGAACTAGAGATAAAATTTCCAGCAGCTCCAGAATCTATAAGTGCTTGGGAAACAAAGGATTTAGTAGCAAAAGAAACGGTGACATCAAAAGCACAAACTTTCACATTCGTAGACACATCAGGGACCCTAACCTTACCTCTCCAGAACTGGTTAGGGCCTGGCATTTCCCGACTTCCTAGGACATGAGTTCAGCATGTGAGTAGAGTCAGCGCAATAGATACAGAGTCTATTTTTCACTCTTCGTTCTCTCTCCTCTGATGTTAGTTTAGAGCGACCTATCTCCATAGGTTCTACTGGAGGTGGAGAATGACGAACTTGGGATACTGAGCGAAGAGGCGCTTTGCAGGAAGTTACTCTCTCGGAATCTCTCTCACGAAATCTCATGTCTACACGATGGCAAAGGGAAATCAAATCATCCAAAGAGGAGGGTAATTCTTGAGAGGTCAGTGCGTCTTTAATTTTATCGGAAAGCCCCTGCCAGAAGGCGGCGATCAGTGCCTCAGTGTTCCACTGAAGTTCAGAGGCAAGTATCCGAAATTGAATGACATACTGAGCTACAGTCCGAGATCCTTGGCATAGTCGGAGGATACTGAAAGCTGCAGAGATAACACGACCAGGTTCGTCAAAAATACTTCAAAACGTAGAAATAAACATGGCACTATCTTGCAATAAAGGGTCATTTCTTTCCCACAGAGGGGAGGCCCATGCGAGAGCCTGTCTGGAAAACAAAGAGATGAAATAGGCCACTTTGGAACGATGAGTAGAGAAGTTGTGAGGTTGAAGTTCAAAATGAACGGAGCATTGGTTAAGAAAGCCCCTACAAGTTTTGGGATCTCCATCATATTTAGAAGGAGTAGGCAGGTGTAGCGTGGAAGCGATGGACACCTGGGATGGCACTGGGGAAGAAGATGGAGATACTGGAAGATCAACGGTAGCTGCTACATTTTGCACAGGGGTTCCTTGGGAGGCTAAAGCCTGACAATATGGCAAAAACTGTTGTTGGCGAACATCTTGTTGTTCGATTCGGGTGACCAGATACTGTAGTATCTCTTTAGCTGTTGGTTCCGATCCTGGGTCTGTCATGGCCTGATCTTACTGTCACGGGCACTAGGAGTCTTGCCCAGGAATTCACCAGATGACTGGGTTTACCAGAGTGGTGAAGTTAACACAATGGTCCTCTGGTAGCAGGGTGACTAGCGGAACATATATCACAGCAGATGGAGAGAGAATGCCAATAAATAATAGTAAAGTCAGTGACTTGCAGCAATCTTGGTCAATGAGTCAGCGACTAGCTGATATTGTGGTAAGGCAGATTTGAACATGGAGATCAGGATGGATGTGAGCAGATGCGGGGAGGTAGTAGGGAAGTCAGTGGTCTGCGTACAGCAAGTTGTACCACTGCTATGGTGACAAGACTTGTCCAGGTGCAGGTAGGTAGCGGGGAAGTCAGTGGTCTGCGTACAGCAAGTTGTACCACTGCTTATGGTGAGAAGACTTGTCCAGGTGCAGGTAGGTAGCGGGGAAGTCAGTGGTCTGCGTACAGCAAGTTGTACCACTGCTTAATAGGTGAGGATGTGTACAGGTGTCGATGAGTGGAGGCATACAAAGGATAATAGGATGCAGACACTGAGAGCACAGAGGAACTTGATCCCAACAGATATGCAGCGTATCCAGCAAAGTCTATAACGGTATGTGTGGAGCTGCTTGGTAGAGACTTGCTCAGCACAGATACGCAGGCCAATAATGGATAGTCAATCACAATTATGCATATAACGACTGAGTAGTACGGTTAGTTCCAAACAGATATGCAGCGTAACAATAACAGTCTATAGCAAGTATGGATACCGCTGCTGAGAGGGAAAACTTGTCCTAGCGGATATGCAGAGTAAACGTAGAACGTCAATAACAGATAGGCATACCGCTATTCAGTAGAACAGTCTGTCCACAGGAAGATGCAGGGACTGCAGAGACGCTAAACGGCAGAGACGAGTGTAGGAACCACAGGTGAGTAGATCCGGTAAACAGAGTCCAGCTGAGGACACAGGCAGGAAACAGGAGACTGTAGCAGGTATGGAAACCAGCGATGAGTAGCACAGGGAATCCACAGGAACTGAAGACACTAGTAGTACACAGGAGACAGTAGCGGGTATGGAAACCAGCAATGAGTAGAACAGGAATCAGCAGGAAACTGAAGACACTAGTTGAACACAGGATACAGTAGCGGGTATGGAAACCAGCGATGAGTAGAACAGGAATCAGCAGGAAACTGAAGACACTAGTAGAACACAGGAGACACCTTCAGAGAATCACAGGGAATGAGACTCAAGATCAGGCAATGAGGTAATGAGCACAGGTGCTGTCACTCACCGGACCGTGAGTGCCTCTTCCTGGACATTTAGGAACCGTGGCCGTCCTCCATCCTGAGGGTCTGCGCATGCGCAGCCCTTTCCTACTCTTCAGTGTATATCCCTTTAACTTAATTGGCAGATCAGGCAACACTCCCTATATTAAGCACCTGTGGTCAACACCACGTTGCCTGATCTTGGAGTCTCATTCCCCATGAGTCTCTGAAGGTGTTTCCTCGTTTATTCAGCGCTGCTGATTCCTGTGGTTTCCAAACCACTTCTACCGCTGTGGTTTCCAAACCACTTCTACTACTGTGGTTCCCATACCACTTCTACCATCAATTGTATCATCGTGACTGTTTGCTGATTCCTATCCGCTGCCTCCGTGCACTACAGTCTTCTAAGCCACTTCAACTCTATCTCATATCATTGTGACTGTTTGCTGATTCCTATCCGCTGCCTCCGTGCACTTCAGCCACTCTCCACATCTACTCACCTGTTCATCATCAAGACTGTGAGCTGATTCCTATCCGCTGCCTCCGTGCACTTCAGCCACTCTCCACATCTACTCACCTGTTCATCATCAAGACTGTGAGCTGATTCCTATCCGCTGCCTCCGTGCACTACAGCCTCCAGCTTGCAACTCGTCTGTGTTCCAACATCGTGACTGTTAGCTGATTTCTATCCGCTGCCTCTGTGCACTACAGTCTCCAGCGTACAACTCGGCTGTGTTTCATCATTGTGACTGTTAGCTGATTCCTATCCGCTGCCCCTGTGCACTGCAGCCTTCATCTCATCTCTCCCGTGTTTCCTCGAGACTGCTGCTATTATTGCCATCCACTACTCTCCGTGATCAACAGCTCCTTGTCTACTCTGCTCACCCGTGTTCCATCGCTATTTGCACCTGCTGGTTGCTACTGGTTACCTCCGGGGATCCGCAGAGTCCTGCTGCTGCTGCCAGCGTTAATCGTCCATCTACTGCTGATCCGCTCTCCACGCCTTCCTGTGTTCCGCTGGTCTCTACCCGCCTGTCAGCATTGGATTCGTGTCTCATCCGCTATCCTGCTGCTAGATCATCACCATTCTCCTGGGTCCTCCAAGAGTCCAGTTTCTCGTTCTACCGATTCCTGTGGATTCGTGTCCCTGTTGGTTTACTTACCTGTGCGCTGCACCTACTAGACCTCTGTTTCATCTATCCAGGGACTTCTCATCCTGCCGGCCTCCTGCCGCTCAGGTATCGCTGCACTCCTGTCTGACTGCCTGCTTCTGAACCACGGTATGCATACTTCTCATTGACTGTGCTGGTGTATTGCATACCTTGCTGGACTGAGTTTGTTCTCCTCTGGAGATTACTATCCGCTGAGACTATTACCATCATTGACTGTACTATCTTGTGCCGGAGTACTTCTAGAGACTTTCCATATTTGCAGTGCTGTTCAGTCATTCATATATATATATCTATATTGTGCATATTACTGTGGATCGTGTTAAGGTGCCGTGTTTACCCTGTGTTGCAGTCTCTCCCCGTGCACCTCCTCACATATATATTCAGTGGTACAACTTGCTAGTAGCAGACCACTGATCCCTGTTTCCAGTATCACCTGTTCCAGTATCCTCTCACATAGCAGTGGTACAACTTGCTATCGCAGACCACTGACTCCCCGGATACCTCCACTTGGATTCCATTCCTTCACCCAGACAGCGGTACAACTTGCTATCCGCAGACCGCTGACTCTCATCACTTCCTCGTTTCTGTTGGACATTCCTCCTCACTATAGCAGTGGTACAACTTGCTATCGCAGACCACTGACTACCTTCACGTGTCCTTGTCCATACAGTTCCTCGTGTACTATTACCTCCATATTACCAGTGTTGCTAGTCATAGACTTTCCTGAGCATCTCATCATCTGCTATTTACTGTTCCGTGATCACCCTGCTACCAGAGTACCCTATTACCACCTACATTGCTCTGGTAAGCCTACCACCTGGTGATCCCTGGGTAAAGACTCCTAGTGCCCGTGACAGGTGCCTTAAATAGGGAGAGTTGCCTGATCAACCAATTAGATTAAAAGCAACAGTCACAAGAGTTCTTGGGTGCTGCGCATGCGCAGTCCATCAGGATGGCGGACAGCCGCGGTTCAAGATAGGTGCCGGCAGGAAGGCTAGGGAGCCACGCACCAGTGCAGAGGCACTCACGGTCCGGTGAGTGACAATAAGTTACATCTGTGCTAATTGCACAGTTGATCAGAGAAGAGAGGGAGGAATTATTGGGCTTACTCAGACTATATGAGATCCAGGTGGATGAAATTAGACAGTCCTTCGTTGACTTCCTTCAAACCTAGGTGACAATTTTGAATGCAGTTTTAAGTAGGTCAGAGCGATGTGAGATGGTGAAAATAAAAACTAGGAATTATTTCTGCAGCCTCCTTGCTAAAAGACAATTGTTACAATCTCATGCCTACTCTGCACTGATGCAGAAGCTTGGCTTCCTGATCTCTGAGGTTTAAGATGATGGAGAAATTTCCTGAGTCAATTCTTTGCTCAAGGAGTATCAGTTTGACCGTTATGAGTCCTTAGTTCTGGAGCGTTATTATGGCTCTCACCACTCACCGGACCCTTTCCAGAACCGCAAGAACTTGGTTGACAACAAGAGAGTTAGAGGTTTTTAAAATGGGCTTGGCGTCTTCCACAGCAAGGGTGTTGTGAAGTAATTTTACTCTGATCACCTTGATGGGAAGACACATAGCAAAGTGTTACAGCTAGTGGCTATTATCATAAGCTTGCAGAAATAGGAGTAGATGTCTTTGCCTCTAGCAGCTGCCTTTCCTGTAGAGCTTGTCGTGCTCACAGGTACTCAGATGCCCCCAGTTCTTAAACTCTAGCATAATGTAAGCTTATGAGTAATACCACAGCGCGGATTAGAAGGTGGTAACAGATGGTAATGGGTAGTCGGGAGCAAGCTAAGGTCAATAGCGGATAGCAGATAGCATGGTCAGGTACAGACAAAGGGTCAGGGCTGGCAGCGAACAGGAATGTCCAAGTAACTAGTAAGAGGTCAGGGCAATCAGCAAACAAACAGAGTCCAGATCAAGCCAAGGGACAGAAACTGTAAAACAATCAGGAGTCAGAAGACTAAACAGCAGCAGGTCAGCAAACACAGAAATAAACGCTATAATCGTCAGGGAGGCTAAGCCCTCCCTGCCTTAGATGGTCAATGCATCCAATCAGAGAGTCAGGCCAACAGCCCTGAAATCAGCCACAGGGGGCTGATAATTAATTAGGAATGCCCCTAAAGGCTAATGAATAATATTTATTTATCTGCGAACGCGCCCAGGACGTGGCACTTCATAACATTAAACAAGCGTCCCAACCATTGACAGGATACAATCCGAGTCACAGAAGCTTGGGGCACAACCACAGCTCAAGCTCATGACACAAACAAAATAGGAAGCATTTTCGTAAGGAAATCCCAGGAAACGGACAGTCATGCTGGTTTGAAAAACTTGGAGGCAGATATAATGGTTTACCATGTCAAAGAGACCATAGACAGCTTGTTTTTGAAAAAAATCACCAGACCCAGATGTTTTAAAATCTGAGTTTTACAAGGCCTTTAAGATCACTTGGTTCTCATGAAAGTTTTTAACAAGAGCCTAAGGTGACAGGTTACTTCCTCCCTCCATGAGGGTTTCTTCCCTTATTCAGTTATCCAAGGGACAGAACCCATCCAAAATTGCAAATTGATGCCCCATCACTCTTCTTAATGGGGATCATAAGATTCTGGCATAAGTGCTCTTCAACAAACTAATTATATATTCTATAGAGATGCTCAGGCTCGGTTCCTCGGAAACAGAACACACCCAAACTTAGGGGATCCGAGTCGGTTCGGTACTTCGGTATACTTTTTGGATTCCAAAATGAGGCAAAACGTCATTGTGACATCATCGCTTCTCTGGAGTTTTGGAATCTATAAATACCGCCCTCCACGGCGATTTAGTGCCATTTGAGAGAGGGATACAGAAGGGGTAGGACAGAGTGTAGAGCAGTAGGGCAGGCAAACTTATAGAAGTGAAAGAGGAGGGTGGTAGCAGTGTTAAAGAAAGCTCCATTGCTAATTGTCATTGTTGAAATACAAATATAATATGGTAGTCCTTGCAGGCTTTATTTCTGAATTTGCACCAAAAAGTGTATGGTGTTATATACACCCAAAAACAAGAGCTCCATTGCTCAATTTGTCATTGCTGAAATACAAATATAATATACTAGTTCTTGCAGACTTTCTTTCTGAATTTTCTGAACAAGTGTAGGGTATTATTCAAATGGATTCACAGCAATCCTCAGAAGATCAGAAGCAGCAAGCATTTGCTGCCACCAGTCCTGATGATAGTAATCCCAATACGCCATCTGGTAAAGCCAATGTAAAAGTACATAGTCTTTTTGAGTCAGGGAAAAAAACATCAAAAAAACACCTTTTACCGTAGTGAAGACAAAAAGAGCTGGAACCATGAAAAGTTATCTGCGGGAAAAAAAAATTGCCAACATGCCATTCTACACACGCAATGGCAAAGAAAGAATGAGGCCTTTGCCTTTCTTTATGAGTGTGAGATCTAAAATTGTTACTGAGGCATCTTCTTGTATGTTCACTCGTGACCAAGCAAGACCAAGTAATTTGGACTCCAAAAGTAGTGCACAAATACTGCTACATGTCAAAACCGAGCTGGAAGAAAACAGTAAGGCATTAGAGGAAAATGTATGCTCAGATTCAGAAATGACGCCAATCCCTGAGGAGAGTTCATGCATGAGTACTATGTGTAATCATGACCATTCTGATAGTGTACCCATAAAGAAGGCCCCTTTCAGCATTTCTGCTGATGTGTGCCTGAACAGCCCGAGTGTAGCCGGTGATACACCAATTGAGGATGCCACTTTGGAATTGGAACAGGATGAGGGGGATATTTGTGTAGCCAACGACAGCGCTAATGAGGATGTTGATGAGGATGATGTTGTTTGTGTAAGTCCTGCACCGGTGGAAGCAGTTCTGGCACATGATAAGGAGAAGGCCATTGTCATGCCTGGACATAAGACCAAAAATGCCACTTATGTGTGGAATTATTTCTACCCCAATCCAGACAACAACTGTATAGCCATTTGTAGTGTATGTAAAGCCACAGTCAGTCGAGGGAGGGACCTTAACCATCTAGGAACCTCATCCATGTTACGCCATTTGACGCAAGCTCATGGCAAGGTTTTGGGAAAATCAGGAAGTTATGGTAAAAAAATAACAACATGCAGTACAGCATCAGCCAAGACCCTTCTCTCACCTACATACCGACGCCTGCAATCTACACGCACAACACCATCCTCATCAATATCCTCAGTAGCAATCGGAGTTAGTCATGCATCCAAGTTGCTAAGGCTAGATGACTCCTCCACTATCCTTGATTCCTCTGAAGAATGTTTAAGCATTAGTCCCACTGCTGCTGCTGTTGCTGCTGCTGGGGGTGAATCTTTATCCTAGAAGCAGACCATGAAGAAGACTACTAATATTTTACAACAATTGACTGGTAAACAATCCTTTGCAAAAGGAAGCAAGTATAAAAAGCTGTCATCCAGTCACAAAGTGGATCACAGACGCCATGGCAACTATGCTCGTATTAGATCTGCATCCAATATCCACTATTAATGCAGCTGGTTTTAGACAATTACTTGAGGTCTTGTGTCCCCGTTACCAAATTCCATCATGACACCATTTCAGTAGAAAAGCTATTCCTCACCTCTACCAGAAGGTTCATTAAATTGTTATTATTGGGCTGCAAAATGCCATCCTACCCACTGTAGACTTAACCACAGATATGTGGACAAGTGGAACTGGGCAAACTAAAGATTATATGACTGTGACAGCCCACTGGGTTGTTGATTCGCCTTCACCAGCAGGAACAGCAGCAGCATGTACCCAAGTACGTCACATTTGTCAGAGGCAGGCAACTTTGTGTATCACTGGCTTCACTAAGAGGCATATAGCTGTAAATCTGTTACAAAAACTAAGGGATGTCATAGCAACATGGCTTATCTCGCTTGAACTCTCCTCGGGATATGTCATTTCTAATAACGCCATTAATATTGTGAGAGCATGACAGCTGGGTGAATTCCATCACATTCCCTGTTTTACTAACAGAATAAACTTGGTGGTGCAGAGCTTTTTTAAAAAATGACAGGAATGTGCAGGAGATGCTGTCTGTGACCCATAAAATATCTGGACATTTCCGACATTCGGCAACAGTGTGTAGGAGATTGCAGCAGCTGCAAGAGCACTTTAACTTGTCCTGCCACCAACTGAAGCAAGAGGTGGTGACAAGGTGAAATTCCACCCTGTATATGCTTCTGCGGATGGAGGAACAGCAAAAAGCCATCCACGCTTACTCCACAAGCCATGACGTTGGGATAGGAGGGGTGATGTATTTTAGTCAAGCGCAGTGAAGAATGCTTTCCGTGTTGTGCAATGTGCTGAAACCATTTGAAGTAGTCACCTGTGAAGTGAGTTCAAACACTGCTAGCTCGAGTCAAGTGATTCTCTTAATTAGACTTTTGGAAAAGCAGCTTGACAAACTAAAGGAGGAGATTAAACAAAGCAATTCTACTAAGTATGTCGGACTTGTAGATCAAGTACTTTATTCGCTTCACCAGGATCCAAGAGTTATCAAAATCTTGAAATCGGATCACTACATTTTGGCGACTGTGCTTGATCCTTGGTTAAAGACCTATGTATTCTCTTTGTTTCCAACTGACTATGATCTGAAGAGGTGCAAGGAGCTCCTGGTGAGCAAGATGACAGCTCAAGTGTTACGTGACAGGACGGCGTCTCCTCCTTCAGTTTTTCACTCAACTGCTGCTAGGAGAAAACTTAGCTTTCCCAAGAGACCCAGGGATGATGCAGATGACTCTGCACCAAATTTTGACATCTGGTCTGGTCTAAAAGAATTGATCAAAAAAATGTGAAACCTCTGCCGTAACTCCACCTGATCCTACTATCAACATCCAAAGGATGGTGGAGGATTATTTTTATGACGGCATAGAAATAGACACATCAGAGGAAAAATATGGAATTTGGAGACCCATGTACTAACCTGCTTTGCACTGCCTAAACTGCCCACCCTCCAGTGTGTATTTGGAAAGAGTTTTCAGCACAGTCGGGAACCTTGTCAGCGATCGGCATAGAAGCCTACTTCCTCAAAATGTGGAAAAGATTATGTTCATAAAAAATAACTTCAAGTTCCACGAGGAAGGTCTTTCCCGCCAATTGCTTAAAAATACTGAGACTTCTGTAACAGTGGATTCAAGCGGTGATGAATTAATAATGTGTGAGGATGAGGCTGATGGCAACAACATCTTGCAACAGTAGAGTTAATTAACAGCACTGTTACCTTAGGTGGCTTAAGGCTATTGTTAGCTTGTTTTGTGGGGGCCCAAACAAACCATACACTTCAGCCACAAGGAGTGGCACTTTTGTGGCTGAAGTGCTTGGTTTGTTAAAGTGTGCATGTCCATTTTAAGATCCAACATAAGGGTGGGAGGGCCCAGTGGGAGGGCCCAAGGAAAATTCCATCTTGCACCACTTTTCTTTTCTGCTACTGCTGTGTGCCAATGTGTCCTAGATGTGCTAGGAACTACCATGTGTTTGAGATATTGCTCTGTCGCTTAGCATCCAGCCAGATCGCTGCAGTATTTGTCCAAAAGTGTATGAAAATAATAATGTGACCTGTGAGGTGGTCAAAATTGACTGCAAATGACTTGAAATTAGTGTTAGTCAAGTTAATAATAATGTAGGAACAAAAAAAGAGCATGATTATGTGATTTTAGCATATTTTAGCAATTTTTCTAAAAAAATACAGATCCAAAACCAAAACCAAAACACACGAGGGTGGTTTTGCCAAAACCAAAACACAAAGCTAATCCAGATCCAAAATTAAAACCACTTCAGTGAGTATCTCTTATATTTTAGTCTGCTGCTTTCTTCTTCCTAGCACTGCACTATGAAAGGGCACGGCACAGTTAGTTTGGTATAAATATATATGTGTATATATATTGAGTGTCCAAACTGTGCATTGACAACACACATGTTGAATTATATTTACATTTTGTGTGAAACCAAAGTAAAAGCCAACAAAAATATATATTTTTCTCTGTTTCGCCAAGCAGCCACCACAGAGGAGGGCCTGGAGGAGAAGGAGAACCAAGAGAAAGCCTCGGAGGAGGATGAGACCCAAAAGGAGGCCCAGGAGGGAGGATACTCAGGAGAAGGAGCATGGCCAGAAGATCAGTCCAGGGAGTCATAGGACATTCAGACCCACTGAAGGTAAATAAATGTACCATATTATACTATCAAAAATAAATTTTTAGGCATGAAACTAGGCTTTAGATTCCTCAATGTTTTACCAAGTAAAATGAGGGTTTTTGTCTAACCTCAGACAGTGTATATGTGGTTGAATTAATGGAGATGTATTATGTTATGACTTTTACATTTTGAATTTAAAAACAATCAAACAACACCCTGTGTTTGCATACAGAGATAAGTCTGCCACAAATGTCTTTTATATAAAAGTACAAGGAAACGGCATTCACAAACAGATATGCATACCAAATATGTCAAAGTAGTGTAAGCTAAGCAGTTTAGGACATATTCTGGGCACAGGGACAGACTTGTTTCCTTCTGCTATATAAACTAGAGCTATGTATAATTGTTGATTTTGTGCATAAACATATAAATTAAGAATGCATTATTCCAAAGCATACATTAATTATAATGGAAACAAAATTTATTAGTTTTCTGTTAACAGTGTTTCAGACAGTACATACATATTATGAACTGCTTTACAAAGAAAATGTAATAATTCACACTCCAATTTAAACCCCAATTTTCATCAATGATTGATGTACTCTGTATTTTGGACCTGTAGAAATTATTGACAAATTTAATATTACCACACTATGTCCCTTTTTCTCATGCACAGATAAAAGAATCTTCCATTGAGGAAAGAATGGAGAGGGCCCAGGCATACCTGGATGCAGGGCCGAACTGGCCATCTGACAGTTTTGGTGGCTAGATGGGCCATTGCAGATTGGCCATCAATTTCTTCCAGGACCTGACTGCCATGTTGGGTCTCGGCAAGGCAGTCTATGCAGTCAAGCTAATGGGGCCGGTCATAGCACATCAGTGGCTGGCTCCTCCCCAGGAACTGGCCACCTTACTAACAGGGCCTCATGAATCAGCCCAGGGCTCCCCCCCCCAGATCCTCACCTCCTCTGTCTCCTGCACCCAAAGGGTGCCCCCATCTTGAATCAGACAGAAGCCGACAGCTGCGTTCCCTCCTTGCTCATCGCCCAGAACAAACACTGTAATCAGATATGTATACTGTCAGGCACCGTCCTCACACTGTTCCTACGTGCTGGGGACAGACACCTGTCTCTTTGCCCGGCTCGCTAGGCAACAGAACGCTTCTTCTACCTGTTTATCGGGGGTCAGGTGCACCTGACCGACAAAATCCACTGCCACCAATCAGGGGCCAGTAATTTCAATCAATCAGGGGCCAGGTATTTCTGGATCCTCCCTCCATGACTCTGGTGCCAGAGTATTGGTTTCACCAGCTCCAGTGTTCTGTTCCCTGCTTCCTCCTGTTTATTGTTCTTCGGTTCCTGACTCCTTGGCTTTGTCTACTCTCTGCCCTGCAATTTTGGCTCTGATGATACCCAGTATTTGACACTCGGATTGCCTCTGACATCTGCTTTGGATCACCCCTTTGTACTGCTCCAACTTTTGGTTTTTTAACCAGGACCGCACAACCATTCCTGTCTCTCCCGCTGCCCTGATTACTAACTGGGAGAACCGCGACCTGCGCATCTCAAACAGCCAAGCCCATACCTCCTTGCAAGAGTCCCTGGTGAATACCGGGGGTGCGTTAGACTCTGCGCCACCCAGATTAGTTGCATCAATATCAGACAGTGGCATCCTCTAAAGGTCATTATCGTGACATATACATTTTCTTATGTGCAATGTATTTTTGATTATTACTACTGCACTACTATATGACAAAATATGATTTGGTGGCACAACTGTTTGGCATTATTTGAACATGTTGGCACTACTGTGTTGTAATTTGAATCTGGGGGCACTATTTTGGCATAATTTGAACATGTGGGGCTAATGCTGGTTGCTGTAATGTGGGGGTGTATTTATGTAGTATAAGAGTGTGTTTTATGCATTTTCCTGGTGTTCCAGGTGCATTGCAGAACACAGGAAATGATGAGGGTGGGCAGAGGATCATGCATATGATGCTTCATGTTGCACTGCATCAGAGACGTCACATCAGTGTGCAACAATATTGCACATGGAGCCCACAGCAGGCGGGCCTGTGTGCTGAAAATGCCAGGGCTGATTTTTAGTCCCATTCTGGCCCTACCGGGATGACACCCATCACCAAATGGATGCAATCTAGTTTGCCCTGGGACAAACCATGGTGGGTTGTATTATATTATTTAAAACAAATCTGTAAGTAGTTATTTTGGTTTGAAAGTTAATAATTTGATATATATATATATATATATATATATATATATATATATATATATATATCTTTTTTTTAAAAAAGTTTTTACAAAAATATTAATGTTGATATTGTTGTTTCAATCAGCTTGTTTAATTGAACATAAATTGCATGAATGAAGTGGGAGGAAAATGCCTATTTTTTGACTGTAGGCAGTACATATACATAATAAGGTGGTAATAGTGAAGATCAAAAATTATTTATTGTTTAAAAAGAGACAATACATTAATACATAATAATGTAGAAAGAATAATTTACAAATTAACCAAATTGCTTGTAATTGGGTTGTAGCAGTAAATAATAGATATGCAGTGTTAAAAAAACATTTGTGTCTTCCATTAGAATAAGAGGCTAAAGGTTAATATGAGGTAATTTTTAAGTGCCAGTAGTCTTTCTCTGCAAATGAGTGGTCTTGGGACTATACGCGCATGTATGTTCTGAGTTGATAAGTACACCAGCCATAAACATCACGCATATGCTTCTAATGCAGAGATCAGTGAATTCTTTTGAGGTCAGCATATGGGTGTAAATATGCTACTTTTGCACTTGGCGTACACATTGCGCATATGCTGCTGATGTGGCGACACATGTCAAGATGTGTATGGCTCAGCATTTTTTTTTCATTTTTCATTTAATTATTTATGCAGACTCATAGGGGGAGATTCAATTGCTGGTGACGTGGCGCATGGACATCACACTGTGCATATTGTTGACAATTACAATAAGAAACTCCGCTAATTTTTCCTCGCGCCTCTATGGGGTGCAAGGGAAAATTAGCAGAGATTTCTGTCAATTCTCTGCTGCGAGGTATCTCTTGGATATTCCAGAGACACATTGGTCCTGATTCATTAATGAAAGTCAAGCAAAAAAAAATAGTGATTTTGCACCTTGGCAAAACCAAGTTGCATTGGAGGGGGATGTAAATTTAAAATGTGATGGCAGATTTATAGTTGGGGTAGGACATGTCCTAGATCATCTTTAAATTTCAGTATACAAATAAAGCTATCAAGTAGTCGTATGCTACATGAAAAAACAGTATTTAACTTATTTACAAAATAATGAACTCATTTGCACGACTTGTATTGTTACATGGTTTTGTCCAGGAGAAATCTTACTCATTTTGTTGCCTTATTTTTCTTAATGAATCAGGCCCCTTGTGTCTAATTGAATGTCCTTCTTAGATATTTAGCCCATTAAACTAGCCCATTAAACTAACAACAACTTCTAAATAGTCCAAGATAACTGTCAATGAAGGGCTAGAATTGAAATAGAATCACACTTCAAAACTTGTGGTGTATGGTTCAGCTCCACAAATCTTTGTGCTCATATGGTGAAACTTGCAGATAAAAATGATTGCTGCAGAAGTAATTTTTTCATATCATATAATCACAGTGAAACAAAATTTAAACAAGTTGTTAATGAAGTGTGGCGACTATCTAGTGCTGTCTTAAATTATGTTATTTTGTCATAATTCATCTGCAGCACTTGATTTAATGAATGTGGAAAATAAGCATGCTTACCACTTGTGAAACTGCAGGGGACTTTTCTAAGAACTAATGATCTTATCTTTTCTTAGAAAACTTAGTTTTACAACACAATTGAGTGTTTCTGAAACACCCTAAAATACAGAGAAAGGACAAGGAGAACAAAAATATGCTCAGGAAAGAGACCTAGTAAGTGAAATTGAGGTTTAGGGTGGGCTATTTAAAACAGTAAGTTGAGCATATAAATGTCAATGACATATAAAAAAATATAGAGAAAGTATACAAATACTTCAGGTATGAAAACAAAAATTATGAACAGCAGTGAGTGTTTATATGGAGTTTATAGGGATAGTCTTATGTAAATGTAAAAATCTATAATCATATTAAATATGTTTACAATAGTCTATTAAAATAAAAGTAATCAAGGTATATGAAGTGAATCAGTCACCAACACTCATAAAAATTATTATAATTTTGGATAAAAAGTATAAGGTTAAAGATCATCATTCCTCATCAAAATCATCATTCCTCATCAAACTACATCATGTTTTTATTCCAGTTTAGTGCAGATTGCCTCCATCTCACCTGAACAAAGAATTAATGCATTTTTTCAATGAAAAACAACAAAGAAATCAATCAATGGATATTAAGTGGTGCTTTTATTAACTGTGATGCTCTATTAATGATAAAAGTGATGCTCATAACAACAAATAAGCACCGATAACAAGATACCTGTCTTCTCTGCAAATTTAGAGAGGACCTGTCACCTACTTGTTTGTACATATCAGTATTATTGTACAAATATTCCTATCATTAGCTTTTTCTCTCAGCACTGTTACCGAGCTGAAGTCTATTGAACTTCCAGTGCCTGTATTCTAATTAGTTGAAGTTATTACCCCACAGCAAGAAAGTCATCTGTATTACTGAGCATACATAACCTTAGAATTCCATGAGTTCCTAGTGTATATGCATAGTAAATATTCATTAATCCAATATTTGTGTCCTTAAGATAGTGGTGTGCATTGGAGGCTTAAGCTGATAATAAATTAGATAAACTAGACATGTTTTTCAACACTGGTTCTTTCTTTTTTTTACATATTTTAGTCATAGAGTATCAGACACCATCCCTGTGCCCTCCCAGCTATTAGGGATGGATGACTTCTATCTTCTGCTGGGCACGTTCCGCTGTCTGACCAGTTAAAGAATAACCTCTGTCTATACTGCGGAGACTCAGACCGTCTTCTCTCCACCTGTCCCAAAAAACTGGGAAATGCCCCATCCTAGGATGTCTTAGATAGGCAGGCCTAGGATGTTCTGTACCTGCTCCCTATTTCCAGAAAAAAAACAGACTTTCTTATGCCATTCACCTCTCTCCATTTGGGTCCGTTGAAACCTCAGCCTTTGTGAACTCCGGGTCTGACGGGAACATCATCTCTTCCGCTCTAGCTACCAAACTCCACCTGTCTGTGCAGATTTTGCTGTATCTTTTGTCGTTAACTGCTGTTGATGGCAATGGTGTCACCAATGGTTCCATGATGACCATTACTGGCCCTGTTCAACTTCTGGTAGAAGCTCTTCATTCCGAGTGGATCCAGTTCCTGATTCCACCACAGACCATCAACTCCAGCATCTTGGGTTTCCCTTGGTTGAGGACCCATTCTCCCCAGTTTGACTGGCACCTTGCACAGTTGACTTCTTGGGGACCTCTTTGCAGAAAGTAAAATCTTCCTCTGCTGCGTCCCTCTGGGCCTCTGATTTCCTGTCACATACTTACCCCTCAAGCTGTCTTTCCCCGCCTTATGCCTCATTTTGAGACCTGTTTTGCAAAGCGGCCTCTGAGAGATTACCTCCTCATCATCTGTTCGACTGCCCTGTCGACCTCATTACGGGTAAAGCCATACCTAGAGGAAAACATATCCACTATCTCTGCCTGATTCCCAAGCCATGTCGGAATATATCACTGAGAACCTTCAACAAGGTTTCATTCAAGAATCTTCTTGACCTGCTGGCACAGGATTCTATTTTTTAAAAATAGGGTGGTTCCTTGAGACCCTGTATTGTTTGCTGGCAATTGAACGCCATTACAGTTAAGAGCAGCTATCCTCTACCTCTCATCTCTGAATTATTCAATACGATTCAAGAGGCCAAGATCTCCTCTAAACTCGATCTTAGGGGGCTTACAATCTCATCCGCATCCATCAGGCTGATATGTGGAAAACCGCCTTTAACACCCGAGACAAGCACTATGAGTACCTGGTCATGCCCTTAGGTTTGTGCAATGTCCCAGCCATTTTCTAAGGCTTCGTTAATGAAATATTTTGAGATATTCTCTATTAATCTGTATCTCAATTAGGATATCTCGACGACATCCTAATCTTTTCCCGGGAATTGCCTTCTCATGGGGCACATGTGTTCTCATCCGCTTATGCTCGCACCATCTTTACTGCAAATTGGAAAAATGCCTCTTTGGAAGCCCACTGGTGCCCTTTCAGGGATAATTGATATCGGGTTCTGGTTTTCAGATGGATCCGCAGAAATTTGAGGCGATTCTCAATTGGCCCTGAACACTAGGGTTGAAGGCCATTCAATGTTTTATTGGCTTTGCCAATTTATTAAGGGCTTCTCCACCCCATCACTGCTCTAACATGGAGGGGAGTTCATCCTAAAACTTTGTCTTCTGAAGCAGTTGCTGCTTTCAACACTTTAAAGAGAGCCTTTTCTTCAGCTCCAGTACTTGTACAGTCTGATCTACTTGAACCCTTCATTCTGTAAGTTGATGCCTCTTCAGTAGGAATAGAAGCAGTCCTTTCCCAAAAGTCTTCCTCCGCCACCTTCCACCCGTGTGGTTTCTTCCTCCAGCTAAAGAAATTACAGCATTGGGGACAAAAAAATTACTCTCTGTCAAGTCAACCCTTGAAGAATGGCATCACCTACTGGAAGAAGCTAAACACCCAGGTACGGTTTTTGCAGACCACAAAAATCTTACTTACCTCCAAACCGCACAGTGTCTACATCCATGCCAGGCTTGCTGGCCGTTGTTCTTTTCACGATTCAATTTGATTTAGACTTTCTGACCAGGCACCAAGAACTTCAGGAGTGATGCTTTTTCTCAATCTTTTGACAATTCTGATCTCCTGTCTTCTCCTGAGCCCATACCTATCATAAATCCCTCTAGTGTAGTAGCTCTAACCAGTAATGCTATGAGGACGTCCCCTCCAGGTCACTCCTTCACCGCCCCTCATCTTCGAAGTAAGGTCCTAAGGTGGGCTCACAACTACAAATTTGCATCTTCGATCGTGGAGCCAAGTTTGTCTCTAAATTTTGGAGGGCCTTCTGTAAGAACCTGTGGGTCGATCTAAAATTCTCCTTGATGTATCATCCCCAAACTAATGGTCAGACTGAGAGAGTCAACCAAGTCCTGGAGCTGTTCTTACGTTTTTACTCTTTTGAGAATTAGTCCTCTTGGAGTGACCTCTTGCCTTCAGCAGAATTCACTCATAACAAGCACCTTCATGAATTCACTGGAACCACACCTTTCTTTACTGTGTGTGGCATGCATCCTATTCTGCACAAATTCACCACAGTTCCCAACTCTAGTGTCTCTGCAGCAGACTCACTCTCATTACTTCTCCCATATCTGGTCCCAGACTAAGACCAAACTCACTGAGACATCATTATGGTACTAGCATGCTGCAGATCAGCAACAAAGACCCATCCCTCTGCTCCATGTTGGTTATAGGGTTTGGCTATTAATCTGTAACCTGAAACTCCAAGTTCCCTCCATGAATTTGGCTCCCCACTACATTGGTCACTTCTGCATTTCTCAGGTTATAAATCCTGTCTTTTACAAACTGCACTTGCCCCATCCCTCAAATTCCATAATACTTTTCATAGGGCAGCACAGTGGCCTAGTGGTTAGCACGTCTGCCTCACAGCACTGGGGTCATGAGTTCAATTCCCGACCATGGCCTTATCTGTGTGGAGTTTGTATGTTCTCCCTGTGTTTGCGTGGGTTTCCTCCGGGTGCTCCGGTTTCCTCCCACACTCCAAAAACATACTGGTAGGTTAATTGGCTGCAATCAAAAAAAAAAAAAAAATTGACCCTAGTCTCTGTCTGTCTCCCTCTCTGTCTGTCTTTGTGTGAGTGTGTGTATATATTAGGGAATTTAGACTGTAAGCTCCAATGGGGCAGGGACTGATGTGAATGAGTTCTCTGTACAGCGCTGCGGAATTAGTGGCGCTATATAAATAAATGATGATGATGATGATGATGATATTCCCTGCTGAAACCTCTAGTCCTCAATGACTTATTCAAAGAACCTTCTACTCCTCCTCCTCACAAGACAGTTACTAGAGACGAATACAAGGTTGAACAAATTTTGAACTCTCGAATAATCGATAAGCAGCCTCAACATCTGGTCCACTGGAAGGGCTACAGCCCAGTAGAGAGATCCTGGGCTGATGAGAAAGAGCTCCATGTCCTCATCTTCTGGCCAACTTTAAGAAAATAGTCCAGGAATCGCTTCTGATGAGGAGGTAGGAGAAGAGTACAGTCAGCAGTTTAATGATGACTGGATGAATTAACAGGAAAGTCTTGATATATATATATATATATATATATATATATATATATAGACACTCGGAGCATAGTACAAGGTGGGCGGAGCCACCGGCAATATTATATGCAATGTGAACAAATCAGTATGTAATATAGATATGGCATTGAATGAACAGTCCAGCAATAAGGTGGAAAGAATTAGGCAGCAGGTATATGGTATCACAATAGAGCAGCACACATCAGAGGAAAGAGTAACAGTCCAGTTAGCAATATAATCACACTAGATGCGGCAGGGATCCGGTACCATACAATGCCTTAATACATGAACAGTTCAGCCAGAGAAGAGAACAACAAGCAGCTTGATGATACGACCTGTAGTGCCACTGAGCCACAGAGGCCAATGCGGAGTAGATGAAGCTTGAACAGGACGACTCAGAGAGATGACTTGAAACAGTAGAATAGTAGCCTGACAAAGAAAGGTGTGGTTTAAATAGTCCAGTCCTAGGATCAGCGATACAGCGGAGGCAGGTGTAGCTTGAGCAGTATAGCCCATGGAGTAGCACACAGCAAAGACAGGTGCAGCTTGAGTGGTATAACCTGGGGATTAACACACAGTGAAGATGGTTGCAGCTTGAGCGGTATAGCCCGTGGAATAGCACACAGCAGAGGTGGTTGCAGCTTGAGCAATATAGCCCGTGGAGTATCCCACAGCAGAGACAGTTGCAGCTTGAGCTGTATAGTCCGTGGAGTAGCACACAGCAGAGGCAGGTGCAGCTTGAGCTGTATAGCCCGTGGTTTATCACACAGCAGAGACAGGTGCAAATTGAGCTGTATAACCTGTGGAGTATCACACAGCAGAGACAGGTGCAGCTTGAGCAGCACAGCCAGTGGAACAGCAAACACAGCGGAGACAGTTGCAGCTTGAGCAGTATAGCCCTTGGAACAGCAACACAGCAAAGACAGGTGCAGCTTGAGCAGTATAGCCAGTGGAACAGCAAACACAGTGGATACAGTTGCAGCTTGAGCAGTATAGCCCTTGAAACAGCAACACAGCAGAGGCACTGACGATCCAGATGAGAGCACACAGAATAGGAAAGAACCTAATCAGACACTTAACTTGATTAACAGGCCCAGAGGAAAGGGAGGAAGTGCCTTTTCAAGTCTGGAGCCAAAACAGGAACCAATAGGAATCTTAATTAGAAGTAGCCAGGTAATCAGTCTGCACATGCGCAGATCAGAAATTAGAGGTTTGAAGTCTGTTAATGAGACACATGTGAATGTCTCAGTCTTTGTCTATGGAAGTCGAATGAGCAGCGTGTGACACAAAGGTTATCAAATGTATCAAGCTGCGTTTTTTTCCCTGATCTTCAAAATCACTGGTCATCTCTGGCGATTTGCTGCGATGTCAAACACTCCCGTGTTTAGGTAACTCTCCTGTGTTGTCCTCATTTAGCTGCGAGATAAGTAAACACATCACTGTTACATTGCCTTTGTCAATAGAGCCAGATGATCCGGCAGCTGTCAAAACTAAAAAAATAGATAAAAGTTAAAACAAAAGTGTGGGGTCCCCCCTCTATTCACTATTAACCCTAGTGCTGCCAGCCTACTACTGGTTACATGAAAATCAGGGAAAAATTTTGCATGGGGTCCCCCCAATTTTCACATAACCAGCACTAGGCAAACCAGCCAATGTTGGTGGCACTATAGCAGGGGGACACGCAGCAGGGGTCCCCCTGCCATACTGACAACCAACCCCAGGCTGCTCAGCGCTGGGCTGGATTCCCTAAGGACTGAGGTCCGCCGAAAAAACGAGAGGCCCCCCTCTAGGGACAACCAGCTCAGTGCTGGAAGCACTAGTGTTCTTCCTACAACCCTGGGCGTTGGGTGTAGGGTAATAATAACATTGGCTGGTTTGCCTAGTGCTGGTTATGTGAAAATCGGGGGGACCCCATGCAAAATTTTTCCCTGATTTTCATGTAACCAGTAGTAGGCTGGCAGCACTAGGGCTAATAGTGAATAGAGGGGTGACCCCACGCTTTTTTTTTCAGTTTTATCATTTCTTTTAGTTTTGACAGCTGCCAGGACCTCCGGCTCTATAGCAGGGCAGAGTAACAGTGATGTGTTTATACAACTCGCTGCTAGCAAGCAGCGTGTTGTATCTGGCGTGTTTTAAAGAAAACTCAGGAGAGTTTGCTAAATCGTAGCTTCATACATTTGAGACTTGTATAGTTAGAGTGGCAAACAGTCGGGAGTTTGATCTCTATAGATTTTGGAAATAGCGATTTTGACAGAAACACAACTCTGAAATATCAGCTTCATACATCTGCGAGTTGCAACTCTCCCGAGAAAATCGCTGGACTTGCACAATTGTACCTTGATACATTTACCCCTTGGATGGAGATTATGAGGATTTCCAGTAGTAGGTGTGCTATTATAATGTTTGATTTAAAAGTTTAACTCCACAAAATATGATTTTATTCCCCCTAATAGAACCCCTACCTACACACTGATAGGTAAAATTATATGTTATTTTCAAGCTTCCTATTAGTTATTATGGAAAACAGAAACTCTGTACACTGCTTCCACCACCTACAATGTCTAAAACTGTGAGCACAAATACATTTTAAGCTGACCCCTCCATTGCTTAGCTTTAATAGATTTCCAGCTATATAGGTGTCACTGGTTGTCTTTGACACCAGCTACAAATGATGACATAGGATACTGTGTTACTGGTACTCTTCAGCCTTCAGCCCAAATCCCCCCTAACTAGCAGAACTGTGGAAGTATTATGCAAGTGCGCCAAATCCTCTTCCCACATTGACAACATGGGGAAAGAGAGGAGCAAACGCTGATGTGTTAGTTTCTAAAATAGCCATTGATTGCACAGAGCCACTGCTTAGTCCAATTAGCACTTTTATTCAAAATTAAGACCCTCTGTTTACTTTTTAAAGCATCTATTCTTGTCAAAATGGGAATAATATCCTACGCAGCACCAGTGAGTGTCCACAGTGTAAAGGCATTATGTTGGGAGTTTTATTAGAAAAAAAATGTTATATTAGGGGGATTATTATATTCAAAATTAACAGGTGAATTTTTAGTAAAGATTCATGATAGTTCCACTTAAGTTCAAAAACCAAGCTTCTGCTCCTACTGAACACCTTTTATTAGATGCTTATAGATTCATTGTCATAAAGCTCAAAGTGAGCCAGGCAATAGACAGTGGTGGTAGGTGAGTACGTCCTTTGTACCATGCTGTGCTACATGCAAAATGACAACTTGAATTAACTATCAATCTGGGAAAAGCCACGGTATAGTTTTCTTTCTTGGCTGTATATGGCACCACAAAGTGTAGTTATATCTGGAGCCTTCAAGTATAATTCTGCATGTGTTATTGCATTGCTAAGGTTTAGGTGCTGTATGCCTCAACCACCACTAGATCTTTAAACATAATCCCATAACTAACTGTAAAGGACTACTGTGACAGGCTAGACCTCCTATTCCACCCAGTCGTGTTGCTGGGGCCGGTTGGGCTTGCCTTGCCACCGTCCCCTTTCTGTCTCACAAATGCGCCACCTTTAAGCGCTATAGGAGGTGCTCAGCTGCCACCTCCAGGCTCCTTCACTGGCACCAGGAACTGCTTCCTTCTGGGTAACTCATGCTGCTAGTTCAACCCTTACTTGGTACCTGGGCTGGTACCACTGACCTCGTCTTTCAGATGAGGGTTACTGTGGATGGTTTCCCCTGGCCTCTCACAATGGCCAAGTCTGCAGGGTAGTGGGCAGTACATTGTTACTAGACTCTGGGTCCCAAACCTCAGAAGAGCTGGATAATGGATTAGAGTGGTCTAATCTGTATGTCAAAGGATTTACAGCAGGTAAGTAGGCATCAAAGCAGTGATGTTATTTGCTCAGAAAGAGTCCTTCTAAGGAATGCTTCACACTAGTTAGAGGTACTATTGATCATCTAGAAGTTCAGATGGTATATATCTTTTACATGGATAACAGAGCTCTTTTTATACATTTTAAATCACAAAGCCTGGCAGGAGGTAATCCAGTCACCTGCTCCTTTAACCAATCCAAGCTGATTCATGAAGCCTGCACGTGAATCAGCCTGGAGAGGTTTCACACATATGACTTTATTCCTAATGGTAAGGGGGAGTCCGGTTCCCACGGACTGGGAGGCCGGAGCTCCAAGAGCCCGAGCAAGGACCCCAAACTCCACTAGACTACCAGGGAAAAGATAAGAACATTTCTATATTTAAATACATTATAATTTAAACATACTTGTACACTCCCTGCACATAGCGCCTGAATTAACCCTTTCAGCGCTGGACGCCATTTACTTACCAGCGCTGCTGCGCCCATACACTAAAATATTCATTTAAGCTATTCAATGCTGCCACTCCGAGTATTGCTCTCCCAACGCTGATGCGTGCATTCACAAAGCATTTATTATACACATTTCTAATAACAAACATGGAGCCTAGTGCCAGTAAATGAACTCCTCTGGCGCTGTGTATTAACCCTCCCGATGCTGGAGCACATTTAAAGATGGCCACCAGAACAGCGGATCCGGACCACAAATAACAACAATGACGAAGGGGTATATTTACTAAACTGCAGATTTGAAAAAGTGGAGATGTTGCCTATAGTAACCAATCAGATTCCAGCTGTCATTTATTTAGTGCAGTCTACAAAATAATAGCTTGAATCTGATTGGTTGCTATAGGCAACACCACCACTTTTTCAAACCCACAGTTTAGTAAATATACCCCTTGAAGAACTTAGTACAAACTATCTTTTATTATTATTATTATTATTAATATTTATTTATAAGGCGCCACAAGGCATCCGCAGTGCCGTACAGAGACAAACAAAATTACAATACAATGGGAGACAGCACAGTACAGTAAACACAGCAACTCAGTAAGCTTAATGCACAGCTAGAGAGGGCGGGGAAGGGGGAGGGAGGATCCGCAAATGACGGGGCCCAAGAAGGAGGGCGCGGAAGACAGGGAGACCCCCAGGGGGGAGGAGGGAGCGAGAGTGGACGTGGGGTGGAGGACCCTCGAGGAGGAGGGCTAAGTAGCTGGAGAGCAGAGTTAGAAGTGGTGGAAACAGGAGGAGAGATGGCCCTGCTCAGAGGAACGTACAATCTAAGGGGAGGGGTGGACAGACAGAGAGACGCAGGGGAGAGAGGGAGAGTAGGGGGACAGAGGCAGAAGATAAGGTAGGAAGTTAAGTGGGAGACAGAAAGGCTTTAAGAAAAAGGTGGGTTTTTAGGGCCCGTTTGAAACTGGACAGATTAGGGGAAGTTCTGATGGAGGGAGGGAGCTTGTTCCAGTGGAGGGGGGCAGCGCGGGCAAAGTCTTGGATACGCGCGTGGGAGGAGGTTATAAGGGGGGAAGAGAGGCGACGGTCAGAGGCAGAACGGAGAGGGCGGGATGGAGCATGAATAGAGAGGAGGGTGGAGATGTAGGGCGCAGTGGAGTTGGCGAGGGCCTTGTAGGTGAGTGTGAGGAGCTTAAAGAGGATTCTGAAGGGGAATGGGAGCCAGTGAAGGGCTAGGTAGAGGGGGGAGACAAAAGAGGAGCGGCGAGAGAGGAAAATAAGCCTAGCTGCAGTGTTAAGGACGGATCGAAGGGGATCGAGATGAGAGTGGGGGAGGCCAGTGAGGAGGAGGTTGCAGTAGTCCAGGCGGGAGATGATCAGAGAGTGGATAAGGCATTTGGTGGCATCTTGGGAGAGGAAGGGCCGGATGCGAGCGATGTTGCGGAGCTGGAAGCGGCAGGATTTAGCAAAAGAGAGGATGTGGGGGCCAAAGGAGAGAGAGGAGTCGAGGATGACACCAAGGCAGCGAAGTTGGGGGACAGGGGAGATAGAGGTGTTGTCGACAGTGATGGAGAGGTCAGAAGGGGATGAGGTATGAGAGGGAGGAAAAACTATGAGCTCAGTTTTGGCAAGGTTAAGTTTGAGGAATCGAGAGGACATCCAGGAGGAGATACCTTATTGTGTCTGCACTTCTCACAATATCTGTTAATTACAATAAGATTGTGCCATGTGCTACTGATACTATAGAGCTTAATATCTGCAAAAAGGTACTTGATGCTTTCATTGCCAGAGTAATAAAGTAGGCTCACCTTTGATACTGGGAGTAAACAAATTTATGATTAATCAGTGCATTATTAGCATTTTATTGTACAAACATCCCTTCCAGAGCAATAAATACATGCCCAAAACAGAAAAATGACCAGATTTTTAGTTAAAGTATGTAATGAATTGCTTTCCAAATGGCTACTTTCCACATATAGTCTAATATCGGAAAACAGTATAGCATAGCATGTATCTGCGGGTGTGACACACAGATGTACAAAAGTGGTCTTTCTGAAACCTTCATTGTTCATATGAGTTTTGTTTTCAAGCAAATACTTAATGAGCTAGTGTTACGGTTGGCAGCATATGGAAACAGAAGACAGAGAATTCAACACACTTTTATTAAAAGAGTGAACATTTATTTTATTCATTTTATAGTGAATGTAAACATTTCAATTCTGAATTTGAATACAATTTAGCAGTAAAAATTGTTGTCTGATCATCATTTGTACAAAAAACGAAAATGCTTTGTAGCCATTATTCACAATGGCATCTTTAGTTCAATAACAAGTCAAATGACTTACAATATCAAATGGATAGGAGTAAAACATAAAAGGTACTTTACTTTCAATAGAGTTACCCACTGCTTACAAAATAAAAATACAATCCTGGCAGTGGTAGCTTTCTGAAAGGGAAGACCAATCTATCCATATTAATCTAGATTTCATGCCAGCAATTCAAATTTTCGTAATATCTACACACAAAATTGACAGTCTAACCTACTTTAGCACCTCCCTCCACCCACACCAAAAATAAACAAATATCATCCTAGACAAGACACTGGGTACTGCTAATGAAAAAGTTGGAATATAATTATTTAATATATTAATAACATGTGAAATTACAATGGAAAATAAACGTATCACATGTCAATACTTTGTGCCATCCATTTAAGAACATAGCTCCATGCCACAAACAACTGCAGCCAGCATTGTTAGGAGGCTCAACTGTCAAACATTCTGCAAGTATGATATACACAGTTTTTAAAATGAGGTTGTCCTAGATGCCTCCAGATGTATCTCCAATGATTTTAGTCCTTGACCATGATTTCTTCATTAAGCTTCAAGATGTAAAGGAATCAAGGTACAAATTAACAACTTAATTACTGTTTTGTAAGACAATTGGATTCCATGTTTGCAGTAGTGAAGGAGATAAACAGGTACCAAACATTACAAATATCTCGCAAAAGAATGATCTGTGGACATTCAGACTTCTTCCTGTAAAATAAATGATATTTATGTTATGCTTTTCAATCTTTGATTTAGCTCATCAACAAAAGGCATATATGATATACAGTATTTAAGTGTATTTGATCAGTTTGCCTATTTGACAAACATCAATAATTTTTAAATGTGTCTTGTTACAGATAAGATATAGAAAAATGTAGTGCAAAAACACAAATCTTATAAACTAATTATAATTAGCTTTTTTTTTATCCTGTAACAATTACCAGGTTTAAATATCCATCTCATTCTAATAATCCTGACATTTGTTCTTGTGCTTGAAGCTGTGGTAGTCTCAAAGGAAATAGTAGAATTTCTGGTTAACAGAAACCTTTGTTTAAAAGTGGAAGAAAAAACATAAAAAAACCTGCTGATGTTGAATGGACGAGCTTAGTTTCATATAAAGGCACATTTGACATCTTCGTTTTCCTGCATGAAAGCTTCAGACCATTACTCTGCTTTTGTCAAATACTACTTCTTCTACTATCTAACTCTAAGGGGCATATTCAATTAAGTTTCCGGTCAGCGGGATCGCTCCGGAACGGGCCGCAAAGTTAATCAGCGGTACAGCAATAATGTGGATTTTCGTTCGCACCCCATAGGGTTGCGTACAAAAATCTGCGTTATTGCGGTACCGTATTACCGGCAATACTGCGTTACCGCGGACCGGAATCCTAAGTGAATATGCCCCTAAGTCTGTGGTTTCCTACTTGCCTCTATTATAATCCTCATGCCTCTGTCCCTGACATACACAGCTGTTTCCTCACAAACAGACATCATCAGCTATTTATATGGCGCCACTAATTCCACAGCGCTGTATAGAGAACTCACATCAGTCCCTGCACCATTGGAGCTTACAGTCTAAATTCTCTAACATACACACACACACAGACAGACAGAGAAACTAGGGTCAATTTGATAGCAGACAATTAATCTACTTCTTTGTTTTTGGAGTGTGGGAGCAAACCAGAGCACCTGGAGGAAACCCACGCAAACATGGGGAGAACATACAAACTCCACACAGATAAGGCCATGGTTGGGAATTGAACTCATGACCCCAGTGCTGTGAGGCAGAAGTGCTAAGCCACCGTGCTGCCCCACATATATGAATGGTCACTGCCGTCCACAGCCATCACCAACATACAAGTTAATTTAATATAAAAATGCACCTTTATATAGTAAAAAAATAATTATTAAAAAAATTCCCATCAAAAAAGGTAGTCAATATATTTGTACATAAACATGTGATGTGCCTTATTTCAAGCTATGGTCCTCTGCTACAGGTCAATATAGACATCAAAAATGTTCTTGTTGTGTGATTCAGTATATTAAACTGCTCACACAAAGTGAAAATCAAATGATATTGTTCTTGTCTCCCACACTAGACCCTACGACTGGAAATAAATGTTGAATAGGACATGATACTCAGTTTATGAATTTTTACAAAAATTAATTTGACAACTGCTAAGGCCGATCTGCTAAGTTGACATACTTTTTACAGTAAGATCATAAGGAACAAGTTGGAAAAGGAATACCTTCAATTTGAGCAAAACTGTTCATGAACATGCTGTTGCAACATAAATTATCTATGTATTGCACTACATATGGTAAAATTAATGTCCTAAAAGAGCATGGCAAGATACATATACCACCTTATAGGCATATTACGTAAACAACATTATTATATATCCCAAAAAATGGCAGATCAGAATTACCTTTTTTTGTAAAACAGGGCTTTCAAGTTAAGAATTCTGATCATCGCTTCCTGACAAGTAAAACAAGGTTAGTGTTAGAATGAAATTGAATGATTATTGATTTAATATCTATCATGTGCTAAGCTTTAGAAAATAATGTGCTATAGCTTTAAAAGAAATTAGCAGATATTTTACTTAGAATGAGAAAAGACAAAGATTGAAGTTTTAAAAATGTTGCAAAAGATGTTCTCAGAGAATATGGACAAGCCAAGGACGCACTGCTGAATGTTCTATGTAAAAGTAACAAGAATGATGGCAAAATGCCTGAGAAGATAAAAACATAAATGAGAAAGATGCAGAGTATGCATAATTAACTTGTTGTTGTTTTTAATAATTTTACTGTTTTATGATTTGTTCTTACGCTTCTATACCTCTAATAATTATGATTGGTTGTTATGCTTCTATACCTCTAATGATTTACTGCCTTATAATTGGTAGTTGAACTACTATACCCCTATTTTACTGTATAAATAAAGAGTCTGAGGGAACATCTGATTGGAACAGGATCAGAATTACTCAGCATTATATCATACAGGTATTGTGTGTTTTTCTGTTCACCAGTTGACTGAAAATAAAGGGAGATCTGACTGACATTGAAGGGAATTGATAGAAGTATCGGTGAACCCCGATACCCCAACATTTCTGGGGGCTCGTCCGGGATGCCCCAATATCTCCACACCTGACGCCAGACTCCACTGATGTCCAGAGAACTGCTGAACTAAATTCCGTACGGTGAGTAAGAAAAGTGTAGATTTCTACCTTCTTACTCAGTTCAGTTTTTCTTTGTATGTCTAAGGAAAGTCAGTTGAGGCGATTAGAGGGCATTCTATGAACCCAATGGTCAGTCAGAGGAAAGGATAATGAAATTATAAATGTATGGATACTGTAGATCAGACCTGGGCAAACCCCGGCCCACAGGCCACATATGGCCCGCCAGCCTTCCGAATCCGGCCCGCCGGGTCTGCCCAGGAGATTTAATTAATTTTGCAGCCAGCCACAGGTTCTGGAAGGGATACGGAGCTGGTCGGCGATGCGCGTCCCTTCCAGAGCATCAGATCATGCCGGGCCGGATACAGCGTAATCCCCTGCGCTGCTGCGTAGGGAGGAAGTGCGCACTGTCCATACACCTCTCCCGCCGCATTCACAGCAGCGCCGCGGAGGAGAGCACAGAAGAGTATGGAAGAAGACAGTAAAAAGGTAAGTATTACCGTTACAGACAACATCATGCCGGGTGCAGCAGGGCTGAGGGGCAGCACGGCATGATGCGGATCACCACAGGACAGCGGGCATCATGCCGCGCTGCCCCTCAGCCCTGCTGTGCCCGGCATGATGTTAATTAAAGATGGACAGATGGACGGATAGAGCTCTGGTATAGTGGGGTAATATCTAGGTGGGGGTTCCAGTCACTGTGTTTATTGATGGTGGTACTGTGGGTCACTGTTTTTATTGATATTGTTACTGTGGGTCACTGTTTTTATTGATGGCTGTGCTGTGGGTCACTGTTTTTATTGATGGAGGTGCTAGTAACTTGTTCTCTTCTGTTTTTTATCTCTTCCCAGTAAGTTCTCCTGCCACTGCCATACTGCCAGCTGTCTCGTCCTCTGCTCCTGACCTTCAGACACTCTGCATAAATCTGCCTAAACGTGAGTGATACCACCTATCATAGGGGATACTAATTTGCTGCCCATTTTGCCGGCACTGCAGTTACTATTGTGCTTCTCTTTGTTTGTTTACATCGCCAGCTGCTCCTGCCCCCCAAAAATGTCGTCTCACATAAAAAAAAGGAAAGTTGATTCTGAATGCCGTGTTTTCAACAAGACATGGACTGCTAAATATTTATTTACAGAAGTCAAAGGCAAAGCCGTTTGCTTAGTTTGTGGCACAGTTGTCGCTGTGTTGAAAGATTATAATCTGAATCGCCACTATGTGACCAAACATGAAGATAAATATAGGAACTTGTCTGACCAAGAGCGAGCAAAGGAGTCGGAGATTTTGCTATCCAAGCTGCAAACTTTTTACAAAACTTAGCACATCCAGAGATACAGCTACCAAAGCAAGTTATCTCATATCTCATAAAATAGCTAAACGAAGTAAACCGTTTTCTGACGGAGAGTTTATTAAAGAGTGTTTGGTGGACTCTGCTGAGCTAATATGTCCAGAGAAAAAGGATGCATTTGAGAACATCCCTCTGTCCCGGCGTACTGTGACGAGAAGGGTTGAGGACAATGCCGGAAATTTGGAGTTTCAGCTGAAGAACAGAGCGGTTACATTTTCCTTTTTTACCCTGGCTCTGGATGAGAGCTGCGATGTACGAGGCACTGCCCAGCTACTTATCTTCTTACGTGGGATCACTGCAGACTTCAAAATAACGGAGGAACTGGCAGCCATGCAGTCAATGAAAGGGACAACAACAGGGATTGATTTCCTAACAGAAGTAAATGCCTGTCTAGACAAGTTGGGACTGAAATGGGACAAACTTGTAGGTGTGACAACAGATGGTTGTTCAAATCTGACGGGGAGAAATGTTGGACTTTTGAAGAGAATGCAGGATAAAGTTACCGAAATTAACCCTGAGCAGAAATTGACATTTTTGCATTGTATTATACATCAGGAAATGTTGTGTAGGTCAGTATTAAAAATGAACCATGTTGTTGATGTTGTAACTAAAACCGTTAACTTCATCAGAGCAAGAGCACTGAATCACAGACAGTTTGTTGCACTATTGGAGGAAAATGAGTCTGAACATTGTGATATCAGCTACCACACAAATGTCAGGTGGCTGAGCCTGGGAAAAGTCCTGAAAGTCTTCTGGGACCTGAGAGAGGAGATCTGGCAGTTCTGGGAGAACAAGGGAAATGACATCCCTCAGCTTTCAGATGCAGACTGGCTGGTAGACCTTAGTTTTGCTGTAGACGTGACTTCTCAGATGAATGACCTGAATGTCAAACTGCAATGCAAGGGCCTTTTTGTGCATGAAATGTACAGCGCAGTGAAGGCTTTCATAAAAAAGTTGCAGCTTCTATCAAACCAAATGGGGGACAATATTCTCACTCACATGCCAACACTGAAGGAAGCCAAACCATCAGCTGATCACCTCCACAGGTACTCATCCATGTTAGTTTTCATTGCGATTTCAAGACTTCAAAAGACTTGAGAGTGAAATGGACATGGTTTCTTCTCCCTTCAGCTGCAATGTGGATAATGCACCCAGTGATGTTCAGATGGAACTCATTGACTTGCAGTCTGACACACTTCTGGCAGCGCACTTTAGGTCTGTCCCATTGCTTGAGTTTTACTCATCACTCAAAGAGGAGAACTTTCCACACATGAGGAGACATGCTCTGAAAATTCTAGTCTGAACATTCATATTCAGGAGTGTTCCTATACACCTATATATTCGGAGGAGGGGGGGGGGGGGGGCGCTGCGGCCGTATTAGCCTAGGGCGGCCAGAACCCTTAATCAGGCCCTGGCCATAAGTGCCAGCCTTTTAATCTAAAGCCGATAAAACTCACATCTGGTGTTCCTATGGCAGACTAGGAGGTAAAGGATTAAAGACTCTTGAAGTCTGTACAAAGGGGAAAATTATATTACCTTATTCCGCTTACAAGACATTGTATCCCAGATACTCACAGTACTGTGATCAGTAACCCAGTAATGGGGGCACAGAATATTAGGATACCTATTATAGGTAAACCCATCGAAATAATAAAGGAGAGAGAAGGTAGTACAGCTCTTAAAAGAAGTCATAAGGTACTCAAGAACAGGATTTCAGGATTTCCCCCAGAAGGGACATTAGACTTAGAGAAATGGTATGGCTTTTATTTGAATAATAAAGAATGGATAAAAAGGCTTGGCTATGAAGATCAGGTCAATGTGTGGATATGCTAAATGTATGTTATAACTTATAGAGTGATATGTGCTCCCCCTATTCTGTGTAAAAGATTTCAGTGTGTTGAGATAAGAATAATATATTGAAGCTAACTTGTATTTAGTTTAATGCTGGGACTTCTAGTTCCACAGCTGTGGGCTAGAAGATATCAGTCAATTTTTCTCTCTCTGTATGCTCCGTCTTACTGCGTGTGAGGGAGATCTGTGTTTGTCTGTCTTGTCTGTTTTGGGTCTTTTTGTCTGTTTTTTTTTATTTTACAAGAGACATGTTTCAAGGTTAAAAAAGTTGTACATTTTGTAAATAATATAGTGTCTGCCTGCTTAATTCTAAGCTTTTAAAGAGATGCAAAACAAGTGTTGAAATGTTTGGTCCGTCATTACACGATTCAGTGGACGGACAAGTTGGCTGGGGTCCAACAAGCCGTTTCTGTATTTGAACAAAATAATTTTGTTTCTGAAGTTGAGAAAAATAGCTTTCTCTTTAATGAAGTTGAGAATTGTGGGAGTGAGCTTTTAACATGCAGACATGCAGATATTAAAAGCTGTTTTAATCTGTGTGAAAATGGCGCTGATGAATGTTCTCAGAAATAAGGAGGGTTTGTTATGCCCATAAAGAAATGTTACGAGATAAAATGTCTGTGAGCGAGACTTAAGTGATTATATTTGTACTTTCAACACGAAAATCACAGAATCTGGATATATGTGTGAATATTTGGTCACGGGAGATTTTGCTGAGGAAGGAGTGGCTTTGAACACTCGTCCAGGTAACGTCACTTTGACATTCCATGTTTGTGAGATTAGGGACTGCCCCTTTGAGGAAATCATATTTTCATGGTATGGAGCGCATAGCGTCACAGTTATTAGCAGCCGTTCACTGAAAAAAAAAAAAATGTTTACTGGTTACCTGATAATAGTGTACTGAAGTTGACAAGCATGTTACATGCAATACACACTGATTGGGAAATGAGAATTAATGATAGTTATTGAAATCCCTAATGAATAAATGTTAATCACTATGCAAAAGGTATTTTTTCTCTCTTCACAGAAGGTCTCCAGCTGCAAAGACCATTTCAATCCAGATTGAATTTATCCAACATCCAATGAATAGAAGTTTGAATGAAGGATTTAAATAACGTAGACTCTGCTGAGTAATGATTACCTTGTTTTGGAAAGATATATTAGAGTTTATGGTCTATTCGCATAGCAAATGCATGAACTAGGTGGTTTTTCTCTATGTCATAGAAGGTCAGACGGTATGTTTTTAAAGAGAAAAGGAGAAATGGACTAACATAGTTGAATATGAAATAGTGTTTGGGTTTGTTTTTGTTTTGTTTTTTTGTTTTTTTTAACCAAATTTTATATCAGGTGGTTTGAAAGAAAGTAATGCAATTTAGTGTCAAATTATGTCAGATAACAAAAGGTTTTTATTTTTATCCTCATAACAATTCTGAGTCAATCAGTGTTGTAAACACATCCACTGCCCTTATTTACTGTGCTATAATAGTAATATAGTGCAAGTCCTTCTTTGTATCTTGGGTATGGTAATGCATTGTTGGGAATTCAATGTTTGTACATAAATGAAAAAAAAAAACTTAAGACTTTATGAGCTATTATCTGTGTTCTTGCATTAGCATTTCTGGGTGATAGTAAGACATTTGCACTCTCCGCTGAGCAAAACCAAATGTTTAACCAATTTTAAGTTAAAGCAACTTCAGCACCAGCACTGGCTTTGCCAGATTGTGACAGAGCTACTCAAGCACACGAAGTTGAAGGTTTTACTGGAGATAATGCTCAACATCGCATACTGTTTAAGACCAGATTCCTTAATGACCTTTCTGAAACATATCATCAACAATTGTTCCTTATAAGACCAGAAGCAGTAACAATTTAAATGCAATCCATGCTCCAAGTTCTGGAAGGTATAGAAGACCGGGAAAAGGAGAAGCAGAGGAAAGTCAAAGACAAGTCCCAAACCGTTCATGTGGTCCAAGAAAATCAAGACTGGAAGGTTCGTACAGACACAAGAGGTGCACCTGAGCAACAAATAAAGGAAAAAGGAAACATGACTCTGGCAGAAATGAAAAAACAAGGAGTTTGTTTCTTTTGCAAACAGAGAGGCCACATGAAAAGAGATTGCATTAAGCATAAAAAATGGCTGGAAAGAAGAAATCAACAAGCTACAGACCAACAACCGGCATAGGAAATTGGCACTCCAACGTACCTCTGGCTCAAAAATAACCAAACTCTGAAAGATGACTTAACTAAAGGTCTAGTGAATGTCATATTACCTAATGGTCAAGAGTGTAAGTGTCTAATTGATACTGGAGCAAGTCGCACTGTATTAAGAAAACAGGAGGTACCTCAACAACTATTAACAGAAATTGATTTACCTGCTACAGGCCTAGCAGGAAAAGAAGTAAAATTAACAGAAAGTAAACCAGTCACACTTTTAGTAGGTGAAGAGACAATTGAAGTACCAATACAATTTCTCACTTCCTCATCTTGTCCCTATAATCTGTTGGGAGCAGAAGTACTTTCAAAGGTACAAGCCAGTATCAAATGCACCACAACTGAAGTAAAACTCACAAGTCAACTCCCATCTCCAGTCCAAGAAGAGCATACAGCAGCAATCTACATGCTAGACCAGAAGCGCACATGTCACAAGGATAAGACTGTTAATCTACCAGATTGGCTGAACATAGTACCAGACAAATTATGGTCCAAAGGAAAACAGGATGTGGGTACACTTAAAGTAAGTCCTGTAAAACTGACACTAAAACCAGGAACACATCCTGTCTCAATTAAACAGTACCCACTTGCTGCAGCTCAAACCAAAGCGATCTCAGATGACCTAAGAGAAGTCAACAAAAGATTACTGATCAACACTCCCATTGTGCCCAACCCCCACACTTTGCTCAATCAGATACCTCCAAATGCAAAATGGTTATCAGTAATTGACTTGGCAAATGCTTTCTTCTCAGTCCCAATTACAGAAGATAGTCAACTTCTTCTAGCCTTCACCCATGATGAAAACCAATACTGTTGGACAAGACTCCTTCAAGGAGGAGCCACCAGCCTATCAGAATTTTCAGAAGCAATGGCACTAATTCTCCAAGGATGGAGGCCTATCAATCCAACTACTCAACTCATTCAATATGTAGATGATCTCATGGTGGCTGCGGAAACTGAAGAAGAATGCAAAACAGAAACATTGTCATTACTTTGTTTCCTGGCCGAACAAGACTGCAGAGTATCACCAAGCAAGTTGCAACTAGTACAGGAAAAAGTAATATTATTGGGACATTGTATCTCTGCAGGAGCCAGACATCTTACAACTGAAAGAGTTAAAGTTATACGAGACATGAAGACACCAAAAACAGTCAAAGAAATCAGAGCTTTTTTTGGGACTCCTCGGATATTGCAGAGAGTGGATTCCCTCAGCTTCAATTCTTATGCAACCACTGTATGAATGCTTGAGGAAACAACAGGGAACAGAACCGCTCAATATAACTGAAATAGAGAGCGCAGTGCAAGCCTTGAAACACGCCATCTATACTGCACCAGCACTTGGACTACCAGACTACCTGAAACCCTTCACATTGTTCTGCCAAGAGCAGTCAGGACATGCTCTAGGAGTCCTCACACAGAAACATGGAACGAATCAAAGGCCACTGGCCTATTATTCTGCACAACTCGATCCAGTTATAAGAGGCTCTCTATCATGTATACAAGCAGTAGCAGCAGCAGCAATACTGAAAGAGAAGGTAGCAGATATGGTATTGGACCATGCACTTATTGTTCAAGTTCCACATGCAGACACAGAAATTCTCAATCAAGCAAAGACAAGACATTTGTCTGCAGCTAGACTAACTAAATATGAGGTAGCCTTGCTTAGCTACTCACATGTAACAATTACCAGATGCACAGTCCTCAATCCAGCAACCCTGCTCCCCATTGATGATTCAAAAGTGGGGAGTAAGGGGAGTTACAAAGGAGATGAATCATCAGACAGGGGATATGAGGACCTGAGTGACGCATCTGAAGCATCTGAAGAAGAAACTGAAGAAGCTGAAGAAATACACACACAAAAATTTTTCACATGACTATTTGGAACTTATGAAATTCAAAACTTCAGCTTTGCAAAATGTCACTGACACACCACATTCAGATGCAACCCTAACTCTTTATGTGGATGGATCTAGATATTATTTGGATGGAGTTCCATACACAGGATATGCCATCACTACTGAGGAAGAGGTGCTTCAATCGGGAACACTGTCTAATGGAACATCAGCACAAGAAGCAGAATTGATAGCTCTAACTAAGACTTGTGTATATGCAGAAGGACAAATAGCCAATGTATATATAGATTCACGTTATGCCTGGGGAGTGGCGCAAGATTTCGGTCCCAATTGGAAAAGTAGAGACTTTCAAGGGTCAAATGGAAAACCCATCACACACGCCAACTTAATTAATGAGCTATTTAGAGCATTGGAACTCCCTAAACAAGTGGGAATTATAAAAGTTCAAGCTCACACTAATGAACAAACTCCAGAAGCAAGAGGAAATCATTTTGCAGATCAGACAGCAAAAAAGGCAGCCCTCCAACAAAAGAATACTACATTTCTAGTAGACTCAATGGAAGGGGACGCAGACAAATTTCAATTTCCAGACCCACAAAGCTTTAAAGACTTTCAGAAACAAGCATCAAAGGAAGAAGAGAATAAGTGGGAAAAAGAAGGTGCACAGCTTGATGAGCAAGGAATATGGTCAAAGGAAAATAAATGGTGCCTACCAAGAGCTTTATACCCAGTTACGATTCAAATTGCATTTGGACAAGTACATCATTCCAAAGAAGCAATGACTAATAGGGTATGGAAAAACTGGATTGCCCCTGGATTCAACTCTGTGGCCACAAACTATGTGGCAGCTTGCTGGATATGTGGAATACACAATCCAGGGCAAAGAGTAAAGACCCCAGGAGGAAGCATTACAAAGGCTTTCTATCCCTTTCAGAGACTTCAGATCGACTATATACAACTTCCTAAATGTGGTACCTACGAGTATGTGTTAGTAGGAAAAGCTACTGCCAAAAATACAGCAAAGAAATTAATCTCAGAAGTCATCTGTAGATATGGCATACCTGAAGTTATTGAATCAGATATAGGTGCAACAGGAGAGATAATGAAGCATGTAATGAAGGACTTGGGAGTATCACAAGCTTTTCACACTCCTTATACGCCGCAAGCCAGTGGATGGGTAGAAAGGTTTAATGATGACATTAAATTAAAACTACAGAAAACGATGCAAGAAACCAAAAAGACTTGGTTAGAATGTTTACCAATAGTTCTGTTTAACATTAGAACTACACTTATGAAAAGACACAGGTTTAACACCATATGAGATACTGTTTGGGACAGCACACAGAACAGGCTGTTATTTTCCATAGCAACTACAGCATGTCCCTTTCTCTCTCAGGATGCTGCCAAGACTATCATCCATGCACTCATCATCTCCCGCCTGGATTACTGCAACCTCCTACTCACTGGCCTCCCCCACTCACATCTCTCCCCCCTCCGCTCTGTGCTCAATGCAGCCGCAAGACTCATCTTCCTCTCACGCCGCTCCTCCTCTGCCTCCCCTCTCTGCCTCGCCTTACACTGGCTTCCCTTCCCCTACAGAATCCTTTTCAAACTCCTCACCACCACTTACAAGGCTCTCTCCCACTCTACAGCCCCCTACATCTCTAACCTCCTCTCCATTCACACTCTTGCCCGCTCCCTGCGCTCAGCCAATGATCAACGCCTCTCCTCCACCCTTATCACCTCTTCCCACTCCAGAATCCAAGATTTTTCCCGTGCTGCCCCCCTTCACTGGAATGACCTCCCTCGTTCCATCCGCCTCTCTCCTACTCTGTGCTCCTTCAAACGTGCAATGAAAACCCACCTTTTCCTTAAAGCCTACCAACCATCCGCATAACCCCTTCATCTCCTCCACTCACTCTCTCCCTTGCCTCATCTGGCTCCCCTTGTGCCTGTTCTGTTTTCCCTCCCTTAGGATGTAAGCTCACTTGAGCAGGGCCCTCTTTCCTCCTGTCTCCTCACCTGTTCTTCTGCTCCGTGTTTATTGCTTTAACCTGCCTGGAGCTCCTGAAGCACTGGTATCTCTGTTTATTGTTTTGTACTGTTTCACCCTGTATAGTGTACTGTTTGTATGGTGTACGGCGCTGCGTAAATCTTGTGGCGCCTAACAAATAAAGGATAATAATAAGAAATAATAATAATGTATGTGGTGATTTGTTGAACTATGTTGCCTTATTACAGAAACAACTAACTGAAATACATGGTGAAGTGTTTTCTTCCATTCCAGACCCTACTTTTGATACAGGTACCGACAGACTGCAATCTGGGGACTGGGTGGTCATGAGAAAGAACATCAGGAGAAGTCTTGAACCCAGATACAAGGGTCCTTATCAAGTCCTGTTGACAATTCCCATGGCAGTTAAAGTACAGGGAAAAAGACACCTGAATTCTCGTATCACACTGCAAAGTCTTCAAATCAGGGGAGTCTTGTTCTGATAAATAGAAATGACTGTCTTATGGTATTGATATGTCTTGCCAGAATATTTGTGCCTGAAGTAGGGGTCAAGGCCTCCCTAACCCAGTGTGAAACAATCAGATAAGTGACAAATTGCCTATGCCACTGTGTGAAACAGAAGGGGAAAGAGTGCTCAACAATTTGCACTCATAGGAGAATAAACTTTGAAAATGCCTTTGTGAATACATAACCTCATTGGCAAAGTTGTCAGCAATGATTCATTTTGGATATTGGGAATATTGCCATTAGTAGCAAAGGGTTTGGCAATCCTGCTGATTGTATATGTGGTAGTGAAAATTGTTACTGTATATGGCTGATTAAGAAATTACTGACACTTGATTGTTTTTCCTGCAGGAAAAATAATGAGCTTCCTGAACCAGTAATGATCACAGAAATTTCTACAAGTTAAGTGCCTGAGACAAACAGTGAACATTATGTACAATGGTCAGCAATCAAACCAAAAAAACTGCACAGTCTGCAACAAGAGATTGACAGTGACCATCGAGAAACCAGAATGAAAATTGATGTCCTATTCATTAGTGGGACATATTTGTTAATGGATCTTATTCCATGAAGAAAGCAATGAATATATTGATTCATCCATTGATACTAATTCTTCTTGTACTAACTATACTGATTATATGGAACTGCTACTTAACATGTAATACATATAAGCTTTTGAATAGATATCAGCAAAATATTCCCCTCTATACACCTAGATAGATATTGAATAGGGAAAGAAAAGTTATGGTGATAAAGTACCAGATATATGTGCTTAATGAATTCTTGTTCTACCCATATGGGGTCCTTATGATACCATTTGGTGTAAATGTGGGTACTAACTGTCTTCTGCTGAGTATCGCCATGACTGATAGGTAGAAGTTAATAGTTAATATTTAATCAAAGAGGGGAGTGTTAGATTGAAATTGAATGATTATTGATTTAATATCTATCATGTGCTAAACTTTAGAAAATAATGTGCTAAAGCTTTAAAAGAAATTAGCAGATATTTTACTTAGAATGAGAAAAGACAAAGATTGAAGTTTTAAAAATGTTGCAAAAGATGTTCTCAGAGAATATGGACAAGCCAGGGACGCACTGCTGAATGTTCTATGTAAAAGTAACATGAATGATGGCAAAATGCCTGAGAAGATAAAAACATAAATGAGAAAGATGCAGAGTACGCATAATTAACTTGTTGTTGTTTTTAATAATTTTACTGTTTTATGATTGGTTGTTATGCTTCTATACCTCTAATAATTATGATTGGTTGTTACGCTTCTATACCTCTAATGATTTACTGCCTTATAATTGGTAGTTGAACTACTATACCCCTATTTTAGTGTATAAATAAAGAGTCTGAGGGAACATCTGATTGGAACAGAATCAGAATTACTCAGCATTATATCATACAGGTGTTGTGTGTTTTTCTGTTCACCAGTCGACTGAAAAAAAAGGGAGATCTGACTGACATTGAAGGGAATTGATAGAAGTATCGGTGAACCCCGATAGCCCAACATTAGTTAGACCCCACTGAGAATTTACCAGAATTTGTAGCATACATTCTATCATGTTCAAATAATATTTTTTAACACCTCTTTATTACATTTTTTGGTTTTCAAACAGCACTTGGTAATAAAGGGCATAAAACACAGGTCAAACATTTAGATACATTACCGTATTTTTCGCTCCATAAGACGCACCTGACTATAAGACGCACCTAGTTTTTAGAGGAGGAAAACAGGGAAAAAAATATTCTGTGCCAAATCTCATACAGTGCTGTCTAGTAATGTAAGTAAAAACAGATATGAACAATACAGTCCCCCATTGGTAGAAATGCTGAATAGATAATGGGTGTCACCCATCCATTATAACTCTGGATCCAGATATAATGTTGGAATGCATGCAAAGTCCAGATTAGTTAAAAAAAGCATATAAGACTTGATCCCAGCAACAAAATGACAGGCAACATTCCTTATGGATATATTATGTGCCTCCTATGAGAGATTTTCAATAATAAGGTGAAGCTTGCCTGCACAGTAGGTATTAATAAGATGATCCTCCAGCAGAATAATAAATATGGCTCCTTACCAGGTATTCTTATGTCCTGCACATCCTCCGCAAGAGGAAGAGATCTAATCCACGGAATAGCAGAGACACTCACTTCTATCTCCCGTGTGATGTAACTCCAGAGCCGTATAACAGAGCAGGTGCACCTGCTATTACCGGAACTTGGTGTGCTAGAAAGGTTCCTACTTCTGTCGGGTTCCCTGCTTCACATCAAAAGCAACTTCCGATTTAGAAGTTTTCGCTCCATAAGACGCACGCACTTTTCCCCCCACTATTTTGGGGGAAAAAGTGCGTCTTATGGAGCGAAAAATATGGTACCTAAGGACATAAGTGTGCACACAGGGGCCCAATTAAAGTCCAGGGGGTAAATGTATCAAGCTCAGATTTTTCAGCGATTTAAAATAGCGGCAAATCACGGGTGATAAACCGCAATTTGAGTCCCCAAGTAGCCAGATGTATTAAGCTCGGTTTTTTTACTCTGATCTTCAAAATCGCTGGTCATCTTTCGATTTGCTGGAAATTAAAACCCGCCCGTGTTTAGCCAACTCTCCCGTTGGTTTTATTATTTTTATTAAAATGTTGTGGTTTAAAACAGAGTACTGTGGGGTTTTTTATTAACATTTTTGCTTTGGAAGTACAGGTCGCAAGCAGGCATGCGTGTCAGGCAATGTTGGCACTTATGGTTCTCCAAGTGCATGACCTGGCTGCCATAGGTATGCTGGTGCTTGTAGTTCTACAAGCATCAGCATGCCAAGACTGTTTAGGGCAGCCCAGCCTGGTTGGGACTTGTAGTTCCACAAACAAATATGGCGTCCGTTTGGTATTTTAACACTTTTATCACCATTATTACCCTACACCCACCGCCCAGGGGTGTAAGAAGAGCCCTAGTGCTTTCAGAACTGGGCTGGTTATTCCTAAATGGGGGCCGCTCATTTTTTTTTGTGGACCCCACTCCCTCGGGAATCCAGCACAGCGCTGAACAGCCTGTGGTTGGTTTGTCAATACGGCAGGGGGACCCCTGCAACTCGTGCAGGTTTTTCTAGTGCTGGTTATGTGAAAATCGGGGGGGCCTAAGCAAATTTTTCCCCAATTTTCGTACAACCAGCAGTAGGCTGGCAGCACTATGGTTAATAGTGCTCGGACGGGAGAACCCCACACATTTTTTTTTTTTTCAAACATTCATCTATTTTTAAACTTTTGACGCCGGGACCTGTGGCTGTATAGCCCTGCAGTTTATGTAACAGTAATGTGTTTGGTAATCTCGCATCTACAAAGCAGCGTTTTGTATCTGTCGATTTGTATTTGAAACTCTGTCCGGTTAGCCAAATCGGAGCTTCAGACATTTGGAGACCTGCATAACTAGAGTAATGGCTTTAAAGGCATTATTTTGCCTTTAAAGCCATTGCCGCTTTAAATTTTTACTGCAAACTCGCCGAATAGTGGCAAGTTGAAAAAATCTGAAGTTCATACATTTACCCCCTGGTGAGGCTTGACAATAACCGCTAGGCATGTGATGGTAAACCATTCTGTGGTGTATTTCTTAGGTTAAGCAATGCTACAAAGATATCAGTGTTATCACTTGTGCATTTTTCCAGCAGGTGTTTGACTGAGTGGACAGCTCTTGCCACTAGCCCATTATATTAGGAATTTGCAAACTCTTTCAACTCTCTACTCATGAATTGCATGTCATGGTCCGTGATGAGTTGTTGTGGGATGCCATGTGTAGCAAAGTGTCTCTTGAGTTTGGCAAGAACAGTAGCGCTGGTGAGATTGGGTAGGTAGTCAAACTCAAACAACCCCGAATAAGAATCCACCAGAACTAGAGGTTCCTTTCCTGTTTATTCAAAGATGTCTACAGCATGACAGGCCAGGGCAAGTCGGGAATTTGTGCTGTTGCAGAGGTTCCATTGGTTGATTTGCTTTTGAGAGCATTGCAGGACCCACATATGGAAACTTCTCTTTCAATGTCACTGAACATGGTAGGTTAATATAGTGACTCTCTGGCCCTGCGCTTGGTGGCTTGGGTGCCCCTGGTGAAGCTGCTTTGCATAGTACTTATGCAAAGTGTACAGTATTATGAATTGTTGACCTCTCAGGATGACTCCACCAGACAGAGTAAGCTCATATCTTATGGCAAAGAAGGGGCAGAAATCTTGCAAGATACCCCCTGGACAACTGGCACCACCCTTGTGATATGATTTGAGACAGCTGCTGGCACAGATCGTCCACCAATGTTTCACCTGTAGCTCATTCATTCGGTTGGAGGATAGTATTTGCACAGGTAGGACGGAATTGGCATTTGGATATTTGATATTTTGGCATTTGGATATTGATATTTGGATAGTATTTGCACAGGTAGGAATATGAATTCATCCCTAACTGGTGGGCACTGAGTGCAAGGTAAGTAGGCCCAAAAGAGGACATCAATAATTCATTGTCAGATGAGATGTTATCTCTGTAACGTTAACATCATTCTTTGTATGCAGACAGAAGCATTATGCAGAGGTTTCCTCAGTATTGTGATGAGAGGTCAATTTCTCAACAGTAACAAGACACCCATATAAAGCCATGGAACATGTGACATGCAAATACTAATGCCAAAAGTTTTTTTTCAATCTGTGCATATTTTGATTCAGTCTCAATCAGTGCTCTTGAGGAGAAGGGAATGGGCCTGTTATTTTGAAGGCAAACAGCAATTGATGTAAGGCATCTGCAGAGATCAACACTGGTAAATGCACATGAGTCATGTGTTTTAATTTTGTAACTGCAGCCTGCTGTGGCTCCTGCATCTTGATATAGGAACTGTCTTAGTGGTGCAGTTGTCTCACTGTAGTTGGGAAGAATGGTCGACAGGTAGTTTGTCATTCCTAGGAAGCTCTGAAGATTGCATTTATCCTCAGTGAAAGGCATTTGCTGATTGGCTGCTGTTTTTCCAGGGTCTGGTTTGACCCCCTTGTCAGTAAGGAGTTGACCCACATATGGAACTTCCAACACCTGGAACTTGCATTTGTCTGAGTTGAGCTTTAACTTTATGGCACGGATCCTTTCCAACACCTGACAGAGGTGCTCGTCCTGTTCTTGCTTGTTGCAACCCCAGATGAGGATGACATCAACAACGATTTCACATGGGTATTCTGCAAACAGTTGTTCCATGCATCATTGAAAAACTTCACTGCCAGTGATCAGGCCATAAGGTATGCGCAAAAAAAGTATATTGTCCAGCAGGTGTCTTGAACGTATTGAGCCTGGATGACTCTTTGTCCAGAGGTATCTGCCAAAATCTGCATTTAGCATCCAGGGTGCTAAAGATTTTTGCCTAAGGCATGTCAGAAATAACTATCGCCATTTTCAATACGTGTTGAGGACTCATTAGTGATTTTTTTAGGTGCACAGGGTCTATGCATAGTCTAAATGACCCATCTCTTTTCACTGCAGCTACCATGGCTGAAAATCACTGCGCCACTTCCTCTATTGTGTTAATTAGACCAAGCCTTGTCAAGTGGTCGAGTTTAGCAAGCACTTTGTCCTTCATAGCAACAGGGATGCATAGGGGTGCACAGACTGTGGAGACAAATGATTCATCCATTCGAATGTGGTAAATGACAATGCATTTACTAATTATATCACAGTCGAACAGATCTTGAGTTCTGAAGTTTGTGGCTGTACCATTTGGACTTCGGCTCCGAGGTGTATCAAGCCCAGTTTAGCACTATCAGACAGTCCTAGTAATGGTCTGACGTCAGGATCAATGATGTGAAACTATAATGGCGCACAAGTGAACTCTAGTGTGCCGTGCCCAAAGTTTTAATGATATGATCTCCATATGCCACAAGGTTTACTGAATCTGTCTGGTCAAGTAGTGCCCCTGGGTTTGTACTGTGCAGAAGACTTTTTGACATGATGTTGTATTTAGTACCAGTGTCCATTTTTATTTTCAGTATGTTTTCATTGAGTAAGACACAGATGCTAGTGAAGTTTCCTCCCTTTTCAGTGACCAGATCTACACTCTCACTCTCACAATATTTGCAGTGGCAGGTTCTGATACGGACACGGTCTCCACGTTATTGACTCTATGTGACTGCCTTTCCCTCAGTATTTCATGTGGTGATCTAGTTGCCATTGCGTATTTTAATCTGCAGCATTTTGCGAAGTGGTTCAAATTATTACAGAAGTTACAGCGTTTATTAAAAGCCAGGCATTTTTAACGGTTAGGTGGGTGGTCCACCACAGATTCTGTATTGCAGGGATTGCGGTGGTGTGCACTGTATACTACATAATTCTACCTCCTTCCTTAATTCCCTTGTACTCCTCTCAGACTATTCATTAAGCAATTATTTCTCTTAACCACTGTGTGTGAACAATATCATTATGAATACCACAAACATTTCTGTCTCTGATTAGTTCGCTGGTGATGTTGCCAAAATCAATTTTTTTTGCTAGTAGCTTTAATGTTCACATATTTGATTGCACACTTTTGGTATTATATATGTCTGTCCATTATTATATTCTCTACAGGTAAACATATCTCCTCAAATTATTTTAGAAGCACTTTGGGTTTCTCATTATCCTCCCCTTCCTCATAGACCAGTGTTTCCCAAACCCAGTCCTCAGGTACCCCTAACAGTGCATGTTTTTCATATCTCTTTTTTGGAGCACAGGTGTATTCATTACTGACTAACACATTTTGAAAGATCCACAGGTGGTACTAATTATTTTACTTGTGACCTGGAAAACCTGCACTGCTAGGGGTACCTGAGGACTGGGTTTGGGAAACACTGTTATAGACAAATGTGTCTGCTTTATCTACTGCCTCTGCACCAGCCAGATTTAGTAAAATATCTGCTTGTACTTTTTTTTACTTCTCTGAAAGCGCAGAGATGCAGTATATTTTCCCTACTGGAGACAGTTGTCAGTGTTGTTTTAATCAAATATGAGAGGATTAATGCAGTGAAGACTTTGAGCCATGTTTGCCAATTTCTGAGAACATGTAGATGTGGGTACTCATGACAATTCTCACGAGTGAAACATAATGGGCTTGATTCATTAAGGAAAGTAAAGGGGAAAAAAATGAGTAACTTTTCACCTGGGCAAAACCATGTTTCATTGGAGGGGGTGATAAATTGAGGGTTGGGCATGTCCTAGATCAACTTCAAATCATCATCATCATCACCATTTATTTATATAGCGCCACTGATTCCGCAGCGCTGTACGGAGAACTCACTCACATCAGTCCCTGCCCCATTGGGGCTTACAGTCTAAATTCCCTAACACACACACACACACACACACACACACAGAGACTAGAGTCAATTTTTGGTAGCAGCCAATTAATCTACTAGTATGTTTTTTTTGGAGTGTGGGAGGAAACCGGAGCACCCGGAGGAAACCCACGCAAACACGGGGAGAACATACAAACTCCACACAGATAAGGCCATGATCGGGAATTGAACTCATGACCCCAGCGCTGTGAGGCAGACGTGCTAACCACTTAGTCAGTGTACTGTAAAAATAAAGCTATCAAATAGTTGCTTGCTACATGGAAAAGCAGTATTTTCATTATGTAAAAAATAATAAACTACTTTGCACCCCTTGCATTGTACCATGGTTTTGTCCAGGAGAAACCTTAATTTCTTCCCTTACTTTCCTTAATGAATCAGGCCCAACGTGTTTACTCAGTATAACATACACAACTAGAGTGCAAGACAGAGAACAAGAGCTTGCCAGCATGCATAGCCCATTGGAATCACTTCCTGCCAGGCAGATCATATATTTACAATGAGAATATATATGATTGATTGAGTGCAGGAGCAGTGGGAAGAATTAAAGTGTACATTTCTAAACAACAGACAAAATATCAGAAATAAGCAAAGGCAGAGGAGAACTATCACACAGGGCCTGATTTATTAAGGAAAGTTAAGCAATAGTAAGTAAGGCAAAACCATGTTGCATTGGAGGAGAGGTAAATTTAAAATGTGATGGCAGATTTATATTTGCGGTAGGGCATATCCTAGATCAACTTTAAATTTCTGTGTACAAATAAGCTATTAATTATTTGTGTGCTACACAAAATAACAGCCAGTATTTTCCTTATGTGCAAAATAACCATGTTACTGTGCATTGCACAGTCAGTAAGTAAAGTGGACCAAATCATTTTTAGATATTACAGTTAAAGGAAAATTAAACATTTGTTGACTGCTGCAAAGGAGGTTATACTGGTCCACTGGAGATCAGGGGAGGGCTGGAAAATTTTAGCCCAGATGGCAAGACTCAACTCATCAGCCTATTGTTAGGAACCCCTCCAGCCGGCACAACACAACCCGGAATCTACTCTGCCAGTCAGGTGTTCACTGGAGCCCCTGATGGTGGGGACAGACTGGGCTGCAGACTGACAGAGGGTCGTGAAGTGCGTACCAGCTGGGGAGAACCCAGGCAAGAGGAGTCAGGTCCACGCAGAGGTCAAGGGCCGGCAGCAGACAACAGTATCGATGAACAAGCTGAGGTCAGGGGTCACAGGCAAATAGTAGAACGGGTAAACAGGCCAAAGATCAGGGTCACAGGAAACACGAGCAAGGTCCAAATCAAAGCCAAGGGTCATACACGGGGAGTCAAATAGAGATAACAGGATACAGGACAGGAACTAGCAGGTTAGCAGACTGGAACACAGGAGCTATAACCGGCAATGAGGCAGCAGACCTCATTGCCTTAAATACCAGTGGCCACCAATCAGAGCCTAGCTCTGAATTAGACACAGCCCCCAGCATAATTAATAGGCTGCATTAATTAGCCCACAGGCTAGGACATATGGTGAGCACTGCGCCCGGCTTCCTCTCATTGCCGGGACGCAGCGCTGAAGCGTCTTCTCGTTGCCCCGGCAACGGCCGCGTCAGGGCCGGAAGTGACGTCCCGGTCGCCATAGCGATGGCCGGGACGCAGGTGAGTGAGTCGCGGCGGCTGGGCACCGCCGCGGCTCGTAACAGTACCCCCCCTTGAGGAGGGGTCGAGGGACCCCGACATCCAGGTTTTCTTGGGAACCTCCTGAAGAATTCCCTCAATTGTTTAGGGGCATGGAGTTGTCTTCGCGGAACCCAAGATCGCTCTTCTAACCCGCGGTTCCTCCACTGCACCAGGAAGTGCACCTGTCCTTGCACTTTTTTGGAATCTAAAATCCTTTGAACCACATATCTTAGTGGCTTACTCGAACTTCCCCCAGGCACAGTTGAGGATTGGCTAGGATACAATACCGGCTTCAACAATGAACAATGAAATGTGTTCGGAATTTTTAGTGAACTAGAAATCTTCAATCTAAAAGCTACCAGATTGATCTGTTTGGTAATCATGAACGACCCAATAAATTTAGGCCCTAGTTTTTTACAAGGCTGTCTGAACCTAAGATTTCTAGTTGATAGCCATACTTTCTGGCCCACTTTGAATGGGCAGGTGGTACGGTGGCGATCCGAAAAATTTTTGGCCGACAATGAGGATTTTTTCAAGGAGGACTGAACTTTCCCCCAAATTACTTTCAGATCAGCAACTGTGGAATGAATCTCCGGAATACCAGCAGATTTGAGAGAGTACAGAGAATTAGACCTGGGATGGAAACCGAAGTTACAGTAGAACGGGGAAGTTTGAGTAGATGAGTGAGATGAGTTATTGTAGGCAAACTCTGCCCAAGGCAGCAAAGATGACCAGTTGTCATGGAATTCTATAGGAATAACATCGGAGGAACTGTTCAAATGCTTGGTTAACCCTTTCAGTTTGCCCGTTAGACTGAGGGTGGTATGCAGATGACAGACTGATCCGGATTCCGAGGAGGGTGCAGAAGGATTTCCAGAATTGTGCTATGAATTGTGAACCACGATCAGAAACAATATCGGAAGGAAGTCCATGGAGCCGGAAAACATGTTGTATGAAGAGAATGGCCAGATCTCGAGCTGTAGGAAGCCTGGTTAATGGGATGAAATGTGCCATTTTACTGAAACGGTCCACCACAACCCAAATAGTATTATGTCCTGCAGAAGGTGGCAAATCAACAATAAAATCCATGGACAAATGTGTCCAAGGTTTTGCAGGAATGGGCAATGGAAGCAATTGACCCACCGGGCGAGTCCTGGGGACTTTGTTCCTGGCACAAATTTCACACGAGAGGACATGACTCTTGACGTCAGCGGAAAAGGATGGCCACCAGACCGTACAGGAAAGGATCTCCAGCGTCTTATAAACTCCAGGGTGTCCAGCAGGCTACTATTATGCGCCTCTGCAAGAACCGCCTTCCTTAGATGGACTGGAACAAAAAGACGTTGTTCCGGAGTAGTATCAGGGGCTAATTTCTGGAATCTCTGAAGTGTGATACTCAATTCTTGGGTTAATCCAACATGGATTATGGAAGGAGGAATAATAGGCTCTGGGTTCGAAACTGGAACGTGGTGTGCCAAGAAACTTCTGGACAGAGCATCTGCCCGGACATTTTTGGAACCCGGTCGATAGGTGATCAGGAAATTGAACCGGGTAAAGAATAACGACCAACGGGCCTGGCTGGGATTTAGACGTTTGGCCGATTGTATATATTGCAAGTTCTTGTGGTCGGTAATGACAGAGATCTGATGTGGAGCACCCTCCAGCCAATGTCGCCACTCCTCGAAGGCCCATTTGATTGCCAACAGTTCCCTATTCCCGACATCATAGTTGGCTTCTGCTGAAGAGAACTGGCGGGAGAAATAGGCACACGGGTGTAGACGATTAGTATGATGGTCCTTCTGTGATAGTATAGCCCCAGCACCGACGTCAGAGGCGTCGACCTCAAGAACAAATGATTTAGCTGGATCCGGGTGTCTAAGGACCTGAGCAGAGACAAAGGCTTTTTTCAGGCTTTCGAATGAGGCTACTGCTTGAGGCGACCAATTAGTTGGATCCATTCCTTTACGGGTTAGGGCGACAATGGAAGCCACGATGTCCGCAAAACCTGGAATGAAGCTTCTATAATAATTGGAGAAGCCCAGAAACCTCTACACCGCCTTAAGGTTGTTTGGTTGCACCCAATGTAGAATAGCCTGAACCTTAGTTGGATCCATGGAGAATCCCTCAGAAGAGATTATGTAACCTAAAAAGGATACTTTCTGCACCTCGAACTCACACTTTTCTAGTTTGGCGTAAAGGTGGTTCTCTCGCAGTCTTCGTAGAACTTGTTTAACGTGATTCTGATGTACAGACAGAGATCTGGAATAGATGAGGATATCATCTAAATAGACGACCACGAAACTACCAAGAAAGTCCCGAAGAACCTCATTGATTAAGTCCTGGAATACTGCAGGTGCATTGCTAAGACCGAACGGCATAACCAAGTATTCATAATGGCCAGAGTGCGTATTGAATGCCGTCTTCCACTCGTCTCCCTCCTTGATACGGATGAGGTTATACGCTCCACGAAGATCGATTTTTGAGAAGACAGTAGCACCTCTCAGCTGATCAAATAATACGGAGATGAGCGGAAGGGGATAGGTATTCTTGATTGTAATAAGATTCAATCCCCGGTAATCAATACAGGGTCTTAGTCCTCCGTCCTTTTTGGATACAAAGAAGCATCCTGCTCCTACGGGAGATTTAGATGGCCTGATGAAGCCCTTCTCCAGATTTTCTTCAATGTATTCCTGCATGGACTTGGTCTCCGGACCAGAGAGAGAGTACAGGCGACCCTTAGGCAACTTGGAACCAGGAGTAAGCTCGATGGCACAGTCAAAGTCACGGTGAGGTGGTAAGGTGTCAGCAGCTTTCTTGGAGAACACATCCCAGAACTCATGATATTGTGAGGGAAGCTGCTCCGGAATAGACTGAATCACCTGCAGGGGCAGTGACAAGCAGGACTGTGTACAGTAAGAGCTCCACTGGACAATTTCTCCTTTTACCCAGTCCATGACAGGGTTATGACGGGAAAGCCATGGGTGGCCCAAGATCAAGGGAACTGATGAACAATCGATAAGAAGGAAGGTTATTGACTCTGAATGGAGAGCTCCGATTTTTAATTGTAGTGGTGAGGTCTCCCAGGAAATCTTGCCACCAGGCAACGGACCTCCATCTAATCCACAGACAGTAATAGCGGACTTGAGTTTTACCATCGGAATTTTAGCAGCGCGGGCGAACCCGATGTCCAGGAAGTTGCCTGCAGCTCCACTATCAACGAAGGCGGACAGGTCCATTGAACGAGCACTAAACATGAGCTGTGCAGGGATCAATACGGCGTTTTTCGGGGAGACAATCTGCAGACCTAGGTGAACTTTCCCCTCGTTCCCTAGGCATGCTCTTTTCCCGGCTTATTCGGGCAGGAACGGGAGAAGTGGCCTTTTGTGCCGCAATAGAGACATAGGCCCTGTGATCTTCTCTTGTCTCTTTCCTCAGGGGAGAGACGATACGCCCCCAATTGCATGGGTTCCTCACCATCCGTGGGAACAGGAATGAAGCCGGATAGAGGTGATGATGTCTCCTTTTCGATTTTCCGCTCTTTAAATCTCCTGTCGATTTTAATGGAGAGGTGCATCAGATCCTCCAGAGAGGTAGGAGATGGGTACTGCACCAAAGAGTCTTTGACCTGTTCCGACAGGCCAAGACGGAACTGACTCCGCAAGGCAGGATCATTCCATCCACTATCAGGTGACCATCTACGGAATTCAGCGCAGTATTCCTCTGCCGAGCGCCGGCCTTGTTTCAAGGCCCGTAGATGAGTTTCAGCGGAGGCAGTACGGTCCGGGTCATCATATAGTAGACCTAACGCCTCGAAGAAAGCGTCTACTGACTGCATGGCAGGACTGGTCTGCGGCAAGGAAAACGCCCAGGACTGGGGGTCACCCTGTAGAAGGGAAATGATAATCCCGATTCTTTGATGCTCTGACCCGGAGGAGCGGGGTCTCAATCGGAAATAGAGCTTGCAGCTCTCTCTGAAATTCCGAAACAGGGACCTATTTCCAGAGAAGCGATCCGGCAAGTTCATCTTAGGTTCACAGACGGAACTTGGAGTGGGTTGTGACACTTTTGCGGCTTCTTCTTGAACAGACAGACGCTCAGCCAAACCCTGGATCATCTGATATAAGGACTCAACATGGGCTGCTAGGGCTTGTGCCGGAGACGGTGAGGATCCACTTGCATCCATTCCAACCTCGTCTCCGTGAGTGGGCCGGTTATAATGTTAGGAACCCCTCAGCCGGCACAACACAACCCGGAATCTACTCTGCCAGTCAGGTGTTCACTGGAGCCCCTGATGGTGGGGACAGACTGGGCCGCAGACTGACAGAGGGTCGTGAAGTGCGTACCAGCTGGGGAGAACCCAGGCAAGAGGAGTCAGGTCCACGCAGAGGTCAAGGGCCGGCAGCAGACAACAGTATCGATGAACAAGCTGAGGTCAGGGGTCACAGGCAAATAGTAGAACGGGTAAACAGGCTAAAGATCAGGGTCACAGGAAACACGAGCAAGGTCCAAATCAAAGCCAAGGGTCATACACGGGGAGTCAAATAGAGATAACAGGATACAGGACAGGAACTAGCAGGTTAGCAGACTGGAACACAGGAGCTATAACCGGCAATGAGGCAGCAGACCTCATTGCCTTAAATACCAGTGGCCACCAATCAGAGCCTAGCTCTGAATTAGACACAGCCCCCAGCATAATTAATAGGCTGAATTAATTAGCCCACAGGCTAGGACATATGGTGAGCGCTGCGCCCGGCTTCCTCTCATTGCCGGGACGCAGCGCTGAAGCGTCTTCTCGTTGCCCCGGCAACGGCCGGGTCAGGGCCGGAAGTGACGTCCCGGTCGCCATAGCGACGGCCGGAACGCAGGTGAGTGAGTCGCGGCGGCTGGGCACCGCCGCGGCTCGTAACACCTATTAGGAACATTTTAAAGAAAGAAAAATGCAGGTGGCCCAGTGTCCCAGCCCAAGATAGCCCATTATTGGACCAGTCAGCGGGGCAGATGCCTCTTGCCCCCCAGCGCAGCTTGCCCTTGCTGGCGATCCCCTTCTCCTCCAATATTAAAAGATTAGTTTATGAAGCTGCATTTTTACATTAACATGAAAGATTTAATTGTATCCTGAGCTGACAAATAAGAGGAATATTATGCAATTTAGCTTGGGTGGTTAGAGTTTAAATACACTGAGAAATATGCTACAATATGTAACAGGAATTAACAGTTGAAAATCCCACAGCAGCCAACCACAGTTTGCACGTCCATTTGTAATAACTCACCTCTTGAACTAAGTTTAGCAGAGTCCTAGCATTGGGTCCCTGGTGTCCCTGCACCCACACCCACCCCTGTGTTTTGCTTTTGTTGTGTCTTTGTAACCTATATATGTGTAAGCAGTTTGGGCCACCATATACACAAATTCTCCCCAGATAGCTTCTTAACTCTAGTTTAGCTGGTTTCTCTCACATTACAACAGCTATCTTCAGAGAGTAGTACAAAAAAGTTTTTCTCAGGTTTTTGGAAGGTTATTGCAAATACTTTAATTCAGGTCATGTGATGCTTATGTAATTTCACAAATTATTGTAAAATACCATGCCTGTCTTTTTGCTATTGTACCTCAGATTGCACCTGTGACAGAATGGACCTCCTATGCCACCCTGTCCGTGCTGCTGGGGAGCGGCTGGATTTGCCTTGCCACTGGCCCCTTTCTTTATCCCAAATTGTGCCCCTCTAAATGCAGTAGGAGGGGCTTGCTGCTGCCACCACCAGGCTCCTTCGTCTGCACCTAGAACAAGTTCCTTCTGGGTAACTCTCACTGCTAGTGTACCCCCTTGCTGGACACCTGGGCTGGTACACCTGACCTCTTCCTTCAGATCAAGGTTGCTGTGGATGGTTCCCCCTGGCCTATCACACTGACCGGAGCTGCGGGGTAGCAGACAGAGGGTTGATACTGGATGCCGGGTCCCAGCCTCAGAATAGCAAATAACGGATTAGGTTGGTCTAATATATAGGTCACAGGAATTACAGGATGTAAGTAGGTGTCAAAGCAGCATCTTGAAGCAGTGATGTTTTATTAGCTCAAGCAGTCCTAATAAGGACAGTTATATGCCAGTTTATGGGACTAGCAATCATTCCAGAAGTTACAGATGGAATAATACATTACATGAAAAAATAGCCCTCTTTCTATACAGATTCTGAGACATGTAGGCAATGGTCCCAACCCACTGATTCTAGCTGGCACCCAAACTTCTGAGATTTTACATCAGATAATTTAACATCAGGATGTGATATTTCTCTAGACTTGGAGTTGACGCAATTTTACGATTTAACAAAATTGACATCTATCTGTGGGTTCCCAAATCACTTTGCTGTTTGCATTCTTCAGAGAGTCTCTAACACACTGGACAAAAAGCCACACAGGAAACAAAGGTAGTGGGTTCCTGCTGTGTTTTTAGGTTTAAAGAGTATTGGCCAATTCACGTGGAATTTTCTCAAACAAATTCTTATTGTATCAGAAATCAGTACCTTAGAAGTCAGTACATTTCTAATGCACAGTATCAAAAATCAGTACATTTGCAATGATATAAATTGGCACCTGCATCACTAATTGAAATATATTTCTACAATAAATTATTCCTACGTGATCAGCCACAGTACCACTTTCAACTGTTTTCTTTAAGTTGAAAACATGTTTTTCCAGTTTCAAAAATAAATGTAAAAAATGATTGCAACAAAAAAAAGAGAACGGAAAAAACAAAAGGACTAATATTGAGATTAAAGACAGATAAAAAGTCTTGTGTCGACAGACAAGGGTATAGCAGATCACCAAAAGTATTACTGTTCAGTATGTGTAGTAAAAGGAAGGGGACTTCAATTAAGTAGCAGGAATATTAGTGCAGAAAAAGTAGCTTTGTCTCCATTTACGGAGACAAAGATGAGAGGATCCTTACAGAACTATGATAACTGAAAGTAGACATTTTAATTGGGCCAAACAGAATACATCCAAGGAAATTTAAAGAGATTAAAGGGCTATTGGTTATGCCATTAACTTCATTAATCAAACATTCACTGTTAAGAGGATTTACTCCCAATTACTTTCCAGTCCTGAAAAGCGCAAATGGAGTTCCAATTAACAAAATTGGAAGTAGAGTAGAGGCTCACGACTACCAACCTCTGAGTCTGCCATCAGTAGTGAGGATTGGAACACTGCTCCAATCCAGCAATTTACAATAAATCAAGCAGCATGGATTTACTGGGCGGATTATATAAGCCTAATCAGATTTTTGGGGCCTTTAACTGGGTGACTAAGGTAACAGTTCAAGGTTGAGTTATATATGTAACTTATCTTGCTTTTAGTAACGCCTTTTACACTTTTCCACATAGAAAATAGAATACTGATAAATATATTGCAATGCTTGTGATTGGATTCAAAGGTGGTTTAATGTATATGACATTGGTTAAAGTATAGATGACGGAGAGTTTTAGTAAATGGCATTCAGAAGACGGTGAGGTTACCCAAAGTAATGTCACCACATTTTATTGACATACCTTCTGGTATTGACGGTAAAGTATACCTTTTTGCAGATAACATAATGTTATCTAACATGCTAGACCAGGGGGTAGTGAGGTTGACCAAATAATAATTATTATTCTTATAAAGTATTATCATAGATTTGTAAGGTGAGAGTGCTACGCAGCGACACATAGTAGGGAAAACAGGACATACATAAAACCGGGATATACAAGGTAGACAAAATGAATGCAGACATGAAAGCAAAGGGTATAGAGGTCCTCACTCATTAGAGAGTTTACATTCTAAGTGAAGGAGGGTACAGCTGAAATAAGAGAAGCAAGAGTGTCTCAGGGTAGAGATTGGGACAGTTGTGAGGGTGCAATAGTGTGAATAGTATCATTGGGCATAAGGAAAGTTCTAAAAAATATATGTGTTTTCAGAGAGCAACTAAATATTTGATGGCTGTAGAAAAACTTGATTGGGAGTGTTAGGGAATTCCATAAGTGGGGAGCAGCATGGGAGAAGTCTTGTAGGTGGGACTGAGAGTTGGTTACCAGAGATGAGACAAGGCACAGGTCAGAGATAGATCTATGAGGGCGGGAGGGAGAGTATTTTGATATGAGAATTGAGATATATTGAATTGGAAAAATGTCAACTACTGAGGAGAAACTAATGTAGGAGTCACAAAGGCAGACAATGTAGCAAAGTAATGGGAAGGACAGTTGGATGTTATGTTGCATAAGAAGAGGAATTAGTAGCAGAAAGGGAGCGTTGGTTATGAGACTATAGAGATCATTGGTGAGACCATATAAAAACTAATGAATCTCAATATGTATAACTAGGAGAAGGCAGAGTCAGGATATGATAGAAGCTTTCAAAATACATGAAGGCATTTAACAAGATACAGGTGGAATGCCCATGGTTTTGTTATGAAAGACTCATAAACCATTATCCTCATGTCTCATGTTACAAGTTATCACATATTTAAAAGATAACACTCTCCTTTTCATGCTTAAAGAGGAATGGAAGTATTTAGAATTCCAGAAAGGACACCTATAACATCTAAGATTTCAGAAATACTTGGGGGCCTAATTTCTCAGGCGAAGTGTAGCCAAAAATTACTGTGCTTCAGGATGTGAAAACTGTACAAATTTGTTATTCACGTATAAGTGGTGACCTTTTTGCTCTAAGCAAATTCACAAACCTTGCTTAAAAATTGTTTATTAAGTAATGTTGACTGTAAGCACGCAGTATGATAGATTGTAGCACAGCAGTGTGATACATAGTATTTGTGTGTTTAGTTTTCTGGTGTGCTCACAAAGACACCCAAATAGGTGGTGGCAGTATGTTTTAGAGCAGGGGTGTCCAACCTTTAGGCTTCCCTGGGCCACATTGGAAGACGACGAGTTGGTTTGGGCCGCACATAAAATACACTAACGCTAATGATAGCTGATCATCCAAAAAAACATAGAAAACATAGTTAACATATTAAACTTACTTGGAAATAAAGTTAGTAAGAGTTAGGAAACCTGTTGCAAAATCATGATTAAAGCAGTAGTCCCATTACCAGCTGCAATTTAACTTACCTGCATCTGCCCTTTAGTGGGGTTTGGGGAATTAAATGCCAAAAACTTTTTTTCCTTTCTTTCTGCACCCATGAATCATTTTTTTTATTGACCAGTTTAAAATGGTCACCGATATAGGTAGCATCAGGAGGACTAATAGAAATCTACAGAGATTTAAAGATAGGGTGGCGGGAAAAATTGCTCATGGAGCAGCCTCCGATGAGGGTAACAGTGGGTGATAATTTCACCCTACTCAGCACTGCACATTTAAAATGGTTTAAAATATTAAAAATACAATCATCTCTTAATATGTATATTAGATACATACAGAGAACACAGCTAGTTCATAAATGCATGGTGCAGAAAGTCCAAATTCAGAGTAACAACAATAAGATACTGGATAATCTTTCACTGCTGCTGATAGTTCGGCGCGGGTGACTCCTCTGCGCTGCGCTACGCAATGGATGTAGGGTGTGATGACGTCACCCCCGACATTCACTGCGAGCACCACACGGAGGAGGAGACCAGGGAGGGAGCCGGAGTGCCAGCTGACGTGAACGCAAGGTAAGTATTTTCTTTTTTTTTTCTTTTGCAGGATATTTTTTTCATTAACAGCGCTGCCCCCTTGCCACAACCGCTGGGCCACATTTACAGGCGGGCTGGGCCGCATGCGGCCCGCGGGCCGCGGGTTGAACAACCCTGTTTTAGAGTGTGTGGGCTGTTTTGTATGCTTAAGCACAAAAACTGTGCAAAATATTGTGGGTTGTATGAAACTGAAACTGACAAGTTTCTAAAGCGTATATATCTTATACTGTAGCTTTACATTTTAAAGACCATTAAAAATATTACTTTTATACTTGATTCAGACTAAACATTGTATTTACTAGGGAATAAGAGTAACTTATTCCCGCACAACTCCTACAATTATACCAGAGGTCATTGCTTGAAATGATTCCACAAATAATTGGTATTACTGAAAAAAACAACTTATCTTTGTTTGCATTGATCCAGTACCAGGTTATTGAGAAAGCAGGACCAGCTTAAGTAGAAAAAAACAAGGTCACTATCAGTGTTTATCCTACTATAACACTCACACACTATAATGGATAGCTAGGTGATTTGCTCCTAGCTATCCATTATAGTGTGTGAGTGTTATAGTGGGATTACTGTACTTTTCCTACTCTTGTGTACTCATTTCCTCCCTCTGTCTGCCTCTCTCAATGTATTGAGTCATAAGTGTAGGATGTGCCTCAGTCTACATAGGTACTTGAAATTAAAAAAAAATGTGTGTGCATATACAGTGCCAAAATGTGGTTTGGGGAAAAAAAGATGCTTACATTCAATTGTACACTAGGCTCTAAGAGGCATTCGGTGATATTACACAACTATTGTTGGAAAATTATGCCCATTATGGGAAAGTGCATTGTTTGTGCATAAAGATGACAGCAACTGCAGCTGTGCAAAATTGGACTGATTGAATGAGTATAAAGGTCTTGGGTGACCTTAGAGGAATGCTATGCACAGAAATGTGCCGTATATTGTGCCCACATGCAAAAAGGAGATTCCAAGTTAAGGAACAATATATTTAAAAAAGCTTTAAGCATTTGAGTATGTACATTTAGAGGGAGGCATTATTGAATTAGCAGAACCTCCTATGGGACTCCTTTTGCACTAATGCAAGAGGAGTCCCATTTGGGATGTAGTCTATCTAGACTTTAGTAACGCTTTTGACACTGTCCCACATCACAGACCGTTACATAAACTTGAAAACCTGGGATTGGATTCTAAAATGGTTGAATGGATATAATCTTGGATGCAGGATAGAAAACTGAGAGCTGTAGTAAATGGGGTGCACTCCCAGGAGGGAAAGGTTACCAGTGGAGTACCCAGGGATCTTTACTTGGACCAGTGCTTTTTAATATCTTTATTGGTGACATTCCAAATGGTATTATAGGGAAAGAATGCTTTTTTGCAGATGATGGCATGACAACTACAGTTTCATGGCAAAAAATGCAAAATCATACACTTGGGTCTCAAAATGACAAGAAACTTTTGATAATGGTGCTTAAATAAGCAACAATTACTAATAGAGACACAAAAACCATATGTGGACTCTGGTTAAGCTGCTGCAAAGAGAAGGTTGCAACCCTCCTCCACTACATATTTCTAGAAGAACAATTCAAAATGCAGCGCTAGAAAACCTCTTTGATCCTTGTACACCAACCACAATAGTGGTACATATAGATATTCTCACTGACAGGGCCCGATTAAGGGTTCCGGCCGCCCTAGGCTAGTTCAGCCGTAGCGCCCCCCCTCCCCTCCAGCAATTGTATTATAATGCAAAATGTTAACAAACCCTGAATGATTAGGCCCTTTAGTCCAAACACAACAGTCCATTATGGCCAGATAAAACTACCCCAAATCACAGGTATATGTAGACAATAATATATATGAAGAGCTATAAAAAGATACAAACATTTACCAGCCCCACCTGACTATTATTCAGTATTCTAGTGACCCTAGAGACCACAGAGATCATCCTCATAACCGTTGCACAATACAAAGATCATGACCCTAAAAAGCTACTCTATTTTTTAAATGCCCCACTCAGCAATTTCTTCAACCCCCTGTATCTGCCCCTCCAGCCACCTCACCTGCCCCCTCCAGCCACCTCATCTGTACCCTCCAGCCTGTTCAATTGCCCCCTTCAGCCTGCTCAATTGCCCCTTCCAGCCTGCTCACCTGCCCCCTTCAGCCTGCTCACCTGCCCGTTCCAGCCACTTCACCTGCCTCTTTCAGCCTGCTCAATTGCCCCTTCCAGCCTGCTCAATTGCCCCCTCCAGCCACCTCACCTGCCCCTTTCAGCCTGCTCAATTGCCCCCTTCAGCCTGCTCAATTGCCCCTTCCAGCCTGCTCAATTGCCCCCTCCAGCCACCTCACCACCTCATCTGCCCCCTTCAGCCTGCCCATCTGCCGCCCCTCCACCCGAGACATTAGAACAAAGACTTACCTGCTGTGGAGTCTTCTCTTCTCGCTGCTAGCTGCCTGTCAGCGCGGCACAGGCTCTTCTTACTCTGGTCACGTAAGATGTGGAAGTCCTGATCTCACGTAACCAGAGTAAGAAGCTCCCGTAGCCACACTGACAGGCAGCTAGCAGCGATCGCTGCCAGACTGCCTATCCTGTGATAGTGACAGTCAGGACCGCTCCTTTAGACCAGGTGCGGTCCCGATGACTCTGGCCCCAGCTACATTTAAAAAAAAAAAAGAAAGAAAAAAGGAATACATCTCGGCGACGCTGCCCCCCCCCCCCCCCAGGCTCCAGCGCCCCAGGCTGCAGCTTGGTCAGCCTATTGGCTGAGCAGGCCCTGCTCACTGATATATAAACTCCTCACTGTCACCTACAAGGCCCTCTCCCATTCCACTGCTCCTTATATCTCTAACCTCCTCTCCATTCACACTCCCGCCTGTTCCCTCCATTCAGCCAATGACCATCGCCTTTCCTCTGCACTGATCACCTCATCCCATGCCAGAATTCAAGACTTTTCCCGTGCTGCCCCTCTCCTCTGGGACAACCTCCATCCGTCTGTCCCCTAATCTTAGCTCCTTCAAACAGGCTCTCAAAACCCATCTGTTCCTCAAGGTATACCAGCCATCCATTTAACATTCTCAATGCTTGTTCTCATCACCTCCCACTTTACTGTCTCCTCTTCTGCTTGATTCCCTCTATTGACTACCCTCGTGCCTACTGTCTGTTTCCCCTCACTTTAGTATGTAAGCTTGTATGAGCAGGGCCCTCTTCCCTTCTGTCTCAATACCATTTCTTCTACTCCTACATCACTGTATTTGCTATGCTTACAGATATTGAAGTCTTGGCTATACTTGTTTTACTCTGTACTGTTGTATACTTGTATACTGTCTGTATTGTATTTTTGTATTTTTTACGGCGCTGCGGATACCTTATGGCGCCATATAAATAAAGAATAATAATAATAATATTCTTACTGTCAATAATGGTATATACAAACATTCTTACAGTCACCAAATACATTTGCTATTATATTTATTATACACAGTAAAATGCCACACAATAAAAAACATTAAAAAAACAAAACAAAAAACAATACCTATACATAAGATCCTTGTTTTCTACTGGAATATAATGATATGATAAATTGATCATAAATACATGCATGTATTTATATGTTACTAAATGTTGATTCTACAAAAAATATAGCTATCTTATCCACCTACGCTTAGCACTCTGTGTGCATCACTTCAATGTATACAGTGCACTTGGACTTTGTTGATTACTCAATACATAGAATTTATTATTACTCGGTTGTGTACTTTGTCCTTTTACACTATGCACTGGTTCTTTCAACTGACTACTTCCTGACTTACATACATTGCGCCTGGGATTACCATCTTTATTGTATGTTCCTACTCAGAGATTGGGACCACTTCCCCCCTTTTTTTTTTCCAATGGCAGCATGCATATTTTCATTATTAGGGTAGCACAGACTTCCAAATACATCATTGTATTGCATCAAGTTTCAACTTGGGCAGCATGGTGGCTTGGTGGTTAGCACTTCTGCCTCACAGTACTGGGGTCAGGAGTTCAATTTCTGACCATGGCCTTATATGTGTGGAGTTTGTATGTTCTCCCCATGTTTGCTTGGGTTTCCTCCGGGCGCTTCAGTTGCCCCCCACACCCCAAAAACATACTGATAGGTTAATTGGTTGCTATCAAATTGACCCTAGTCAGTATTTCTGTATGTACAGCGCTGTGGATTTAGTGGCGCTATATAAATAAATGATGATGATGATGGTGATGAATCTCCTTGTTTGTTATAATTGAACCTATGGGTCCACAGTTATATCGATAAGAAGCACAGTCCAATGAGAAAATGATGAGTTGAATAATTAAGTTTCCACCATTAGCTTATAAAAAATGCTCTATTCTGTGTAAGACTATTGGACTCTTCTATGGCTAATCAAACACCTCTAATAATGAGATTAAGTTGTTATCATAGGTATAGGATTTACACCATGTGTAATGTCTCAGAATTGTAACTGCTCACCTGACATGCAGGATTTTCAATGTGAGTATCCTCATACAGCTCATGCTGTGAGTAAGTAGGTGCTTGTTTGTGTTGTCAATAGCAGCACCTCACAGGACTGCAGATTCAGCAACTGCAACCTTTCGGAACAGACTGCTGACAATTCTTACCTGACAGGCTGGCAGGTTCACTTAATTTTGTGCTGTGATATCCCGTGAATACAATTAATGAGGATATCTAATGGGCAACACGATAGCCACTTGTTATGATCTCCTTGTATCTTTGTGTGCATTTTACCCTGTCTTATTATTTGCCTTGTTTCTATGTGTGCATATTACCCTGCAGTACCTGTGATCCTCCAGCGGTGCTGTTGTTTGGCCTTTCCTATCAGGGGTTAACCAGCACTGCTTGTTAATCATCCACACCTGTCTGTGGCCTATATATGCCTGCATTTTCCTGTATCCTTTGCTGGTCATTCAAGTGCCTAGCCTGCTCATGTGTCGCTGTTCCTGGTTTCAGTTAAGTTATTTGATGCATTTCATTATTATTTACCTGTTTTCCAAGATCTGGAAATCTGTTGTTTTATTCAGCTTGAACCATTTACTGTTTATTTGCCTTCCCTGGACCTTTACTGCAATAAACAGTTTAAACGTTTATATCATGTGTCTGGCTCCATGGCTGTAATCAAGGAATTGGTTTTGAACAGAACCATAACCCCACTCTGTTGCTTAAATCCAATATCTGAGATCCTTATGGTGATCCATACACGTAGATGGCACAAAAACCCAGTGTAATTATAGTATTAAAAGCAGTATAATGGAAACTACTGAAGAGGAAAGGGATCTATGAGTCACTATTTCAAGTGACTTAAAGGCAGGTAAGCAATGTAACAAAGCAATGAGAAAGGCAATTCAGATGCTTGGTTGCATAGGGAGAGGAATCATTAGCAGAAAAAAATAAGAAATAATGCCACTGTATAGGTCATTGATACGGCCTCATCTAGAATACTGTGTTCAGTTCCAGAGGCCATATCTCCAGAAAGATTTTAATACATTAGAGATTGTACAAAGAAGGGCAACTAAAATGGTGCATGGCCTACAGCACAAAACTTACCAGGATAGACTAAAATATCTTTTTTATGTATAGTTTAGAGTAGAGCAGATAAGTGAAAGGGAGGGTATGATAGAAAATTTCAAATATATCAAGGGTTTTAACAAGGTACAGGAGGGAAACATTCTTCAAAGGAAGAGAAATATTAGAACACGAGGACATGTACTGAAACTGGAGGGAAGTAGGTTCAGAGGAAATTTGAGGAAAAACTACTTCATAGATAAGTGGAATAACCTGCCATCCGAGGTGGTTGAGGCTAATACAGTAGAGCAATTTAAACATGCTTAGGATAGACCTAAGGATATGCTTGCAAAGAACTAAGGATCAAATAGGGTCGGAGAATACTATTGGTTAAAAAATGGACAGACTAGATGGGCAACATGGTTCTTATCTGCCGTCATATTCTATGTTTTTATGTTTCTCTGTTTCTATGAGGCATCTTTCAATAAAGGAGAATGCTTTTATAGTCACATGTTTACCAATCTAAAAAAAGAAAGCAGGCCCAATTTTTTGTTACTCTTATCATCATCATCATTTATTTATATAGCGCCACTAATTCCGCAGCGCTGTACAGAGAACTCATTCACATCAGTCCCTGCCCCATACTCTTATGACTTACTTCAATCATAAATGACTCTCCAACAAACAGTAATTGAAAGAGGCCATCCACAAGGGATAGTAGGTAGAACTTAGAAGTGACATTTGAATTTTTCTGGCATGTGCATTCCTTCCCGGACCAAAATAACAAAAAAGGTTGCACAATAGCATGAACAAATTCATAAAAAAGTAGTATATTATAGAAAACACTCCCAAATATTAAGGGAGGAAGCTGTGACCCACTGATAAGTCATGACACGCATTAAAAAACAAAAACTCATGCAACAACGTAATGTTACTTGTATCTAGCATGTGCTCTAAATGAGGCCTTGAGGTGCGTGAGTGCTAGTTGTATACAAAAGGTGCATTGGGAGAGAGATGAAACGTTAATTATAATAGCTTTTTTGGTTTGTCACAAGTAAGTTAAATCCTAAATGTGAATACTTTAACTATATACTGAGCTTTAAAGATGCCATTAATTTAAAATAAATGCACCATAGCCTTCATAACTTTAAACATTTTAGCGGACAAAACTTTACCTAAGGGTGTTGACACATTAGCATTTTTGAACATCGAACTGCAGGTAAGAAACTGCAATGTACCACACTGTGGCTCAGCATTAGTGGAAAGATGAAGCATAAAGCTGACTGCGAGTATATATCGCGACACCTGAAGCCAGGTCATGGTAAATAGGCCCAGAGGCTCACAGTGAAGGCTATGTCTAGCAACAGCCTTGCGGAAGTTTTCAACTGTTCAGGGGCTTTGGAGCAAAAACTCTTTTTTCTGAAAGTGGACGACAAGATCCTCAACAAAGAACTAGCCAACCTACTAAAGGCTGTCATCAGACATATAGTTCACGTGGACAAGACCTGTGGCATCCGTGGCCACAGGATTGTATATTGCCTTGCCTTTCTCAGGAACGCAGTCCATTACATCAAGGCATGCAGCCCTGATCAGCCTTGATCAAGGAAAGACCTTTGGTTGAGTTTTACATGAGTTAATGCATAGGGCACTGCAGAGATTTAGTTTGGAAGAAATATTTTGTTCGTAAGTTAACCTTATGTATCTTGACATTTACAGTTTAGTGGGTGTTGGTGAATGGCTGGAAGACTTGACTGCATTCCTGTTTAATATGGGATCAGACAAGGCTGCCTTCTTTCACCTTTTCTTTTTATTTGTTGTATAGACCTCTTCGTTGTGCCCATCAGACAGAATTCAGAGATCAGAGTGATCACTAAATTGGGTCCCGATCAACCAGCGTTTGGTGATAGCAACTATCCAGACCTGCGAGAACTTCACCCGAGCTTCAAAGGCAAAGGTCAACTGTGGAAAGTCAGAGGTGATGCTCTTCAGGTACTGGCATGTCTCAACAACTGCTTCATTCCCCTTGACAATTAAATCAGAGTTCATTAAGATTCTGGGAGTCTGATTTGGTGGAGAGGAGGTGGCCCTGAAGTGTTGGGAGGAGAAACTTGCGACTGCACAATAGAAAATTTAGATGTGGAGTCTCAGAGACCTCAAGATGTAAGGGAGAGCATTGCTGCTGCACAGCGAGATCTTTCCTGCAGTACATGACCCAAGCATGGCCACCCTTTGCTGTAGTCTGCAAGACCACCACAAGGACAGTCTTCCTCTCAAAGACAGGAAAGGGTTACTCAATATACCAACCATGCTACAAGCTTTCTTCATTTGTAAATGCATTTGCAATACACTGATTTAAAAGAACAACAGCTCTGCTGGGAATTCCATATCTTGTTTTTTTCTCCTGCCCCTTTGGAGGGGCTCTGGTTGGGACAAGTAGGACAGCTCTTTCCTTTACCATTAGACCACCTCCTGGTTCTACTTGGATGTTAGATCATTTGTGAGGGACACCATCTGTAGGGAGATAAACCAGACTTGTGGAAGCCCAAAACTATCCAAAAGCTCATCAGAGGTAAAGACGTGATGGAGGCTGTCTTTGCCTCTAAAGACATTCATGTACTGCCAGAACTGTGCAGATATATTCACTGCCCGCTTGTGGATTGTCAGCAGGGAAACACTGCAACATGTCTTTTAGTACTTCCCCCTATGCACAGGCACTGTTTGATGCCCTGGAACATGAACTAAGAGACAGTGTGCCCAGGGCTTGCCTTTCATGCCATTTGGTATTTTATGGATTATTTCCTGGGACACACACTTACGGGGCAATCCAGGAGACCTGGCATCGTATGTATTGTTTTAAGGATGCTTTATAGCTTGCAAGGAATCGCCTCATTTTCAAAAGGGAGAAGATGTCCTTCCAGGACTTTCACAGGCTGATCCACAGCCTGCTAAATGACTAATCCATCATGGACAGTCCTGAGGAAGAAGAAGAGAATTAGATTTTTCTCCTTCTTCCCTTCTCCCTCAATGTGTCTGTTTTTCAATAAAGTTTTGGGCCTGACTCCCTCTTCCTTCCCTTTCCATCCCATTTCCCATGATACTGTTTGACATTTTGTTGACTGTCTTGCTTATATTTATGCACACTTCTTATATGGTCCTGTCTATCAACAAAGCTTCGGCACTGTGATCTCCATTAATTACGAAATTCACCTGCCTCCCCCTCACTTCCTGTAACGCTTCGGTGCCGCAAATAGTACCTGTCTCATTACCCGCATTTCATTCATCTGGAAACTGCCATGTTCCAGCATCAGACAAACTTCATTCATTCAGCTACATTCAGTTCTGTGCAGGTACAAGTCTTTTGCACTTCTGGACCTCCCTCCTCTTGTCATTGGCTGAGTATTCCTGGAGCACTATTTAAACCTCCTGAATTCACCTGTCTGATGCCTCTTCTTCAAGCTCACTTCCTGTAGCCTGTGGTTCTAGTTCCTGTTCTCCTCGTGGTTTGCTTGTGTTCCAGTCTGCTCTCAGTTCGTGGCCTGTGCTGAACCATCGCTGCTCCAGTACCTCTCTTACCATCTCCAGTGTACTTCATCGTGACAGCTTCGGTTCTCTCATCGCTACCACTCAGAGCCGCTACTACATCTGTGACTCATCAGCTGTTACTACGGGTTACCTTCGTTACTTCAGTTTGCTCTCAGTCTCCTGCTATACTGAACTATTGCTGCTCCAGTACTTCTATACCGTCTCTGATGTTCTTCATCGTGACAGCTCCAGTTCTCTATTCTCTAACCGCTATCACTGTGAGCCGCAACTGCCTTGGTGACTCATTGGCTGTTCTCCCTAAGCTACCTCTGCTTTCCCGTGTGTGCTCAGCATAACTCCAGTGCTGTACTCCCGCTGTTCCAGTGTCTCTACCAATCACTCCTGGATACACCATTGTGACAGCTTCTGCTCTTTACCTGTTATACCACAGGACACCCGTTCTCCTAGTGCCTTGTTTGTTGCTGCCCATCAGTCGTATCTCTAGTGTTCCTGTTCCCATACCATATACCTGTGGGTTCTAGTCTCTACCCGCTCCGCCTGGCTCCTCCACACAGTTCTGCTGTTCACCCACTCATAGGACTGCGACCTACAGGTTTGTTGCTGCAAAGAACATACCTCCTTGCGGGGGTTCCTGGTGAAAACCACCTGCCTGTTAGACTCCGCGCCTGTGGGTGGGCCAAGCCATGTTCAGCAGAGCCTAGCGATCTATTTTACTTAAGCCAATCATGACACATCCATTGCTTGTTGAAACAATAGCCTTTTTAAAGTGATGCATGAATAGTGCAGCACTCAAAGTCATATACTTTGCCAGAAAATGCAAAATAAAATTACCTTTTTCAGTTTAAAAAAAAAAAGTTAATTTCAGAATTATTTGGCTAAAATTGGACAAGTCTCTTTATGGAAATATCTGCATACAAACAAAACAGAAAATATGTCTACCTGGCTGAATTAACATTGTTTTGCTCTTTTAACTGTTTTTCTTTATAAAATAAATTTAGAAAAAGCAGGACAGAATCTCGTCTGATCCCTGACCCCACAGTTCACAAGTCCTAGTTGATGAAAAATAATAGTACAAGTGGATTCTATTCTTCCCTATAACTTTGAACTATATAAGTCAAAATATCATATTATTGTTCTAATATATTGCCTAAAAACACATCTTTAAACCAGCCAGCAGCAATCCTAGGCATCCACAATCTTATATCTCCCATCTTTTTCCCATTATTTTTAATTTTAATTTTTATTTTATTTTTAGTTTATAAGCTTCCACAAGGATTCTGCAGAGGTGTACATAGGGGGTTAGAACATATAACAAAATGACAAAAGTATAAAAGTGTCAAAATTAAATAAATACAACAAATTTACATTATTAAAACCCCGCAAGACAGTGGCGGGCTGGCCCGGGGAGCTGGGGAGAACATGCTCCCCCCGGGCCGGACCAAAAACACTATTTTGGGCCAGCACAATGCCTAATGCAGATCCGAGACCGCCCTCCCTCCCACTAATGGTTTGGCCGGCTATTGCTCTCACATGGGACGCGCACCACGTGATAGGTGCCGTCACATGTCAGAAGACTGCAGAGCGTGCGGTACGTATATAACAAGATAGGTGCGGGGGTGGTATATTAAGTGTGTGTGTGTGTATCAGCGGCAGCATATTATATTTATATATGTGTATGTGTGTCAGCATATTGTAGATGTTTCTGCATATTGTATATGTGGCAGCATATTGTGTGTGTGTGTGTGTGTGTGTATATATGTATATATATAGACACACACACACAGACACACACACACACACACACACACGTGTGTATATATATATATATATATATATATATATATATATATATATATATATATAATCACAATAAAAGATATACAATGGCGCTTAAGGCATATATCAGTACACAAATTAATTGCAACATAAAGTCTATGTTCTTCTTAGAAGTACACTCCCCATGTACAGGTGGCTGCCAATCCTCCTTTCGCCAGGCGGTGTTGCATGGAAAAATCTGTAGAAAAAAGAGATGGAGGAGGAGGCGCACAATAGTGTAGTACAATAATGCAAATGGAGTCATACACGAATCCACAGTGGGACTTGAGCACCAATGATGAGGAAACCAGAGACCAAAAAATATGTATATATCACCCAGGTGTAAGTGATAGGGGTGTATACGTATCAAACATGGAAATTCCACGACATATGACCAGTGTATTGTCAATAACAAATCCCTTAGCCTGAATTAGGGATCACCAAATCCACATATATATAGATGTATGCGTACCAGAAATAAAAACTTTTCCGCTTATCTGGAATGATGTTCCATAGACAGCACGATCAGGTCACATTCTCTTTAGGCAAAGAGGTCCAGTTTATTTTCTCAACCCGGTGTTGCGAGATGATATTTTCCAGAAATTCAGAGAGTTGCTTATAACAGAGATGTCCTGGCATAAGGTATAGGTACAACAGTAGTGTGCTAAAAAGGCTGCAGCTCTATCTCTTGGTTGTCAATTATTCAGGATAAAATCAGCACGAAATTTGTTAAATAATTAATATGCCCATGCAGAACAAAGCTTAGCCTCTTTTTCAAGTTTTGTTTTCCAAGTGTGTGGTTAAATCAGTAGACATTCACTCTGAAGCACAAATCCCATTTAAAACACAATCCCTCTTGTTAGCAGAGAATGTGACCTGATCGTGCTGTCTATGGAACATCATTCCAGATAAGCGGAAAAGTTTTTATTTCTGGTACGCATACATCTATATATATGTGGATTTGGTGATCCCTAATTCAGGCTAAGGGATTTGTTATTGACAATACACTGGTCATATGTCGTGGAATTTCCATGTTTGATACGTATACACCCCTATCACTTACACCTGGGTGATATATACATATTTTTTGGTCTCTGGTTTCCTCATCATTGGTGCTCAAGTCCCACTGTGGATTCGTGTATGACTCCATTTGCATTATTGTACTACACTATTGTGCGCCTCCTCCTCCATCTCTTTTTTCTACATGTATGTGTGTGTGTGTGTATGTGTATATATATATATATATATATATATATATATATATATATATATATATATATATATATATATATATATATATATATATATACACATACACATACACATACACATACACACACACACACTATATATGTATGTGTGTGTGTGTGTGTGTGTGTGTGTACATAATAAACTAATAAACAAAATAATAAACTAATTTGCACACCTTGCATTGCAACATGGTTTTGTCCAGAAAACTTAAGTAAGAAACCATACTCAAATTTGTGCCTAAGTTTTCTGGACAAAACCATGTTGCAATGCAAGGTGTGCAAATTAGTTTATTATTTTGCACATAAGTTAAATAATGCCTGTTCATGTAGCACACAAATATCAACTTTAAATTTCAGTGTAGAAATAAGCTATAAAGTATTTCTGTGCTACATGAAAAAAAACAGCCAGTATTTAACTTATGTGCAAAATATTAAACTTATTTGCACCGCTTGCATTGTAAAATGGTTTTGTCCAGAAAACTTAAGGAAGAAAACTTACTCAATTTGTTGCCTAAGTTACTTAATGAATCAGGCCCTCTGTAGCTATTGTCCATTCATGACTAAGGCCATCCTTGCGTATAGTAAAAGGACCCGGCAAGAGATCCAGAACAGTTTCTATGGTGGTGATGGACCACATTAAAAAGCATTTTAATGCCATCTTGAGATGGTGTTAGGTTATTGAGACTGGTGGCAAAAAGCAAAGCTTTTCATCGCTTGCAGTCCCCCATAGAGGTCTATGGTATCAAGTGTAAAATCTCTGGATTTTTGCCTCAGCGCAACTTCATAAATAGGGGCCTGATTCATTAAGGACCTTAACTTGAGAAAATTCTTATTTCAGACTCCAGGACAAAATGTTACAATGAAAAGGGTGCAAATTAGTATTCTGTTTTGCACATAAGTTAAATACTGCCTGTTTATTCATGTAGCACACAAATATCAACTTTAAATTTCAGTGTACAAATTAGCTATCAAGTATTTGTGTGCTACATGAAAAAACAGTCTGTATTTAACTGATGTGCAAAACAGAATACTAATTTGCATCCCTTGCATTGTAACATGGTTTTGTCCAGGAGACTGAAATAAGAAGTTTCTCAAGTTAAGATCCTTAATGAATCAGTCCCTTAGATCCCTAAATATTAGGCAAGAGGTACTATTTAAACTGAAATCCCAGTAAAGCTGCATTGACTCAGCCAAGGTATTGTGGAGGATTCCCTGACACATCTAGCATTTATTTAAAGTATCTTAATTTCTGGAATAATGTAAACTAAGGAGTTCACTTATTAAACCTCTTCTTATTGCAACAATAAATGTATATTTGTATGACTGCTTATCGTGGCGAAAAAATTACCCATTGCCTGGATTAACATTATTTTATCACTGAGGTATACTCAGTTACCAAGGCATAACTATTCAGATCGACAAAAGTTACTTATCTCTCTAAACATGTATGGAGGCAGATCTCATGTGTAGAACTGTAAGCCCAGTTTGAACTTCCAGTTCCACTGCTATAGAAAAATAAAAAAAAATGTGAAAAAAATTATCCTAAAAAAAGTTAGAGATGCTCGGTTCTCCCCGAGAACGGAGCCCACCCAAACTTTGCAGGTTCGAGCACCTTTCTCGCTCCCACGGGAGTGAAAACAAGGCAAAATGTTATTGTTGCATCCACAGATCTCGCGTGTTTTGGATTCTATAAGTACCGCCCTCCACGGTGATCCGGTGCCATTTCATAGAGAGACACAGAAGGGGTAGCACGGTTCTTGGCAGTCCCTAGTGCAGTTGGGCAGCATCATATCTAAAACAGAAAGAGGAGGGTTGGCTGTTTTCTTAAGTCTCCAGTGACATTCTACTTTCTACTGAGTTATAGCTGACACAGAAACAGGAGAGGTCCCAGTGTTGTTGCCAGTCTACGTGCCATTGCTCCATTGCTAATTGTCATTGCTGAAATAGAAATAATAAGGCTGTCAGTGTTCTTCAAAATCTGCAGTTACATTGTACTGTGTTATCTACATGGATTCACATCAGTCCACAGAAGACCAGAAGCACCAAGCAGCTGCTTGCACCAGTCATCATGATAGTAATCCCTCCACGTCATCTGCTAAAGTATATGTTAAAGAGCACAGTGTTTTTAAGTCAGGGAAGCAAAGATGAAAAAAACAAAACAAAACACCTTTTACCTTGTGTGGCAAGAGCCCGCTACTGCAGAAGCACGCGCGAACAACTTCTTCCTATTTATGTAGTTTTATTGTCAGGATGGTAAATGTTTTTGACACCGTACAGATTTCACAGCAATACTTGGAGACCCTAAACGCTAGCTATACATAGACCAGCTCTCTCTCAGGACCAGCCAGCTCACCCAGCGTTGGTCATCCTGCACAAATGATATAAACAAGCTTTTATACCTGGTACTCCTCCCCCAGCCTTAGCTTGATGGACAGGCGACACACCCACCTTCTCTTTAAAAGGAAACGCCCATCACTGGCTCTGTAATTCTAACAGACACACCCTGTCTGTTTGCTGAGAGGAAGGATTTCAAGTCATGTAAGTTAAACCAAACTTAAACTATTGCTTTTCATACATAGGTCTTTACATTCAATCTAGGTGCATTACTACACAAATGTTTTACTCTACTTCCCTGATTTCTCTGCATATTGCCAGCTAAATGCTTCCTTTTGTTACATATCCCTCCCCCTAGCGTCTTCAAGTAGGGGGACGCGGACTTCGCGAGGAGCGCATATTTTCATGACAACGCATCTGCATTTTTGTGTAGAATCCCGGGTCTATGTTCTACTGAGAACTTGAAAGGTTGCAGTGCCAAGAACCAGCGGGTTACCTTGGCATTTACTTCCCGGTTGTTCTGCATCCATCTCAATGATGCATGGTCTGTTATTAAGGTGAACTCTCTGCCTAGGAGATAATAGCGCAGAGCTTCTGTAGCCCATTTTATAGCGAGACATTCTTTCTCCACAGTGGCATATTTTTGTTCCCTTGGAAGCAACTTACGACTTGGGTACAGGACAGGATTTTCTACTCCATTCTTCTCCTGTGACAGGACTGCACCTAAGCCAACACCAGAAGCATCAGTTTGGAGGAAGAACCTCCGGGTAAAATCCGGTGCTTGTAGAACTGGGGAGGAACAAAGAGCTAACCGAAGATCAGACCAGGCGGTTTCTGCAGAGTCAGACCAGGTTAATCTATCTGGACAACTTTTTTTTAACATGTCCGTTAGTGGAGCAGCTCTAGTGGCGAAGTGGCTTACAAACCGCCTGTAGTAACCTACTAAGCCTAAAAAGGTTCTTAACTGTGACTTTTTCTATGGTCTTGCCCAATTTTTGACTGCCTCCACTTTGTCTAGCTGGGGTTTGACATGCCCTCGACCAACAACGTACCCCAAATATTTGGCTTCTCTCATGGCTATGGCACATTTCTCTGGGTTAGCTGTTAACCCTGCTGACCTTAATGAAGCTAAGACCGCCTCAACTTTGGCTAAATGTGATCCCCAGTCTAGGGTATAAATCACTATATCGTCCAGGTAAGCGGCTGCATAAGCTGTGTGAGGTCGTAACAATTTATTCATGACCCTTTGGAAGGTGGCAGGTGCCCCATGCAATCCAAAGGGTAGGACTTTATATTGATAGTGACCATCAGGGGTGGAAAATGCAGTCTTTGGCTTGGCCGTGGAAGTCAGGGGAACTTGCCAATAACCCTTTGTTAGATCAAGGGTTGTCAAATAATTGCTACCAGCAAGATTTTCCACTAGTTCATCCACATGTGGCATTGGATAGGCATCAAACTGCAACATACTGTTTAGGCGCCTAAAGTCATTGCAGAACTTAATTGTCCCATTGGGTTTCGGGACAAGCACAATGGGACTATTCCACTCACTAGTGGACTCTTCAATCACATCTAACTGGAGCATCTTCTCGACCTCCTTTCTCACGTCCATCCGTCTGGCTTCTGGAATACGATACGGCTTCTGCTTTACAATGACTCCTGGCTCAGTGACAATGTCGTGTTCGATTAAGGTAGTGCACCCAGGAATGGAAGAGAAGACATCCCTGTTCCGGCGAATCATTTCTTCAGTCTGTTGTCTCTGCTGAATGGACAAAGCTGGCTCTATGGGCACTTCAGACTTTTCAATGGCAGTACTCACGACCTGAGGAGAGGTTTCCTCATCATGCTAAGGTTTAAGGAGGTTAACATGATATATTTGCTCCTCCCTTCTCCTACCTAACTGGCGAACTCTGTAATTGACAGGACCGACAGCCTCTAGAATTTCATATGGACCCTGCCAATGGGCGAAAAGTTTGCTTTCCTGGGTGGGAACCAGGACTAGGACCTTGTCCCCAGGCTTGAAAGATCGAACAACAGCACTTTTATCATAACTTTTCCTCTGTCGTTGCTGAGCCTCTTTTACATGTTGCTGCACAATGGGCCCTATCTTTCCTAGCCTCTCATACATTTGGGACACAAATTGTACCAGATTTGGCTCCCTGGGACCTTGCTGCTCCCACTCTTCTTTTAACATATCCAAGATACCCCTGGGCTGTCTCCCAAACAATAGCTCAAAGGGACTAAACCCTGTTAAAGCTTGAGGTACCTCACGGATGGCAAACATCAAATAGGGAATAAGATTGTCCCAATCTTTTTTTTCTTGAGCCACTGCTTTCCTGAGCATGTGCTTTAATGTGCGGTTAAAGCGTTCCACCAAGCCATCTGTTTGTGGATGGTATACAGAGGTGTGAAGCGCCGTAACCCCTAGCAACTGGCACATGTCCTTCATCAGTTTAGACATAAATGGAGTACCCTGATCTGTGAGAATTTCTTTGGGTATTCCCAAACGTGTAAACATCAATACAAGTTCTCTAGCTATGGTGCTGGACTTTGTTTCGTAGGGCAATTGCCTCTGGATACCTGGTTGCATAGTCAAGCACCACTAGTATATATTGGTGCCCATGTGCGGATTTTTCCAGTGGCCCCACAAGGTCCATGGCTATCCGTTCAAAGGGAACTTGTACTATTGGTATAGGAATGAAAGGTGCCCTGTACATGGGTTTGGGACAGGTTCTCTGACAAATGGGACAGGACCAGCAATACTTTTTCACTGCCATGTGTACACCGGGCCAGTAAAACCTAAGCAGAACTCGTTCCCGTGTTTTATCCTCCCCTAGGTGTTCCCCACAGACATGTGTGTGTGCTGCTTTTAACACTAGGGGTACATGGACCTGAGGAACCATTAATTGTTCTACTTTTTCCCCCTGTACATTAGCAACTCTATACAGGAAATTATTTTTAACAATAAAATATGGTATACCTTCTGCATGTTCCAAAGTGGCATAATTAAGTTGGTCTCGAGCAAAGTCCTGCAGAGGAAACAAAATTGGTATTGCGGACCAGTCCGTATCCTCACTGACAGGCGGGGTGGGCTCATCTGCGACATCACCGACCAATGCTAGTTTGGACTGTCCATGTTTCCCCGCAGGTGGATGCTTTTGTGGAACTCCTGCTGTGACTCCCAGGATGACATTCCGGTTTGGCGGTTCCCAAAGATCGATGTCCAGATGTTGTGGATTCTTAGGCGGTTCCTTTAAGACCGGACTTCAGACCATTGCATCAGTTGCCGGCATGTCCGGCCGGATCCGCTCACCGAGGACATCCTTAAACAGTGGGAAGTCTCGCCCCAAAATGAGTGGATATGGGAGTTTAGGTGCTATGGCAGCTACCACCATAACCGTTTTGTCTTTGAGTGTGACTGGTAGTATTGTTCTTTCATACTCCTCTGTCATGCCATGTACACAAAGAACCTTCACCTTGGGCAACCAAGAAGTTATGGTTTTGGGTAAGGAAGAGCTGGAAACCAACGAGAGTTCACTCCCCGAGTCAACCAAGGCCAGAACAAGGTTTTGGTTGATTAGCACAGTCACCCGGAACAAACAAGGACTTCCTGATGTGGGACTCATGGTAAAACAGCTTGGAAATGCAGGCCCAATATGTGCCACGGAACAGTCCATGGGTTCCTGTAGTTTAGGACACTCTGCCTTAAAGTGGCCTAGCTCACCACATTCAAAACACTTCAGATTAGACAGCTTTGCACCTGGCCCTCTGTCCGTAGCAGTTTTGCCATTGGGCCCTCTAGCAAGGATTGTCAAACTTGGCTTTTGACGTGGCAGCGGCTTTGGCACAAATGCAGGTTCTTTAGTCATTTGCTGTAGTGCACAAAACCTTTCTACCAGGGTGGCAAGCTCTTCATAAGTTTGTGGGTCTGATTGCAGAACCCACCTTTGCAAATCGTGGTTCAGCCCCCGGATGCAGTGATCTATCGCCAGAACTTCAATAATCCGAGAAGGCGAATTCTCCTCAGGCTGCAGCCATTTCTTTACATTTTTAGAAAGCTCAGCCACTTGCGGTCTGACCGGTTTTTCTTTATCATAGCGCCATTGGTGATAGCGCTGGGCTCGGCCTGACCCAGAATCTCCAATGCGAGCCAATATCTCAGACTTTAGGCACAGATAGTCAGAGGCCCGTTCCTCATCTAGATCCATATAAGCTCGCTGAGCTTCACCAGTCAGATATGGCGCCAGCCTCTCAGCCCAATCTTTTGGAGGCCATTTTGGCCTTTTTGCAAGTCTCTCAAAGGACACCAGATACGCTTCTATGTCATCACCTGGCGACATTTTCTGGAGAACAGGACCAAGTGGTTCATTTCTGTCATGCCTCACCTGGCTTAACTCTTCTCTTAAGAGCCTTGTGTTTTCCACCTGTGCCTCGGCAACTCGTAGCATCTGAGCTTGCTGTTCTTGCTGTGCAGCGGCCACATTCACGAGGGTTCTCAGTACTTCCTCCATGTTGACGTCTGCGCGGGTTGGGTAGCGGAAACTTGCTTCCCGGAGCATCCCACTTCTGACACCACTTGTGGCAAGAGCCCGCTACTGCAGAAGCACACGCGAACAACTTCTTCCTATTTATGTAGTTTTATTGTCTGAATGGGAAATGTTTTTGACACCGAACAGATTTCACAGCAATACTTGGAGACCCTAAACGCTAGCTATACATAGACCAGCTCTCTCTCAGGACCAGCCAGCTCACCCAGCGTTGGTCTTCCTGCACAAATTATGTAAACAAGCTTTTATACCTGATACTACTCCCCCAGCCTTAGCTTGATGGACAGGAGACACACCCACCTTCTCTTTAAAAGGAAACGCCCATCACTGGCTCTGTAATTCTAACAGACACACCCTGTCTGTTTGCTGAGAGGAAGGATTTCAAGTCATGTAAGTTAAACCAAATTTAAACTATTGCTTTTCATACATAGGTCTTTACATTCATTCTAGGTGCATTACTGCACAAATGTTTTACTCTACTTCCCTGCTTTCTCTGCATATTGCCAGCTAAATTCCTCCTTTTGTTACACTTGGTAATGAAAGAAAAACCTGTAATTCATGCAAAGTTAACTGCAGAAAAAAATAAAATTGCCTACATGACATTCTACACACGCAGTGGCAAAGAAAGAATCAGGCCTTCACCTTTCTCTGAGTGCTAGTTATGCAACTGAGGTATCCTTTTGTAAGGTCACTCATGACCAAGCAAGATCTTGTCATTCTGACTAAAAAAGTGATGCCCAAATACTTTTAAATGTAAAAGCCGAGCTGGAAGAAAACCGTAAGGCATTAGAAGAAAATGTATGTTTAATTCAGAAATGACACAAATCCCTGAGGAGAGTCTATCCACGAGTGCTATGTGCAAGTCTGGGTGTGACAGGATGGACCGCCTATGCCACCCTGTCTGTTGTTGCTGGGAACCGTCGGGACTTACTTTGCCACTGTTCCCTTTCGTTATCCAAAAAGCGCCCTCTTGCCGCAGTAGGAGGGGCTTACACTAGCTGCCACCACTGGGCTCCTATACCGGCACCCAGGACCGGGTTTCTTCTGCGTAACTGACGCTTCTAGCGTGTCTCCTTGTTGGTGTACCTGGCTGGTAACTACGGACCGCTTACTATGGATCCGTGTTGCTGTGGATGGATCCCCCCTGGCCTATCACACTAACCAGGGCTGCTGGGTAGCGCAGAGCATTGGCACTGGAATAGCTTGGGTCCAAACCGCAGAGACAGCCGGAGAACGGATTAGATTTTAGGATCTAATCTGTAGATCACAGGAAAACACCAATATTGAAGATAATTCCAAGCAGGTCTTTAAAGCAAGATGGTTTATTTGCTTACCCACGCTGGTGGAAGGTTCCAGTGTGATCAGGTTAGATGACAATTCAGAAGAACACTTACATGCTCACAGAGCACATATTTTATACAGTTCAGAAATAGTCTATTTTTAGAGACAGGATATACTCTATTGACACAAAGATGAATTTACATACATTTCAAGGCTAACAAAATTTACACTTATCTATGAAATTCACTCTGGCAAAGGCCACACAGTAACGACCCTCTGATGGGCCTTTGGCCAGAGCAGGCATGACACTTCATCACAAAACTTCGTTAGCACATTCTGCTATCAGACTTCCTTGCACATGTCCTAATTGCAGGTTTCCATAAGCAATCTTACAAATCCTAAACAAGGACACTTCCATACTAAGTACATCCCAATACACACAAGACCTCCATCCACAAAGGCCTATTGTATCAGATATATGCATCATAAATAGGCATATCCTTTAGTAAGGTGAAAACAGGAAAGACCAACTTTTCTACCCTGGTCTCAGAGATAACGACTTCCTATCTTACAGTAAACAAAAATAAGTGCCTATGCAGTTATATAAATATGCGCCCTGCGCTATTTCCTTTTAATGCATTTTTACCAAAAGATATTTATCAGTGATCCAGTCACACTGACCTTTCTGATACTGTACCCATAAAGAAGCCTTTCAGGATTTCTGCAGATATGTGGATGAGCAGACCAAGTGTAGCCGGTGATACACAAATTGAGGATGCCAATTCGGAATTGGACAATATGTTTGGGGATATTTGTGTAGCTGACGATGGCGTTGATGAGGATGTTGATGAGCATGTTGTTATTTGTGTAAGTCCTGCACCAGCGGAAGCAGTTCTTGCACGTTATAAGAAGAAGGCCATTGTCATACCTGGAGATAAGACGAAAAAATCACCTCTTGTGTGTGGAATTATTTTTACCCAAATCCTGACAACAGTTCTCTAGCCATTTGTAGCATTTGTAAAGCCACAGTCAGTAGAGGTACGAACCTTAAACATCTAGGAACCTCATCCATGTTACGCAATTTCAAGAAAGTTCATGGCAAGCTGTTGGGAAAAATCTGAAACTTATGTTAAAAAAAGAACAAGCAGCCCAGCATCAGCTAGGTCACTTCTCTCAGCTAGATCCCGGAACCTGCAATCTACACCCACAACACCTTCCTCATCAATATCTTCAGTTGCGATTGGCGTTAGTCCTTCATCCAAGTGGCTAAGGCTAGATGACTACTCCATTGTCCAGGATTCCTCAAAAAAATTATTGACCATTAGTCCCACTGCTGCTGCTGCTGTTGGGGTGGATCTTCATCCCAGTAGCAGACCAAGAGGTAGACTACTAGTTGTTTACAACAATTGACTGTTAAACAATCCTTTGCAAGAGGAAGCAAGTATGAAAGCTGTCACCCAGTCTCTAAGCGGATCACAAACGCCATGGTGACTATGCTAGTATTAGATCTGCGTCCAATATCCACCATTAATGCAGCTGGTTTTAGACAGTTAATTGAGGTCTTGTGTCCCTGTTACCAAATTCCATCACAACACAATTTTTCTAGAAAAGCTATTCCTCACAAGGACAAGCGGACCTGGGCAAACTAAAGATTATATGACTGTGACAGTTCACTGGGTTTGTGAATCGCCTTCACCAGCAGGAACAGCAGCAGCATGTACCCAAGTACATCTCATTTTTTAGAGGCAGGCTACTCTGTGTATCACCGCCTTCACTAAGAGGCATACAGCTGACAATCTGTTACAAAAACTAAGGTATGTCATTGCAACATTAATTATCCCGCTTGGACTCTCCTCAGGATATGTAATTTCTGATAATGCCACCAATATTGTGAGAGCATTACAAATGGGTGAATTCCATCACACTCCCTATTTTTCTCACACAATAAACTTGGTGGTGCAGAGCTTTTTAAAAAATGACAGGAACATGCAGGAGATGCTGTCTGTGGCCCGTAAAATATCTGGACATTTCCAGCATTGTGCAACAGCCTGTAGAAGATTTCAGCAGCTATAAGAGCAATTTAAATTTCCCTGCCACCAACTGACACAAGAGGTAGTAACAAGGTGGAATTCCAGCCTGTATATGCTTATGAGGATCGAGAAACAGCGAAAAGCCATCCATGCTTACTCCACAAGCCATTGGGAAAGGAGGTGTGATGTATTCTACTCAAGCGCAGTGGAGAATACTTTCCATGTTGTGCAAGGTGCTGAAACCATTCGAAGTAGTTAATTGAGAAGGGAGTTCAGACACTGCTAGCTTGAGCCAAGTGGTTGCCTTAATTAAACTTTTGAAAAAGCCGCTTGAGAAACTGAAGGAGGAGATGAACAAAGCAATTACGCTAAGTGTGTTGGACTTGTAGATCAAGTACTTCATTCGCTTCGCCAGGATCCAAGAGTTATCAAAATCTTGAAATCACTACATTTTGATGACTGTGCTTGATGTTAGGTTTAAGAGCTATGTCTTCTCTTTGTTTTCAACTGACCCATATCTCGAGAGATGCAAGGAGCTCCTGGTGAGCAAGATGACAGCTCAAGTGTTACAAGACAGGACGGAGTCTGCTCCAGTTTCTCAGTCACCTGCTGCTAGGAAAAAACTTAAAAACGTAGCTTTCCCAAGAGACCCAGGGATGATGCAGATGACTCAGCACAACATTTTGACATCTGGTCTGGTCTAAGAGAATTGACCAAAAAACGTGACACCTCTGCTGTAACTCCACCTGATCCTACTCTCAACATCCAAAGGACGTTGGAGGATTATTTTAATGACTGCATAGAAATAGACACATCAGACGGTCCCTTTTAAAAAAGGGAATTTGGAGACCCATGTACCAACTCTCTTTGTACTGCCTAGGCTGCCCACCTTTCAGTGTGTACTCAGAAAGAGTTTTCAGCACAGCAGGGAACCTTGTCGGTGAAGGAGGCTACTTCCTCAAAATGTGGAAAAGATGATGTTCATCAAAATGAAGTACAATTTCTAAGATGAAGGCCATTCCCACTAATTACATCAAATACAGAGAATTCTGGTAGATTCCAGCAGTGATGAATTAATAATGTGTGAGGATGATGTACACACTGATGAGGGTGAGCATGATGCTGAGGATGATGATGACAACATCTTAAAGTAGAGTTCATTAACAGCACTGTTACCTTAGCTGTCTTAAGCCCTTTGTTAACTTGTTTTGTGGCAGTCTAAACAAACCAAGCACTTTAGCCACAAAAGTGGCACTCCTTGTCACTGAAGTGCTTGGTTTGGTATAGTGTGCATGTCTTTTTTTTTTTTTTTTTTTTTTTTTTTTTTTTAAGATCCAACATAAGGGTGGGTGTAAAGGCCCAAGGACAATTCCATCTTGCACCACTTTTCCTTTCAGCTACCGCTGTGTGCCAATGTTACCTACATGTGATATACTGTTGTGTGCTGTGCAAAACTCAGACACCCATTGATGATGCAGATAAATCAGCACAACATTTTGATATCTGGTCTGGTCTACTGTAAAAGAATTGACCAAAATTAGTGACATCTGCTGTTACTACACCTGATTCTATCAACTATCATCATCCAAAGAATGGTGGAGGATTATTATTAATTTTTTGGACCAGTATAAAGACAACTGTTTTATTAACAAAGAACAACGTTGTTTGCAGAAGTAATGTAAGCATGGATGTCTAAATAAACGTGTAAATGTATTACTCAAACCTTCCCCTTTGCTGCTGTTTCATCAGTATTGCACAAGTGTTTGTAATCTGCACTTTACGTCAAAGGTACCTAGCTATATTTAAATTTTTTGGGGAATTGGGGCTGATTCGAAGCTCAGTGATGACCTTGCTTTTTGCTGTGAATTTCAATGGCTCTTTTTAGTGCATTGTCTGGATCCGTTATACTCATGTCAGAGTGATCACAGCCAATTTTTGGACACCTGGCGGATTTATCCCTCTGAAGTTTGTTTTCAATCACCCTTTCAATTGCTTCTCTCTCACATGTGTGCCACATACTTTGTTTTTCACTGGGTTCATCATTTCCAACTGTGTTATAGGAGTGCTCTGGGTGACGGCGATCTCCTTGTCTTCATTTTCCAAAGCTTATTCTGCAGGGGCCGGTGACACATCCATTTGTTTTCTAAGGTCTCTTAGCTCTTCTTTAAACTTAAAATATTTATCGTCCTGCCTCAGGGCCTCCTCTGTATCATTATTCTGAAGCGCAGTGTATCTCTTGTGTACAAGCTCTCTTAAATCCGGAATCTCAACCGGTGGGTCACGTTTTAACTTAAGTACGGTCTCCTCAAGTGTGTCTATATATTGGTTTAAATCTCTGTTCAATGCAGCGTATTCCGTCATGACAGATTCCATGCTGCCCACATATACTGTGTCAGTCTGAGTGAAGCAGATCTAATGCCACTCAAATTGTAATATCTATTCCTGTGTCTACATACGTTTGGCAGTTCTTCAGGGATCAGAGTGAGGTATCCACAGAGGAGAAGGAGATTAAAGATGCAGCACAAGCAGACATGGTTTAATAATGTAGAGTTCATTGACAGCACTGTTAGGCTTAAGGCAGCTAAGCTATAAGTAGCTTGTTTTGTAGGGGCCCAAACAAACCAAGCACTTCAGCCACAAAAGTGGCACTGCTTTTTCGCTGGAGTGCTTGATTTGTTAAACTGTACATGTCCTTTTCAATATCTTACATAAAGGTGGGTGGGAGGACTCAAGGACAATTTTATCTTGCACCACTTCTCTTTTCTGCCACTGCTGTGTGGCAATGTTTCCTAGATGTGCTATGAATTGCTCTGTCGTTTAGCATCCAGCTAGCTCGCTGCAGTCTTTGTCTGAAAATGTATGAAAATAATATTGTGACCTGTGAGGTGGTCAACGTTGACTGGAAATTACTGTTCTTGAGATTAATAATAATGTAGGAACAAAAAAGAGCTAAATGATGCGATTTTAGCATATTTTAGTTATTTTTCTAAAAAATACAGATCCAAAACCAAAACATGCGAGGACGGTTTTGCCAAAACCAAAACTAAAACACAAACTTAATCCAAATTCAAAACCAAAACACGGGGGTCAGTGAACATCTCTAAAAAAAAAAAAAAAAGTTTTTATCTACAAAAATATCACAGCAGATATAATATATAAGTTATGTCTACCAATCCCACCTCTCACAGAAAATATTTAACTTTTCTGGCTGGTGGGACAATAGTCCATTCTTTTCATCTGCGCTGAAAAATAATTATTTATTCAATAAGGGGGGTATTCAATTGTTAGTGTTAACGCTCTCAAATGAGCGCTCAAAAAATCTTACCGTTAATACGGTAATTACTCACGGAATTTCAGCGGAGCGGCGAGCTGAAATTCCGCGAATAAACTACCGTATTAACGCTTTTCGCGCGCAATATTACCGTATAAACGGTAATATTTTCTGAGCGCTCGTTTTTTTGCGTTAACGCTAACAATTGAATACCCCCTAAATGTCTTTTTTCAGTCCCCTTTTTCTGATAAATGAGCAAGACCTGAAAATGGTTTATACCAGAGAAGATATTGCCAGCAGTAATGACTTACATATTTAGGGCAAACCCAAAAGAAGGGCCTACTGCCAGAAAAAACACCCAATTTTGTCGCTAATAAATTGGCCCATTCGTCTTCTTGTAAGCAATCTGAAGGCCCAGATTTCGATTGTACTGTATAACTTGCATCCCCTTTTAGCCAGTTAATTTTCCTTTTACAGTGACTATGAAAAGTATTTATACAGTTCCATAATATGTTACCTTTGAAGAAAACTGATTGCACAAGATTTCATATATGTGTATCTTAGCAAAATGGTGTATACTTATAATCAATCATTCTCAATTTGTTATTTCTAATTAGTTAAGAAAAACTTTGGAGCTGATTTTGTATTTGACATTACAGAATATATTTTGTTGATCAGTGGTAATAATTCCTTCAATTCAGTTCAATAAACTCATAAGGATTTAAGCAAGGAGTTAGTTTTATTTGGGGGTTGGGAGTCCTGCCATGTGTGTGTACTCTTGATCTAATGGCTTCTGTTCTGTTATTCTGAGCATGAGCAGTGACCAGTTCATCGCAGTGAAGCACTGTTTGGGGTTTCAGTTCCATCACCATGAAATGGGTCCCTGTTTTTGCTCAGAAGAGTAGAGAAGAAGCCTCTTGAGGAGGTGATCAACCCATCACTGGTAACCTCCTCACCACCAGGTAACATAGCAACTACATGATCCGCAATGGTGGCAGTTACACTGCTGGATGTAAGAAAAGAAAATGTCATCATTTTTATTATAAACTTTATAGACACTATATACTGTTAAGTTAATCCCACATGCTGCAATATTAATTGCCCATATTAATCATTTAGCTTATATGGATCTAAAATGAGCGCAGTGCCAGATAATAATCAGACTGAAATACATCTCTGTATTGTGAAAGTCAAATAATTGGTATATTTGGTCAGAAGTTAAAAATGTTTACTTTAGTGTTCAGTCTTCTTTTGACTGTACTAGCAGGCTGCACTGTAAGCCAATGGGATCTGGCTGCTCAAGCTACGCTTAGCACAACTGTATCTAGTCCAATTTAGCCACCTTCATTTATGGGCAAATTAGAAAATGATCTTGTAGTTTGACACTATGGCAGAGCGGCAGAATAACATCAAGCTTGACATTGCTTATATAGGGAACTGCCACATTAATATATGAATAAATATTGGATATACAGATGAAAAAACTTGCATGCTATGCATAACACCCAGAAGTATCATTTTTTTTTGTGTACAAATTGGGGTAAGGTTTTATAATTTGGGATGTGGATACAGCAAATAGGTATAAAACTATGGTGTATTATTATGTGGCTTCAATAGATACAGTCGAGGACAAAAATATTGGCATTCTTGTAGATTTTTCAAATAACTCACAATTTCCTCTAAACATAAGTTCAAATTAACAGTATTTGGTCTCAATAATTCTTGCTCTGCTAATATTACAGAAGCTTTGTTTTGTATTCATAATTTTATACTATATAATCTTTTAAATCAGAAAATAAAAAGAAATGTCACTGATACAGTTATTGGCACCCTAGACTTAATATTAAGTAGTAAAAATAACTGCAATAAACTGATTCCTATAGCCATTGATGAGCTTCTAGCCTTTCTCTATTGGCAGTTTTGTCCATTCTTCTTGTGCATACTGTTCCAGTTCTCCCAGATTTCAATGGTGCCTTGTTGTTTTCAGACCTCTTCACAGGTGTCTTATGGGATTTAGATCTGGACTCATTGCTGGTCACTTCAGAACAGTCCAGATACTTGTGTTGAACAATTGCTGTTTGTTTTTTGAAGTGTGTTTGGGGTTGTTGTCCTCTAATTTGGTCTCATCTGTCCACAGAACATTTTCCCAGAGGTTGGCTTTTTCAGGTGTGCTTTAGCCAACTCCAGGCATCCTTTCTTACGTTTCTCTCTCTCGATAGTGGGGACCTCCTACCATGTAACCTATGTTCATTGAGTTGGTGAAGTATGGTGTGAGTTGAAACTGTGTCTGAAGGTCAGCTTCAATCTGTTTGACAGTTGATTGAGGTTCTTTGTCAGACATTCCAATCCTGCACTCTCCGATCAAGTTTTCTCCCGCGGCTCGTCCATGGAGGTTGGCTATAGTGGCCTTAAATTTCCCTGTAACTTCATATATCATGGAAATTAGAACATCAAGATTTCTGTAAATTAATTTACAGCCTTGAATCTACGCTTGGATACAATCTTTATGTCTGACCACATCAGACAATCCTCTGGCTATCTTTCTTTTCTACAAGCTCTACATATTCACAGAAAACAGGAATAACAGTTGTTTGTTTCTATTCTCATTTAAAGAGTGGTTTTTATATTGGCACCTTCTACTCAGCACAGATGAATTCTGTATCAAAATGATACTAAGTTCAGCATTTTAATTATTTATTACTACTACTAAAAGGTGAAAATATTTTTGTTCTGTGTAAAATAAGCTACAACTTGGTAAATGTTTTGACTTTTGTTTTATTCCAATGCAACCCATAGGAAAACATAGGTGGATAGCAAAATATTTTTTTTAATTTCAACAATTTTCTGGAAGAAATGGTATTTGAAGAAACTGCAGGGGTGCCAATATTTATGAATATATGGGATGTAGCTAATTTTGTCTCAATATTTTTTGTCTTGAAATATTGGGAGTATGGTGATGTGGATAGATATCTTATAAAAAAAATCAAAGATAAAATACAAGTAGTTTACATGAAAAAACTACTAAGAACATTAATAGATACTATGTATCTACTTATAAATATTTCATGAAATTGTAAAAAAATAAACATTAGACAACCATTTTTTAAATTGGAAATACATTTTCCTACTCTGAACAAGAATTTGTGAAAAAGCTACTTAAAAAACCTGCATAGAACCTTTTGGTTCCAATAGGCCAATAACAAAAATAGGTACTAGGTCCGGACAGCATGCATGTGTATTGTCACAAGGCACTGTTACCAATTTACCTCAACTGACATGTAACGTTGAAAAGAGATGACTGATTAATGGCTTGACTAAACTAGGGATGTGCATCGGCGACTTTTGGTGTCTCGTGTTTTGTGTTTTGAATTCGGATTTGCTTGAGGTTTTGGGTCCGGATTTGTTTCGCAAAACACCTGCCGAAAGGTTTTGGTTCGGATTTTTTTTGAAAAAAGCATAAAAAGTTCAAAAATCAAGTTTATGGGCTTATTTTCACTCCTACGCTATTATTAACCTCAATAACATTCAATAACAATCATTTCCACTAATTTACAGTGTATTCTGAACACCTCACAATATTGTTATTAGTCCAAAACGTTGCAATGAGGTATCTTTCTGGACTGCGTAGTGGAGTGGTCCCCACAATATAATAAGAAAACCATCAACTGGTCTTAATTACACCAAAAATTGTATCTAGACTGCGTAGAGGAGTGGTCCCCACAATATAATACTAAAACCATCAACTGGTCTTAATTACACCAAAAATTGTATCTGGACTGCGTAGAGGAGTGGTCCCCACAATATAATTTAAAAACCCTCAAATGGTCTGAATCCCACCAAAAATTGTACCTGGACTGCGTAGTGGAGTGGTCCCCACAATATAATAAAAAAAAAACCTCAACTGGTCTGAATTCCACCAAACAAGTATTTGGACTGCGTAGTGGAGTGGCCCCCGGTACCCAATTTGATACCGGGGCCACAATATAATAAAAAAACCCTCAACTGGTCTGAATTCCAGGGAACAGATGGCGGACACCGGATGGACGTCTAAAACCAACATAGCAGTTAAGGACGCAGTTCCTCTTTTTTGTGACTGCACAAACAATTAACGTAGTAATAGAAATGACAGTTTTTTTTTTTTGTTTTAAATAGAGAAAGAAAGAAGGTAGCAATAGAAATGGCAGTTCCTCTTTTTTGGAACTGCACAAACAGTGATTAAAACGAAGGTGGAGCTGGTGGCATGTCACGACCCTCTTCAGAGGACAATCTCCTGACCAGCAGGTCTTTGCACCACTGTAGACTTGTGTCCGCCGGAAACAGAGACACAACATACGCTTTAAACCGAGGATCGAGAACGGTGGGCAGAATGTATTCCTCTGACTTTAAAAGACTGACCACCCTCGGATCCTGGCAAAGCGTACGAAGGGCTTCATATACAAGAGCTACATGCTTGGTGGAATCGCAATGGTGTACTAGCTCCTCCCTCACTTTCTCCAGCTGCTTCTGCAAAAGCCTGATCAGGGGAATCACCTGACTCAAGCTGGCAGTGTCGGAACTGACTTCTCGTGTGGCAAGTTCAAATGGCTGCAGAACCTTGAACAACACGGAAATCATTCTCCAGTGCGCTTGACTCAGGCGCATCCCCACTCCTTTTCCTATGTCGTAGGTGGCTGTGTAGGCTTGAATGGCCTTTTGATGCTCCTCCATCCTCTGCAGCATATAGAGGGTGGAGTTCTAGCACGTCACTACCTCTAATTTAGATTGCAAGGCTTGTAAATACTTTGAAGATAAAAAAAAGCAGGCGGCACAGACTGTGGAGCTAGAAAGTGAAATTAAATGGACCACGTTACTTTGGTGGCTATCTATGCCCCCCCGCCCTACACTTGTAGTTGAATATAAAAAAAGCAGCCTGCATAGACTGTAGAACTAGAAATTCAAATATACAAAGAAATGGACAAAGGCTGTTTGGTATCTGTCTGCATCAGATCCCCTCTCCACTAGGAGTAAAATAGAAAACTATTCAGCCGTTATATAATCTAGAATATAAATAAAAAATTGAGAAAGGCAATTTGGTATCTGTCTGCATCATAATTATCAACATCCTCCTCAGCGCCAGCTACATCAATATCCTCCTCCCGGTGTACAACATTCACACCTTCATTAGCCAAATCTGTAACTGGACTGTGGGTGATCCTTCCAGCATATGCAGAGGGCGTGCTGCAAATGCTAGATGGAGTCACCTCTTCCCGTACAGTGATGGGAAGGTCAGGCTTCACAACCACCAACACCCTTGGACTCGCCTTGGGGATTTGTGATGTCATCTGTTTAGAAGGCAGAGTTCTTTGCTGTTTTGTTGTTGTTGCTGACAGCATAACTCTCTTAAATTTTTTGTAGGGGGGGAGGAGGAGGGCTTAGATCCTTGGGTGAAGCTGGACCACTAGTCATGAACACGGGCCAGGGCCTAAGCCGTTCCTTGCCACTACGTGTCGTAAATGGCATATTGCCAACTTTACGTTTGTCCTCAGATGATTTTAAGTTTCTCTTTTTGCTATTTTTTGAGAACTTGGGCTTTTTGGATTTTACATGCCCTGTACTTGGAGATTGGGCATCGGGCTTGCCAGACGACGTTGATGGCATTTCATCGTCTATGTCATGACTAGTGGCAGCAGCTTCAGCATTAGGAGGAAGTGGGTCTTGATCTTTCCCTACTTTATCCTCCAAATTTTGGTTTTCCATTATATGTAGCACAAGAGAGCGTACCCCTAAGCCACACACACTCGGCAAAGCCTTTAAAAATTATATGCGGCACAGAAGAGTACCACTGGACTTATACTGCTGAATCAGCGAACTTTGTAATATATCAGTACCACTGGACTTATACTGCTGAATCAGTGAACATTGTAATATATCAGTACCACTGGACTTATACTGCTGAATCAGTGAACTTTGTAATAGCAGTACCACTGGACTTATACTGCTGAATCAGTGAACTTTGTAATATATCAGTACCACTGGACTTATACTGCTGAATCAGTGAACTTTGTAATATATCAGTACCACTGGACTTATACTGCTGAATCAGTGAACTTTGTAATATATCAGTACCACTGGACTTATACTGCAGAATCAGTGAACTTTGTAATATAGCAGTACCACTGGACTTATACTGCAGAATCAGTGAACTTTGTAATATAGCAGTATACCAATGGACTTATACTGCAGGATTGTTTTGGGATATTTTTTTTTTTTTATAATTTTTTTTTTTGTAATTTTTTATAATTTGGGAATAATGGGGAAATAACAATGCCCTTAGAAGGACAGGACACAGCACCACTGGACTGAACAGGACACAGCACAGGACCCAGCAGCACCACTGAACTCAGAAGGACAGAGCACAGGACACAGCACCACTGGACTCAGCAGAACACAGCACAGCACAGCACGAGATATAGCAGGACAGAGGACCACCTAACACAACCTCCCTCTACCCTGATCAATGCCCGAGTGAAGATGGCGGCGACTGGCGGGGAATTTATAGGATCCGAGTATCGCGAGATCCGACAGCGGGATTATGACTGAAGCTGTTGGTCACCTATCGGAGCATTTAAATTGGCATAATGATTGCCAAAGATCTAATCCCATTTCACTAACAATAATTTTCTTATGGACTGAGTTTAGGAAAGGGAACACAACCCTAAAAGAAGAGCAAGTTCAAATCTCTTGTTTCTCTTAGTAAATGCAACATCAGAGCCACAGGAGTTTTTGCAGTGCTGCAGCTATGGAGATGGATTAGATATGCTCTTTTGTATTGTAACAGGTACTATAATGTGAAATGATCTATCATTTTAATAGACCTATATGGACAATATTATTTGCTGCACAATCTTTGTTCTTTTATAATATAAAACAAATAACTGTTGTCATAAAACAAATAACCCTGAAATAATATCTGCAAGTAGTGAGGGTTACAATGTATAGAATTGCCTATGTGCACTGATCATGCTATTAGAATAATGTTTAATAATCATTTTAAATTACTTAAAATAATATACAACATGGATTTATACTAGTACCAACCTGTGTGGAAATCTTTATACGGGTAAGGTGTGGATATTTTGTTGCAATGTAACTTCCCTTAGTTCTTTCTCTAGAGGGGCAGTGACACTGTTGAGTTGTTTTGTCATTGGCAAATTAACTGGTCTATCCATCCGGTTTGGCTTTGGACCTGGACTTTCTCTCCGGTCCTGCCTTGGTGTTCTGGCACCTTTACTTCTCCGGAAGCTTCTGGAGAGACGGCCAGAGAGTGTCCTGACAAGTCCCAGTACTCCGTTGTTCTTTTTACTGAGTCCCACATCATCAGCCAATTCCTCTGGGGGGACTTCAATATTTCCTGTGTACCAAAACACCCACCAGATGAGGCTGAGAAATATCACAATAGATCCAGCATAAATTAGGAAGTCGTAGAAGAAGACGTTGGCAAATACCCCAATTAAGAGAACAGCCAGACCAAAGATATCAAAGGCCACTGCTAACCAAAAGCAACAAGTGCAGCGACCAAGTCCCGCACGGCTAAGGGCCATGGCAGAGAAAATGGCAAAAATGTGTTGGCTCTGGATATCACAGGATTTGGATCAAAGTTCACATGTTTGAAACACCCTTTCCAGCAATATATCCAGGTGCATTCTACCTGCTGGCAGTCGAAAAGCTTAATGATCTCATCATGATGTGGGTTAGGCTGTAGTAAATGATTAACAATGTAGAGGTAACTGTGCTTCTCTCAACTGATAAAATAGGAGCTGTCTGTGTGTTAACACAGATTTCTCAAGCTTGTGTACTGCTGCATCACAGAAACTGAAAAAAGGTTGAATCCACAAGGGTTTTTGCTTAAAGGATATTATTCTTAGTGCCACCTGTTATCTGGTCTCTTGGGATTGACAGTCTCCCATAGCCTCATATCTTGAAAGCTACAAGTCAGGCAAGGCTTGTTTGTCTTCTTACCTGAACTAGGATGTACAAGACTATTCTGTAATAACCTGCAAACAAAATTTTAAAGTTCTCTTTCTTTGTCGTCTGTGTCCTTATGTGAAGAGGTGCTTATCAGTCCCTTGTGTATGCTTCTTGTTCCTAACAGAGAAACACGCCTCTAACTGCTCAACGCCCAACTATTTCCCTGCTCCACATTGACAGGTAAAGAACCTGCTTCCTGTTCCCATAAACAAACAGTTCAAGATTAGACAGGTTACCTGGGAACCATGGAGACAACACTAAAACACCTCAGGTGTTTAATCTATAGTGCAGAAAAACTGAAAGATGTAGTACTTGTATGTAAACTGTATATACCTTTTCAATCCATACCCTGGGAAAATGAACAATTCATTAAAAGGTATAACATTGCTTTCACCCCTAGGATACATTTCAATACATAATTAAAAATCTAATCGGTAAGTATATATAACTAAAAAAATCTTTATCTAGAAATATAACCAGTTTACAGTGACTTTGTTTTACCTTTTTTAATGAGGTGTTTCATATATCATTTTAAGTTTTGAAATACATAATGAGTTTTTAAAAAAGCAAATTATTGTCAGCATACCTGCAGCAGCACCTGCTGAGTAACAATCCTACTAGGGTCTTTAATGATTTAAAAGTATAGCGCAATGTAAAAAATGCATTTTAACATCACACAATTGCTTTTGCAATAGGATCCCCTGTGTATGAGCAATCAAGTAAATCTACAACCCATTGGAGAGTGAACAAGTAGATATATAGGTGCACCAAGGATAAATGTGCAGTTAGTTTCCCATCCAGTCATAAATGAACCCCATGTGATCTCCAAAACATTGCCCTTTATTGTGTATTTTTGCAATTGACACACACATCTGTGTATGTGTAATCGTGTCTATCGATGTGTGTTATTGTATACACATCTGTAAATGGCAGTAGTAGATTTGTAAGCAAATGGGAATATGTTCCTTTCAAACTGTTATATAGTAATCATATATTTAAGACCTTTTAACCCGTCATATCTAGGGGTGATATGGACCTCAATGACCAAGGCAGCTTTAAAAATGTTTGCAATTCATCAATATCAGTAGTCTAGCAGGTGGATTTTACATTATTTTTCAGTGTGTATAAAGTTTTCCTTAGTTAGCATGTATTATGATAGTATTTTAACACTGATATTTCATAATACAATAAATTATGTGGCATCTTTGTTGACAGATGTGCAACAGCACTAAATAGGTTGGGAACCACTGCTCTTAAAAATGCTCCTACTTCTTCCAAATATAGTAATACCAAATATGTTTTCTGTTACACATGTATGACAAAGTTATTGAGTCCAAGGAAAAAGATATACTGTACATTTTACTTTTAAATGTTTGTTGTTTTTAAAAACTCAGCACAACCATTTGAGCTTCTATAGTTTGAAGTAGGGTTCAGGTGAACAGATAAAGTTTGGGGCTGGATGGATTATTAAAAGAAAGTTGGGGTCAACTATCTTTTTTACAATTATTCCAAATATTGTTTTCATTTTAGTTTTATTTTTCTACATTTTTAATTGAGACACTGTGGCAGATATATGTTATCCCTTAAGCCAGATTTAGGCCTAGACGTGGCAGAGCTTGGGTAGGGGGTCCTTCCAAATAGTGGTTGTCATATTTCTGATGGTGAAAATACAGACGGAAATAATACTGACATGAAAATCCAGACAGTGTACAAAATACCTACATGGATAAAATACTGGCAGTGTGATTGCTGACAGTTACAGTGCCGGCATTAAAATTACAATGGGTTTGGTTGATATCCAGCAGCCGAACCCGCCGGCAGTAATCACTGAAAAAATAAATGTTAGGGGGGAAAAATTTACGCCCCTTCCCCACTCAGTCAGTCAGTATTAATTCCGCCTGTATTTCCACCGGCGGAAATAAGTACCCAACCCCTTTCACACCACTCTTACACCGAATACCTACTCTTTCATCCCAAGCTCATCCAATTATCCCTTGTGGTGACTGTGTATTACAGGATGGGGCCAGCAGCTAGTGGCTTATCAAAAGCCATAGAATCACCCGGCAAGGCTAACAACAAATGAGTGCTTTGCTTGTACAGGTATATTAGCCTGGATACTTTTAAGCTAGGTTTTCCTGAACATAGCACACAGCATAAGTGCTAAATTCCTGAAACACAAGCACTGCTTTGCTCTGTGAACGATTTCAACAGCATTCACAGAACAGATTAGTGTTATTACACTAACTGCAATGTGCCGGAAAACAGCATATAAGCACAGAGTTCCCTAGACTAATAAACCTGACTATACAAAACACTTGTATATGCCATTAGCTCACTCACGCGTGTGTCTGGTCATAGCTCAACTGCTGAGAGCAGTTTGTGATAGTGGTTCACGTTATTTTAGGTGACTCTGGACCAACTGACTTATGAACCTTAATTAATAATATTATTATTATTATTACTTTTATTTATAAAATACTGACACATTGCGCATGACTGTACATTGAAGGTTTCATGACACAAATATAAATCAATAAAACAACAAAGTAACTTTCTGGCACAAAATATGGTAATGAACAAGAGGACTATTGAATGGGGTCTGCGTCACCGTAACTATAAAAGTAATAACAACCAAAATGCAATAGATCCTCAGGTCATCAACAAACTGGTACTGCAATGTGGATTCTAAAATCTTTTATTAAAACAAATGTAATAAAATATAAACAAATAGATTATATGACCATACTCATTCGGTATAAACAGACTGACATACCACCGTCTAGAAAGGAGGATCACATTAAGTATAGGTGCACCTATATTAAAAAATCGTCAATCAAATTGAATAATTTCCTCCAAAGAAACTGGTGAGTCAGACCATGTCAGATATAGAAATTCCTTGCCATAAATGATCTCAGATTAGCGCTTACATCAATAAGCACTTACGAAAAAGTTCAACCCAGTGGGACAAATAATAGCTTGAAGAGGTATAGGGCAGTCCACGAGTAGTGATATAGATAACACTTGAATCCTAAACTCCTAAGCTCGCTTAGTGTACGCTTTTCCACAGCTCAATAGGAACTACTCATTCAGGGGCACATTTATCATTATTCACATAAAGTGAAAAGTAGTTTTCAATCCTTATCGCAATGATAAGGATTGAACTACTTCTCACATTTATGTACAGCCGTGCAGAGAAACAGCAGTTCCGAAAAACTGCTGTTTCAGTGATAAAAAAAACATACTTACCCCCCTCTTCGGAAGCGCTGTCTTCAGGTCTTCTCCTCACTCTTCAAGTGCGCATGTCCAGTACACAGATCCCCTCTCTGTCTCTGCAACTATCGTTGCAGAGAGAGAGCTGTGAGTGACAGGGAGGGATCATGTGATCCCTCCACACATGCGCTGTCCAGCTCTGCTCTCCGGAGCAGAGCTGACAGCATTAGATTTCCTCATGTACGCCAGCTTCAGCTGGCGTACATTAACATGACAAGTTCCCGAAAAAAATGTTTTTTCGGGACTTGTTAGATTGCAGCCAGGAGCAGTCACCATTCTGTTGAATGGTGACTGTTAGAAAAAACGAACTGCAGCGAAAATTAGTGGTTTTGAAGATTGAACAGTCGAACGGAGCTGTCATAAATATCAATTGCAGACTTCCTTCACCTATTTTCACGGTAAGTGCACGATAGTGCAATACCGTCATTTGTTAAATGTGCCCCTCAGTACTGTATAACCCGGACCGCAAAGGTGCAGGTAATTATTGCGAAGATGTAAAAACAGTCCACAGATGGTAATCTTAAAAAGCACTGGCTTACCAGATTCTTGGAAATTAGGATGTCTCACCCGATCTGTGCTTAGATGCCGTTATGCGTGTTAACAGATATTACTGTGGTAAAAAAACTTCCTCCGGGAACCGATGACCTGAATGAGAGTTCCAGTGCCTCCCGATGCACTATTGTTCCTCTTCAAAAAATCCTCCAACCGATGTAGTAGCCCCACGTTGTGAGGGTCAGACCTCCTATAGCGATTGAGACAGTGACCAGCAACTCATCAAAGACCTGTTGATGAGTGCTCATACAAATTGTTCCAGCAATGGAAATCCTATGAACTTTCCAACCATAAGAATGGCATATGAGTACAGGTCCCAATAAAATTGAGGCAACCTATGTTACGCGTTTCGTTACAGCGTCAACTTCATCAGAGATCGATCTGAGATTCATCAATTTGATTGACGATTTTTTAATATAGGTGCACCTATACTTAATAACTTAATGTGATCCTCCTTTCTAGACGGTGGTATGTCAGTCTGTTTATACTGAATGAGTATGGTCATATAATCTATTTGTTTATGTTTTATTACATTTGTTTTAATAAAAGATTTTAGAATCCACATTGCAGTACCAGTTTGTTGATGACCTGAGGATCTATTGCATTTTGGTTTTCATGACACAAATAAATTATATACAATGACATAAAAAAGAAGGTAAAGATGGTCCTGCCCAAATGAGCTTACAATCTAACAGATAGCTTACAATCTAATAGATGTGTTTTCCTGGGTGTCTGGAGGTGGTGTAGTAGTGGCCTTCATAACTTCTATAGGGCCTAGAAGTCTCTAGTTAGGGCTCGATCAGAAGCAGAAACGGCTAACGTACTTCTGCATGTGCCATTTGTCCAATTTGTGACACAACAGTGACCACAACACAGAGGAGCCTTTTTCCAGGATCCTCTGGGAATTAATGTATATAAATGGCATGGGTGTAATTTTTCTGCCTCCACTCAAATCTTGACATGTAGCTTCTCTTCTGGTGAGTGTCCTGGACCAGGAACAGAGTTGTTCAGAAATTTCACTGACTGGCTGTGTGTATTCTACTCATTTGTCATTTGGTGAAAAAAAACATATTTAATTAATATTGCATGCTGTTCTAGTGTGTCTATTTGACAGCGTTGTCCAAAAAAATCACTGACTGGCCGTGTGTAGTCTACTATTTTTGAACAAATTGTGTCTGTTCATTAATGTGACTCATGATCAGTTGACAGAAGAGCACGGCAACATCCAGCTGCTGGAACCAGTCATGAAACTAGTCCTTCAAAGACGTCTACTAAAGCCTTTACTCAACGGCATAGTGAATTTAAGTCAGGGAAACTGAAATCCAAAAAACAAGCTTTTACATTGATAAAGAAATAAAACCTCTAATAAAGGGAAAGATTACTGTAGAAAAACATAAAATTGTCAACATACCATACTACACATGCAGTGGCAAGGAAAGATTAAGGCCTTTGCTTCTATTAAAGAGTGCTAGTTCTGCAACTGTCAGTGAGGTATCTTTTTCTGTCTGTCATAACGATGCAAGATATTGTCATTCAGAGTCTAGAAGAGGTGCCCAAAAAAATGACATGCGCAAAATCAGTGGTGAAAAAAACAGTAAGGCAGTAAAACAGTGTGTTCACAAACGTCATAAATCCCTTAAGAAGTCTATAGACAAGTGCTATGTCTGAGCCTGAGCTTTCTGATACTGTACTCATAAAGAAGCCTCATTTCACCATTTCTGCAAATGTATGGATGAGCAGCACAAGTATAGCTAGTGATATCGAAACTGAGGATGCCACTTCGGATTTACAACAGAATAAGGGGGATATTTGTGTAGCTGACAATGACGCTAACGAGGATGTTGATGATGAGGATGTTTTTTTGTGTAAGTCCTGCACCAGCGGAAACAGTTCTTGCCAGTGATAAAAAGAAGACCATTATCTTGCCTAGGCATAAGACCAAAAAATCCACATCTTGTGTGTGGAATTATTTTTACCCAAATTCGACAACAGTTGTGTATCCATTTGGAGTATTTGTAAAGCCACAGTCAGTAGAGGTAGGGACCTTAACATCTATGATTCTCATCTGTGTTATGCCATTTGAAATGAATTCATGGCAAGCTTTTGTGAAAATCAGAATGTTATGCTAAACAAATAACAACATGCATTCCAGCATCAGCTCCCTTCTCTCAGCTAGATCCCGACACCTACCATTTACACCGCCAACACCTTCCTCATCAATACCCTCAGTAGTAATCGGAGTTAGTCCTGCATCCAAGCTGCTAAGGCTAGATGACTCCTCCCCTATCTAGGATTCCTCAGAAGAATCCTTGAGCGTTAAGCCCTTTGCTGCTGCTGCTGGGGGTGGATCTTCATCCCAGAAGCAGACCAAGAAGAAGACTACTAGTAGTTTACAACAATTGACTGTTAAAAAATCTTTTGCAAGAGGAAGCAAGTATGACAGCTGTCACCTAGTCGCACAGCGAATTACAGGCACCATGGCAACTATGCTAGTATTAGATCTATGTCCAATATCCACCATTAATAAAGCAGGTTTTAGACAGTTAATTGAGATCCTGTGTCCCGGTTACCAAATTCCATCTCAACACCATTTTACTAGACAAGCAATTCCTTACCTGTACCAGAAGGTTAGAGAAAAACGAATTATTGGGCTACAAAATGCCATACTGCCCACTGTACACTTAACCATAGATAAGCGGACAAGCGTAAATTGGTAAACTAAATATTATATGACTGTGACAGCCCACTGGATTTGTGAATTGCCTTCAGCAGCAGAAACAGCAACCACATCTAACAAACAACTCCAGGGGGTAAATGTATGAACCTCCGATTTCTGCAAGTCGCCGGAAATCGTCGACTTTGCAGTGAAAATTTAAAGCATTGATGGCTTGTTAAGGCAAGTTTGTCTTTAAAAGCCATTGCCGCTTTACATTTTCACTGCAAAGTCGCCGATTTGCGGCGACTTGCAGAAATTGGAGGTTCATACATTTACCCCCAGATCTTTTAGAGGCAGGCTACTCTGTGTATCACCGCCTTCATTAAGAGGCATACCACTGACAACAAGTTATAAAAGCTAAGGGATGTCTTTGCAACATGGCTTATGCTGTTTGGACTCTCAATATGTGATTTCTGATAACGCCACCAATATTGTGCGAGCATTACAGATGGGTGAATTCCATCACATTCCCTGTTTTGCTCACACAATCAACTTGGTGGTACTGGGCTTTTTAAAATAATTACAGGGATTTGCAGGAGATAGTTTCTGTGGCCTGAAACATTTTGGGACATTTTCGGCATTCTGCAACAGCATGTAGGAGATTGATGCAGCAGCAGCAAGAAAAATTTAATTTACCCTGCCACCAACTGAAGCAAGAGGTGGTAACAAGGTGTAATTCCACCCTTTATATGCTTCAGAGGATGGAGGAACAGCAAACAGTCATCCACGCTTACTCAACAAGCCATGACATTGGGAAAGGAATGTACTTTAGTCCAGCACAGAGGAGAATACTTTCATCTTGTGCAAGGTGCTGAAACCATTCAAAGTAGTCACCTGTGAAATGAGTTCAGACACTGCAAGCTTGTGTCAAGTGATTCGCCTAATTAGACTTTTTGAAAAGCAGCTCGAGAAATTGAAGGAGATGAAACAAAGCAATTCAGCTAAGTATGTTGGACTTGTAGATCAAGTACTCTATTCGCTTTGCCAGGATCCAAGAGTTATCAACATCTTGAAATCAGATCAGTACATTTTGGCAACTGTGCTTGATCATAGGTTTAAAAGTTATGTCTTCTCTATATTTCCAACTGCCAGATCTCAATAGATGCAATGAGCTCCTGGTGAACAAGTTGACAGCTCCAGTGGTACATGACACAACGACATCTCCTACTTCAGTTTCTCAGGCAACTGCTGCTAGGAAAATACTTAGGTTTTCCAAGAGACCCAGTGATGATGCAGATGAGTCAGCACAACATTTTGACATCTGGTCTGGTCTAAAAGAATTGCACAAAATTCGTGACACCTCTACTGTAACTCCACATGATCTAACTATCAACATCCAAATGTAATGCTCTGGTCCCACAGATAGTACCTGTCTCGTTACCTGCAGTCCATTCATCTGGAAACTGCCATGTCCCAGCATCAGACATTCTCCAGTTCATTCATTCAGCTATATTCAGATCTGTGCAGGTGCAAGTCTTTTGCACTTCAGGACCTCCTCACACTTTTTCATTGGCTAAGCACTTCTGGAGCACTATTTAAACCTCCTGGATTCACCTGTCTGATGCCTGTTCTTCAAGCTCACTTCCTGCAGCCTGTGGTTCTGGTTCCTGTTCTCCTTTAGGTTTGCCTGTGTTCCAGTCTGCTCTCAGTTTGTGGTCTGTGCTAAACCATCGCTGTTCCAGTACCTCTCTTACCATCTCCAGTGTACTCTATTGTGACAGCTCAAGTTCTCTCATCACTACTGTTCAGAGCTGCTATTTCATCTGGGACTCATCAGCTATTACTATGAGTTACCTCCACCACTCCAGTCAGCCTTCAGCATCTGGCTGTGTTGAACTATTGCTGCTACAGTACTTCCATTACCATCTCCAGAGTACTTCATAGTACAGCCTCTGTTCTCTCGTTGTATACCACAGAGCACCTATTCTCCTAGTGACTCATTGGTTTTGACCATCAGCCTATATTATTGTTCTGCCTGTATTTATACCACTCATCTGTGGACTCCATCGTCTCCATCCACTTCAACTGGCTCCCCAACATCGTTCTGCTGTACACTCATGGGACCGCGACCTGCAGACCTGGTGCAGCTAAGGCCATAACTCCTTGCGAGGGTTCCTGGTGAAAACCACCTGTCTGTTAGATTCCGCGCCCGTTGGTAGGCTTAGCCATGTTCAGCAGAGCCTAGGGATCAATTTCCTGTAAGCCAACCGTGACTGTAAGAACAGGCCAAATGTCTGATCCTCCGGTGGAGCCTTTAGCAAGAGACTTGCTACAGCATCTAGTTTCACGCATCGAGCAACAGGATAGCATCCAATGGCAACTGTTACAATGTTTCCAGACTCTGACCGGTCGCCTGGACATTCTACAGGCTGCTCAGCCATCTGTTGCTCTCTCTCCACAAGACCAGCGCTCTACTCCGCAGAGTCCTTCCTCTTCTCTGAGACTACCTACACCGGCAAAATTTGATGGGGACCCCAAGCTCTGTCGTGGTTTCATTAACCAATGCTCCATACAGTTTGAATTACAGCCCCAAAATTTTCCTTCCGATAGGTCTAAAATAGCTTACATTATCTCCTTGTTGTCCGGTCAGGCCATGGCATGGGTCTCTCCCCTATGGGAGCGAGAGGATCCTTAACTCAGCAACTACTTAGGGCCTGAGTCATTACGGGACGCAAAATGAGCACTACGTACGTACGTACGTACGTACGTACGTACGTACGTACGTACGTGCACTAATGTACGTACTTTGTGGCTGCGAACGGCCGAAGTCATTCAGCTGCGTATTCTCACATACGCAGCTTCATGACTTGCGGCGTAAGTCTTCCTATTCTACCCGTTCGCGTCCGTACAAGCCGGCGCATATTTGCATTACGTGCAGAAGCGAACGCTACGCTGTTTAGTGCATAGTAACATCATTGGTGTATCTCTCAATTGTTGAATCATGGTGCTGGTTGCTAATAACCGTAAAAATATATATTCTCCTTGTTATGCTACTTTGTTTACCCTGTCAAGATGTTTTACTTTTGATGATTAAAATTTCGTAATATTGAAATATTTACAGTGTTTTATCGTATATCATATATCAGTATATCATGTATATTTGATGTGTTTTTATAATGTCATATGTATTATATTATTATATAAGCCTTTGGTGTCAGCTGGAAGGAAAGGAATATTAACAGAAATGAAGTAGTTATTCAAAGAACCTATGTTTTCAATCCAGAGATTTTCAACAAAGACTTGCACAGACTTTTTCGACTTGTCCATTGCATCCAGGAGACTCAAAAGGATCAGGATACGCCTAAATACTTTCTCATCCAATTGTTATATGATAGGTGTAAATTATAGTATAACCTTCTTTTGTTGAAACACAAAGTATATCTCTGGTCTGTTTAAGATCAGAGTTTTCAGCATAGAAAAAGAGTGGAAGCTTATTATTTTGTAAAGAAACAATGATCCAATTTTATTCGTTAAGTGTCTGTCTTTTGCTGAAGGAATTTTTTTATGACTTTATTAACCTATATAACACCAATGAGGTTATGCCACTAGCCCTGTTTTCCATGTGTATCAGGTTGTGTCTTGGTTCTGTTTTCAGTATATGTTTTAGAAAGAGGTTATGTTGTACCAAACTGTTATTTCTTTGGGCCTTATCACATTATATCCCGGATGTGAGGTGTGACCCTATTGGTTGGCCTCTTCTCTATTGGCTTTTAAACAACAGCTTTACTTAAGTGTATAATGCTAATACGTAAATTAGTTCAATGAAATCACACATATACCAGTTTTTCTTGTAACAAAAATATTTTAATTTATATAGTAAAACTATTAACAAATGTTAAGTAAGAAACAGAAAAAAAAATAATCAATAAAAGGTATTTAACATTTTTTTGAGATATTTTTTTTTTTTTAAATTCTTTTGCTTTTTCTTTATGCTTTTTATATATTTTTTTCTTGTTTTTTTAATTCATCCAGAAGCCTCTGGCTGTGCCTTGGAGGACCCATCGACTCCTCATCAGCTGCAAAAAATGAAAGACAACAATTTAGTAAATATACTCTTAATACATTTCAATGTGGTGAAATGCTAGCTGTCGGTTCTTGTACCTTTGCATTTTGTAAGCTCGGTATACTGCATAAATGAATGTTAATCAAAAACTGGCCCCATTCATTAAATTTTGATAAATGTAGAAGTACATAACATATACTAAAAACAGAACCAAGACACAACATGATACAAAGACAGGTGACAGGGTAAACCAAATCAGATTATCTCTGACAGATAGTGATGGTAGAAATCAGCAAGAAGAAGGCCTAAGCTTAAGAAAACAGGGAAAACAGGCCTATCGAAAAAGGACAAGAGGGTGAAGGTACTGTAGAAGGAGCACACAACAAAAGAGGGCCATGTGCATGAGAGCTTACAACCTAAAGGGAAGGGGGAGACACAAGTAATACAAAGTATTATATTACTATTATATTGTTTTGTTGTATACATTAACTTTCTGCAAAATTTAGCCAAGGAGAATCTCACCCTCTAGGGTGCATTTTTAAAGCCTGCCAGCTGAGTTGGCCTGCGCACAAGACAAGAATTGCTGGGAGGACATTTTTCCCATTGTGGGAACTTAGGATGCCTTGTACTGTGAATGGCCAGTGAAAACTGTTTGTCATGTTCTACCCAAAAAATCCAAACATCATATATTGAAAAAAAAAAAAAACACAACTAAAGTATACGAAAATTACCATGTAATGTACCGTATATACTCGTGTATAAGCCGAGTTTTTCAGCACATTTTTTGTGCTGAAAAAAGCCCCCCTCGGCTTATACTCGAGTCCCACTTACCTGGTCTCCGTTTTCCAGTCTCCCCCGCTCATCTGCAGGCATCTGCAGCCTCTGTGGATCACTGTCAGCCACCATTTTATTGTAGCCCGTTTTTATGTGTTCATTGCACATGGAACAATAAAGTTAAATGAAAAGAAGCCTGTCAGTCAAAGCTAAAGACCGGGACATTTCCATCTAGCCCCGCTGGTCAGAGACACATGTGAGTACCCTGACTTGTCCACTGCAATTATTTGCAGCAGTTTTATAAAGTCCAATATTTTCATTTTTTGTCACCTATTAATAAGTGTCTGAAGATTCTTTTGCATAACTGTGAAATCATTGAAAAGTCTAAAAACATCCCAAACTTCAAGTATAATAATGGTTAAATCACACAAAGCAAATTGTATTGTTCTGTTAAAATGTTTCTTCCAGCAAACAAAATCAAACTTATCTTTATCTGAGCTATTATATCAAATTCTATTTAGTGTATGTGCAGCATCTTTTGCATTACTAAAGCCTAAATTACTATACTGTTCTGAACACTTAGGAGTAACTGCTCATCACCTTCTAAAGGCGAATAAACTTAACTGGCACATGTATTTAGTATCCACAGACTGTCTCATTGATTTATATATTAATGATCTGAGTTGTCTTTAGTGAATGTTATTTATATCTGTGTTCACCTATTAGGCTTGATACCAAGTGCAGAGGATTTAGTTTAACCATTTGTGTACAATTTATTAGGATATGGGTATATATTATGTACTTATAAAATTTTATTGATGTTTAATAACAATAAATTTTGATATATTCATTTACAACCTCACGTTTGTATTATTGGGAGCCCAGTGTTAACGATATCCAGCACTGTTTTTATTTTTGAAACTTACCAGTAGCTGCTGCATTTCCCACCCTAGGCTTATACTCGAGTCAATAAGTTTTCCCAGTTTTTTGTGGTAAAATTAAGTGCCTCGGCTTATATTCGGGTCGACTTATACTAGAGTATATACGGTACTTACTTTCCTCAACCAGTGGTTGCTGAGAGGTGGATTCTGGTTGGCTCTGGAATAGCAGAGGTGATGCTGCCAGGTCAGCGGACTGCGGCAAATCCTCCACCACCGCTGACTGCACCTGTTGCTGTTGGCTACTACCTGGCGCCTCCGGTGTGACCACCTGTTGATGTTGGCGGTGGTGTTCGGAGCTGCGTTGGCGTCCTGTTGGAGACCATTATGTGTTATCTTATGTGTATTTTTGTAATGTATTCACCATACACAGCGAATACATACATACATGCAGCGAATGGTAGCTTGGAATGCTAAAATGGTACTCATGTCAATAACATTAAATTTGTAAAAAAATGTACACTTAAATTTTTAACATATATATAATAGGACATAATCAGAATAATCGCAAATAACACTAACATTATTCATACGTTTAGTATGAGAATGGTCAGAAAATAGGCCTTTTCTGTCCATATTTCCTGTGAGAAGAAAAAATTTCATTGCCATATTATTTAGTGTTTGAGCACAACTTACTAGCAATAATTTCAGCCCTCAAATCTGCAAGAAGGTCGGGCTGCCGTCTCCGCAGATCACTCCATCGGCGTTGCAACTGCACGATGGAGCGGCGGGTACCAACCTGCAGACGCCTGCGCACGGCTCTGTATGCCTGCAGTTTCTCATCATTTCCCACATACCTCCCTGCGGGCTCAAAACAACGGTCCATCGTTGCTGTCAGCACCCGCATTTCGGTACGTGAGAATACTGCAGACCTCATTTTGTCTCAGAAATGACAGTTTAATATCCTGCTTACCGATTGGTTCTCAGTGCACGTCGGTGCGTCTGCACGTCCATCGCGGAACCTGTACTAAGATGGCTGACTGACCTGTCAATCACTGCTCAAGCGTGCCTAGCGTTCTGGCGCGTACGCAACTGAACGCACCACTATAAAATCGCATACAGCATGCGATAGTTTGCCCTGACAATTTCTGCATGGCTTTTCTAAGTTGTTGCTGTCAGGAAACGGTTAATATTGCCACATATTGAGGTAAGTAACATGGGCCTAGGTCTGCTACCTGACATAGATAGCGTACTAGGAAATGAAATAATTGCACTTTCTTTTTTCCTTTTTTAGATTGTACTCACTTTGCCCAAAAAAAACCCTTCAAAAACAGGAGAACCTTGCTCCATTTTGGGGTAAGTAACATGGGCCTAGGTCTGCTACCTGACATAGATAGCGTGGTAGGAAATGAAATAATTGCACTTTCTTTTTTCCTTTTTTAGATTGTACTCACTTTGCCCCAAAAAAAACCTTCAAAAACAGGAGAACCTTGCTCCATTTTGGGGTAAGTAACATGGGCCTAGGTCTGCTACCTGACATAGATAGCGTGGTAGGAAATGAAATAATTGCACTTTCTTTTCTACAGGAGAACCTGAACATGTCTGAACAAGACTCCAATGAGCCATCTGGCTCATCATCTGCTGCTGCTGCTAAAAAAAACACGACAGCCTAATTTCACAAAAAATGAAATCGACATTTTGGTCGAATTGGCTGTTGATAGGCTCCACTCCACTCCGCGTCCACTCTCTGCACCATCAAAAGCAAGAATATGGGAAGAAATTACAAATGAGGTCAATGCCGTGGCTCCAATCAGATGCAAGGTTAATGAGGTCCAGAAAAGGTAAATATTTAAGCGTACAAAAATTGGTTAAATGTGTCCAGATTTTGTGGATAATATTATCCTGCTAATGTGTATATTTTGCACACAGGTGGCAAGACTTTAAACGCCGCCTAAAAGATAAAATTTCTGAACACAGAAGACATGCAAGAATGACAGGTGGTGGACCTCCAGCAACGCTGGAATTGACTCCATTGGAGACCAGGGCATTGGCCTCTTTGGATGCGGAGATGGTTCAAGGTGTGGGCCGCATTGACACCGGACGTAGCCCAGCCGCCATCGAGCCTATCACAGCTACAGGTATATACACACACATATATATAAATATATCAATTCACACTAATTACCTAAGGACCGCATTATTTATTTCATTTTTTCCCCTTGTAGGGCCCAATACAGCGGAAGAAATTTCAGAGGATGAGCTGGTGGAGGAGCCACGTGATGTGGAAGAGCATCAGATGAGTGAGGAGCCAGAAGTCAGTGAACGGGAATCACTGCACGCATGCTATCACAGTATTAGAGACACAAATGCCACTATTGAGTCCAATACCACAGATATTGCCACAACCCTCACCCGTATGGAGCACACTTTACACAGTAGCCTCACCTGTATAGAGAGCACTATGGACTTAAATCTTTCATCTATCAACACTACCCTTACCCGTCTCACTGACCTTATTGCAGTGTATATCACCAATCCACAATCACGCATATCACAGGAATCTTCTCCTGCTTCTTTCTCTCCATCTCTTAGTCCCATGTATCAATCATACTACACTTCACCCGATTATCATTCCACAAGTAGGCCTTATCGCGCGCACCCGTCTTCACATATTGAATAACTCCACTCTCAAGGTTCTATTGGTTCTAGTCTAAGACCCCAAATGCATCGCCATCATTTTTAAACCAACCCATATGTTGACATTGAACCATATTCCCATTCTAATCAGCAATACTGTCACGGGCACTAAGAGTCTTTGCCCAGGATATCACCAGATGATGGACTTACCAGAGTAATATAGTTGGTACTATGGTTCTCTGGTAGCAGGGTGACAACGGAACAGGAGAAACAGCAGATGGTGAGAGAATGCTCGAGGAAAGTCTATGACTAGCAGAAACTGGTAATGAGTAGATGAATGTACATGAGGAACCAGATGGACAAGGAAACGTGAGGAAAGTCAGTGGTCTGCGTATAGCAAGTTGTACCGCTGTCTATAGTGAAGGAATGGAATCCAGGTGAAAGTAGGTAACGGGGAAGTCAGTGGTCTGCGTATAGCAAGTTGTACCACTGCTTATGTGAGAGGATACTTGAAACTGGTGTCACAGGGAACAGGAGTCAGTGGTCTGCGTCAGCAAGTTGTACCACTGCTATATATATGTGAGGAGGGGCACGAGGAGATGAATGTAAAGCAGAGTATACACGGGGCACACAGAACTTGATCCCACGATGATATCCACAATACAATGATAACTGACAAGCACTGCTTGAAGTATACAAAGTCACAATAGCTATCCAGGCAATAGGAAACAAAGTCAATGGTAACAATAGCTTCAGTGGATAGGAGGCTCCGGAGGAGAACACAACTCAGTCCAGATGGATATGCAATACAAAAGCAAAGTCAATGGAAAGTATGCATACCGCGGTTCAGGAGAGCAGGCTGTCAGAGACGTGCAGGGATACCTGAACAGCTGAAGGCCGGCAGGAGGAGAGACCACTGGAGGGTGGAAGCGGTAATCAGGTTGGTGCAGCGCACGGCAGGTAATCCAGAATCAACGAAGCAATACTCAGGAAGCAGTAGTAAGTGGAACTGGAAACATGAAGAACACGGGAGAGTTGAGGCTGTCTGGTATCCAGTAGTAGTGGTGGAGGCAGCGGAGAGAAGGCACGCTGAACACGGGAGAGTAGAGGCGGTCTGGAACCCTGTAGTAGTAACGGAGGCAGCGGAGAGCTGACACAATAAACACAGGAGCGTTGAGATGATCAGGAACTCTGTAGTAGTAACGGAGGCAGCGGAGAGCTGACACGATAAACCCAGGAGAGTTGAGACGATCAGGAACTCTGTAGTAGTAACGGAGGCAGCGGATAGGAATCAGCTGAGTGCAGGCACGATGAACACAGGAGAATTGAAACGAACAGGAGTCCGGTAGAATAGCAGATAGGAATCAGCTGAGTGCAGGCACGAGGAACACAGGAGAGTTGAAGTGGTCTGGAAACCACAATAGCAGTAAACAGGAATCAGCAGGAACTGAATACACGAAGTACACAGGATCAGGCAACCAGGTAATGATCACAGGTGGTTTAAATAGGGAGGGTTGCCTGATCATCCAATCAATTAAAAGCAACAGGTACTGAAGGTTTGATAAGGGCTGCACATGCGCAGACCCTCAGGATGGCGGACGGCCACGGTTCCTGAACACACGGGAAATGGCACTCACAGTCCGGTGAGCGACAAATACAACTATTATTTACCACCATCTGCCCCATCTGCCATATCTGCCCCATCTGCCATCTCTGCCCCATCTGCCATATCTGCCCCATCTGCCATATCTGCCCCATCTGCCACATCTGCCACATCTGCCCCATCTGCCCCATCTGCCATCTCTGCCCCATCTGCCATATCTGCCATCTCTGCCCCATGTGCACCCCGTGCCACACAATCGTCGGCTGCTGCACAGTCACTCACTGCTGCTCCACTGGCCTCTGCTTCCTCACCACTGTTGCCTTCTAAGTCACGGGTTACCAGAAGCCAGACTCATCCTCGATGTGATGCAACCATTATACCAGCAAAGAGGGCCCGTAAAAAAATAATTGTTTGTTTGATGTGTTTTTGCTATTGTGTAAATAAATTGTATAATTATAAACCTATTAGCTATGCATGTTGTATTTTTAAAAAACATTACAAAAACACTTACAAGAGAAGTAGGTGTCCAGGACATATTGCTTGAAAAGACACAGCATCAACTGATTCTGGAGGGCTGGGGTCAGCATCTAACACCTCATGGACAGCAACCTCGGCCTCCTCCACCCAAGGAACCCCACTCCTAATGGCGATGTTATGGAACACCACGCACAGAGCTATGATATCACACACAGTGGATGGAGCATACATTAGAGCACCACCAGACCGATCTAGGCACCGGAATCTGGCCTTTAAAAGACCAAATGCCCGCTCCACAACCGATCTAGTGGCTGTATGTGCGGAGTTGTATGCCATCTCCTGCTCCGTACATGGGTTTAATAGAGGAGTGAGGAGCCAAGGGCGAAAAGGGTATGCGTTATCTCCTACAAGGGGTGACAAGAATGAAAAAGTTTAAAAATATGAGCGAGTGTCATAATTGTAGACACAAATAACTATATCTATGCCAACAAGACAGGCAACATGGATGAGAAATAATGGCAAAAGAAGCAATCAGACACATAACATATTCAATGTATTTGTAACCAAGGTTTAAGTTTTTGAACAACTTTTTATATGGGCAGCTATCCATGTTGGATTTTAAGGTAAACATCACAATTAAATGTACTTTTGAATGATATTGCAATGTGCCTTTGTAATATATCTACTTAGCTACCAAACTTAAGACATTACTATTTCCACTTTAAACTACTACATACATGACATGTTTGTTAAATAATAAAAATACCTAATAGCCACGCATCACCATTCGGCCTTGCACCACCTTGCCTCAGTTGCAATCTTTCCCACATCCCTGATTGCCGGAAGGCAAAGGAGTCATGTGTACTTCCTGGCCACATAGCTACCAGGTTACGAATCTGGAGAGAGGCGTCACATATAGCTTGGACATTTATAGAATGGAAATGCTTGCGATTTAAAAAATTAGCAGCATTCCCATCGGAGGGGACCAAGGCTACATGAGTCCCATCGACTGCCCCTATGACATGCGGGAAACCGGCTATGTGGGAAAACTGCCGTTTTATCGGCACCAGGGACTCCTCATCGAGTGGCAGATGTATGAATTGCCTTAGACACGACACAGCCCCCCTCAGAACAACCTTTAGCACACGACTGAAGGACTTCTGGGACATCCCTGAAGCGACTCACTGTCGCGCAAAAAGTGCAATACCGCCAACCGTTTAGTCAATGGCGGTATTGCTGTTGGGCTGTTGCGCTTGGGCTCCAGGTCAATCTGCACTATGCGCAGGGTGTCCAGGATTACACGAGGCGGGAGCCGATAACGCCGCACCACCTCAGCATCATACATGCCAAAGAGGCTGACACGTGGCCTGAACACACGCTCCCTTGGTCGGCGACGATGGGTTACTTGCTGATTTTGGGGGCGGCGATGCTGGTTGCCCTCCTGTGCTGCTACATGTGCCTCGGCCATTTCTAAGAAACGCTATATTTGAAAAGAGAAGGATGTGAAAAAAATACAATTAACTCATAGTTTGGAAAATGTCACTCCTATTTGCACAGGAAACATTGACAATATACTTACACCAACAAGTGGGATGGCCAAACTCATAATGTGGCTAAAAAAACAAAACAAAAATTGTCAGAGGGTGAATAAGAAGTTATTCCATCTGCTTCTATGCTATGTCAGGTTGCAGACCTAGACCCATGTTACTTACCTCAAAATGGAGCAGGATTATCCTGGTCACTTGCAAACAATTGTCAATGGGAAACTAAAAAAGATAAAAAATACAATTATTCCATCTGCTTCTATGCTTTGTCAGGTTGCAGACCTAGACCCATGTTACTTACCTCAAAATGGAGCAGGATTATCCTGGTCACTTGCAAACAATTGTCAATGGGAAACTAAAAAAGGTAAAAAAAGGTAAACAAAGGTTAAAAATATTCTACAAAGTACTACACAGCCCAATACAAGCAAACTATTATCTGTAACTATTATCTGAAACAAAGTATAACACCCAAAATAACAAAAAAGTCCAAGACAATTCAAACAATAAAATGTTAAAACAAATCAACTAAAGAAACCATAGTAATATCTTAAAATATATCATGCAAACATACCAGTAAATGAATCAGCAGTGAACAGGGCACATCATCTACGCCGAGCTTTAGAGCAGTGGTTAATTAGCAGAGAGTATGCAGGTGAGGGTCTGCATGCGTCCTGATCAAATGGGCGTTCCTTCGGATAAGTTGTGTGTGCTCGTGGTTTAGATCTGAAAGATAAACTAGACCCTTGGCAGGCGCACAGCGTACGACCACCACAAACGCGATCACCTGCGTACGCACCACTATGACTTGGACGTAGTTAGACGGGAACACCCCTATGAGAAATTGACTACGTCACCACGCCCCTCAACCTCCCTGTTCCCGCCCAGAACTCGTAGCTCGTCGCAAATGGGTTTTGCGATCGAGGCCGTACAGTTTTTGCGTTCGCGAAAGTAAACTGACCCGGGAACCGAGCATGCGCACTAAACTTTGGCGTTCGCTACGCGCTGAAAAGGGACATACGTCCCTTGATGACTCAGGCCCTTAGTCTTCTTGGCTACTTTCCGGCAGATCTTTGACGAGCCCGGACGAGTTTCTTCAGCCTCTGCCAGCATTCTCAGGCTTCGTCAAGGTGCTAACACAGTTGCCCAGTATGTCATTGAATTTCGTACAATTTCCTCAGAACTGTGCTGGAATAATGACGCCTTGGTAGCAGCATTCTGGCAAGGGCTATCGGACAAAATTAAGGACGTACTGGCACCCCAAGAACTTCCTACCACTCTGGATGCGATAATCTCTCTTTGTAATAAAGTGGACCTTCGCATCTGCAAAAGGTCAGTGGAGAAAGAACATCCTAACTGCTCATCCTTCAAATCCGCTCTCCTACTCCTGAAGAGCCTATGCAGATCGGGAGGACCCGCTTAACATCCAAAGAGAGGGATAGGAGACGTCTTAACAAGTTATGTATTTATTGTGGCGAGCCGGGCCACTTTCTGAACTCCTGTGCCTAAAGAGGTCGGGAAATGCCAGGCCCTAGTCTACTCCGGGGAGGTCAGACTGGGGACATGTAAATCCTTCCCATCCTCCGCTTGTTTTCTCACAGTTTCCGTATTATGGGGTTCCTCTGAAGAATTCTCTCAAGCACTAGTGGATTCAGGTGCTGCAGGGAATTTTATTTCCTGTTCTCTAGTATCTCAGTGTTCTATTCCTGTGTTACCCTTAGAGGCACCTGTTACCATCACTGCCATTGATGGGTCCCAACTCCCGGGAAGTATGGTTCGCTACCAATCTAAACCACTTACTCTCCGTATTGGGGTTCTGCATTCCGAAACAATCTCATTCTTTGTTTTGCCGCACTCTACCACTCCCATTATCTTAGGTCTGCCCTGGCTTCGTATATATATTCTCTTAGCTTGGATTGGAATACCTCTGAAATTCTGGCCTGGGGATCTCATTGTCGGTCCAACTGCCTAGCTCAAGTCAAGCCAGTTAAGATTCTATCTTCCGCTACCAAAACGTTTCTCCCAGGATTACCTCCTCAGTATCAAGACCTTGCGGATGTATTCGATAAGGTCCAAGCTGAGCTTTTGCCCCCCCCCACCGCCCTTGGGATTGTCCGATAAAATTGCTCCCGGGGAAGGATCCTCCCAGAGGAAGAGTCTTTCCACTTTCCCAGCCTGAAACCTCGGCCATGTCAGTATATGTCAAAGAAAATCTACAGAGGGGCTTAATCAGGCTGTCTGTCTCTCCAGCCGGAGCGGGCTTCTTTTTTGTCAAAAAAAAGGATGGGTCTCTCCGCCCCTGTATTGATTACCAAGGTCTCAATGCGGTCACGGTAAAAAATCGGTATCCTATACCTCTCATCACCGAGTTGTTTGACCGCATCAAGGGGGTCAAAGTCTTCTCAAAACTAGACTTACGAGGGGCCTGCAACCTGATCCGCATACGCTCCGGAGATGAATGGAAGACAGCATTTAATACCCATGACGGTCATTACGAGTACTTAGTTATGCCCTTCGGACTTTGTAATGCTCCAGCTGTCTTCCAAAGTTTCATTAACGAGATCTTTAGAGACCTGCTCTATTCATCTGTGGTCATCTACCTGGACGACATCCTCATCTTCTCCCAGGATGTTCATTCAGATCAACATGTCATTGAGGTTCTGTCTAGGCTCTGGAAGAACCAACTGTATTGTAAGTTAGGGAAGTGCTCCTTTGAAGCTTCCTCCATGCCATTTCTAGAGTATATCATCCCTGGTTCTGGGCTACAGATGGACCCTGAGAAAGTTTGAGCAATCTTGGATTGGCCACATCCTGCCACCCTCAAAGTGGTGCAACGCTTCTTAGGGTTCTCAAACTACTACAGACAATTTATCCAGGGGGATTCCACCATTGTTGCTCCCATCACAGCCCTCACGAAAAAAGGGGCCAATACCAAGGATTGCACGGAGGAAGCCTTGGAGGCATTCACATTTCTGAAACGGGCTTACTCTTCTGCACCCATCCTCAGACAACCCAATCTTTCGCAACCATTTTTTCTAGCAGTGGACGCTCCTGCTATTGGAGTAGGAGCAGTACTCGCCCAGAAGTATCCTCCTAACAAGGTCCTCCTAACAAGGTCCTCTTAACAAGAGAGCAGATGCACTTTCCAAGGGCTTCAACTCTGACCTGAACTCTGATCTACCTCTTAGTCGTCCCATCTTGGATCCTAAATGTTTGGTAGGACTCACTATGACCAATTCTCTTCCTCCTGGGAAAACATTTGTCCCTGCTTCTCTTCGAAAAAAAATTACTCTGCCGGTGTCATGCCTCCAAATTCTCCGGACACGCGGGGTTTCTCAAGACTTATGAGTTGATATCCCGCTCCTATAGGTAGCCTACTATTCGATCAGGCATCAAAGATTTTGTAGCTGCTTGTAACGTAAGTGCCCAACACAAAAGTCCAGTATATCAGTATGGACTTCGTTACTGACCCTCCACACAGTAAAGGATACAATACCATCTGGGTCATTGTGGACCGCTTCTCTAAGATGGCCCACTTTGTTCCTCTCACAGGTCTGCCGTCTTCATCAGTCCTCGCTTAACACTTCCTAAAAGAAATCTTTCGTCTGCACGGTTGTCCCATGGAAATTGTATCTGACAGAGGGGTTCAATTCACCTTTAAGTTCTGGCGTGCCCTCTGTAAATCCCTCGGTATACAACTCAGCTTTTCCTCGGCCTATCGCCCACAATCCAGCGGCCAAACTGAAAGGGTGAATCAGGATCTGGAGACATTCATCAGGTTATTCTCTCCCGCTTCACAGGACAATTGGGTTGACCTCCTGCCATGGGCCGTGTTTGCACATAACAATCTCTTCCATGAGTCTTCTGCATCTTCACCAGTCTTTACGGTTACTGGGCATCGTCCTCTGTGTCCCAAATTTTCTCCTCTCCCACCCACCCATGTTCCGGCTGTTGAGGATACCATTCGTGATCCAAGATCTCCAGAGGAACCACCAAGTATCTGGTAGATTGGAAGGGCTTTGGTCCAGAAGAACGCTCTTGGGTCAACGCTTCTGACATCCATGCTCCAGCTTTGCTCCGAAGATTCCATGCTCAGTTTCCACGGAAGACTTTGTCTAAGCGTCCAGTGGCCACTTTTAAAGGGGGGGGGGGTACTGTAACATTCCAGTTCCACAGATAGTACCTGTCTCGTTGCCTGCAGTCCATTCATCTGGAAACTGCCATGTCCCAGCATCAAACATTATCCAGTTCATTCATTCAGCTATATTCAGATCTGTGCAGGTGCAAGTCTTTTGCACTTCAGGACTTCCTCCCTCTTTTTCATTGGCTAAGCACTTCTGGAGCACTATTTAAACCTCCTGGATTCACCTGTCTTATGCCTGTTCTTCAAGCAGACTCCCTGCAGCCTGTGGTTCTGGATCCTGTTCTCCTTGTGATTTGCCTGTGTTCCAGTCTGCTCTCAGTTCGTGGTCTGTGCTAAACCATCGCTGTTCCAGTACCTCTCTTACCATCTCCAGTGTACTTCATCGTGACAGCTCCGGTTCTCTCATCGCTACCACTCAGAGCCGCTATTACACCTGTGACTCCTCAGCTGCTATCACAAGTTACCTCCGCTACTCCAGCCTGCTCTCAGTCTCTGGCCGTGTTGAACTATCGCTGCTCCAGTACCTCTATTACCATCTCCAGTGTACATCATGGTGACAGCTTCAGTTCTCTCATCACTACCACTCAGAGCCGCTACTACATCTGTGACTCATCAGCTGTTACCACGGGTTACCTCCTTTACACCAGTCTGCTCTCAGTCTGCAGCCGTGTTGAACTATTGCTGTTCCAGTACTTCTATTACCATCTCCAGTGTACTCTATTGTGACAGCTCCAGTTCTCTCATCACTACCACTCAGAGCCGCTACTACATCTGTGACTCATCAGCTGTTACGAGTTACCTCCACCACTCCAGTCAGCCTTCAGCATCTGGCTGTGTTGAACTATTGCTGCTCCAGTACTTCCATTACCATCTCCAGAGTACTTCATAGTTGCAGCCTCTGTCCTCTCGTTGTATACCACTGAGCACCTATTCTCCTAGTGACTCATTGGCTGCTGACCATCAGCCATATTATTGTTGTGCCTGTATTTATACCACTCATCTGTGGACTCCGTCTCCATCCAATTCACCTGGCTCCCCCACATTGTTCTGTTGTACACTCACTCACAGGACCGCGACCTGCAGACTTGGTGCAGCTAAGGCCATACCTCCTTGCGGGGGTTCCTGGTGAAAACCACCTGTCTGTTAGACTCAGCGGCCGTGGGTGGGCTTAGCCATGTTCAGCAGAGCCTAGGGATCAATTTCCTGTAAGCCAACCGTTACACCAAAGAACGGTGGAGGATTATTTTAATGACAGCATACAAATACACATCAGGCAGTCCCATTACATACTGGGAGGAAAAAAAGGCAATTTGGAGACACATGTACAAATTCGCTTTGCAATACCTAAACTTCCCATCCTCCAATGTGTACTCAGAAAGAGTTTTCATCACAGCCGGGAACCTTGACAGCGATTGACATAGGAGGCTACTTCCTAAAAATGTGGAAAAGATGATGTTCATCAAAATAAACTACAAATTCCACAGGAAGGCCTTTTTAACGGCAATTACATAAAAGTACAGAGACTTCTGTAATGCTGGATTCCAGTGGCGATGAATTAATATTGTGCGAGGATGATGTACACACTAATGAGGGTGATGACAACAATATCTTACCACTGTAGAGTTCATTGACAGCGCTGTTAGCTTAGCTGCCTAAAGTGCTTGGTTTGTTAAACTGCACGTCGTTTTAAAAACATGGGTGTGCCCAAGGACGATTCCATCTTACACTGTTTGACATTTTGGCCTTGCTCTATCAGCTTGTGTAACAGTCGATAATTCAGGTGTCAATAATAATATTATTAGGTTGCCAATTCACAAGGTGACCAGTATAATTAGGTAGTCTTTTTAAATGTGAACACTATTATTATAGGGCCAGGGATATGGTTAAGGACAGGTCTAGGGATAGGGACAGGGTTAGAGTTAGGGATAATACTGTCTACATTTGAAATGTCAACCTAATAAATACTGTCAACATTTCAATTGTTATCCTAATAATATTGTCAATGTCACTATATTGTCAACTTTATAACCTTGTTCTAGTCTGCTGCCCATCAATCATATTGTGTCAATCCAACATAAGGGTATGTGGGAGGGTCCAAGAATAATTCAATCTTGCGCCACTTTTCTGTTCTGCCACTTTTCTTTTCTTTTCTGCCACTGCTATGTGCTATAAACTGCCGTGTGTTTGTGCTGTTGATCTGTCGCTTAGTAACCAGCCAGCTCGCTGCAGTCTTTGGCCAAAACTGGATGAAAATAATATTGTGACCTGTGAGGTGGTCAAAATTGACTGAAAATGACTGGAAATTAATGTTACTGAGGTTATCAATAATGTAGGATCAAAAAAAAGAGCCAAATTATGTGATTTTAGCATATTTTAGCAATTTTTGCAAAAAACTACAGATCCAAAGCCAAAACACGAAGTTAATACAGATCTAAAACCAAAACACAGGTCAGTGAACATCCCTAGTGCGTACTGTTGACCTGTGATCTTTTACAGTCTATGCATATGCCTAAAATAGGTAAATACTTCTTGAGTTGGACACAGTAATTTACACAGGTGCCTTTGAATAGAGAAGCCTTGCATCCCTGGTCATCCATTTGTCACTCTTCCCTAGAAACAACAGCACAGTGGAAAACTCTCACTTTATGCAGATGAGCAACTTTATTTCAAACACAGTCACTTGAATAAATTATGTGTAATCACACACAGCAGGTAACAGGATAAATCACTTGACACTTGAATAAATGCAGCTACAGATTTCCATATAAAAAAAAACACAACTTTCTCTGTTTTCTCAAAATGTCTGTTCCTCATGGGCTGAATTGTATTCCCACAAAATGTTGGGTAACAAGCTAATTTTTCACTGTTTAGCAACTTTATTTTTCCTGTAGTCCTACAAACAGCAGTAGATATTTGTTAATTCAACAATTATCACTTAAAGCAGGTCAAATTTAGCCTCTCAAATCTAACCACCCTCTTTCCCTAATCTCTATTGCCCTTGTAATAGCTATCTCAGACCAGCAATAGCAAAAGGGCATAACACAAATCCACATCTTCACGACTCCCCATACTATTTCTAAACTCTTCACACTAAGAGTAGTAACTCAGTCCACCAGCAAATAAGTAATATAACCAGCGATGCTCATCTGGGATTCCTCTGTTCCAATACTCCTTGTTTGAACTATTCTTCCATGGCTGCTGTTTACCACCATGTTCTAAATGGCAACTTCAGATTTCTGTTCTTTCTCTCTACACAATATCTCTCTTATTGCTTTTCTGCTGTCTCTCTCTGCTTCAGCTCTGTTTCTAGCCTCTCACATAGTCTGTGTCTTCCTCCCTCAGCTTCTTTGTCTTTATAACCTTCACTTTCAGATCACTGCTTACAGACTGACTCCAGTCCCTTATTTTGGTGCCCTTTACTTTGCCTTTGAGCGGACATATACACTTGGCTGGCTTAACTCCATGCATTTCCCCAGCAGCATGGAGCTATCTGTGAGATGTAGTTTTTTCCTACCCATCGAGAGTGCAGTCGCACAGCGTCTCCTGCATCACATAATAATAGGGTATAAATGGTGTTAGACTAGGAGCAAAAACTCTCTGTCCTGAAGGTGTTAGAGCTGTATAATTGCAGATATCTAAACCACAGCCAAAGTGTTGGGTGCATTAAACAGCAGGTACCTATAACTGTATTAACATTGGTGGGAGCTACAAATAATACCCCATTCACATTGCCACAAAAACTGGGATTTTTGACGGGGCAAGCCCAAGCAACCCGGCTGTAGGCTCAGTGTGCAAGGGGGTCCCCGCATCTACCAGGGACTGATAACCTGGGAATTAGACCCGGGAATTTTGCAGGGTTATTCCCAGGTCGGGCCCGGGTAGCCTTCAGTCTGAACGGTACGACCTAGGTATTTCAACCCGAGTCTCACATAAAGGAGCTGATTGGGGGGATTAGGGACGCTGGAGGATGACATCATATCAATGCTGCAGAGAAGAGAGAGGAGAAAGAATGTCCCATTGGCAAGAGGAAGAGGAGTGTCAGCTGCTGGCCATTAGAGGATGAAATAAAAAAGCAAATCACATGCACTGTACAAGATGCCACACAGTACTACAAGATTGCAAAAAATGTAACAGCCCATTGGATCAAATGCAGCCAGTAGCAAGTTGTAAACAAGTTAAAGGCACATAGAAAACAGTACTCAGAAGTGCATGACCACAACCGCAGAAAGAGTGGTGCTGGCCGTATGGAATGGCCCTTTTATGAACAGTGTAACATGGTATTTTGGCAATTCTGCCCTGGCAAATCCAATAGCACTGTCCTTTTGTAGCTGCCATGGTGCGTACACTCCAAAACCTGACAGCACTCAATCTAGTGATGATTCACAAGAAGAACATGCAGAATAAGACGCCTCAAATGTGCACGATGATAGCATGAATATGTCTATAGAAGAATTGGCAGTCTCACAACCTTTACCAGCGAAACAAGCTTTGCCAGAGACACAACCGTCGCCAGCGACGCAGACCCAGACATTTGGTTCAAGCAGTAAGTTATTAACTTTGACATTTAAAAAATAAATGAAAAGGCTCGTGGCCTGATCGGCATCTTAACTAGACACTTTTGTGCAGAGCTCTCCCTTCTGGTTCTAAATTCATTACCTTCTGGGACCTTGTTGAGATCTACCTGTTGCTTGACTTCTTTATGAGCTTTCCAAGCATCACTAGGTATAGAAGTCGGCGTGTTCCAGGCCGCAGCTGCCCCACACGTTGTTCCACCTGATTGGCGCATGGGAGCGCCCTCCGCGACTTTGGTGATCTTTCTACTCCTCCTGGCTGGTCCTCCCTATGTTACCTTTCGCTGTCGGACCCTCCCTCTTCTCACTCAACGTTGTGACCGAACTTATCGAGTGGACCGCGGGCGGCCACTCCTGGTTTTCCGACGGCCACTTCCAGTCTGCAACTGCGGGACCCGGACCACAGGACTAGACACATCAGAAGCTGATGCTCCCTCACTACCATTTCCATTATCCAGTCTAAACCTAAGTGGAGGACAGATATATGCAGCGCAGGTCCAACTATCTGTAACGAATTTTACCTGAACCTCGTTCCTGTGTCCCGTCCTGTCGGTCGCGTGGCACTTCCGGGTGCGCGGCAGGTCCTATCATGTGACATCCCAGCGGGGAATTTGAAACCTCCCCTTCCTCTGTGCATATAAGAAGTACTCTGACACTAGTCCAGTCTCAGAGCAATAGGTTACTTACCTCCTCACTCTCGTGCTTCCTTGGGGCATTATCTTTGTGTCACCTTTTTTGTTGGCTATTGAATTCTTGTGCATCAGACCTGGCTCTTCTTCTGACTACTCTATTGGATTTCTCTCTGCGTAAGATTGTCATCTGAACCATGTACCAAACTCTGACTACTATTGACTACGCTTTTGGTATTTCCTTTGCACCATTGCCTTCTGATTTCTGTAAGAGACGTGGCCTGCTCCTTGTCTCCGTTACAGGCTGACCTTCTGTACCTCGCCCATTGTGTCTTGTTCCAGCTCCTATCAAATTCAGTTTCTTCAACTCTTCTGGACGGCTTCTAGCTACCGTCTTTCATTATATTTGGTCTCAGGCATTCGCTTCTCCTATCTGTCTCTCACTTTAGGGGCCTGAACCAGGAGCCGCAACCTGCAGTCTCCCAGCATCTAAGCCCATCCAGCCTTGTGGCAGTTCTTGGCAAAGACCAAAGGGCTGTTAGTGTCACGAATCAATGTAGAAATACAGCTAAGGAGCCATGTTTAGGTGAAAAAACAAACAATGTTTATTGCTGGAGAGTATGAACAGTTGATGACATAATAGCTTGCAGAATTTACCAGATATACAGCAGTTGTAGGTAAATGGGAGGTGAGGAAATATTCCAGGCAGCATGCACAGGGAAATGCACAGATAAGTCCCAGATTCACATAAGGAACAGGTCAGCAGGTTGTATGTTGAAATAGATCTCCAGCAGCATAAATCCAGGAGCACAAACAGGAGGAAGTGACCACAGAGAATAACCTCAGGATGTGACAACAGGATGGGACAACAATAACCAGCAATGACTGCTGGGAGGAACAGGTATATATAAGGGAAAAGAAAACACACCCAGGTGCATGGGATGATTGGAGAAAGTGTTAACCCCTAATGCAAACATGAAAGGCAAGATAGCAGCACCTCTGGTGATCAGAGGTACTGCTGCAAATACACACTAATAAAGTCAAAAGGCAGGAGCTGCCAAGCAAAGCAGTATGTACTGCAAGGGGCTTGCAGGCAGATCCTGACAGTACCCCCCCCCCCTTAGGGCGGATTCCAGACGCCTGATTACCAAAAATGTCTAAATTCCTCAGAATCATAGTCCACAATAGGGGACCCGGCAGAAAAGTCCTCGTCCATGGGCGGAAAGGCAAAGGAGACAATGCCAGATGGAAGCTGAAGCACTGCAGAACCTTTCTTTTTACGTCCTCCCCTTTTACGGGACTTCCTCGGGATTGAGATCTGAGCCAACCGGGAGGAGCACAATGGTATCTCTTGGCCAGGAGAGATAGGTGGTATTGCTGACAATGCAGAGGCCCCGCAAGATGGCATAGCGTGAGGAGTTACAAACTTGCTGATTACTGCCTCAGAAAAGGATTGTAAGTCCGATAAGATGGGATGATCCGTCTCAATAAATGGGTTTGCCCATTCCAAAGTCTCTCCCCTAAAATGGGATATTAGGAATAGTACCTGTCTCTTAGGGCTACTAACAAGGCTTAGTACGGAGGGGATCTGTGAAGCAAAAAATCTCAGAAGGGCATTAAATTGGGAAGGATGCCCCTCAAAGAAAGGTGATGGTTCAGACTTGGCACCCTCGGTAACAGATGGTTCGGACTTGGCAGCAGGCCCGGACTGGGCGGCAGGCTTGGCAGCAGGCCCGGACTGGGCGGCAGGCTTGGCAGGGACAGCACTGAGAGAAGTCTTGGGGTAGACAGCACTGTGAGAAGCCTCGGGGCAGACAGCACTGTGAGAAGCCTCGGGGTAGACAGCACTGTGAGAAGCCACGGGGCAGACAGCACTGTGAGAAGCCACGGGGCAGACAGCACTGTGAGAAGCCACAGAGCAGACAGCGCTGTGAGAAGCATCAAAGCAGACAGCACCAAGTGGTAACTCGGGCTGAACCGCATGGACAGGCAACTCGGGCTGAACCGCATGGACAGGCAACTCGGGCTGATCCGCATGGACAGGCAACTTGGGCTGAACCGCATGGACAGGCAACTCGGGCTGAACCGCATGGACAGGCAACTCGGGCTGAACCACAAGGACAGGTAACTCTTCTGGAGCAGACTGGAGGGACAGGACCCCCTCTGGAGCAGGCTTTAAGGGCAGCGCCCCCTCTGGAGCAGGCTTTAAGGGCAGCGCCCCCTCTGGAGCAGACTGTAGCTCAGGAAGAGTGACAGCGGCTGAAGACTCTGAACTGGAGACAGCGGCTGAAGACTCTGAACTGGAGACAGCGGCTGAAGACTCGGAACTGGAGACAGCGGCTGAAGACTCGGAACTGGAGACAGCGGCGGAAGACTCGGAACTGGAGACAGAGGCTGAAGACTCGGAACTGGAGACAGAGGCTGAAGACTCGGAACTGGAGACAGCGGCTGAAGACTCGGAACTGGAGACAGCGGCTGAAGACTCTGGACCGGACACAGTGGCAGGAGACTCGGGACCGGACACAGTGGCAGGAGACTCGTGACCGGACACAGTGGCAGGAGACTCGGGACTGGACACAGTGGCAGGAGACTCGGGACCGGACACAGTGGCAGGAGACTCTGGAACGGACACAGTGGCAGAAGACTCGGGACCGGACACAGTGGCAGCAGGCTCACGACTGGAAACAGTGGCAGCAGGCTCATGACCGTGGTTGGAATGGCATACCCTGTATACAGTCCCACTTTGGCCACTGGTTACGTGTGAGTTCAAGTCTCTGTCTAACTTATAATAACTACAGTTTATGTAAATATGCATGTGTTATAACAATCTACAGAAATAACGACAGCAATAAGAGTCTACAGGCACACATGGATTTATAATACACTTTATTCTATGGACTCCATCTATACTTGTTTTAATATTTTGCTGGTTTTAATGATATTTTAACAGAAGATACACAAGTTTTTGCATTTTTGAATAATAAAGGTTAATGTTTTAACCAAACTAAGGTTCCTAGTAGTGCACATATCAATTAATGTTGGAGTGGTAGCACCTCAACATTTCACCGTGGATATTACATGTTTAAAAAGAGTTGATTGGAAGAACTATGGGAATTAATAGAGAATTTTAAATAGGTTAGAGAATTTTTGCCATCTATCTGTGCATGCGCATGCTAAGAAGGGAGAGGAGGAAAGGGGAGATAGAGCAAGGATTACAACCATTCAGCTCTGAAGCCCAGGAGGAGTGGGGGTCTGTAACAGGCATCAGGATATGCAAATATCAGCAAAGAGACTGAAGACCTTTAGGAGGCAATGCAAAGTCTGTTCAGAAGTGATGCTATGATCCGTGGAGATGTCTAATGCACCTGAAAGAAAAGAAAAATGTCTGTAGAGGGCATTTTGCGCGGTCATTCTCAGACGAGTCCCAAGATGTCTTCAGGCGTTGGACCATTCAGGCAATGGTTGCTTCCTAGCCGAAGAGGAGGCCAGCGGGATTCCTAGATCTCTAAGGGCAGAGAGACCCTCTTCCAGAGTCTTGATTTTATGTGTAATACATTCATGTTTTCAGAGAGGTGGAAGGGGAACCCCCAGCGGTAGCGAATGTTGTAGTTAAGGAGAGTGTTGGTGATGTTGATCACTGTTCTCTGTTTCTGAAGAGTGGGCGGAGCAAGGTCCTGAAAGATTTTCAGGTTGTGCCCAGCATAGGGGAAAACCGGGGCATTGCGAATGGACGCCATGAATTATTCTTTTACTTTGAAATAGTGAAAGAGTACCACAACATCTCGTGGGGATTGGTCAGTCTCTGGTTTTGCTCAGAGAGTTCTGCAAGCTCTGTCCAGTTAGAAGTTCTCGGTGGAGGTGTCCAGGAGGCAGTGAAATAATATTCCCTCCAAATAGGGGTCCATGTCGACCATCTCTGGGATGTTTTCCTGGAGCCATTGTTCCATCTCGTCCGGTTCTCAATGTCTTCTAAGGGTTTCTTCACAGAGTCAAGCTCTGCATGGACATTCGAGAGTCCACGCTTGACTAATCTCTAGTAGGTACATATGTTGTCCACTTTACACTCCAAGGAGTCTGTGCGGGAGACTATGGAGGCTATTTTGGTCTTGAGATCTTCTAGTACTGCTCTCATTTCAGTCTGAATCATGGATTCAATCAGTTTCATGAGTTTGGGGGTTGAACAGATAACTCCTGGAGCAGGAATGTCCTCAGTATCGGAGTAGAAGTCGATGACTGGTGAGCCGAAGAGGAGGTAAGGACCGACTTTTCCCTCTTGTTGAATATTGTGGGGGTATGGGGAGCCACAGTATTCCTTTAGCACCTGGGTTCCCGCCTTGTGTATGGTTAGTCCTGAGAAATTAATGGTGCTGGAGCAGAGCTACCCAGGCCGTGTAAACGTATAGCTGTAGTTTAGGTTGGCTAGGATGTGTGGACTGGCCAATTTGCAGTTGTCTCCAGGGAGCAGAGGGGTGTGCTGCTTGGTGGGGGCAGGGTAAAGTGTGTGGCAGCAGAGTTGTTGCTTGCAGTGTATTCTCCCAAACAGCCACAAGACAACAGTTCTCCAACTGAGCCCAGTAAGTTCAGAAATATTGGAGCAATCTCCCAAATGGCTAACAAGGGGGCAGTGCAGCAATTGAAGTAAATAAGGCTAGAAGTAGCAAGACAGTCTCTCAGTTGGCCACTGGGGGGCAGCACTTCAGATCGAGGCCCGCATCTTAAAGAAGGGTTTGCTGGTTGCTGTAGTGAGTCAGGGTACCGTGCAAGAGACTCACAGGCAGCCAGCACTCATAACGGTGTCAGCGGGGATGAGGAACAACCCAGCACAGCAGATAGATCTTGTTATGTGTTTATTTTATTACTCTTTTGAGGAACATTTGTGGGTTTTTTCCCTGACATATAGGACCTTCTGATAGACGATGTTGATGCCTCCGCTGCCCGCAACTACAACAACATCGCTGGCCCAGGGACAGTGTCAATAAATCATAAATACGCCTCACTGGAATTCCAGACGCAGAGTTAATACGCTGCTTTTGCCTACCATCTCATGTCATCAAGGGCATCATGCAGATTGTATAGTAGCCTAGAGCTTATGATCAGCATCATGTTAGGATTTGCATATGACTTGTATGTGATCATTTTTGTCCTTTTCCCAGCACGGTATGTTCATATGCATTCACCTTGCATGACATGTGGGGGCGATCAAGTAATCAGTTACTGTTCAAACCGTTCCCTTTCCCTAATCCAGGAGAACTCTCTAAGGTTGGTCATTAACTGTCCAGCTTTATATTGTGATAGTATTTACAAGTTAGTTTTACTGGTCCTGCACCTTCTGCACTAGTTGGTTACTGATCCATTGCTCTGTATTACCTTTTCTTGGCCTTTAGGCTAGGATGAGGTGTAGATGCTTATGTATGCAGTGGGCGCAGAGAGGAGCCAGCAAGCAAGCAAGAAGTCAGAATAAAACGAGAGAAGAAAGAAGCCAATTAAGGTAAGTAAAGGAAAGGAGGCATGGGGGGATATAAGAATGGCACAGAGTGATGAAGAAGGGGTAAGATGTTGGATGAAGGGGAGGCAGGATGGCCCAGAGTGATTAAAGGGATGGAGCAGAATGGCACAGAGTGATGAAGGGGGGGGGGGGGCAGGATGGCACAGAGTGATGAAATGATGTAAGGGGGAGCAGGATGGCACAGAGTGATGAAGGGGGAGCAGGATGGCACAGAGTGAAGAAAGGGAGGGAGCAGGATGGCATAGAGTGATGAAAGGGAGGGAGCAGAATTGCACAGAGTGATGAAGGGGGAACAGGATGGCATAGAGTGATGAAGGGGAGGCAGGATGGCCCAGAGTGATGAAAGTGATGGAGCAGAATGGCACAGAGTGATGGAAGGGAGGGGGAGCAGGATGACACAGAGTTATGGGAGGGAGCAGGATGGCACAGAGTGATGGGAGGGAGCAGGATGCACAGAGTGATGAAGGGGGAGCAGGATGGCATAGAGTGATGAAGGGGAGGCAGGATGGCACAGAGTGATGAAAGGGAGGGAGCAGAATGGCACAGAGTGATGGAGGGGAGGGGGAGCAGGATGACACAGAGTTATGGGAGGGAGCAGGATGGCACAGAGTGATTAAGGGGAGGCAGGATGGCACAGAGTGATGAAAGGGAGGGAGCAGAATGGCACAGAGTGATGAAATGATGAAAGGGGGAGCAGGATGACACAGTGATGCAGGGGGGGGGGCAGGATGGCACAGAGTGATGAAATGATGAAAGGGGGAGCAGATTGACACAGAGTGATGAAGGAGGAGCAGGATGGCACAGAGTGATGAAGGGGAGGCAGGATGGCACAGAGTGATGAAAAGGAGGGAGCAGAAAGGCACAGAGTGATGAAGGGGGAGCAGGATGACATAGAGTGATTAAGGGGAGGCAGGATGGCACAGAGTGATGAAAGGGAGGGAGCAGAATGGCACAGAGTGATGAAATGATGAAAGGGGGAGCAGGATGACACAGTGATGCAGGGGGGCAGGATGGCACAGAGTGATGAAAAGGAGGGAGCAGAAAGGCACAGAGTGATGAAGGGGGAGCAGGATGGCACAGAGTGATGAAAAGGAGGGAGCAGAAAGGCACAGAGTGATGAAGGGGGAGCAGGATGGCATAGAGTGATGAAAGGGAGGCAGGATGGCACACAGTGATGAAAAGGAGGGAGCAGAAAGGCACAGAGTGATGAAGGGGGAGCAGGATGGCATAGAGTGATGAAGGGGAGGCAGGATGGCACAGAGTGATGAAAGGGAGGGAACAGAATGGCACAGAGTGATGAAATGATGAAAGGGGGAGCAGGATGAAAGAGTGATGAAGGGGGGCAGGATGGCATAGAGTGATGAAATGATGAAAAGAGGAGCAGAATGACACAGAGTGATGAAGGGGGAGCAGGATGGCATAGAGTGATGAAGAGGGGGTAAGATGTTGGATGTCACAAAGTGCTGAAGGGAGGGGTGGAGCAGGATGGCATAGAGTGATAAAGGGGAGGCAGGATGGCCCAAAGTGATGAAAGGGATGGAGCAGAATGGCACAGAGTGATGGAGGGGAGGGGGAGCAGGATGACACAGAGTGATGGGGGGGAGCAGGATGGCACAGAGTGATGAAAGGGAGGGAGCAGGATGGCACAGAGCGATGAAGGGGGAGCAGGATGGCATAGAGTGATGAAGGGGAGGCAGGATGGCACAGAGTGATGAAAAGGAGGGAGCAGAATGGCACAGAATGATGAAGGGGGAGCAGGATAGCATAGAGTGATGAAAGGGAGGCAGGATGGCACAGAGTGATGAAAGGGAGGGAGCAGAATGGCACAGAGTGATGAAGGGGGAGCAGGATGGCATAGAGTGATGAAGGGGAGGCAGGATGGCACAGAGTGATGAAATGATGAAAGGGGGAGCAGAATGACACAGACTGATGAAGGGGGGGCAGGATGGCACAGAGTGATGAAATGATGAAAGGGGGAGCAGGATGGCACAGAGTGATGAAAGGGAGGGAGCAGAATGGCACAGAGTGATGAAGGGGGAGCAGAATGGCATAGAGTGATGAAGGGGAGGCAGGATGGCAAAGAGTGATGAAAGGGAGGGAGCAGAATGGCACAGAGTGATGAAGGGGGAGCAGGATGACATAGAGTGATGAAGGGGAGTGTCACTCACCGGACCGCGAGTGCCTCTGCTCTTGTGCGTGGTTCTCTCTCCTTTCTGCCGGCGCCTGTCCTAAGCCGCGGCCATCCGCCATCTTGATAGGACTGCGCATGTGCAGGATCCCTGAACTCTTATGACCTTGCTTTTAACCTAATTGGTGGATCAATCACCTCTCCCTATTTAAAGCCCCTGTGGCCTTTGTATCGTTGCCTGATCTTGAGTCTCATTCCCTGTGAGTCTCTGAAGGTGTCTCCTGTGTTCTGCTAGTGTCTTCAGCTTCCTGTTGATTACCTGCGCTACTCATCGGTGGTTCCCATACCCGCTACTAATTCCTGAATCCTGCTCGTGTCCTCAGCTGGCTTCTGGATTACCTGCTCTGCTCATCAGCGGTTCTCCTACCCGCTACAGACTCCTGTATTCTGCTCGTGTCCTCAGCTGTCTGCTGGATTACCTGCTCTGCTCACCTGCGGTTCCCATACCCGCTACAGTCGTTCAGCTTTCCTGCTGTGCCTGCATATCCTCGTTGGACAAGCTTCTCTACTCATCAGCGGTATGCTTACTTGTTATTGACTATCAGCTGTTACCTTGCATATCCGCTTAGGACAAGCTTCTCTACTTTGCAGCGGTATCCATACCCGCTATAGACTATTAGTTATTACGCTGCATATCCGCTTGTACAAGCCTCTTTACTCAGCAGCGGTATACATACCCTTATAGACTATTAGCTGTAACGCTGCAGATCTGTTTGGAACAAGTTCCTCTGTGCTCTCATTGTCTTCATACAGTTATTGACTCTTTTCATGCCTCCACTCATCCGCACCTGAACAACTCCTCACTTACTAGCAGTGGTACAACTTGCTATACGCAGACCACTGACTTCCCCGCTACCTACCTGCACCTGGACAAGTCTTCTCATCACAGCAGTGGTACAACTTGCTATACGCAGACCACTGACTTCCCCGCTACCTACCTGCACCTGGACAAGTCTTCTCATCACAGCAGTGGTACAACTTGCTGTACGCAGACCACTGACTTCCCCGCTACCTACCTATACCTGGACAAGTCTTCCCATCACAGCAGTGGTACAACTTGCTATCCGCAGACCACCGACTCTCCCGTTACCTTCCTTCACCTGTATATAAGTTCCACTATTCATCCTGCTGTCAGAGGATCGCTGTGCAACTCCGCCCCTCTGGTAAGCATAGTCAACTGGTGAAATCCTGGGCCGAACTCCTAGTGCCCGTGACAGTAAGATCAGGCCATGACAGACCCAGGATCGGAACCAACAGCTAAAGAGATGCTGCAGTACCTGGTTACTCGGATTGAACAATAAGATGTTCGACAGCAACAGTTGTTTCAATGTTGTCAGGATCTAGCCTCCCGAAGAATCCCTGAGCAAAATGTAGCAGCTACTGTTGACCCTCCAGTACCTCCTTCTTCTTCCCCAGTGCCATCCCAGGTGTCTACCGCTTCCACGCTACACCTGCCTACTCCTTCTAAGTATGATGGAGACCCCAAAACCTGTAGGGGTTTTCTTAACCAATGTTCCATTCATTTCGAACTCCAACCTCATAACATTTATACTCATCGTTCCAAAGTGGCCTATCTCATCTCTTTGTTTTCCGGACAGGCTCTCGAATGGGCCTCCCCTCTGTGGGAAAGAAATTACCCCTTACTGGTATTGGCATTCTGCGATGGATGATACCATAGGTGTGCAGCAGGAGGTCTCATAGATAAAGAATCACCTCAGGAGTTACCTTATATTCAGACAGAACGAGTTTTGAGATGTATATCTTCTTTATATAGTACTAAGTACCAGGATCAGTATAACAACAGCTTTCAGTAATAGCTTCTTAACATAACATATCAGTAACATGAGCTGCTCAGCTCACCTCCTTTTCCCGGAGAGTTTCTTCTAGAACACAGAGAGTTGAGACAGGAAATATACAAACAAGTACATGCATATACAGCAGACAAACAATACCCCTCTGTATGAATACAGCGCCATCTGCTGACCCTCCATTGTAACTACATGCATATAAACAAACCCATAGTCTGTTGTACATATTTCAACACCCCTTCTCAACAGACTGGGTTTCTTCAGTTAGACCCATCTTTGACGTAAGTCTCCAATGTCTCTCTCTGACAAGAGGCTTAGTCAGGATATCAGCTGTCATATCTTCTGTTGGGCAATAGTTCAACTCTATAAGACCTTGTTCCTGTAGATCCCTCAGGAAGTGATGCTTGACATCAATGTGCTTGGTTCTTGGGTTCACTCTTTCTGTTTGTGCTAATGCAAGGCATCCTTGATTATCCTCATATATCTTGATAGGTTCTTCTTGAGGCATTCCTAGGTCTGATAGTAGTTGCATTAACCATACCACTTCTTGACTGGCGTGAGCTGCCGCGATATATTCAGCCTCTGTAGAAGATAGTGCCACGGAAGACTGCTTCTTGCTTGTCCAGCTGATTAATCCTTCTCCGATGGAGAATAAATATCCACTTGTGGATTTTCTGTCACTTGTGTCTCCAGCCCAATCTGCGTCAACATATCCTGTTAACTTGTGACTTGTGCTTGCTGAGAGCTTAAGCTTCTTTTTTATCGTTCCCTTTGAGTAACGAATTACCCTCTTAACTGCATTCCAATCCATCTTGGTTGGTTTAGAAACTTTTCTGCTTAAAATCCCGATTGCTGTGGAGATATCTGGTCTAGTGACGGTTGCAATATATAGCAATTTTCCTATGGCCTTTCTGTATAGATGGTTATCCTGTAACAGGTTGCTCTGATCATTTGGTTCCTTTACATAACTTGTCTCCATAGGAGTGCTTGCTGTCTTTGCTTCCTGTATACCAAATTCCTCAATGGTTTCCTGAATCTTGTATTTCTGACTTAGTGTGAATGTTCCATCATCTTCTCTTGAGATTTGCATTCCCAAGTAATGTGTTATATGGCCGAGGTCTTTTGTTTCAAACTGACGGTTTAGTTCTTGTAGCAATTCAATTTCGTCCCCTTCTTGTTCGAAACAAACTATCAAATCGTCCACATAGATCAATACATAGAACCATCTTTCCTCTGCCAACTTTGTATAGAGACATGGGTCTGCTTTACTTCTGACGAATCCCTTCTCTGTCAGAACGCCATTTATCTTTGTATTCCATGCTCTTGCTGCTTGTTTAAGACCATATATACTCTTGTTAAGCTTACATACATGATCTGGGTTTTGAGAATTCACAAAGCCTGGTGGTTGTTCCATGTATATATCTTCCTTTAGTTCACCATGTAGGAAAGCCGTCTTTACATTGAAATGTTTCACTTGCATACCTTTTATGGCTGCTGTTAGGAGTAAGGTTCTAATGGTAGTGTGCTTCACAACTGGAGCAAACGTTTCATCATAATCTTCTCCAAATTTCTGTGAATATCCTTTAGCGACCAGTCTTGCCTTGTATCTTTCTATTTTTCCTTCAGAATCATACTTGACCTTAAAAGTCCATTTACATCCTATGGCCTTTTTGTCTACTGGTAGTCTGGTCAATGTCCATGTCTGGTTGTCTTCCATTTATTCCTTTGCGGCTCTTAACCATTTCTGTGCTTCTCTTTCTGAAAAATTGGCAATTTCTTCCCATGATATAGGTTCTTGTATGTTAATAGCTTTTGCTTTGTAAGATAAACATGCAGGTGGTTTTCCCTTATTTTCTCTTGAAGAGCGTCTCACCCCCTCGGATGTATTCTCCCGAGTGTCGCTGGTATCTGTCTTGTGTTGTACTTCAACTTCTTGAGTGATCTCTACGTCATCTGTTTCTTTGGATTCTGTACTTTCTTCTTCAGTAGAGTCTACTGGAATTATGACATCATTTCGTGTTTCTTCTATGAATGTCACACTGTTGCTTATAATTACTTTTCCAGTTTTTGGATTTAAGATTCTGTAGCCTTTTGAATGTTCACTGTAGCCAACTAGAACGCCCTCTACTGCTCGGTTCTGCAACTTGCTTCGTTTTTCAATGGGAATGTAGGCGAAGGCTCTGCATCCAAAAACTCTAATGTGCTTTAAGCTGGGTTTCTTACCACGCCACAGCTCGTATGGTGTTTTTCTTACTGCCTTGGAAAGTAGTCTATTTTGAAGATAGGTGGCTGTCGCTGCTGCTTCACCCCAATATTTGTCAGGTAGTCCTGAATCTGTAAGCATGCACCTTATCATTTCTGTTAGTGATCTGTTTTTCCTCTCAGATACACCATTTTGCTCTGGTGTATATGGTACTGTCTTCTGATGCTCAATACCGAGTCCTCTTAAGTACTGTTCTATTTTCTGGCCTGTGAACTCGCCTCCATTGTCACTGCGAAGAGTTAGCATATTCCTCTTGAACCTGTTTCCGGTCATGGTCACATAGTCTTGCAGCTTTTCTAAGACTTCATCTTTACTTTGTATTAAATAAGTGACTGTGAACCTGGAATAGTCGTCAATGAATGTCAGCATATACCTTTTGTCTCCTATGGTTCGCGTTTTCATAGGTCCACATACATCACTATGTACCAGCTCTAGTGGTCTGGAAGCTCTGTTTTCACTTTTCTTAGGAATTGTCATCCTTGTTGCTTTTGCTTTTATGCAGCATTGGCATTTCATCATTTCCGAACAGTCTGACACTGTGAGATCCTTGGCTAGGTCTCTCCTCTGCATTTCCTTTATGCAATCTGGGTGTCTATGTCCTAATCTTCTGTGCCACTTGTGAATACAGTCAGCGTGTTTCTGTGCGCTCAGCTTTGCCTGTTGTTCTGCGATATCCAGACAGTATAAATGTTCTCTTATTCTGGCTGTAGCTAGCGTTTCTCTTCCATTTTGGATAAAACACTTATTATTCTGAAACTTTACAGTAAGTCCTTTTTCTACTAGATTCTTTACTGACAGCAGTGCTCCTTCAAGCTTGGGAACATATAGCACATCTGTTACGGGTATCTCTGCATAGCTGCCATTACCCTTGGAGCATAGGAATTGACCATTCCCTTTCCCTTCTGCAATGATATTTGTTCCATCTGCCAGGTAGATTGTTTCTTTATGGTTCAAATCAAGTTCAGTAAAGAAGTCCTTGTTGTTTGTCATATGACTAGTCGCTCCTGAGTCTACATACCACTTTTCTGACAATTGGGTTACTGTCGCTTTAAATGTTCCATTCCAATTGTGTGCTCCTGTATCTGTAAGTGTGGCTTTGGCTCTTTGTGTAATCTTTCTGGTGGTTTGTGCTGCTCTGTCTTCCATATGGTGCAATCTTTTTTCAGGTGACCCACTTTCTTGCATCTGAAACATGCTCTTGTTTCCCTGGTGTGTGGCTTAGTGTCCACCATTTTAAGTGCTTTCTCTATGTCACTCTCAGTATTGCACTCTGCAAGCTCCTTTCTGCATTGATACTCTTCTATAAGCCTGTTCTTCACAAAGTCTAGTGTGATTTCTGCTTCAGGTCTCATTTCTAGTGCATTTATTAGTGCACTGTATGTATCTGGTAAGCTGCACAGGAGGATAGCTACTATGTGGTTGCTTTTGATTTCTTCTCCCATTGACCTGAGCTGTATGGTTATCTCTAGTAGTGCACTGATGTGTTCTTGCATTGTCTTGCCTTTGTTAAATCTCATTTGGTATAGTTTTCTTAATAGGAATAGTTTGCTGTTCAAACTTGATCCTTCATGCACCCTCTGTAATGCAATCCACATGTCTTTAGCTGTACTCTCTTGTCTTATGTGTATAAGCTGATCATCTTCCACCAGTAAACTTATGGTGGCTCTTGCCTGTTTGTCCTTCTTAATCCACTGCTGATCCTCTCCTTCAGGTCTGTCTGCACTTATGACTTCCCATAAATCATCTCTGGTTAATAGCATTTCTACTTTAAACTTCCATGTCTGATAGTTCTCATTAGAAAGCTTGCTACCAGCTAGTCTGAGATCTGTGTAATTGGCCATAACCCTTCCTTGTATGAATCTCTCTATTCTTCTGTGGTATTAAACTTGTTTTACTCACAGTTTTCTCTCCAAGGTTCTCCTGGGTGTTTCTTGTGTACGTTACACAGTCTGCTGTCTGTGCCTGCTGGGACTTGCAGTGCAGCTCGTGATCTGGATGCTGCTTAGGATGCACTCCTGATAACTTTATCTTGTATAGACTCCAGTCTGGGCCCATAACCTATTGGCATTCTGCGATGGATGATACCATAGGTGTGCAGCAGGAGGTCTCATAGATAAAGAATCACCTCAGGAGTTACCTTATATTCAGACAGAACGAGTCTTGAGATGTATATCTTCTTTATATAGTACTAAGTACCAGGATCAGTATAACAACAGCTTTCAGTAATAGCTTCTTAACATAACATATCAGTAACATGAGCTGCTCAGCTCACCTCCTTTTCCCGGAGAGTTTCTTCTAGAACACAGAGAGTTGAGACAGGAAATATACAAACAAGTACATGCATATACAGCAGACAAACAATACACCTCTGTATGAATACAGCGCCATCTGCTGACCCTCCATGGTAACTACATGCATATAAACAAACCCATAGTCTGTTGTACATATTTCAACAACTGGAAGATAGTGCCATGTTTATTTCTACGTTCCGAAGAATTTTTGACGAACCTGGTCGTGTTATCTCGGCGGCTTCCAGTATTCTCCGATTACGCCAAGGATCTCGGTCTGTTGCTCAGTACGTCATCCAATTTCGGATTCTTGCCTCCGAGCTCCAGTGGAACACCGAGGCGCTGATGGCTGCCTTCTGGCAGGGGCTTGCCGACAAGATCAAAGACGCACTGACCTCACAAGTGTTACCCTCCTCTTTGGACGATTTGATTTCTCTATGCCATCGTGTAGACATGAGGTTTCGTGAGAGAGATTCCGAAAGAGTAATTTCTTCCAAAGTGCCTGTTCGCTCAGCATCCCAAGTTCGTCATCTTCCACCTCCAGTAGAACCCATGGAGGTAGGACGCTCTAAACTAACATCTGAAGAGAGGGAGCGACGAGTGAAGAATAGACTCTGTATCTATTGCGCTGACTCTACTCACATGCTGAACTCATGTTCTAGAAGGTTGGGAAATGCCAGGCCCTAACCAGTTCTGGAGAGGTAAGGTTAGAGTCCCTGGAGTCCTCTCCATGTTCCTTGGATGCTAAAACCTGTGCTTTTGATGTTACCATTTCCTTTGCTACCAAATCATTTATGTCTCAAGCACTTATAGATTCTGGAGCTGCTGGAAACTTTATCTCTAGTTCTCTAGTGAATCAATGGTCTCTACCAGTGATTCTTTTAAAAGCACCCATAGCTGTCACCGCTATCGATGGTTCACGTATAATTAATGGACTCCTCACTCATTGTACGGCTCCATTGACCCTTCAAATCGGAGTCTTACACCAAGAGAAAATTTCCTTGTTGGTCCTTCCTGTTACCACCAGTCCCATCGTACTTGGCCTTCCATGGCTTCAACTTCATTCTCCTCAGATTGACTGAAATACTCCTCAAGTCACTTCCTGGGGTCCGGATTGTCATCATAGATGTTTGTCTCAAGTCGTTCCACTCAAAATAAATCAGTCTTCTATTACACCCTGTCCACCGGGTCTTCCTCCACAGTATGCTTCCTTCGCAGATGTGTTCAATAAGATTTTAACACCAGGGATGGTCACTATGAATATCTAGTTATGCCCTTCGGGTTGTGTAACGCCCCCGCTGTCTTCCAGGGTTTCGTGAATGAGATCTTCCGGGACTTGTTGTATGTCTGTGTCGTCGTCTACCTGGACAACATATTAATCTTTTCTCAGGATCTGCCCACTCATCATCAACATGTAGCAGAGGTCCTTTCCAGACTCCGGAGAAACTCTTTATTCTGCAAGTTAGAAAAATGTTCCTTTGAGCTATCCTAGATTCCATTCTTGGGATATATTGTGTCCGGGGTTGGTCTCAAGATGGATCTTGAAAAGGTGACCGCTGTACTACGTTGGCCCCAGCCAACTACTCTCAGAGCAATCCAACGCTTTTTAGGTTTTGCAAACTACTACAGACGTTTCATTCAAGGTTTTTCATCCATCGCTTCCCCAATAGTGGCTCTGACCCGGAACGGAGCTAACACTAAACAATGGTCCTCCGAGGCTCTTCAAGCTTTCCAGTTCCTCAAGAGGTCTTTCTCTTCCACTCCTGTTCTTCGACAGCCTGACAGGACCCTTCCTTTCTTTTTGGAGGTAGACGCCTCTAATGTTGGCCTAGGGGCCATACTATCTCAAAGATCGGAGCAACAAAAATTCCATCCTTGTGCCTTCTACTCTCGAGGTCTTCTACCTGCGGAGAGAAATTACACTATTGGGGACAAGGAGTTGTTGGCCATAAAAGCAGCATTAGAGGAGTGGAGATATCTGCTGGAAGGAGCTCGTCATCCTGTAACTATTTTTACGGATCACAAAAACCTGTTATACCTGCAGTCAGCTCAATGCTTGAATCCTCATCAATCAAGATGGTCACTTTTCTTTTCCCGCTTTGAGCTTATCATAACCTTCAAACCAGCTTCAAAAAATACAAAAGCAGACGCCTTATCTCGGGCGTTTGTGGCTTCCTCTGACACTGAGGATTGTTCTGATCATCCCATATTGGATCCCAAATGTGTGACTCTGGCCACTTCTTCCACCAAGGTGCTACCATTTGGGAGAACCCTTGTACCACCACCTCTACGTAAAAAAATATTATCGTGGTATCATTCTTCCCGTTTTTCTGGACAGTCGGGAGAACGAAAGACATTAGAAATCCTTTCTCGGAGCTACTGGTGGCCCTCTATTAGGAGAGATGTCAAGGAATTTGTGGCCGCTTGTGAGGTTTGCTCTCAATTCAAAACCCCCCGCAGAAAACCGGCAGGACTACTTCAACCACTACCCATTCCCTCCAAACCATGGACCCATATTAGTATGGACTTTGTCACCGATCTTCCTCCTAGCAAAAGATGCAATATCATCTGGGTAGTGGTGGATAGATTTTCGAAAATGGCCCATTTTGTTCCTTTGACTGGATTACCTTCCTCATCTACCTTGGCTGACGATTTTATCAAGGAGATCTTTCAGATTCATGGCTGTCCATCTGAGATTGTTTCAGATAGAGGAGTGCAGTTTGTCTCCAGATTCTGGGTATCCGACTGTCACTATCATCCTCCTACCATCCTCAATCAAATGGACAGACCGAGAGAGTCAACCAAGATCTTGAGACTTTCATAAGAATGTTCTCCTCGGCCAACCAAGACAATTGGGTAGATTTACTTCCATGGGCTGAATTCGCCCACAACAATATGTATCACAAGTCATCTTCAAAAACTCCATTCTTTGTGGTATACGGTCACCATCCGTCTTTCCCAGAATTTTCTGCCCTCCCTCCCACCCAAGTTCCTGCAGTGGAGAATTTATGTTAGAGTTTCAAAACTATCTGGTCTCAGGTTAAATCCTCCCTGAAGAAGACATCTGCCAGATACAAGTGTTTTGCTGATAAAAAGAGGCAAGCTATTTCACCACTTAAAATTAGAGACCGCGTATGGTTTTCTGCCAAAAATATTCGCCTGAAGGTTCCGTCCATGAAGTTCGCTCCCCGTTTCATTGGCCCATATAAAATCACTCAGGTGATAAATCCGGTGTGCTTCAAATCACTATTACCTAAGAACCTTCGTAACTCCAACGCCTTCCATGTGTCATTACTCAAGCCTCTTATCATCAACCGTTTCTCTGTTCCTCCTTCAGCACCTCGGCCAGTACAAGTTCATCAGGAGGAGGAGTTCGAGATTACCCATATTCTGGATGCCAAAATTTTGCGAGGAGTTCTTCGCTTCCTAGTTCATTAGAAGGGCTTTGGTCCAGAGGAGCGTTCTTGGATCCGTGCAGATGATCTCAATGCTCCAGCTCTTCTAAAGAGATTTTACTCCAAATTTCCTGGCATACCCGGTTCCAAGTGTTCTGTGCCCACCTTTAAAAGGGGGGGTACTGTCATTCACCGGACCGTGAGTGCCTCTGCTCTTGTGCGTGGTTCTCTCTCCTTCCTGCCGGCGCCTGTCCTGAGCCGCGGCCATCCGCCATCTTGATAGGACTGCGCATGTGCAGGATCCCTGAACTCTTATGACCTTGCTTTTAACCTAATTGGTGGATCAATCACCTCTCCCTATTTAAGGCACATGTGGCCTTTGTATCGTTGCCTGATCTTGAGTCTCATTCCCTGTGAGTCTCTGAAGGTGTCTCCTGTGTTCTACTAGTGTCTTCAGCTTCCTGTTGATTACCTGCGCTACTCATCGGTGGTTCCCATACCCACTACTGATTCCTGTATCCTGCTCGTGTCCTCAGCTGGCTTCTGGATTACCTGCTCTGCTCATCAGCGGTTCTCCTACCTGCTACAGACTCCTGTATTCTGCCTGTGTCCTCAGCTGTCTGCTGGATTACCTGCTCTGCTCACCTGCGGTTCCCATACAGTCATTCAGCTTTCCTGCTGTGCCTGCATATCCTCGTTGGACAAGCTTCTCTACTCATCAGTGGTATGCTTACTTGTTATTGACTATCAGCTGTTACCTTGCATATCCGCTTAGGACAAGCTTCTCTACTCAGCAGCGGTATCCATACCCGCTATAGACTATTAGTTATTACGCTGCATATCTGTTTGAAACAAGCTTATCTACTCAGCAGCGATATGCATACCTGTGATTGATTATCAGTTATTATCCTGCATATCCGCTTGTACAAGCCTCTCTACTCAGCAGCGGTATACATACGCTTATAGACTATTAGCTGTAACGCTGCAGATCTGTTTGGAACAAGTTCCTCTGTGCTCTCATTGTCTTCATACAGTTATTGACTCTTTTCATGCCTCCACTCATCCGCACCTGAACAACTCCTCACTTACTAGCAGTGGTACAACTTGCTATACGCAGACCACTGACTTCCCCGCTACCTACCTGCACCTGGACAAGTCTTCTCATCACAGCAGTGGTACAACTTGCTATACGCAGACCACTGACTTCCCCGCTACCTACCTACACCTGGACAAGTCTTCCCATCACAGCAGTGGTACAACTTGCTATCCGCAGACCACTGACTCTCCCGTTACCTTCCTTCACCTGCTCACGCCCACCCTGGTCTCCGTGGTTCAAACCTGCCTTTCCACTATAGATGCAAGTCACTGACTATCATCTACTCCATTGGCATCCTCTTTCCATCTGCTGTTATATACGTTCCACTATTCACCCTGCTGCCAGAGGATCGCTGTGCAACTCCGCCCCTCTGGTAAGCATAGTCATTGTCAACTGGTGAAATCTTGGGCCGAACTCCTAGTGCCCGTGACAGGGAGGCAGGATGGCACAGAGTGTGTCAATCTGCTCCCCCTTTCATCATTTCATCAGAGTGATGAAGGGGGAGCAGGATGGCGTAGAGTGATGAAGGGGAGGCAGGATAGCACAGAGTGATAAAAGGGAGGGAGCAGAATGGCACAGAGTGATGAAGGGGGAGCAGGATGGCATAGAGTGATGAAGGGGAGGCAGGATGGCACAGAGTGATGAAAGGGAGGGAGCAGAATGGCACAGAGTGATGAGGGGGAGCAGGATGACAGAGTGATGAATGGGGAGCAGCATGGCACAGGGTGAAGAAGGGGGGCCAGGAGCAGGGGGCACAGTGTTGTCATGAAAGGGCACAATAATGTGTGTGTGTGTGTGTGTGTGTGTGTGTCATAGCACAGGGGGCTTGTGGCAATGTAGTGTTTGTGTGTGATGGCACACAGGGCTTGTGGCAATGTGTGTGTGTGTGTGTGTGTGTGGGTGTGTGTATTATGGCGCACACACACATTGTGGCAATGTGGTGTGTGTGTGTGTGTGATGACACAGGGGACTTGTGGCAATGTAGTGTGTGTGTGAGGTAGGTGGTAGCTAATTAATGAGTGCTTTTTTTGTTTGTGGGGTGATGGTGGGGCAATTTAATTTAATAGTGACTATTAATTTAAGATGGGGTGGTTTTGGGGCTATTAATTGAATGTGGGTGTGAGTTTGGGGAGAATGAGGACTATTTATTAAATGTGAATATGAATTATTTCTTGGCAGTGACGGTTGCGGGAAATAGGTATTTTTATTAAATGTAAATACTATTAATTATTGCTGCGGCTGTTTGGAGGGTGAGAAAACAAGATATTTAATGGTAATACTATCAATTTAATGTTGGGGTTGGTTGGAGGGATATAAATCTATTTATTAAATGGGAATACTATTGTGTTAATGTTGGGGCTGGAGGAAGGCCTAATTATTAATCATGTGTATGTGGCTGGTTGGAATTTTCTAAATGTATCCTTTTTTTTTTCAAATAGGGCCCCCAACATTTCAGGATCCAGACAAGCGGCAACTAAAGAAACCAGCAGCCACAGGTGGTGATAAGAACAGGTAAGAGAGAGCAGGACAGTCTGTCAAATGTTCTGATTCTAGTGGGACAAACCTTATTTTTGGTGACTGTTCTGCCAAATCTAAGGGGCAGGTAAAGACTGTGTACTCTTTATATACACACTGCATTCTTATATACTACACTATGGTGCTAGTTGTCCTTCGTGGGCTTACTACACCCCCTCCAATGGTTAGGTTACGGTTACGCCTCTCTGGTGGCAGGCGACACCCCCTCTGGTGGGACTCTACCATTGTATTTCTGCTGTGGGCTCTTCATGCCCCAGTCCAAAACTGCAACAGGTGACTGACTCTGTCTAGACACAGCCCTTCTGTCTAGTCACCAGCCAACTAGCTGGCATCAGTCGCCCTACACAATAGCACAACATAGGTTTAAATTCAATAAACCTCTCCCCTCAGTCTTATTACGCCATTAGACCCTGTTTTTCACCTATGTAAGTTCAAACCTTGAAATCTTATTCTACTGCATTTAAACATGTCTGCAGCCTAGACTCCCTGGGACCTCTCCTGTCCCTTTGCAGGAGAGATGTGGCAAATATCCCTCTTTGTCACATACCCCTCCTCTTAGCGACACCATACGCTCTCTGAGGACACTGCAAAGAGCGTATCTCTGCAAGGGATAAGCATTTTTATGCAGACTCCCTGATCTATGCTTTACTCCAACTGTTGTTTCTCACCATCAATACCAACAATTCTATTGTTCTCAACAAAGACAGAACTTTAGTTTTCCATAAAGCAGTACTGCTGGAATGAAAGCATAGACATCTCTATTCCAGCGTATCATTTTGTTTATCTGATGTATTAAGGTCCAAGACAATGAAGGTTTTATTGCCTTTTTAAGCATCCTCTCAATAGCACCTACCAGTACACTAAGGGGACCTTATCTTATTGACACTTGAGAACACTAATTTGAAATACTGTGTCTTCTTTCGCTCTCAAGTCATTGTTCCTTATCTGTCACACTTTGCGGTCATCGTGTCCTTTTTATAGATTTACCTAGTTTGACGCCACCTACTGGACTCTAATGATTATTCGGATTAAGTAAAAAGAGCCAGGAAAGAGTTTTCTTCTATATGTACAAGAATGTTTAATGCAAACCTACAATTTGCCACAATGTATCCAGCCCACTTACATATTTTTGATGATAAGGGACATAATGACTCTATGACAGTGGAGGAAGCAAGATCTTTATGGATAAAGAAGAAGGAATGGAAATCTTACCATTAAGGGTCCCAGATGAAATTACTCATATCGACTGAACTGTGAATTATTTATTTTTAAAAAAAAATTACGCTCATTTTTCTATTTTTTTTTATTTAATTAGCTGAATTTGAAATTTATTAAGAAACTATAGGTGCTAGACCTCCTCCACTGAATCAAATAGCTTTGAATTTCATTAAATTACTGTTGATCATAAGAATTTCAAAAGAAAGGGGTATTGTCGTACTAGTTAGACCAGTGGTTCCCAAACTTTTGCAGTTCGCGGCACCCTTAGAGTCTCCAAATTTTTTCAAGGCACCCCTCCAAAATAATTATTGAGCAGTCCTGTTTTAGAAGTAGTTGGGTCAAAAAATTGTAATAAGTATTTAGGTCAGGACAGAAATACTTATTTAGTTGTATGCAAAAATGCCCCCTCTGCATCCAGACACTCTGCCCCTCTGCATCCAGACACTCTGCCCCTCTGCATCCAGACACACTGCCCCCTCTGCATCCAGACACACTGCCCTCTCTCACACTGCCCCCTCTGCCCTCTGTCATGCTGTCCCCCTCCTCTGCCCTCTCTCACGATGCCCCCCCTCCTCTGCCCTTTCTCACGATGTCCCCCCTCCTCTGCCCTCTCTCACGATGTCCCCCTCCTCTGCCCTCACACACGATGTCCCCCCTCCTCTGCCCTCTCTCACGCTGTCCCCCTCCTCTGCCCTCTGTCAACCTCCTTTGCCCTCTGTCACGCTGTCCCCCTCCTGTGCCCTCTCTCACGCTGTCCTCCTCCTCTGCCCTCTCTCACGCTGTCTTCCTCCTCTGCCCTCTCTCACGCTGTCCCCTCCTACGCTGTGTCCCCCTCCACTGCCCCTCTCACGCTGTGTCCTCCTCCACTGTCCCTCTCACGCTGTGTCCCCCTCCACTGTCCCTCTCACGCTGTGCCCCTCCTCTGCCCCGCTGTGCCCCTCCTCTGCCTCGCTGAGCCCCTCCTCTGCCCTGCTGTCACACTCCTCTGCCCAGCTGAGCCCCTCCTCTGCCCCGCTGTCGCACTCCTCTGCCCAGCTGTCGCACTCCTCTGCCCAGCTGTTACACTCCTCTGCCCTGTTGTGCCCCGCTGTCACCCTCCTCTGCCCATTACACTCCTCTGTCCCCTGTTACACTCCTCTGTCCTGTTGTGCCCCGCTGTCACCCTCTTCTGTCCCCTGTTACACTCCTCTGTCCTGTTATGCCCCGCTGTCACCCTCTTCTGTCCCCTGTTACACTCCTCTGTCCTGTTGTGCCCCTCTGTCACCCTCTCTGCCCCAGCTGTCAACCTCTCTGCCCCGCTGTCACCCTCCTCTGCCCCTGTTACACTCCTCTGTCCTGTTGTGCCCCGCTGTCACTCTCTCTGCCCCAGCTGTCACCCTCCTCTGTCCTGCTGTGCCCCGCTGTCACCCTCCTCTGTCCTGCTGTGCCCCGCTGTCACCCTCCTCTGTCCTGCTGTGCCCCGATGTCACCCTCTCTGCCCCAGCTGTCACCCTCTCTGCCCCAGCTGTCACCCTCTCTTCCCCGCTGTCACGCTCCCTCTCACTCCTCTGCCGCACGCCAGCCATAGAATAAAAAGAAATAACACAGAAACTTACCAATGTGTCGGGCGCCGGGACCCAGCAGTCTCCTCTCTCCCGCAGCAGCTTGTTACTGACGTCGATATTCAGTGACAGCTGCGGGAGAGAGGAGTCTGCTGGGTCCCGGCACCCGACAGATTGGTAAGTTTCTGTGTTATTTCTTTTTTTCAATGCTCGGCCCGCGGCACCCCAGTGACAGCGCCGCGGCACCCCTGGGAGCCGCGGCGCACAGTTTGGGAACCGCCGAGTTAGACAAAAAACTACACATCTCTATAAGCATATTGTCAATATCATACTCTAAAATTTCCGAGATGTATGTTACAACCACTCTTTCATTGAGGTGCTGCTGTCCAGTGAATAGATGTAGGGAAAAACTGGATCTATAAAAGGTGCACTATGTAGTATTATGTCTCTTGTTTGAAATATGCATGTACCAAGTATTGACATAAAACTTAACTTTTATTAACCAAAATTAGGATAAGAGGTTTTGTTATATAAAAAGTAGTGAAATAATATATAAGTGAAAAAATGAATAAAGTGTTAATAAACTTGCCGTGCATGGCTTTTATTCCATAATTATATATAATTAATGAAAACACCCTATTTTTGATTGTCAGCTAAGGCAAAGTCAGCCCCCTTATAAGCTTTTTTTAATTTAGTTCGTCAATATTCCAACAACACTGTCTGATATTAGTTATAATCTGAAATAAAAATGATTGTTTGTATCTATTCAAATCCTTACCAATCTTTATTAAGAAACCTGTATAGTATTTATGTTGCGATTAGGTAATAATCACATCAGTTAATTATGGCCGTCTGCTCTTGAATACAGCTGATATGGCAGGCTATCAGCCATATATTTAAATTGTAAAGAGATTGCTTTTTTCTTTTTCACTGTGCCGATCTGATTAAATGGATAGTATCGTCAGGGTATGGAATAAGTGCAGCAAATAAATAGAACTACTGGTACTTCTTTGCTATCTGCAGCAGGTTACTAGTACAAAAGCAATAGTATCACTTGAGAAGTAGGATAGATCTTGGTGACGGGAAGTTAATCGCTATCTACCCCCTGCTTGGGACTTGGGCAGTATCCTACCTATAGCTGTCATAGAGGAGCTAATTCAGACTAAATAAATTTTGCATAAAGGATTGGTCATCCATAGCAAGAAACGCCAACTCGTGTTTCGCAGTTAAGCTTTGTCAAGGCAAACTTAGATTTAGATCATATAACACAAATTGTGATAGGCTAAAAATGATCACATATCACTTTGTTGTTTTTCTTTTCTTTTTTTTTAGGATTCACACCACACTAGCACAGTTTTTATTCAAAAAATTAGACATGATAAACGTTTCTATCATTTATTTCACTATTTATTGAATTCTTATAAAGAAAATTTGATATTTATAACAATTTTTTAAATATACTGTACGTATATGTATCTTGACTAAAATTATACCACACATTTAGCAGTTTGAGAGTGTATTTTTTACAAGGAAAAAAAACATATTTGATTATTATTGTATTTTACCGCCTTAATTTATTCTGCAAATTGGTTTCTGTTGTTCATGTTAGTAACGATAAGATTGCAATTAAAATCTTTGAAGCTTTTTGTCGCCTGGAGTGAATGAGATTTGTTGTGTACTGGAGTGGATTTTAAATCCTTATATTTCTAGATGTTTTCTTTCTCACTAATATACGTATCTTTATCATTTGTAAAATTTCTTCATTTCTTCTATATTTTTAACTTGTGCTTTTATTTTCTATGTCTTTTTTTGAGTTTACTTACAGTACATTATCAGAATTTTCGTTTAATAAGAAGATGATTTGGGCAGGGCCTGATTAAGGGTTCTGGCCGCCCTAGGCTAATACGGCCGCAGCGCCCCCCGCCCCCCCTCCTCCGAATATATAGGTGTATAGCAACACTCCTGAATATGAATGTTCAGGTGTATTCTCCAGCATTCAAATTTAGACAGATTGTGCCATTGTCTCTTACCTTGCTCTTCTCTCTTGCAACTTTGTTATCCTCTCGCTCTCTTCTGGAAAGTTGGCGTCCTGTTTTGAAAATGCAAAAATGTATTATAATGCAAACCCTGAATGATTAGGCCCTTTAGTTAAAACAAAACACTCCATTATGGCCAGCTAAAAGTACCCCATTGGACAGGCATATATAAGCAATATCTGAATATTTGTTGTCAATCAAATACAAACCTCTACCAGCCCCATCTCACTAATATTTAGTATTCTAGTGATTGCTGAGACCACCCATGTGACCACCACAAAATCATGAGATTCTGCCCCCCAAAGCTGCTCTATTTTTTAAATACCCCCTGCAACCATTTTCCTTAACCACAACCCCCCCCCCACAGCCATTTTCCTTAACCCCTGCTGCAGCCATTTTCTTTACCTCCCACCCTGCATCCATCCCCCTTGCAGCTATTTTCCTTACCTCCACTCTGTAGCTATCCCCCCCCGTCACCTCAAAACTCCCCCAGTCACATATATCAGCCCCCCTCCTCTGCCCTCCTTCATACATATCAACCTCTCTCCCTCCCTTTAGATTTTCATCGCAGCCACCCCTCCCACCCTATAGATTTGTATGACAGTCCCCCTCTCCCTCCCTATACATATGCATGACAGTCCCCCCTCTCCCTCCCTATAGATATGCAGGGCAGTTCCCCCCCCCTCCCTATAGATATGCAGGGCAGTTCCCCCCCCCTCCCTATAGATATGCAGGGAAGTCCCCCCCCTCCCTATAGATATGCAGGGCAGTTCCCCCCTTCACTTACCTGTAGTTGTGCCAGCGTCGCTCCTCTCCTCAGATCAGCAGATAGGAAGTGAAGACGTCCTGCTTCCTGTCTGCTGCACAGCAACAGGCAGCCTGGCGATTGGCAGTGTGTTGCTAACCACTGACCACCAATGCTTTTGATCGTCGAGCCCTCCACCCCCCCCCCCCCCCCGCGGCGACCCCCCCCCCCTCCCCCACCCCGAAAAAAAAAATGAATGAAGAAAAAATAAATAAATAAATACCCGCAGCGCCGCGCCCACCGGGACCCAGCGCCCCAGGCTGCAGCCTGGTCAGCCTAGTGGTTGATCAGGCCCTGGATTTGGGTGTTATACTTAAAAGGGGATTTGGGGGAGGGGGCTGGTGTATTCATTTAAAAAAAGAGTTGGTACCTGATTGAGACACCATTTACCTGGGTTTCAAATTTGGTTTATTCAGTATTACTGTCCTTAAGTTTTTTTAAACTTACAACTTCCCTTTGTTAATACTAATATAATATTAGTAGGTGACTTTAATATAGTGGCCTCCCAACATCTAGATAGAACAGCAAAACAAAATACATGTCAAAAATATTCACTTGGAATTTATAATCTTGCCACACAACTTCATTTGATAGATGTTTGGCGCATAAGTAACCCTACAACTCTTGATTATACTTGTTTCTCAGCTGAACATTCCACATTTTTACGTATAGATTTCTTCCTAATTTCTAAACCATTATTGACCAGGACACAGGTAGCCCATATAGAACCAATGAGCATATCAGATCATACACTTATTTGGATTAAGATTGATGATTTAGATCTAAGAGGAGATTCTCGCCACTGGCGACTCCCCACTTATTTAATGGCTTCAATCAAATTTCGTAAAATGCTGGAGATGGCCCTAGGTGTCGTATCAACAAAATAATCAAAATCATTTAACAAACCCAGCGCTTTTTCTGGCAGACAGCCAAAGCTGTTATACATGGAGAGATAATATCTTTCGCAAAACAATGTAACAGGGATTAGTCTGAGACATACAAGGTTTGATGAAGGGAGCTATCTAGAGCACTTCACAAATTGAAAGCAAATTCATGTGCCCGAAACAATCGATTATATAGTCAGAAAAAGGAAACTTTTGATAAAATAGTGACCCAGATGGGAGCTAAATATGCTAATAGAAGTAAATAATAGTTTTATAAACATGAAAATAAATCGGGATGCTTCTTTCAAACCTCCTCAGTGGTGAAAGACCCAAATCCAATATTGCAGCTCTGTTTGATGATAATGTGGCACTACAGCATACGGGGGAAGATATTATTGGGATCTTAAAGGACCTCTATAACAATTTATGTAGTCAAACAACTATTGATGTGGAAGCTAAAGTGATGAGAGACCATAAGAAAGTTCTATTAGCTTCAATTAAGATGGAAGAGGTTATCAAGGTGCTTAGTAACCTAAAACCCTTTATAACCCCATGTCTAGATGGATTTAGTGGGGAATTTTAGAAGATAACTCAACCATATATTGCTGAACTTTTATTACCCAGAGGTGATCTCCACAATTACATGATTTATATAAAAAAAAAAATTGACAATTCTAAAACAATCAATACTAGGTCATTGGAAAAATCTACATCTTTCTCTTTTTAAACAGAATACAGTCTTTAAGAGCATTATATTCCCAACATTGTCATATATTTTACAGATGCTACTACCTATTTGTATAACAAAAGCAGAAGCCTATGTTTATACCAAGTTATTTTTGCCGCTTCTTTGGCAGACGAAGAAACGAAGGACAGCTTGTGCTAAACTTTCGTTAGATAGGAAACAGGGAGGGATTGCCTGTTAAGATAATGGCCTACTCTAGATCAGTTCTGTTTAGATACGCCCTAGACAGGCTTTTAGACCGGGAATTATTCACAAATGGAGGTTTTGAGGAAGAGGTTTTTGCTTCATATTCAAGAGCTGCTTTGTTACATCTATCCACGATATTAATTCCTCCCAATATTAATAATAATTTATTGTTTGCACATACTTGTAAGGCTTGGTCTATAATTACAAAATGTTATTGTCGTAATTCAATATACACTAAGTTTGTTACATTTTGGGGGAAACCTGATTTTCGTCCTGGATTGGACAATACTACTTTACTTATATAGAAAAGAAAGGGAATTGCAGTTATTAAAGATATATTTGATCTTAGAGGTACTAAATATGCTTCCCAGCAGCTTAGAGGAAAAAAAATATGCCAAATATCCAATTTAATATGTATTTACAGGTCAGGCATTATGTAATGACTGTAACTCAATATAAACTTAATCTTCCATTATCTAATTATTTTGAATCCTTGTTACAAGTGTTAGCTACTAAGAAGTACAGGATACAATATATTTATTGGCATTTAGTAACAAGAGACCCAAATCAGATTAACTCTGGGACAGATAGTGAAAGGGATGGTAGAAATCAGCGAGAAGAAGGCCAAGGCTTAAGAATACAGGGAAAACAGGGCTAGCGAAGCAGGCCAAGAGGTACAAAGGGTGAAGGAACAGTAGAAGGAGCACATAAGGAAAGAGGGCCCTGCTCATGAGAGCTTACATCCTAAAGGGAAGGGGGAGACACAAAAAGGGTGGTACTAATTGGGGGAGAGAGCCAGGACAAGGAAGTTAGGAGAAGGACTGAGAGACTTGAATAAATGAGTCTTAAGGGCACGCTTGAAGCCTTTGAGAGTAGATGCTCACCTGATGGAACATGGAAGATTGTTCCACAGCAGGGGAGCAGCCCGGGCAAAGTCCTGAAGACGAGAGTGAGAGGAGGTGATCAGTGAAGTAGTGAGGCGGCGGTCACGGGCAGAGCTGAGGGGGGTGGGTAGGAGTGTAGGTAGAGATGAGATTGGAGATGTAGGGAGGGAAAGATTGACTAAGAGCTTTAAAGGTGAGGGTGAGGAGTTTAAATTTAATTCTGTAGGGTATGGGGAGCCAATGTAGTGACTCTTAGAGGGAGACAGCAGATACAGAGCGGCGGGAGAGAATAATGAGGCAGGCAGCAGCATTAAGGATAGACTTAAGAGGGTCAAGGCGACTTTAATACACAATTTGTGGTCCTGTAGAAAAATAATTAGATTTTGGGATAAATTAATGCTGTTTATAAATTCTAGCTTTAATATTTCATTACAAAAAGTGTCACACATTAGACCAGTGGACCTAACGCCCATGGACCAGTGCACTTACCTGTCCCCATTCCTTGAGCATCCTGCTAGCTCTGAGGCACAGCAGCTCCTGACACCTCTAGTCTGCTTTCCAGGACTGTGCATCTGCAGACCAAGCTTTTATCACATACTCCTCCCATTCATAATTATCCCTCAGAATATTGAGGGTACCTGTTCCACAGGTAAGATGTTCTTTGAGTCAGATCTCTCTAGCACTCAGACGTGGCTCCGTTTGCTCTCCTGCGCCATACCTGCTGCAGATTATCGCTCCTTGTCTCCAGCAACCCTGCAGCTAACCACTGTGGTTTCCATACCTCCTGCAGACCATCGCTCCTTGTATCCCGACAGACTCTGCAGCCATTGCCAAGTGATCACTCCTTCTGCCGCCCTCCTAATTATCAGCAGCCTTCAGACCATCAGGCCTTCTTCAGTCTCTATTGGATCATTACCTTTTCTCAGCCTCTGGGTTCTCCGTACTGGTCTTGTCTGGCACTCACTCAGAAGACCGTGACCTGCGGGGCAGAGGCCACAAAGTCCACACCTTCTTGCGGGGGTCCCTGGCGAAAACCATCTGCCTCATAACACTCCACACCTCTGGGCTGAGTAGCGCCAAGCCAGACAGACTACAAGGATCTGATCATCATAGTGTCTGTGACAAAAAGTTTATAAAGTTCTCCTTTTTTCAGATTTTAATGAATGGTTACCGGATCTTCGGGAAGTTGACATCAAGCCAGTATTGACAATTATAGTCACTATCGGAAAAAAAATATACTGAGAAACTGGATCTCGGCTAGCTCCCCCTACTCAATGCAGTTAAATCAGAGGTATTAAATGTTCTTTATTTTGTTAGGAGAGCAACTCTCCCAGATATAGAAAAGGGTGTGGAGCAGTTTTTTATTAAATGGAGGTTGTACATAGAATCTCTGAGGAAACACAAATTACCATTATGAAACTATTTGAATCCACTACATGGTCACTAATGCACAGTTTATAAGATATGCTACTAAGCATAGTAACTTTATTCTTTACAATAAATAAAGAAGTGTCCATAGGATAAAATTGGAGACCGGGCTCCCTTTTTACCTTTTCCCCCCTCTTCTGTTTTCTTTATTTCTTAGTATAGAAAGTATGTTCTGTTTACTTATATATATATATATGTAAATCATTGAGTGTAAAAAAATGTCAATAATAAAGCACAAGTCCATAGGCATAACATGTAACAAATGCAGAGTTCAATGAAATTGATAATACAATGGCAGCAGATACTGGGAGTAGTAGTAAAATAGGATTTCGATACTGCACTGCATAAACAGCAGGAACTGAGTAAACAAAGTTGATGACTCCCCGAAATTCTGGAGCCTCCCAGAAATTCCAGGAGAGTAGACAAGTATGATTTACAGACTTGTGTCATTAGAGAGTGAAGCTGTAAAATATCAAACAGAAGCATCTGGAACTGAGAAATTTCAGACAAACTAAAAGACATGGGGGTAAATGTATCAAGCTGCGAGTTTGCAACTCCAGCGATTTTCTCAGGAGAGTTGAAACTAGCCGATGTATGAAGCTGAGATTTCATGCAAAATCGCCAGAGTTGTGCTTCTGTCAAAATCGCTGTTTGCAAAATCGCCAGTGATCAAACTCCCGACTGTTTGCCACTGCAGCTATACAGCTCTCAAATGTATGAAGCTGCGAGTTAGCAAACTCAGGAGAGTTTGCTTCAAAACACGCCAGATACAACACGCTGCTTGATAGCAGCGTGTTGTACAAACACATCACTGTTACACTGCCCTGGCAGTGTTAAAATGTTAAAGAACAGATAAAAGTTGAAAACAAAAAAAGCGTGAGGTCCCCCCGCTATTTATGCTTAACCCTAGTGCTGCCTGACTAGTGCTGGTCCCGTGAAAATCGGGGAAAAATTTTGCGTGGGGTTCCCCCGATTTTCACTTTACCAGCACTAGGCAAACCAGCCAGGGTGTCACGGGCACTAGGAGTCTTTACCCAGGGATCACCAGGTGATAGGCTTACCAGAGCAGTATAGGTGGTAATATGGTACTCTGGTAGCAGGGTGATCACGGAACAGGAAATAGCAGATGATGGGATGCTCAGGAAAGTCTATGACTAGCAGCACTGGCAATATGGAGGTAGTAATACACGAGGAACTGTATGGACAAAGGACACGTGAAGGTAGTCAGTGGTCTGCGGTAGCAAGTTGTACCACTGCTATAGTGAGGAGGAATGTCCAACAGAAACGAGGAGGTGATGAGAGTCAGCGGTCTGCGGATAGCAAGTTGTACCGCTGTCTGAGTGAAGGAATGGAATCCAAGTGGAGGTATCCGGGGAGTCAGTGGTCTGCGTTAGCAAGTTGTACCACTGCTATGTGAGAGGATACTGGAACAGGTGAAACTGTAAACAGGAGTCAGTGGTCTGCCACTAGCAAGTTGTACCACTGAATATATATGTGAGGAGGTGCACGGGGAGAGACTGCAACACAATATATACACGGGCACCTTGACTTTGATCCACAGTAATATGCACAATATAAATGTATAAATGACTGAACAACACTGCCAATATAGAAAGTCTCTTGAAGTAATCCAGCATGAGATAACACAGTCAATGATGGCAGTAGAGTCAGCAGATAGTACACTCCAGAGGAGAACCAACACAGTCAATGATGGCAATAGACTCAGCGGATAGTACACTCCAGAGGAGAACCAACACAGTCCAGCAAGGTATGCAATACACAGCACAGTCAATGGGAAGTATGCATACCGTGGTTCAGGAGAAGGCAGTCAGACAGGAGTGCAGAGATACCTGAAGGGCAGGAGGCCAGCAGGATACAAGTCCCTGGATGGGTGAAGCGGGGGTCTAGCAGGTGCAGCGCACAGGTAGGTAGACCAGCAGGGAACACAGGAAGGCGTGGAGAGCGGATCAGCAGTAGATGGATGAGTAGCGCTGAGAAGTCACAGCAGCGGGTCTCTGCGGGAACACGGAGGTAACCAATAGCAACCAGCAGGTGCAGTAACGATGGGACCCCGGGGCAGAGTTGAACTGGAACAGATGATCACGGAGAGTAGCGGGTAGCAATAGTGGCAGCAGACTCAAGGAAACACGGTAGAGTTGACAAGGACTGAAGACTGAAGCGCACAGAGGCAGCGGATAGGAATCAGCTAGCAGTCACGATGATGAAACACAGACGAGTTGCAGGTTGAAGACTGTAGTGCATGGAGGCAGCGGATAGGAATCAGCCAAACAGTCACGGTGATGAAACACAGACGAGTTGCAGGTTGAAGCCTGTAGTGCACGGAGGCAGCGGATAGGAATCAGCTGGCAGTCACAATCATGAACAGGTGAGTGGATGTGGTTGAAGCCTGTAGTGCACGGAGGCAGCGGATAGGCATCAGCTAACAGTCCCAATGATAAATGGTAGAGTTGAAGTGATTAGAAGACTGTAGTGCACGGAGGCAGCGGATAGGAATCAGCTCACAGTCACGATGATACAGTAGATGGTAGAAGTGGTATGGGAACCACAGTAGTAGAAGTGGTTTGGAAACCACAGAGGTAGAAGTGGTTTGGAAACCACAGGAATCAGCAGGGCTGAATGAACAAGGAAACACAGGAACACCTTCAGAGACTCATGGGGAATGAGACTCCAAGATCAGGCAACGTGGTGTTGACCACAGGTGCTTAATATAGGGAGGTTGCCTGATCTGCCAATTAAGTTAAAGGAACATACACTGAAGGTTTGGAAAGGGCTGCGCATGCGCAGTCCCTCAGGATAGAGGACGTCCACGGTTCCTAATAGTCCGGGAAGAAGCACTCACAGTCCGGTGAGTGACAGTACCCCCCCTTTTAAAGGTGGGCACAGAACGCCTGGAACCGGGCTTGTCCGGATTTTTGGAATAAAACTTCTTCAGAAGGGCAGGAGCATTAAGATCTTCAGCTTTGATCCATGAACGCTCTTCAGGACCAAAGCCCTTCCAATGAACGAGGAAACGGAGGACTCCTCGCGAAATTTTTGCATCCAATACCTCAGTAATCTCGAAATCCTCCTCCTGATGAACTTGAACTGGCTGCGGTGCTGAGGAAGGAGTCGAGAAACGGTTGATGATGAGAGGTTTGAGCAAGGACACATGGAAGGCATTGGAAATCCGAAGATTCTTAGGAAGAAGAAGTTTAACACATACTGGATTGATAACTTGAATGATCCTATATGGACCAATAAAACGAGGGGCGAATTTCATAGATGGAACCTTCAAACGAATATTTTTGGTAGATAACCAGACACGATCTCCAATTTTTAGTGGTGGAATAGCCCGCCTCTTCTTATCTGCGAAAGACTTATATTTGTTAGATGTCTTCTTTAAACAGGTTTTGACCTGAGACCAGATATTTTTGAAGGTCTGACAAGCAGTCTCCACAGCAGGAACTTGGGTGGGCGGGAGGGCAGGAAATTCCGGAAAAGACGGATGGTGACCGTAGACCACAAAGAATGGAGTTTTGGATGATGACTCATGGTACATGTTGTTATGGGCGAATTCAGCCCAAGGGAACAATTCTACCCAGTTGTCTTGGTTGGCTGAAGAGAACATCCTAATAAAAGTCTCAAGATCTTGATTGACTCGTTCCGTTTGTCCGTTAGATTGCGGATGGTAAGACGATGAGAGTGCTAATCGTATGCCCAAGGTTTTACAAAGGGCCCGCCAGAATCTGGAAACGAATTGTACTCCTCTATCTGACACAATCTCAGACGGACATCCATGGATGCGGAAGATTTCTTTAATGAAATGTTCAGCCAGAGTAGACGAGGAAGGTAAACCGGACAGAGGGACGAAATGAGCCATCTTCGAAAATCTGTCTACCACTACCCAAATAGTATTGTGATTCTTACTTGGTGGCAAATCAGTAACGAAATCCATACTAATATGGGTCCAAGGCTTGGACGGAATGGGTAGTGGTCGCAGCAACCCTGCTGGAGTTCTGCGGGAGGATTTGAACTGAGAACATAAATTACAGGAAGCAATAAACTCTTTGACGTCTCTCCTCATTGAAGGCCACCAGTAACTACGAGAGAGAATCTCAAAGGTCTTATGTTCACCGGCGTGTCCAGAAAAACGAGAGGCATGGAACCACGAAAGGATTTTCCGCCTCAGAGTAGGAGGCACGAGGGTCTTCCCAAATGGTAGCATTTTGGTGGATGAAGCAGCCAGAGAAATACATTTGGGGTCTAGAATAGCATGGTTGGGAACCTCTTCTACATCAGAGGACGTCACAAAAGCTCGAGATAGAGCGTCAGCTTTCTTGTTCTTAGCAGCTGGTTTGAAGGTTATAATTAATTCAAAACGGGAAAAGAAAAGAGACCATCTTGCTTGACGAGGGTTCAAGCATTGAGCAGATTGCAAATATGACAAGTTCTTATGATCCGTGAAGATCGTCACCGGATGGCGAGCTCCTTCCAACAAGTATCTCCATTCCTCTAATGCAGCTTTGATGGCCAGCAACTCCTTGTCCCCGATAGTATAGTTTTTCTCTGCGGGCAGAAGACCCCGAGAGTAGAAGGCACAAGGATGTAATTTTTGTTGCTCCGAGCGTTGGGAGAGAATAGCTCCTAAGCCCACATTAGAGGCATCTACTTCTAGGAAGAAGGGGAGTGTCACATCAGGTTGTCGCAGAATGGGAGCAGACGAGAAGGACTCTTTGAGGATTTGAAAGGCTTGGAGAGCCTCAGATGACCATTGCTTAGTATTAGCCCCTTTCCGAGTTAAGGCCACAATGGGAGATGCAATGGATGAGAAGTCTTGAATGAAGCGTCTATAGTAATTGGCAAAACCTAAAAAACGCTGGATGGCACGAAGAGTAGTTGGCTGAGGCCAATGTAGTACAGCATTTACTTTGTCTGGATCCATCTTCAGGCCAACTCCGGAAACTATATACCCCAAGAATGGAATCTGGGGTAACTCGAATGAACATTTTTCCAATTTACAGAACAACGAGTTTTTCCGTAGTCTGGAGAGGACCTCTGCCACATGTTGGTGATGAGAAGGCAGGTCCTGTGAGAAGATCAATATGTCGTCCAGGTAGACAACGACACATACATATAATAAGTCCCGAAAGATCTCATTGATGAAACCCTGGAAAACCGCGGGGGCATTACACAGCCCGAAGGGCATTACTAAATATTCGTAATGCCCATCTCTGGTGTTAAACGCGGTCTTCCATTCGTCACCGGAACGGATTCTAATTAAATTGTAGGCACCACGAAGATCCAACTTAGTAAATATCCGAGCTCCCTTGATGCGATCAAATAGCTCAGTGATCAGCGGAATGGGATACCGATTCTTGATAGTAATGGCGTTGAGTCCACGAAAATCTATACAAGGGCGTAATGATCCATCCTTCTTTTTGACGAAGAAGAACCCAGCTCCAGCGGGAGAGGTGGAAGGTCGAATGAACCCACGCTGGAGATTCTCCTGTATGTACTCAGATGTGGCTTGAGTTTCAGGTAACGAGAGAGGATAGACCCGACCCCTGGGAGGAGTCTTGCCAGGTAGAAGGTCGATCGGACAATCCCAAGAACGATGAGGAGGAAGACGTTCAGACTGAGCTTTATCAAACACATCGGCAAATGAAGCATACTGAGGAGGGAGTCCCGGGGAGGAAGATGAGATGGAAGATTGCTGTACTTTAAGAGGAATAACTTGAGAGAGACAACGATGGTGACATTCAGACCCCCAAGACGTAACTTGAGGGGTGCGCCAGTCAATCTGGGGAGAGTGACATTGAAGCCATGGAAGGCCTAAGACAATCGGACTTGTCGTAACTGGAAGAATTAAAAACGAAATTTCTTCATGGTGTAGTACACCAATCTGAAGGGTTACTGGAGACGTACTCTGGGTGATGAGACCATTGATGAGACGTGATCCATCTATAGCCGTCACAGTAATGGGTGTTTTTAAAGTGATCACTGGTAGGGACCATTGATTCACTAGTGATTTAGAAATGAAATTTCCTGCTGCTCCGGAATCAATCAATGCCTGTGACTCAAAGGATTTGGTAGCAAAGGAAATCGTAACATCGAAAGCGCAGACTTTAGATTTCATAGACAATGGAGAGGACTCCAGGGACCCTAACTTCACCTCTCCAGAACTAGTTAGGGCCTGGCATTTCCCGATTTCTTAGGGCAAGAACTGAGCATATGTGTGGAATCAGCACAATAGATACAGAGTCTATTCTTTACTCTTCGTTTCCTCTCTTCTAAAGATAATTTGGAACGTCCTATCTCCATGGGAATCACAGAAGGTGAAACTGGACGAAATTGAGGGTTTAAACGAAGAGGTGCTTTAGCAGAAGTTGTTTTCTCAGATTCTCTTTCACGAAATCTCATGTCTACACGATGGCAAAGAGAGATCAAATCTTCTAGTGACGAAGGAAGCTCTTGGGTAGTCAGTGCATCTTTAATTTTATCGGAGAGCCCCTGCCAGAAGGCGGCAACTAATGCTTCAGTATTCCACTGAAGTTCAGAGGCTAAGATCCTAAATTGAATGACATACTGTCCTACTGTATGGGAGCCTTGTCGCAAACGAAGAATGCTGGAAGCAGCGGAGGTCACACGACCTGGTTCATCGAACACACTTCGGAACGTGGAAATGAATTTGGCACTATCTTGTAGAATTGGATCGTTTCTTTCCCACAGAGGGGAGGCCCAAGCCAGGGCTTGTCCAGAAAACAATGAGATAAGATAGGCCACTCTGGAACGATGGGTAGAAAAATTTTGAGGTTGGAGTTCAAAATGGACTGAACATTGGTTAAGGAAACCTCTACAAGTTTTGGGGTCCCCGTCATATTTTGACGGAGTAGGCAGGTGAAGCGTAGGAGCTGTAGACACCTGGGATGGCACTGGGGAAACGGAGGAAAGCACAGGAGCTTCAATACTAGCTGTAACAGTCTGTCCAGATGTTCCTTGGGAGGTTAACGATTGGTAACATTGAAGTAACAGCTGTTGGCGAGCATCCTGTTGCTCCACACGGCTGACCAGATGCTGCAGCATCTCTTTAGCAGTAGGTTCCGTATCTGGGTCTGTCATGGCCTGATCTTACTGTCACGGGCACTAGGAGTCTTTACCCAGGGATCACCAGGTGATAGGCTTACCAGAGCAGTATAGGTGGTAATATGGTACTCTGGTAGCAGGGTGATCACGGAACAGGAAATAGCAGATGATGGGATGCTCAGGAAAGTCTATGACTAGCAGCACTGGCAATATGGAGGTAGTAATACACGAGGAACTGTATGGACAAAGGACACGTGAAGGTAGTCAGTGGTCTGCGGTAGCAAGTTGTACCACTGCTATAGTGAGGAGGAATGTCCAACAGAAACGAGGAGGTGATGAGAGTCAGCGGTCTGCGGATAGCAAGTTGTACCGCTGTCTGAGTGAAGGAATGGAATCCAAGTGGAGGTATCCGGGGAGTCAGTGGTCTGCGTTAGCAAGTTGTACCACTGCTATGTGAGAGGATACTGGAACAGGTGAAACTGTAAACAGGAGTCAGTGGTCTGCCACTAGCAAGTTGTACCACTGAATATATATGTGAGGAGGTGCACGGGGAGAGACTGCAACACAATATATACACGGGCACCTTGACTTTGATCCACAGTAATATGCACAATATAAATGTATAAATGACTGAACAACACTGCCAATATAGAAAGTCTCTTGAAGTAATCCAGCATGAGATAACACAGTCAATGATGGCAGTAGAGTCAGCAGATAGTACACTCCAGAGGAGAACCAACACAGTCAATGATGGCAATAGACTCAGCGGATAGTACACTCCAGAGGAGAACCAACACAGTCCAGCAAGGTATGCAATACACAGCACAGTCAATGGGAAGTATGCATACCGTGGTTCAGGAGAAGGCAGTCAGACAGGAGTGCAGAGATACCTGAAGGGCAGGAGGCCAGCAGGATACAAGTCCCTGGATGGGTGAAGCGGGGGTCTAGCAGGTGCAGCGCACAGGTAGGTAGACCAGCAGGGAACACAGGAAGGCGTGGAGAGCGGATCAGCAGTAGATGGATGAGTAGCGCTGAGAAGTCACAGCAGCGGGTCTCTGCGGGAACACGGAGGTAACCAATAGCAACCAGCAGGTGCAGTAACGATGGGACCCCGGGGCAGAGTTGAACTGGAACAGATGATCACGGAGAGTAGCGGGTAGCAATAGTGGCAGCAGACTCAAGGAAACACGGTAGAGTTGACAAGGACTGAAGACTGAAGCGCACAGAGGCAGCGGATAGGAATCAGCTAGCAGTCACGATGATGAAACACAGACGAGTTGCAGGTTGAAGACTGTAGTGCATGGAGGCAGCGGATAGGAATCAGCCAAACAGTCACGGTGATGAAACACAGACGAGTTGCAGGTTGAAGCCTGTAGTGCACGGAGGCAGCGGATAGGAATCAGCTGGCAGTCACAATCATGAACAGGTGAGTGGATGTGGTTGAAGCCTGTAGTGCACGGAGGCAGCGGATAGGCATCAGCTAACAGTCCCAATGATAAATGGTAGAGTTGAAGTGATTAGAAGACTGTAGTGCACGGAGGCAGCGGATAGGAATCAGCTCACAGTCACGATGATACAGTAGATGGTAGAAGTGGTATGGGAACCACAGTAGTAGAAGTGGTTTGGAAACCACAGAGGTAGAAGTGGTTTGGAAACCACAGGAATCAGCAGGGCTGAATGAACAAGGAAACACAGGAACACCTTCAGAGACTCATGGGGAATGAGACTCCAAGATCAGGCAACGTGGTGTTGACCACAGGTGCTTAATATAGGGAGGTTGCCTGATCTGCCAATTAAGTTAAAGGAACATACACTGAAGGTTTGGAAAGGGCTGCGCATGCGCAGTCCCTCAGGATAGAGGACGTCCACGGTTCCTAATAGTCCGGGAAGAAGCACTCACAGTCCGGTGAGTGACACAGGGTTGGCGGCACTATAGCAGGGGGACGCGCGGCAGGGGTCCCCCTGCCATAATGACTAACCAACCCTAGACTGTTCAGCGCTGGGCTGGATTCCCTAGGGAGTGGGGTCCGCTGAAAAAAACGAGCGGGCCCCCCCCTAGAAAGAACCAGCCCTGCCCTGGCTGCCGTGGGTATGCTGGTGCTTGTAGTTATACAAGCACCAGCATGGCCACACTGTTTTTGGCAACCTGGCTGGCTGGGACTTGTAGTTCCACAAACAAAATTGGTGTCAGTTTGTTTTTTTAACTACTTTACGCTGTATTACCCTACTACCCACAGCCCAGGGGTGGTAGGAAGAGCCCTAGTGCTATCAGCACTGGGCTGGTTCTTTCTAGGGGGGGGGGGGGGCCCGCTCGTTTTTTTCAGCGGACCCCACTCCCTAGGGAATCCAGCCCAGCGCTGAACAGTCTAGGGTTGGTTAGTCATTATGGCAGGGGGACCCCTGCCGCGCGTCCCCCTGCTATAGTGCCGCCAACCCTGGCTGGTTTGCCTAGTGCTGGTAAAGTGAAAATTGGGGGAACCCCACGCAAAATTTTTCCCCGATTTTCACGGGACCAGCACTAGTCAGGCAGCACTAGGGTTAAGCATAAATAGCGGGGGGACCTCACGCTTTTTTTTTTTTCAACTTTTATCTGTTCTTTAACATTTTAACAGCTGCCGGAGCTCCGGCAGCTGTATGACAGGTCAGTGTAACAGTGATGTGTTTACATCTCACTGTTACAACACAGGAGAGTTTGCCAAACACAGGAGAGTTAGCTAAACTCGGGAGTGTTTACATCGCTCAAAATCGCCAGAGATGACCAGCGATTTTGAACATGAGTGTCAAAATCGCAGCTTGATACATTTCCACTTTTTTTTAAAAAAATCGCGGGTAAACACCCGCGATTTGCCGCGATTTAAACACGCTGGCAAACTCGCACTTTGATACATTTACCCCATGGTCTCTGGGATCTCAAACACGGACTTCATTTTCCAACACACTAGGTACCTCTGTTCAAGAGCAGGGAGTGTGCAACTAGGGGGCTCTATTTGTTAGATCAGTTCATGCTGTTAGGGTTCCCAGTATGCAAACAAAGAAGTTGAAAATAGAGTTCTTTATTTAAAACTAGGAACACACCGATAATAACTAAATGCAGGCAGCAGTAAATACAGCCCATAGGCACAACAGATAACAGATGCAGAGTTCAATGAAATTGAAATACAATGGCAGGAAATAATGGGATAGTAAAATAGAATTCAGATTCTGCACTGGATAAATAACAGCAACTGAGTAAACAGTGGTGATGGCTGGATGCTGGAAAATCATGAGGAAGTAAGAATAAGTGAATGTTGCACAAGTGTTAGCTAAAATAAATACTGAAGATAGCAAATTCTCAGAGACAGTGTATGTGTATATATATATATATATATATGTGAGAGGAATTGCACCCAGAACTGGTACCTGGTGAAGCAACCAATGGGAGACTGAACCCATAGTTAAATGTGTGAGATGGATGCAGGTGGAGGATGCCGTGAACAGAGGTACTGCTGACAGAGTACTTGGTAATGCTGGTAGAAGATATCGCAGTCAGGAACAGAGCAATTGGTAATGCTGATAGGAGATATTTGCCTAGTTGGATTTTTATCTGTTCTAGTAGAAAATAATAAGTTTGGATTTTATTTTTAAAAAAACAATGTATTGCACTAGATATTTATTTATTTTTAAATTTATATGGTAATGATCCATATGGGAATATTCTTTTCATGATTTTGTCAAAACGTCCCTACATACACTATTGAGGAGGCACTGAGGCTTGAGATATATGAAAAACCAAGATTGTTTCTAGTAAGTGCGCTACCTTGAGGGGATATTTACTATGGATTCACAAGTTTTGGTCTTGTAATTTTTCTCACAAAGGGGAAGTCACACTATGAAAGAATGAATAGAACAAAATGAATCACAGACTATAAATTTTGAATGTTTATTATATATGTAAACAATATTAATATAATATAATACAATATTACACAACTTTGTTTAAATAATTTTCTTTTTTATGTTTGGATTACATCTTTGAGAATCCTATTGGGGAACACCTGGTCAAGAGATCAAATATAAGTATTATTAATTTATATATTTGTAATTGATATATGGGAGATTGATAGCTCTCTAATCTTTATATATTCTTGATGTTTTTATATATATTTTTTCACCACTGTGATACTGACACTCAGCAGATGACAGATGCAAACTAGATATTGCTGCAGTAAACAGTGCTTTTATTGTTCACATCACCAATAAGACAGCCCACTTTCATCTGGATGACATCAGGCGAATAATACAGATGAGACACAGTCCTTCTGCCTAGTTACCGGCCAACTAGCTGGCATCTTTCACCCTGCACAAGAGCACAACACAGGTTTAAATTAGGGGTGTGCACCGGGCACTTTTAGGGTTTTGGGTTTTGGGTTCTGATTAGCTTGAGGTTTTGGGTTCTGATTTGTTTTGCCAAAACACCTGACGAAAGGTTTTGGTTCTGATTTAGGGTTTTGGGTTCTGATTTATTTTTAAAAAAGCATAAAAAGCGCTAAAATCCATTTTTTGGTTTTTTTTTACACTCCTACGCTATTATTAACCTCAATAACATTCAATAACAATCATTTCCACTAATTTCCAGTCTATTCTGAACACCTCACACCTCACAATATTCTTTTTAGTCCAAAATGTTGCACCGAGGTAGCTTTCTGGACTGCGTAGTGGAGTGGGCCCGGTACCCAATTTGGTACCGGGGCCACAATATATCACCCTCAACTGGTCTGAATTCCACTGCACAGCTGCCTGCTCCTACATCATCTGCAGCATATACAGGGTGTAGTTCGAGTGCGTCAATACCTCTTGTTTTTGACGATGACAGGTAATTTTCATTAACTTTGGATTTGCCCCCAACACTGAATGTAGTTTAATATCTGATACGCATCTATCTGGACTGCGTAGTGGAGTGGCCCCGGTATCCAATTTGGTACCGGGGCCACAATATATCACCCTCAACAGTTCTGAATTCCACTGCACAGATAAAAACAAAGAACATAGTATTAAAAATGGCAGTTCCCCTTTTTTGGAACTACAGAAATAAAGAACGTAGTAATAGAAAGGGCAGTTCCTCTTTTTTGGTACTATAAAAACAAAGAACATAGTAATAGAAATGGCAGTTCCCCTTTTTTGGAACTACAGAAATAAAGAACGTAGTAATAGAAATGGCAGTTCCTATTTTTTGGAACTACACAAACAATGACCGTTGTAATAGAACTGGCAGTTCCTATTTTTTGGAACTACACAAACAATGACCGTAGTAATAGAACTGGCAGTTACTATTTTTTGGGAACTACACAAACAATGACCGTAGTAATAGAACTGGCAGTTCCTATTTTTTGGAACTACACAAACAATGACCGTAGTAATAGAACTGGCAGTTACTATTTTTTGGGAACTACACAAACAATGACAGTAGTAATAGAACTGGCAGTTCCTATTTTTTTGGAACTACACAAACAATGACCATAGTAATAGAACTGGCAGTTCCTATTTTTTGGAACTACACAAACAATGACCGTAGTAATAGAACTGGCAGTTCCTATTTTTTGGGAATTACACAAACAATGACCGTAGTAATAGAACTGGCAGTTCCTATTTTTGGGAACTACACAAACAATGACCATAGTAATAGAACTGGCAGTTCCTATTTTTTGGAACTACACAAACAATGACCGTAGTGATATAACTGGCAGTTCCTATTTATTGGGAACTACCCAAACAATGACCGTAGTAATAGAACTGGCAGTTCCTATTTTTTGGAACTACAGAAATAATGAACAGAATATAAATAAATAAATAGTAAATAGCAGTACCTATTATTTTTTGGTACAGCAACAACAGTGAACGTAGTTTGACTTTTAAATAGCAGTACCTATTATTTTTTGGTACAGCAGCTACAGTGAACGTAGTTTGACTTTGAAATAGCAGTACCTAGTATTTTTTAACTAATTTTTTTAGCTTTTTTTTCAATTATTTTTTTATAATTTTTTTTAATTATTTTTGTATAAGTTTTTTATAATTTTTTTAATTTTTTTTTATAACTTTTGAATAATTTAGAAATGACAATGCCCTTAGCAGAACAGAGCACAGGACACAGGCAGCACCACTGGACTCAGCAGGACAGAGCACAGGACACAGCACCACTGGATTCAGCAGGACAGAGCACAGGACAAAAGCACCACTGCACTCAGCAGGACAGAGCACTGGGAAAAATAACCACTGGACCGATCAGCAGGACAGAGCATAGGACCAAGTAACCACTGGATATTAAGCAGGACAGAGTGACAGGACACAGGACGGAGCACCACTAAACCTATAACGTCCCTCTTCAATGATCTGAGCCCGACTGAAGTTGCCGGGCGCAAGCGGGGAATTTATGCAATCCGAGTCTTGCGAGTTCCGATGCGAGAATCGGAAGTCAGAGCCTCAGTTTCATTTTTTTTGGCGCCGGAAATACCCGAACAGTGCTCGGATCCAGTCAGATCTGCACTGTTCGGGTGGGCTCGGATTACAGAAATCCGAGCCCGCTCATCCTTAGTTTAAATACAATAAACCTCTCCCCTTAGTCTAAAGCTCTTAGAGCTATGTGTGCAAACGCTAGGAGCTTAGGAAATAAAAACCCAGAACTAATTGCAATAATGACAAATGATGATCTAGATTTTGTGGCTATGACGGAGTCATGCTGCAATGAAAATCATGACTGGGACATAGCTGTACCGGGATATATTTTATTTAGAAAGGATAGAGAGGAAAGAATCGGAGGAGGGATAGCAATGTATGTGAAAAAAAGCATAAATACTACTATAATACAAAGTATTTAAGAAAAAACTGAGACCCTGTGGGTGACCATAGAAACGGAGGAGAAAGCTATTCTTCGTACTGGGGTAATCTATAGACCACCAGCTCAGGAAAAGGAACTGGACAGGAACCTATTGCAGGACATCATTAAATGGCATTAAAAGGAGAGGTAACTGTCATAGGAGACTTTAATCTACCTCATATGAACTGGGAGGGGTCTTTTGCAAGTTCCACTAGAAGTAGGGACATTCTGAATTCCTTGCAGGGAGCATCCCTCAAGCAAATGTTGAGGGAGCCCACTAGCAAAGACGTAATATTAGACATGATTCTTAGAAATGGTGACAGAATATCCAATGTAAATGTGGGTGAGAACCTAGCCTATCCAGTGACCATCAAGATTAGTATAAAGGCAGACTGACTTATACCACACAAAAACAAAGGTGTTAGAATTTAGGAAGGCTGACTTTGTAGAAATCGGAAAATGTGTAAGTGACTTTTTGGCAAAATGGAGGAACTTGAAAGGAGTGGTGGGGAAACCAAACAGTGCAATACTAAAAGCAAAATACCCTTTGTTACAACTCTGCCTATGTTTTGTTATGGCAGCAGTACCTTTAATCCTCCAGAGGTGCTGCTGTTCTGCTCCTGAGCTTGCACAATGCCTGAAGGGGTTAACCTTCCCTAATTAGAACTGCACCTGGCTCACAGCTTCTAATAGCTGCCTCAACTTGTGCTCAGTGCAGTTCATCCGTGTATACCTGGCTGCTGCTTGTATCTCCCTGTTCCAGTTTTGTTCTGCTGCTACTTGATCTCCTGTTGTGACCTTGGCCTGTTTACTGTTGATGCTTGTTTGCTCGTGACCCCGAACTCTGCCTGAATACTGGATACTGCTTGAACTCTCATTGCCCAAGACCTCTGCCTGATTACCGGACTATGCTAGCTTTTTTGTGACCCTGTACTCTGTCTGGACTCTGGTTTTGCTTGTACTTGTGTTGCCAGACCTCTGCTTGGTCATTGGACTCTACTCCTCTGTTTGCTTCCCTGGACAGACTCTTGCATCCTGGCATTGGGTAACTCACCATTCTTATCCCTGCATTTAAACTTTATTTGCATTCACAGGAACCTATTATTTCTGTGAACTTTCCTGCCACACCTGTTCATGTTTATGTTGGGAGTTATACCTGTTTATGCTGTTACATGAAAACCTGCATATTCCTTGAACTGAATCTTTGCTCATATATTTTGCCGGAATAAAGACATTTGTATTATACTTCCGTGGCCGCTTCCTGAGTTTACAAGGAATCATAACATGATGAACTGCCATACAATCTAGGCCTGCTGATTGCACGCCTTCTGCTTAGTCCCCGGATTCCTAATATTTTGTATTGAACTCTGTGTTTGGCTAATGAGACCATGTCAATTAATCCACAACTATAAATACTGCATATGGACATTTTTCAGCTCCATTATCAAAACATACAGGTATCTTCTTTACTCCCAGAACTGCCTAAAACTCTTCCTGCTTCTGTGTTAAGTAGTTTCAACACTAATTCTGATTCTAAAGCAACAAACTTATCTAATGAAAGCATGCAGACCGCAGAGAATCCTCCCAGAACTTTTTCTGACATTGGTGCTAGATCTATGGTAGTGTCAGTGGTCCCTACCATTAGGGATTCTAAACGACCAAGCTACCTGCGTCCCCATCTCACTAAGGATGAACGATGGTGCAGAAGGATTGGTAAACTATGCCTCTACTGCGTCAGTGGTGAACATTTCTTACAAGACTGTCCACTCCGCAGGCCATAACATCCTATGGAGCAGCCTTCAGTATGCTCATATCCAGACCCTGGATTGTTCTGCACGTCACCTCCTGTTGCTTTACTTCAAGCTAATCCGTTCCCTGGGATGGGGCCTAATCTGCCAGTTCCAGCTGCCTGTCCTGCCGTGCCAGTTTCAGTTGCCGTCTGTCCTGCGGGGCCAGTTCCAGATGCCACCTGTCCTGTGGTGAAATTTCCAGTTGCTGCATGTCCTGCGGTGCCAGTTCCAGCTACCGCCAGCCCTGAGTCTCCTGCCACTGTGTCTGGTCCTGAGTCTCCTGCCACTGTGTCTGGTCCTGAGTCTCCTGCCACTGTGTCTGGTCCTGAGTCTCCTGCCACTGTGTCTGATCCTGAGTCTCCTGCCACTGTGTCTGGTCCTGAGTCTCCTGCCACTGTGTCTGGTCCTGAGTCTCCTGCCACTGTGTCTGGTCCTGAGTCTCCTGCCACTGTGTCTGGTCCTGAGTCTCCTGCCACTGTGTCTGGTCCTGAGTCTCCTGCCACTGTGTCTGGTCCTGAGTCTCCTGCCACTGTGTCTGGTCCTGAGTCTGCTGCCTGTACTCCCGAATCTTCAGCTCCAGAGGGGGTACTGCCCCTCCAGCCCGTTCCAGAGAGGGCCCTGTCCCTCCAGTCTACTCCAGAGTTGCCAGTCCATGCGATACAGCCCGAGTTGCCTGTCCATGCGGTTCAGCCCAAGTTGCCTGTCCATGCAGTTCAGCCCGAGATGCCTGGGCCGAACCTGAGATTGCCATAAAGATACTTTTTAAGACTCTATTATATCATTCAAATGTGAGTGAATTTTATCATTATTTTATGAATAAATCTTGTGTAAACCTTACTACACTATGGAGTTCTCTTACTTTCCATTTCCTCTTTTATATTAACCTGCCGGGATTGCTGGCTATTGAGGGTGAAAGAAAACACATGTGAAGTTAAGTGGATTTCCAAGAAAGATTTTCTGCACTGGGACTTTTGTTCGGTGACATCTGCGTTACACCTGGTTTGAACTGCCACATACTTTTAATAGTGGAAACATTTCAGCAGTGGAAACATATTGAAAACATTGTTTTTTTGTTTCTAGTTCAATAGAGGCTATATATGTACACATGTACTTAAGGCCTCAATACATATTTTATCCTAGTTCAACAGAGAATATATTTATGTCAACTTGCACACAGCTTGGTCTATTTTGACATAATTAGTTTGGAATATTCTGCAAACTTTTACACTTCAGATTAAAAATCTGATACATAAGGAATTAAATATATCACTCAGTGAGCTCTAGTGTGAAAGAAGAAATTTGCCCATGTTGTTATTATCATTTTATACATTGACCATTATACTTTAGGAGTTTGTGTCTATTTCCTAAGGTGATTCTTTATTCCGTATGTGTCCATTCCTATCCCTTGTGCGCCTAGTCCCAAATTGGCTATTTGCATTTTGGCTTGTAAAATTAGCAAGTATTCTGAGACAAAAAAAATAGCCTTTAGAAAATATAAGCAGACTCAGAATAATGAAAACAAAGAAGTGTATCTTGTTATATAGAAGGAGGCAAGAAGGTAATTGTCACGGGCACTAGGAGTCTTTACCCAGTATCACGCGCTGATGGTCTTATCAGAGCAGTAGAGTTGGTATATGATACTCTGATGGCAGGGTGATAATGGAACTGGAAACAGCAGATGGTTAGAGAATGCTCAGAAAGTCTATGACTAGCAGCACTGGTAAACAATAGGTAACTGAACACGAAGATCTGGATGGACAAGGACACGTGAGGGTAGTCAGTGGTCTGTGCACGGCAAGTTGTACCACTGCTATAGTGAGAAGAATGTCCAGGGGTAATAAGGAGGTGGAAGTCAGCCGTCTGCGTATAGCAAGTTGTACCGCTGTCTGTAGTGAAGAAATGGAATCCAGGTGAAGGTCACGGGGAAGTCAGTGGTCTGCGAGTAGCAAGTTGTACCACTGCTTATGTGAGAGGATATATGCAACTGGTGACACAGGGAAACAGGAATCAGTGGTCTGCCTCTAGCAAGTTGTACCACTGAATATATATGTGAGGAAGGACACGAGGAGATAAATGCTATGCAGAGTCTACACGGGTACACTGAACTTGATCCCACGTTGAACTGCACACAATGATAATAATGAATGAACAGCACTGCACAGATAAACAAAGTCACTCAAATAGTCCAGCAAAAGGAAACAGTCAATAATAGCAATAGTCTCAGAGGATGGAAACTCCGGAGGAGAACAACTCAGTCCAGATGGATATGCAATACACCAGCACAGTCAATGAGAAGTATGCATACCGTGGTTCAGATGGGCAGGCTGTTAGGGATAGCTGCAGGGATACCTGAGCGGCCGGGAACAGACGAGATGCGAAGTCCTTGCAGAATGGAAGCGGCAGGTAGGTGCAGCGCACTGTAGGTAGGCCAGCAAGATGACAAATACTCAGGAAGCAGTAGTATATAGAATAGAACAGCAGGAGACCACGGGAGAGTTGAAGCGATGTAGCAAAGCTGGAAGCCGAGGAGCGTAGACTCGATGCAACAGGCGAGTTGACACAAATGGACACACTGTAGAAGCAGTAGGCAGCGGGTCAGCTGACGGCAGGTAGAACGCAGACTGGAGCGCTGAGACGAGCAGACTCTGTAGACACGCTGAAGTAGCGAACAGGAATCAGCTGGAACAGTAGCGATGTAACTCAGGAGAGGTTGCAGTAATCTGTAGCTGTAGATACACGGAGGCAGCGGATAGGAATCAGCTGCTGGAGTCACGAAGAAACACAGGAGAGTTTGCAGTAATCTGTAGCTGTAGATACACGGAGGCAGCGGATAGGAATCAGCTGCTGGAGTCACTAGGAACACGAGGAATAGAAGTGGTCTGGAAACCACAAACGGCAAACAGGAATCAGCATAAGCTGAACACACGAGGAGGCACTGGAACACCTTCAGAGACTCATGAGGAATGAGACTCCAAGATCAGGCCACGTGGTATTGACCACAGGTGCTTAATATAGGGAGTGTTGCCTGATCAGCCAATTAAGTTAAAGGAACAGAACTGAAGGTTAACAGGGACTGCACATGCGCAGTACCTCATAATAATGGACGGACACGGTTCCTAGCTACTTTAGAAGTAGCACTCACAGTCTGGTGAGTGACAGTACCCCCCCTTTTAAAGGTGGGCACAGAACACCTGGAACCGGGTTTGTCCGGGAATTTGGTATAGAACTTCTTCAAGAGAGCTGGAGCGTTGAGATCTTCAGCTTTGATCCATGAACGCTCCTCAGGACCAAAGCCTTTCCAATGCACGAGGAAACGAAGAACTCCTCGCGAAATTTTAGCATCCAAAACCTGAGTAATCTCAAAGTCTTTCTCCTGATGAACTTGAAGTGCCCCTGGTGCTGAAGGAGAGACCGAGAAACGGTTGATGATGAGAGGTTTGAGCAAGGAAACATGGAAGGCGTTGGAAATACGAAGACTCTTGGGAAGTAAAAGTTTGAAGCAAACTGGATTAATAACTTGAATGATCCTATATGGACCAACAAAACGGGGAACAAATTTCATGGATGGAACCTTCAAACGAATATTCTTAGTAGATAGCCACACCCGGTCTCCGACTTTCAATGGTGGAATAGCCCGTCTCTTTTTGTCCGCAAAAGACTTATATCTGGCAGATGTCTTCTTTAAACAGGTTTTTACCTGAGCCCAAATATTTTTGAAGGTTTGACACAAAGTCTCAACAGCACGAACTTGGGTAGGCGGGAGGGCAGGAAATTCCGGGAAAGACGGATGGTGACCGTAAACCACAAAGAATGGAGTTTTAGATGATGACTCATGGTACATGTTGTTATGAGCAAATTCAGCCCAAGGAAGTAATTCTACCCAGTTGTCTTGATTGGCTGACGAGAACATCCTTAAGAAACTCTCAAGATCTTGGTTGACTCTTTCAGTTTGTCCGTTCGATTGGGGATGGAATGAAGATGAGAGTGCCAATCGTATGCCCAAGGTCTTGCAAAGGGCCCGCCAGAATCTGGAAACAATTTGTACTCCTCTATCTGACACGATTTCGGACGGACATCCATGGATACGGAAAATTTCTCTAATGAAATGTTCAGCCAGGGTAGAAGAAGAAGGTAAACCAGACAAGGGAACGAAATGCGCCATCTTCGAAAATCTATCCACCACTACCCAAATGGTGTTGCAATTCTTACTAGGAGGAAGCTCAGTGACAAAGTCCATACTAATATGGGTCCAAGGCTTAGATGGAATGGGTAGTGGCTCAAGCAACCCCGCTGGAGTTCTGCGGGGGGTCTTGAACTGGGAGCATAAATCGCTTGCTGCGATAAACTCTTTGACATCTCTCCTCATAGAAGGCCACCAATAACTTCGAGAGAGGATTTCAAAGGTCTTGCGTTCACCAGCGTGTCCAGAGAAACGAGAAGAGTGAAACCATGAAAGGATTTTTTCCTAAGAGCAGGAGGCACGAGGGTCTTCCCAAATGGTAGCACTTTCGTGGAAGAAGCAGCCAGAGAAACACATTTGGGATCTAATATAAAGTGGTTGGGATTCTCTTCAACGTCTGAGGACGCCACGAAGGCTCGAGATAGAGCGTCTGCTTTTTTATTCTTTGCAGCTGGTTTGAAGGTTATGATAAGATCAAAACGGGAAAAGAAAAGAGACCATCTTGCCTGACGAGGATTTAAACATTGAGCAGACTGTAGGTATGACAAATTTTTATGATCCGTAAAAATTGTCACTGGATGACGAGCTCCCTCTAACAAATATCTCCACTCCTCCAATGCTACTTTAATAGCCAGCAACTCCTTGTCCCCGATGGTGTAATTCTTCTCCGCAGGCAGAAGACCCCGAGAGTAAAAGGCACAAGGATGGAACTTTTGTTGCTCCGATTTCTGGGAGAGAATGGCTCCTAAACCAACATTAGAGGCATCTACTTCTAGGAAGAAGGGAAGCATCACATCAGGCTGTCGAAGGATGGGAGCAGAGGAGAAGGACTCTTTAAGAAATGGAAAGGCTTGGAGAGCCTCAGATGACCATTGCTTAGTATTGGCCCCTTTGCGAGTAAGAGCCACAATGGGAGATGCAATTGAAGAGAAGTCTTGAATGAAGCGTCTATAGTAGTTGGCGAAACCTAAAAAACGCTGAATGGCCCGAAGAGTGGTTGGCTGAGCCCAAAGTAACACAGCATTCACCTTTTCTGGATCCATTTGTAGACCAACTCCGGAAACAATATAACCCAAAAATGGAATCTGGGGCAACTCAAATGAACATTTTTCTAGTTTACAGAATAATGAATTTTTCCGGAGTCTGGAAAAAACTTCGGCCACGTGTTGGTGATGTGAAGGCAGGTCTTGGGAAAAGATGAGTATGTCGTCCAGATATACTACGACACATACATATAACAAGTCCCGAAAGATCTCATTAATGAAGCCCTGGAAAACAGCAGGGGCATTACATAACCCGAAGGGCATTACTAAGCATTCATAATGCCCATCTCTGGTGTTAAAAGCTGTTTTCCATTCATCACCGGACCTGATTCTAATCAAATTGTAGGCACCACGAAGATCCAACTTAGTAAAAATACGGGCTCCCTTGATCCGATCGAACAACTCAGTAATCAGAGGAATGGGGTACCGATTTTTGATAGTGATAGCATTAAGTCCACGAAAATCTATGCAGGGGCGTAATGTTCCATCTTTCTTCTTCACGAAAAAGAACCCAGCTCCAGCGGGAGAAGTAGAAGGTTGAATAAATCCTCGCTGGAGATTCTCTTGGATGTATTCAGCAGTAGCCTGAGTCTCAGGTAATGAAAGTGGATAAACACGACCCCTAGGTGGAATCTTGCCAGGTAACAGGTCAATCGGACAATCCCATGAACGATGAGGGGGAAGACGTTCAGACTGAGCTTTATCAAAGACGTCGGCAAATGAAGCATACTGAGGAGGAAGTCCCGGTGAGGAAGGTGAAATGGAGGTTTGCTGTATTCTACGAGGAACAACACGAGAAAGACAATGTTGGTGACATTCAGGTCCCCAAGACGTAACTTGAGGAATGCGCCAGTCAATCTGGGGCGAATGACATTGAAGCCATGGAAGGCCTAAAACAATCGGACTTGTAGTAACAGGAAGGATTAAAAAAACGAAATTTCTTCTCGGTGTAGAACACCAATCTGAAGGGTCACTGAAGACGTACTTTGGGTGATGAGACCGTTGATAATACGTGATCCATCGATAGCCGTCACCGTAATAGGAGTCTTCAGGGTAATCACTGGTAGGGACCATTGATTTACAAGGGATTCTGAAATGAAATTTCCCGCAGCTCCTGAATCAATTAGAGCTTGGGACTCAAAAGACTTAGTAGCAAATGAAATGGTAACGTCAAAGGCACAGATTTTTGATTTCGTAGAAGATGGAGAGGACTCCAGGGACCCTAACTTCACCTCTCCAGAACTAGTTAGGGCCTGGCATTTCCCAATTTTTTGGGGCATGCCTGGAGCATATGTGTGGCATCAGCACAATAGATACAAAGTCTATTCTTAATTCTTCGATTCCTCTCTGCAGAGGTTAGTTTGGAACGTCCAATCTCCATCGGTATTACCGGAGTTGAAGCAGGACGAATTTGAGAAGTGGGACGAAGAGATGTTTTAGCTGAAGTAGTTCTTTCAGAGTCCCTCTCACGAAATCTGAGATCCACACGATGACAAAGAGAAATCAAATCTTCTAAAGACGTAGGGAGTTCTTGAGTAGTCAGTGCGTCTTTAATTTTGTCCGAGAGCCCCTGCCAGAAGGCGGCAATTAACGCTTCAGTGTTCCACTGAAGCTCAGAGGCTAAGATCCTAAATTGAATGACGTACTGTCCTACTGTACGTGAACCCTGTCGTAAATGTAGAATGCTGGAGGCAGCGGAAATAACACGACCTGGTTCATCAAATACATTACGAAACATGGAAATAAATTTGGCACTATCCTGTAACAACGGATCATTTCTTTCCCACAGAGGGGAAGCCCATGCGAGAGCTTGTCCGGAGAATAATGAGATGAGATAGGCCACTCTGGAACGATGAGTCGAAAAGTTTTGAGGTTGGAGCTCAAAATGTACTGAGCATTGGTTGAGGAAACCTCTACATGTTTTGGGATCTCCATCATACTTTGACGGAGTTGGCAGGTGAAGCGTGGAAGCCGTAGACACCTGGGATGGCACTGGAGAAACGGAGGAAAGCACAGGAGCATCAACAGAAGGTGTAATATTCTGCCCAGACGTTCTTTGGGAGACTAACGTCTGGTAACATTGTAGTAATAGTTGTTGACGAACATCCTGTTGTTCCACACGGGTGACCAGATGCTGCAGCATCTCTTTAGCTGTGGGTTCCGAATCTGGGTCTGTCATGGCCTGATCTTACTGTCACGGGCACTAGGAGTCTTTACCCAGTATCACCCGCTGATGGTCTTATCAGAGCAGTAGAGTTGGTATATGATACTCTGATGGCAGGGTGATAATGGAGCTGGAAACAGCAGATGGTTAGAGAATGCTCAGAAAGTCTATGACTAGCAGCACTGGTAAACAATAGGTAACTGAACACCAAGATCTGGATGGACAAGGACACGTGAGGGTAGTCAGTGGTCTGCGCACGGCAAGTTGTACCACTGCTATAGTGAGAAGAATGTCCAGGAGTAATAAGGAGGTGGAAGTCAGCGGTCTGCGTATAGCAAGTTGTACCACTGTCTGTAGTGAAGGAATGGAATCCAGGTGAAGGTCACGGGGAAGTCAGTGGTCTGCGAGTAGCAAGTTGTACCACTGCTTATGTGAGAGGATATATGCAACTGGTGACACAGGGAAACAGGAATCAGTGGTCTGCCTCTAGCAAGTTGTACCACTGAATATATATGTGAGGAAGGACACGAGGAGATAAATGCTATGCAGAGTCTACACGGGTACACTGAACTTGATCCCACGTTGAACTGCACACAATGATAATAATGAATGAACAGCACTGCACAGATAAACAAAGTCACTCAAATAGTCCAGCAAAAGGAAACAGTCAATAATAGCAATAGTCTCAGAGGATGGAAACTCCGGAGGAGAACAACTCAGTCCAGATGGATATGCAATACACCAGCACAGTCAATGAGAAGTATGCATACCGTGGTTCAGATGGGCAGGCTGTTAGGGATAGCTGCAGGGATACCTGAGCGGCCGGGAACAGACGAGATGCGAAGTCCTTGCAGAATGGAAGCGGCAGGTAGGTGCAGCGCACTGTAGGTAGGCCAGCAAGATGACAAATACTCAGGAAGCAGTAGTATATAGAATAGAACAGCAGGAGACCACGGGAGAGTTGAAGCGATGTAGCAAAGCTGGAAGCCGAGGAGCGTAGACTCGATGCAACAGGCGAGTTGACACAAATGGACACACTAGAAGCAGTAGGCAGCGGGTCAGCTGACGGCAGGTAGAACGCAGACTGGAGCGCTGAGACGAGCAGACTCTGTAGACATGCTGAAGTAGCGAACAGGAATCAGCTGGAACAGTAGCGATGTAACTCAGGAGAGGTTGCAGTAATCTGTAGCTGTAGATACACGGAGGCAGCGGATAGGAATCAGCTGCTGGAGTCACGAAGAAACACAGGAGAGTTTGCAGTAATCTGTAGCTGTAGATACACGGCGGAGGCAGCGGATAGGAATCAGCTGCTGGAGTCACGAAGAAACACAGGAGAGTTTGCAGTAATCTGTAGCTGTAGATACACGGAGGCAGCGGATAGGAATCAGCTGCTGGAGTCACGAAGAAACACAGGAGAGTTTGCAGTAATCTGTAGCTGTAGATACACGGAGGCAGCGGATAGGAATCAGCTGCTGGAGTCACGAAGAAACACAGGAGAGTTTGCAGTAATCTGTAGCTGTAGATACACGGCGGAGGCAGCGGATAGGAATCAGCTGCTGGAGTCACGAAGAAACACAGGAGAGTTTGCAGTAATCTGTAGCTGTAGATACACGGAGGCAGCGGATAGGAATCAGCTGCTGGAGTCACGAAGAAACACAGGAGAGTTTGCAGTAATCTGTAGCTGTAGATACACGGAGGCAGCGGATAGGAATCAGCTGCTGGAGTCACGAAGAAACACAGGAGAGTTTGCAGTAATCTGTAGCTGTAGATAAACGGAGGCAGCGGATAGGAATCCGCTGCTGGAGTCACGAAGAAACACAGGAGAGTTTGCAGTAATCTGTAGCTGTAGATACACGGAGGCAGCGGATAGGAATCAGCTGCTGGAGTCACTAGGAACACGAGGAATAGAAGTGGTCTGGAAACCACAAACGGCAAACAGGAATCAGCATAAGCTGAACACACGAGGAGGCACTGGAACACCTTCAGAGACTCATGAGGAATGAGACTCCAAGATCAGGCCACGTGGTATTGACCACAGGTGCTTAATATAGGGAGTGTTGCCTGATCAGCCAATTAAGTTAAAGGAACAGAACTGAAGGTTAACAGGGACTGCACATGCGCAGTACCTCATAATAATGGACGGACACGGTTCCTAGCTACTTTAGAAGTAGCACTCACAGTCCGGTGAGTGACAGTAATCAGATGTACAAAGGAACAAGCTGAAGAGAGAATGGCCCAGCCAGTAGGTAAAGAGGGCACTGCTGGTATGTAAGTGAAAGGAGAGAAACAAAAGCAGGAATAATAAAGACTTAAAACAGAGTGTGAGAGTCTTGTTGAGGGAGACAAGGAAAAAGCAGATCATCTTAATAATTATTTTTGCTGAGTATTCACTACAGAGAGAGGGTGAAGGAGCCACAGTTAAGTTGCAATTATATTCATGAAAATGAGTTAGATACAAAGTACATTTACAGAGGAGAAGGTACAAACGGAACTCTCAAGCCTGAAAGGGGATAAATCATTGGGGCCAGATGGAATACATCCAAGGATACAAAAAAAGTTTAAAGGGATTCTAATAACACCATTAATATAATTATTCATCCAATAGCTAGCTACAGGAGTAACTCCAAAAGACTGGAAAAGAGCGAATGTAGTCCCACTGCACAAAAGTGAAAGCAAGGAAGAGGCAAGCCACTACCAACCTGTGAGGCTTACATTAGTAGTAGGAAAATTGATGGAAACATTTTTAAAAGAAAGAGTTGTAGAAAATCTCAAATCGAGCAATATACAGGATCCTGCACAGCATGGATTTACTGGTGGAAGATCGTGTCAAACAAATCTTATTGTCTTTTTTGACTGGGTGACTAAAGTAATAGATGTAGTTTATCTAGATTTTAGTATGGCTTTTGACACTGTCCCACATTGTAGGCTGCTAAAGAAGATGGAAAGTTTGATCTTGGATTCTAAGATGGGCGAATGGATAAGATCTTGATTACAGGGTAGAATACAGAGAGTTGTAGTAAATGGAGTGCATTCACAGAAGGGAAAGGTTACCAGTGGAGTGCCCCAAGTATCTGTACTTGGACCAGTGCTTTTTTTTTTTTTTTTTTTTAAACACAGTTTTAGAGATTTTTCAAAAGGGGTACAGAAAGAAAAAAAGGGAAGGGTACTGTGACAGGATGGACCGCCTATGCCACCCTGTCTGTTGTTGCTGGGAACCGGCTGGACTTACTTTGTCACCGTTCCCTTTTGTTATCCAAAAAGCGCCCTCTTGCCGCAGTAGGAGGGGTTTACACAAGCTGCCACCACTGAGCTCCTATACCGGCACCCAGAACCGGGTTTCTTCTGCGTAACTGACGCTGCTAGCGTGTCTCCTTGCTGGTGTACCTGGCTGGTAACTCCGGACCTCTTACTATGGATCCGGATTGCTGTGAATGGATTCCCCCTGGCCTATCACACTAACCAGGGCTGCTGGGTAGCACAGAGCATTGGCACTGGAATAGCTTGGGTCCAAACCGCAGAGACAGCTGGAGAACGGATTAGATTTTAGGGTCTAATCTGTAGATCACAGGAAAACTGCAATATTGAAGATGATTCCAAGCAGGTCTCTGAAGCAAGATGGTTTATTTGCTCATGCACACTGGTGGAAGGTTCCAGTGTGATCAGGTCAGATGACAATTCAGAAGAACACTTACATGCTCACAGAGCTCCTCTTTTATACAGTTCAGAAATAGTCTATTTTTAGAAACAGGATATACTCTGTCACAAACATGAATTTACATACATTTCAAGGCTAACAAACGTTACAGTTATCTATGAAATTCACTCTGGCAAAGCCCACACAGTAACAACCCCCTGATGAGGTCTTTGGCCAGAGCAGGCATGACACTTCATCACAAAACTTCGTTAGCACTTTCTGCTATCAGACTTCCTTGCACATAAGCCTAATTGGAGGTTTCCACAAGCAACCTTACAAATCCTAAACAAAGACACTTCCATACCAAATACATCCCAATACACACAAGACCTCCATCCACAAAGGCCTATTGTATCAGATATATGCATCAGAAATAAGGCATATCCTTTAGCAAGGTTAAACAGAGACAAATTTCTTCCCTGGTCTCAGCAATAACAACTTCTTATCTTACACTAAACAAGAATAAGTGCAAATGCAATTACATAAATAAGTGCCCTGCGCTATTCGCTTTAAATACATTTTTACCCAAAGTTATTTAATAGTGATCCAGTCACAGGTACATAAAGGGAATGGAACACAATGATCCTGAAAGCATACAAAATCAGAACAATATCTATCTGACTATTTGTCATATATGGTAGACCCAGCTAATAGCCTACATACAGAAGCTCATTCACCAGTATCGTAAGTGGGTGTGAGTAGGGAACGTGACGGGGCTTTCTCCCTCTCTGTAACATAGTTATGCCAAGCTCTCCACTTAACCAGCAGGGATGATGTTGACGTAGAGTATGGGACACCTAGGGTTTCCATTTCAAAGTTAAAATTTATTTTAGAGATCACTTTGGCCAGGGGTGGGGTGAGAGACTCCATGCCTGAGTGATAGCTGCTCTGGTTGCTATCAACACCTGACACATATCTATCCCAACGTGGGAGAGCAGGAGGATAATAATGTTATAGAGCCAACTCTGGCGTGGGGGAGATCGAGTGACCAAGGACTGAGCTTATCAATTGGAAAACCTTGTTCTATAATGAACATGACATGACCAAAGTATATGAAGAATGTCACCTCATTCTGAACAATTGCGCCAACATAGTGGGGGTATGGAGGACCAAATTTTATGGAGTTTGTCTCGGGTGGCATACGTTCTATTCAAAAGTTTTACCAACATCTCCGTATGGTTAAGGCACTTAGACATTTTAAAAGAGTTATAATCTAGATTGAGTACTATCAGCGCTCCTAAGATCTGCCTCCCAATATGTACACACTTGAAAAGGGTTCCCTCTTTTCTGCATATATCAACAATACTAAACACATCAATGGTGTACATACATAAGGCGCCAATCTTTAACCGCAGCAGAGATAAGGCACTCTTTCTTCAATATACCGACAGTCTGCAAACTTATTCTTTTTGGCTAAAACTCAAAGGAACATAACATAGTGTAACATGTTTAAATCACATAAAGTCCCCAATTTCTAACCACAAATACTATATTCCAGCACCATGTGGTTGGAAAGAAAGATATCCTTATGAAAGAAAAAAATCTGAAGGAGAACAATGGAGAGAGGGAATATCTCATAATAGAAAAGGCAGGAAAGAATATGTAGATAATAATTGGGAAAACAGGATTGATAGAAGTCCCTTCAGTTGGTGGGAGAGAAATGAAGATTCTGTCCCATTACAGAACAGATTTAAGGTTTTAGATGAATGGGAATTAGAAGCCCCAGGGTCGTCTTCCCAATCTTTTTTGGACAAGGGGAGATTCAAAGAGAGATGGAGATAAAATCATATCAAGAGAAAAGAAGAATGTCCTGTAAAAAAAATCAAAAACATGTAAGGAATTAAGACTTCTAAAAAAGAAGAGGAAATAAAGGTGGTAAAAAGAAAAAATGGGAAAAATTTTAAAAGAGTTGAGAAAGATATGTTTCCAGTCTTCTTCTGACAATTCTAACTGGAGGTCTGTTTTCCATTGGATCTGAGGTTTAGACTTAGATGCAATGTTTAGGCACAATAGGGTATCATACCAGAGGGTAATGCTGGCATTACTACTACCATTAGTTAACGGGGAGGTCCTATCGCCAGATTTCTCAATGGTGGAGAAGCAAATAGATGCCTAATTTGGAGGTATTTATAGAAGTCACCTTTTGGCAGCGAATACAAGGCGCTAAGATGCGAGTAGGATGAAATCTCGCCCAAGTCCAACAAGTGTTCTAGAGTCTGAATACCCCTACTGACCCAACCAAAGAGATTTAAATCTGCTATTTGTCTGGTGACCACCTGTAACGACACACCCGTTGTGGGGCGTACCAGCCCCTCAGTATCCTGGCACAGGCGGTCCCACACAGTCAGGGTGTCCCTAGTAAGGGCCTGGCAAGGTCTCCGCGGGAGGTCTTCACTGACCAGGTACCCATAGAAGATCCATCAGAGAGAACTCTGAGTTACATGCTATTTCCAGGTCTACCCAGGGTTTCACACCCCTTGGAAGGTACCAATCCCGCACTTGGGACAAAATGCAAGCCTCATGATATTTTGTCAAGTGAGGAAGGCCAGTCCTCCTTGTTGTTTCCCTCTAGTCATATGCTGCATAGCAATGCGTGGGGACCTGGACTTCCAAACATATGTTTTCATCAGAGAGGTTAATTTGGCTAGTAACCCCGGGGAAAGGCAAAACGGGAGCATAAGGAATCGGTACATTAATTTAGGGAGAAGCATCATTTTAAACGCTGAGATCCTGCCTAACCAGGAGACCTCGAAGCACATCCACGATCCCATGAGCTTTTATAATTGTTGGCGTAGTAGAGAAAAGTTATGATCTACAATTGAATCTAGATGGGGAGTTATTTGAATGCCAAGATATGTGAGTCCAGTAGTTTTCCAAGAGTAAATAAATGTATCTTTTAAGGCCTGCAATCTGGCCGCTGGGACATTTATAGGGAGTACCTCTGTCTTTGAGGTATTCAATTTATAAAGGGAAGCTCTCCTGAACTGAAACTGAAGAAGGTCATGTATCGCTGGCAGCGAGGTCTCCGGGTTAGTCACGAACAGGAGTATGTCGTCAGCGAATAAGCACACTTTGTGGGATGACCCTCTACCCTCTAGTCCTGTGCACCTTTGGTCAAGTCTTATTCGTGCCGCCAGGGGTTCTATAGCCATCAAATAGATAATGGGGGACATGGGGCAAACCTGTCGTGTTCCATTAGTAATTGAAAAGTTTAGGGAGAGAAACCCATCACTATATACCCGCACCAATGGGTTTGAATATAGGGATAATATGGCATTCAGAATGTTACTGGGAAACCCGACAGTATGAAGAACCTGAGTCATGTAAGACCAATGTAACCTATCGAATGCCTTTTCAGCATCTAGAGAAAGCAATAATATGTTATCATCGTTTTTATGGCATTGTTCTATTAAATGGAGGATACGTCTCGAATTGTCAGAGGCCTGTCTACCTGCCACAAAACCCACCTGATCTGGGTGGATCAATTCCGGAATGATAGGATAAAGTCTGTTAGCAATAAGTTTTGCGAATATTTTGACATCAGTATTTAAAAGGGCTATGGGACGATAATTCTTGCAGTCAGTAGGGTCCTTTCCCTGGTTGGGGATGACCACTATATGTGATTCTAACATCTCGGATGAGAAGGAGCCAAAATGAGTTCCGGCCTCGTACAGTTGGAGAAGGATAGGTGAAAGCACATCTTGAAATGTGGTAAAAAATGAGGACCAGTGCTTTTTAATATCTTTATTGGTGACATTGAAGGGAAAATATTGCTTTTGCAGATGACACAAAGATACAGTCATGGCCAAAAGTTTTGAGAATGGCACAAATATAGGTTTACACAAAGTTTGCTGCTTCAGTGCTTTTAGACCTTTTTGTCAGATGTTACTATAGTATACTGAAATAAAATGACAAGCATTTCATAAGTGTCAAAGGCTTTTATTGACAATTACATTAAGTTTATGCAAAGAGTCAATGTTTGCAGTGTTAACCATTCTTTTTGAAGACCTCTGCAATTCGCCTGGGCATGCTGTCAATCAACTACTGGGCCACATACTGACTGATGGCTGCCCATTTTTGCCTAATCAATGCTTGGAGTTTGTCAGACTTTGTGGGTTTTTGTTTGTCCACCCGCCTCTTGAGGATTGACCACAAGTTCTCAATGGGATTAAGGTCTGGGGAGTTCCCTGGCCATGGACCCAAAATTTAAATGTTTTGATCCACGAGCCATTTAGTTATCAATTTTGCCTTATGGCAAGGTGCTCCATAATACTGGAAAAGGCATTGTTCGTCACCAAATTGTTCTTGGATGGTTGGGAGAAGTTGCTCTTGGAGGAAGTTTTGGTACTATTCTTTATTCATGGCTGTGTACTTAAGCACAATTGTGTGAAATTTGTCAGAACCTTTTTGTATTTGCATGACTGGTTAAGGTGGCAGACCATTTTTGCTATTGTTTTCAAAAACTGTATATGTTTTTCCATATATGCAAACACTAGCTGGTGAGCAGAGCAGAATCCTGTCTATTATGCACTCTGGCTAGTGAGAAATCAAAGTAATGTCCATATCTATCTCTCTATCTATCTGTGTGATATATATATATATATATATATATATATATATATATATATATATATATACACACATACCTTTTAACAGGCATGTCTCAGGTGCAGCTTCTAATCAGTCTGCTGTGAGCCTGCAGACCAGAAGACCCGGACTGGGCCTTTGTATGGAGCCCACCCTGCTCTCTCCATACAAAACACAAGGGTCCCTTACCAGCTTTTCCTGAAGCTGAACGCTCTTTTGGAATCTCCATCCTACAGTCATGGCCAAAAGATTTGAGAACTAAACAAATATTGGTTTTCACAAAGTTTGCTGCTTCAGTGTTTTTAGATCTTTTTTCAGATGTTGCTATGGTATACTGAAGTAAAATTACAAGCATGTCATAAGTTTCAAAGGCTTTTATTGACAATTACTTTAAACTTATGCAAAGAGTCAATATTTGCAGTGTTGACCCTTCTTTTTGAAGACCTCTGCAATTTGCCCTGGCATGCTGTTAATCAACTTCTGGGCCACATACTGACTGATGGCCGCCCACTCTTACCTAATCAATGCTTGGAGTTTGTCAGAATTTGTGGGGTTTTGTCCACCCGTCTCTTGAGGATTGACCACAAGTTCTTAATGGGATTAAGGTCTGGGGAGTTTCTGGCCATGAATCCAAAATTGTGATGTTTTGATCCCCGAGCCACTTAGTTATCACTTTCGCCTTATGGCAAGGTGCTCTATCATGCTGGAAAAGGCATTGTTTGTCACCAAACTGTTCTTGGATGGTTGGGAGAAGTTGCACTTGGAGGATGTTTTGGTACCATTCTTTATTCATTGCTGTGTTCTTAGACAAAATTGTGAGTGAGCCCACTCCCTTAGCTGAGAAGCAACCTCACACATGAATGGTCTCAGGATGCTTTACTGTTGGCATGACACAGGACTGATGGTGTCACAGGCACTAGGAGTCTTTACCCAGTATCACCCGCTGATGGTCTTATCAGAGTAGTAAAGTTGATATATGATACTCTGATGGCAGGGTGATAATGGAACTGGAAACAGCAGATGGTTAGAGAATGCTCAGAAAGTCTATGACTAGCAGCACTGGTAAACAATAGGTAACTGAACACGAGGATCTGGATGGACAAGGACACGTGAGGGTAGTCAGTGGTCTGCGCACGGCAAGTTGTACCACTGCTATAGTGAGAAGAATGTCCAGGAGTAATAAGGAGGTGGAAGTCAGCGGTCTGCGTATAGCAAGTGGTACCGCTGTCTGTAGTGAAGAAATGGAATCCGGGTGACGGGGAAGTCAGTGGTCTGCGAGTAGCAAGTTGTACCACTGCTTATGTGAGAGGATATATGCAACTGGTGACACAGGGAAACAGGAATCAGTGGTCTGCCTCTAGCAAGTTGTACCACTGAATATATATGTGAGGAAGGACACGAGGAGATAAATGCTATGCAGAGTCTACACGGGTACATTGAACTTGATCCCACGTTGAACTGCACACAATAATAATAATGAATGAACAGCACTGCACAGATAAACAAAGTCACTCAAATAGTCCAGCAAAAGGAAACACAGTCAATAATAGCAATAGTCTCAGAGGATGGAAACTCCGGAGGAGAACAACTCAGTCCAGATGGATATGCAATACACCAGCACAGTCAATGAGAAGTATGCATACCGTGGTTCAGATGAGCAGGCTGTTAGAGATAGCTGCAGGGATACCTGAGCGGCCGGGAACAGACGAGAGGAGAAGTCCTTGCAGAATGGAAGTGGCAGGTAGGTGCAGCGCACTGTAGGTAGGTCAGCAAGGATGACAAATACTCAGGAAGCAGTAGTATATTGAATAGAACAGCAGGAGACCACGGGAGAGTTGAAGCGATGTAGCAAAGCTGGAGGCCGAGGAGCGTAGACTCGATGCAACAGGCAAGTTGACACAAATGGACACACTGTAGAAGCAGTAGGCAGCGGGTCAGCTGACGGCAGGTAGAATGCAGACTGGAGCGCTGAGACGAGCAGACTCTGTAGACACGCTGAAGTAGCGAACAGGAATCAGCTGCTGGAGTCACGATGAAACACAGGAGAGTTTGCAGTAATCTGTAACTGTAGATACACGGAGGCAGCGGATAGGAATCAGCTGCTGGAGTCACGATGAAACACAGGAGAGTTTGCAGTAATCTGTAACTGTAGATATACGGAGGCAGCGGATAGGAATCAGCTGCTGGAGTCACAATGAAACACTGGAGAGTTTGCAGTAATCTGTAACTGTAGATATACGGAGGCAGCGGATAGGAATCAGCTGCTGGAGTCACGATGAAACACTGGAGAGTTTGCAGTAATCTGTAACTGTAGACATACGGAGGCAGCGGATAGGAATCAGCTGCTGGAGTCACGATGAAACACTGGAGAGTTTGCAGTAATCTGTAACTGTAGATATACGGAGACAGCGGATAGGAATCAGCTGCTGAAGACACTAGGAACACGAGGAATAGAAGTGGTCTGGAAACCACAAACGGCAAACAGGAATCAGCATAAGCTGAACACACGAGCAGGCACTGGAACACCTTCAGAGACTCATGAGGAATGAGACTCCAAGATCAGGCAACGTGGTATTGACCACAGGTGCTTAATATAGGGAGTGTTGCCTGATCAGCCAATTAAGTTAAAGGAACAGAACTGAAGGTTAAAAGGGACTGCACATGCGCAGTACCTCATTATAATGGACGGACACGGTTCCTAGCTACCTTAGAAGTAGCACTCACAGTCCGGTGAGTGACAGTACCCCCCCTTTTAAAGGTGGGCACAGAACACCTGGAACCGGGTTTGTCCGGAAATTTGGTATAGAACTTTTTCAAGACAGCTGGAGCGTTGAGATCTTCAGCTTTGATCCATGAACGCTCCTCAGGACCAAAGCCTTTCCAATGCACGAGGAAACGAAGAACTCCTCGCGAAATTTTAGCATCCAAAACCTGAGTAATCTCAAAGTCTTCCTCCTGATGAACTTGAAGTGGCCGAGGTGCTGAAGGAGGGAGCGAGAAACGGTTGATGATGAGAGGTTTGAGCAAGGAAACATGGAAGGCGTTGGAAATACGAAGACTCTTGGGAAGTAAAAGTTTGAAGCAAACTGGATTAATAACTTGAATGATCCTATATGGACCAATAAAACGGGGAGCAAATTTCATGGATGGAACCTTCAAATGAATATTCTTAGTAGATAGCCACACCCGGTCTCCGACTTTCAATGGTGGAATAGCCCGTCTCTTTTTGTCCGCAAAAGACTTATATCTGGCAGATGTCTTCTTTAAACAGGTTTTTACCTGAGCCCAAATATTTTTGAAGGTTTTACACAAAGTCTCAACAGCAGGAACTTGGGTGGGCGGGAGGGCAGGAAATTTCGGGAAAGACGGATGGTGACCGTAAACCACAAAGAATGGAGTTTTAGATGATGACTCATGGTACATGTTGTTATGAGCAAATTCAGCCCAAGGAAGTAATTCTACCCAGTTGTCTTGATTGGCTGACGAGAACATCCTTAAGAAACTCTCAAGATCTTGGTTGACTCTTTCAGTTTGTCCGTTCGATTGGGGATGGTAGGAAGATGAGAGTGCCAATCGTATGCCCAAGGTCTTGCAAAGGGCCCGCCAGAATCTGGAAACTAATTGTACTCCTCTATCTGACACGATCTCGGACGGACATCCATGGATACGGAAAATTTCTCTAATGAAATGTTCAGCCAGGGTAGAAGAAGAAGGTAAACCAGACAAGGGAACGAAATGCGCCATCTTCGAAAATCTATCCACCACTACCCAAATGGTGTTGCAATTCTTACTAGGAGGAAGCTCAGTAACAAAGTCCATACTAATATGGGTCCAAGGCTTAGATGGAATGGGTAGTGGCTGAAGCAACCCCGCTGGAGTTCTGCGGGGGGTCTTGAACTGGGAGCATAAATCGCATGCCGCGATAAACTCTTTGACGTCTCTCCTCATAGAAGGCCACCAATAACTTCGAGAGAGGATTTCAAAGGTCTTGCATTCACCAGCGTGTCCAGAGAAACGAGAAGAGTGAAACCATGAAAGGATTTTTTTCCTAGGAGCAGGAGGCACGAGGGTCTTCCCAAATGGTAGCACTTTCGTGGAAGAAGCAGCCAGAGAAACACATTTGGGGTCTAATATAAAGTGGTTAGGATTCTCTTCAACGTCTGAGGATGCCACGAAGGCTCGAGATAGAGCGTCTGCTTTTTTATTCTTTGCAGCTGGTTTGAAGGTTATGATAAGATCAAAACGGGAAAAGAAAAGAGACCATCTTGCCTGACGAGGATTTAAACATTGAGCAGACTGTAGGTATGACAAAATTTTATGATCCGTAAAAATTGTCACCGGATGACGAGCTCCCTCTAACAAATATCTCCACTCCTCCAATGCTACTTTAATAGCCAGCAACTCCTTGTACCCGATGGTGTAGTTCTTCTCCGCAGGCAGAAGACCCCGAGAGTAAAAGGCACAAGGATGGAATTTTTGTTGCTCCGATTTCTGGGAGAGAATGGCTCCTAAACCAACATTAGAGGCGTCTACTTCTAGGAAGAAGGGAAGCGTCACATCAGGCTGTCGAAGGATGGGAGCAGAGGAGAAGGACTCTTTAAGAAATTGAAAGGCTTGGAGAGCCTCAGATGACCATTGCTTAGTATTGGCCCCTTTGCGAGTTAGAGCCACAATGGGAGATGCAATTGAAGAGAAGTCTTGAATGAAGTGTCTATAGTAGTTGGCGAAGCCTAAAAAACGCTGAATGGCACGAAGAGTAGTTGGATGAGGCCAAAGTAACACAGCATTCACCTTTTCTGGATCCATTTGTAGACCAACTCCGGAAACAATATAACCCAAAAATGGAATCTGGGGCAACTCAAATGAACATTTTTCTAATTTACAGAATAATGAATTTTTCCGGAGTCTGGAAAGAACTTCGGCCACTTGTTGGTGATGTGAAGGCAGGTCTTGGGAAAAGATGAGTATGTCGTCCAGATATACTACGACACATACATACAAGTCCCGAAAGATCTCATTAATGAAGCCCTGGAAAACAGCAGGGGCATTACATAACCCGAAGGGCATTACTAAGTATTCATAATGCCCATCTCTGGTGTTAAAAGCTGTTTTCCATTCGTCACCGGACCTGATTCTTATCAAATTATAGGCACCACGAAGATCCAACTTAGTAAAAATCCGGGCTCCCTTGATCCGATCAAACAACTCAGTAATCAGAGGAATGGGATACCGATTTTTGATAGTGATAGCATTAAGTCCACGAAAATCTATGCAGGGGCGTAATGATCCATCTTTCTTCTTCACGAAAAAGAACCCAGCTCCAGCGGGAGAAGTAGAAGGTCGAATAAATCCTCGCTGGAGATTCTCTTGGATGTATTCAGCAGTAGCCTGAGTCTCAGGTAAAGAAAGTGGATAAACACGACCCCTAGGTGGAATCTTGCCAGGTAACAGGTCAATCGGACAATCCCATGAACGATGAGATGAAAGACGTTCAGACTGAGCTTTATCAAAGACGTCGGCAAATGAAGCATACTGAGGAGGAAGTCCCGGTGAGGAAGGTGAAATGGAGGTTTGCTGTATTCTACGAGGAACAACACGAGAAAGACAATGTTGGTGACATTCAGGTCCCCAAGACGTAACTTGAGGAGTGCGCCAGTCAATCTGGGGAGAATGACATTGAAGCCATGGAAGGCCTAAAACAATCGGACTAGTAGTAACAGGAAGGATTAAAAACGAAATTTCTTCTCGGTGTAGGACACCAATCTGAAGGGTCACTGAAGACGTACTTTGGGTGATGAGACCGTTGATAATACGTGATCCATCGATAGCCGTCACCGTAATAGGAGTCTTCAGGGTAATCACTGGTAGGGACCATTGATTTACAAGGGATTCAGAAATTAAATTTCCCGCAGCTCCTGAATCGATTAGAGCTTGGGACTCAAAAGACTTAGTAGCAAATGAAATGGTAACGTCAAATGCACAGATTTTTTATTTCGTAGAAGATGGAGAGGACTCCAGGGACCCTAACTTCACCTCTCCAGAACTAGTTAGGGCCTGGCATTTCCCGATTTTTTTGGGGCATGACTGGAGCATATGTGTGGCATCCGCACAATAGATACAAAGTCTGTCCTTAATTCTTCGATTCCTCTCTGCAGAGGTTAGTTTGGAACGTCCAATCTCCATCGGTCTTACCGGAGGTGAAGCGGGACGAATTTGAGAAGTGGGACGAAGAGATGTTTTAGCTGAAGTAGTTCTCTCAGAGTCCCTCTCACGAAATCTGAGATCCACACGATGACAAAGAGAAATCAAATCTTCTAAAGACGTAGGGAGTTCTTGAGTAGTCAGTGCATCTTTAATTTTGTCCGAGAGCCCCTGCCAGAAGGCGGCAATTAACGCTTCAGTGTTCCACTGAAGCTCAGAGGCTAAGATCCTAAATTGAATGACGTACTGTCCTACTGTACGTGAACCCTGTCGTAGACGTAGAATGCTGGAGGCAGCGGAAATAACACGACCTGGTTCATCGAATACATTACGAAACATGGAAATAAATTTGGCACTATCCTGTAACAACGGATCATTTCTTTCCCACAGAGGGGAAGCCCATGCGAGAGCTTGTCCGGAGAATAATGAGATGAGATAGGCCACTCTGGGACAATGAGTCGAAAAGTTTTGAGGTTGGAGTTCAAAATGTACTGAGCATTGGTTGAGGAAACCTCTACATGTTTTGGGATCTCCATCATACTTTGACGGAGTTGGCAGGTCAAGCGTGGAAGCCATAGACACCTGGGATGGCACTGGGGAAACGGAGGAAAGCACAGGAACATCAACAGAAGGTGTAATATTCTGCCCAGATGTTCTTTGGGAGACTAACGTCTGGTAACATTGTAGTAATAGTTGTTGACGAACATCCTGTTGTTCCACACGGGTGACCAGATGCTGCAGCATCTCTTTAGCTGTGGGTTCCGAATCTGGGTCTGTCATGGCCTGATCTTACTGTCACGGGCACTAGGAGTCTTTATCCAGTATCACCCGCTGATGGTCTTATCAGAGTAGTAGAGTTGATATATGATACTCTGATGGCAGGGTGATAATGGAACTGGAAACAGCAGATGGTTAGAGAATGCTCAGAAAGTCTATGACTAGCAGCACTGGTAAACAATAGGTAACTGAACACGAGGATCTTGATGGACAAGGACACGTGAGGGTAGTCAGTGGTCTGCGCACGGCAAGTTGTACCACTGCTATAGTGAGAAGAATGTCCAGGAGTAATAAGGAGGTGGAAGTCAGCGGTCTGCGTATAGCAAGTGGTACCGCTGTCTGTAGTGAAGGAATGGAATCCAGGTGAAGGTAACGGGGAAGTCAGTGGTCTGCGAGTAGCAAGTTGTACCACTGCTTATGTGAGAAGATATATGCAACTGGTGACACAGGGAAACAGGAATCAGTGGTCTGCCTCTAGCAAGTTGTACCACTGAATATATATGTGAGGAAGGACATGAGGAGATAAATGCTATGCAGAGTCTACACGGGTACACTGAACTTGATCCCACGTTGAACTGCACACAATAATAATAATGAATGAACAGCACTGCACAGATAAACAAAGTCACTCAAATAGTCCAGCAAAAGGAAACACAGTCAATAATAGCAATAGTCTCAGAGGATGGAAACTCCGGAGGAGAACAACTCAGTCCAGATGGATATGCAATACACCAGCACAGTCAATGAGAAGTATGCATACCGTGGTTCAGATGAGCAGGCTGTTAGAGATAGCTGCAGGGATACCTGAGCGGCCGGGAACAGACGAGATGAGAAGTCCTTGCAGAATGGAAGCGGCAGGTAGGTGCAGCGCACTGTAGGTAGGTCAGCAAGGATGACAAATACTCAGGAAGCAGTAGTATATCGAATAGAACAGCAGGAGACCACGGGAGAGTTGAAGCGATGTAGCAAAGCTGGAGGCCGAGGAGCGTAGACTCGATGCAACAGGCAAGTTGACACAAATGGACACACTGTAGAAGCAGTAGGCAGCGGGTCAGCTGACGGCAGGTAGAATGCAGACTGGAGCGCTGAGACGAGCAGACTCTGTAGACACGCTGAAGTAGCGAACAGGAATCAGCTGCTGGAGTCACGATGAAACACAGGAGAGTTTGCAGTAATCTGTAACTGTAGATACACGGAGGCAGCGGATAGGAATCAGCTGCTGGAGTCACGATGAAACACAGGAGAGTTTGCAGTAATCTGTAACTGTAGATATACGGAGGCAGCGGATAGGAATCAGCTGCTGGAGTCACGATGAAACACTGGAGAGTTTGCAGTAATCTGTAACTGTAGATATACGGAGGCAGCGGATAGGAATCAGCTGCTGGAGTCACGATGAAACACTGGAGAGTTTGCAGTAATCTGTAACTGTAGACATACTGAGGCAGCGGATAGGAATCAGCTGCTGAAGTCACGGTGAAACACAGGAGAGTTTGCAGTAATCTGTAACTGTAGATATACGGAGACAGCGGATAGGAATCAGCTGCTGAAGACACTAGGAACACGAGGAATAGAAGTGGTCTGGAAACCACAAACGGCAAACAGGAATCAGCATAAGCTGAACACACGAGCAGGCACTGGAACACCTTCAGAGACTCATGAGGAATGAGACTCCAAGATCAGGCAACGTGGTATTGACCACAGGTGCTTAATATAGGGAGTGTTGCCTGATCAGCCAATTAAGTTAAAGGAACAGAACTGAAGGTTAAAAGGGACTGCACATGCGCAGTACCTCATTATAATGGATGGACACGGTTCCTAGCTACCTTAGAAGTAGCACTCACAGTCCGGTGAGTGACAGATGGTAGCACTCACCTTTCCTTCTCCGGCCAAGCATTTTTCCAGATACCCCAAACAATCTGAAAGGGGAATTATCAGATAAATGACTTTACCCCAGTTCTCAACAGTCCAATCTCTGTACCATTTGCAGGATATCAGTGTGTCCCTGATGTTTTCCTGGAGAGAAGTGGCTTCTTTGCTGTCATTCTTGACACCAGGCCATCCTCCAAAAGTTTTTGCCTTACTGTGCGTGCAGATGCACTCACACCTGCCTGTTGCCATTCCTGAGCAAGCTCTGCACTGGTGGTGCCCCGATCCCACAGCTGAATCAACTTTAGGAGACGGTCCTGGCGCTTACTGGATGTTCTCGGGCGCTCTGAAGCCTTCTTCACAACTATTGAACCTCTCTCCTAAAGTTCTTGATGATCCGATAAATGGTTGATTTAGGTGCAATCTTACTAGCAGCAATATCCTTGCCTGTGTAGCCCTTTTTGTTCAAAGCAATGATGACTGCATGTGTTTCCTTGCAGGTAACTATGGTTAACTGAGGAAGAACTATGATTTCAATTACCATCCTCATTTTAATGCTTCCACTCTGCTATTCTAAATCAGTCGGCATGACAGAGTGATTTCCAGCCTTATTCTCATAAACCTCACCTGTGTCAACAAGAGAATCACTGACCTGATGTCAACTGGTCCTTTTCTGGCAGGGCTGAAATGCAGTGGAAATGTTGCTTTTGGGATAAAGTTCATTGTCAGGGCAAAGAGAGACTTTGAAATTCATGACTTTCTGGAGTATATGGAGTTTATGCAAATTGGCATCATAAAAACTGAGGCAGGAGACTTTGTGAAAAAATAATATTTGTGTCATTCTCAAAACGTTTGGCCATGACTGTACAATCTATTTGGAATGCAGCAGCAAGACTAGTTTTCATTGCAATATGTTTTTCTACTGCTTCTTCGCTCTGTCGGTCCCTACATTGGTTGCCTTTACTTTATCAAATATCAAATCATATATAAAATATTTCTACTAACATAGAAAACCATTAACAAAAACTGCACTAACATACATCTCCTCCCTTGTTTCAAAATATCTCCTAGCTTGACAGGTGTGCACTTTGTGGGGTTTTGCTGTCTCCGCATGCTCAAATGATGTAATCATAGAACGATCATAGATTGATGCATTGCATGTATCTTTGCCCGAGTCTCATCTGGCTGTTTTCTGGTATTCCCCTGCTGCTAATGCATCAGCTGTGTATAAGACAGACACAAAACACAACACCTCCCACAATGCAGTAGAAAGCAACAATAGTTCTGATTGGAAAAAGCTCATATGACAGCGCTGAATGGCTCTGAAGTAGTTAGGTGACAGCTGGAGAAACTTAACACAGTAGCTGCTCAGCTCCTCTGTAGTGTGGAACATGGGAAAGAGGAGAGTTATGAGGGGCAGGGGCCAGATATGAATACCCTTCTGCTGATATACAGGTGGGGACCCCCTTCACAGCCCTAATCCTGTCTGCACCATATCCTCTGGGAGTGTCTGTCTGGGCTTTGTTCCTGCCTGCACTTTCATTTGTAGGTCTGTGCAAGTGAAAATATAGTGTGAAATGCATCACAAACAAGCATTTTACATTGGTTGTAATTGTTGCTAATGTAAAAATCTGACATTTTGCAACCATTGCCACTACCAAATATCTGACATTTTGCAAACTTTGCCACAACCAAAAATCTGACATTTTACAAACATTGCCACTATTTGTCTAAAATAAGTACCTGTTGAAGGTTTATTGCAGCATGTTTTTGTTGTTGTTGTTTTTGTTCACTTATTCCATTATAAAGCATTGGCAAACCCTCCTCTAAGAATCCTGCATTTGCTCTACTTGACCCCTCTGCTCTGCCCAATATTTGCACCTCTCATCCAGATTCATTACCTGCATCCATTCTGAATTACAGGACTTTTTTCAGGCTGCACTCACTCTGTGGAATACCCTTACTTGCACAACAAGACCTTGCCTCCAAACCTTCGAGAACTCCATGAAAACGCAAGCCTTCTTACATACTTGCCAACTTTGTAACCTTCAGAGGGGAGATCAAGTGCCAAGTGTAGGGGCCAGAATTATATGAATTATGACTAGCCTCTGCATCGACGCCCACTTCCTAGAGAAAGGCCCGCTCTCCTGGGAGTCTCGGAGAACTACCCTAAATTTGGGAGTATCCCAGACATTCCAGGATAGTAGGCAAGTATGCTTTCTTAATATCCCTAAACTATTCTATCCAATTACCAACACACTACACATTTCATACAAACTAACATTTATTTTCCTACTACAATCAAAACCATCTGACTCCTGACTGGATCACATCGCCCCACAAAGCACTTTATCCCATTGCTACCTAGTTGGACCAACATGCAACAAGTGGCACTTAACCTCATGTATCAAACTCCTATTTCCCTATAGATTGTAAGCTTGTGAGCAGAGTCCTCTTACCTCTTTGTCTGTAAGTTAATATCCAGACTTGTATTATTACTGGGAAAAAACAGTAAGAAGCACCAATTAAATTCTATCATCAACTGAAATATCAAATATATCATACTTGCCGACTCTCCTGGAATGTCCGGGAGACTCCCGCATTTCGCTCGAGTCTCACAGACTCCCGGGAGAGTGTGGCAATCTCCCGGATCTGCCCACTTCCTAGTGAAGTGGGCAGATTTAGGTCCAAAACGTCGCAATTCACCGCCCAAAAGGACGCGATTTTTGGAGCCCCGTCCCTTGCACATCCACCTTCCCCGGCAGGCTCCCGGATCATACTTGCCATAAGTTGGCAAGTATGAAATATATATTATATCAATAAATATGGCAGAATGAACATAAGCTCCTGATTAAACAATTATACGTATGTATTAATGTCAAACATGTAAAAGATCTTGTGTCAGGTAACGGGTGTTCACTGGTTTTATTTCTACTATTGATTGAACATCTCCTACTTCTGGGGACAGATCTCTTCTAGTTGGATTAGCTACACAAGCACTGAACTAAAAGCTACACAGAAGCTGCGGATCATACTCCTCTCCATATTTATTCATATAATATATATTTGAGATATTAGTTGATGGTACAATTAGATTGGCACTCTTTACTCTTTTTTCCTATTTTATATTTATTATTATAGAGGGAGTTGGCGCCTCCTTCTGTAAGGAGCTGACTCTTATTGTTCTATTCAGTTTGATCAAATTTAGCACCTAGACCGGCGGTTCCCAAACTGTGCGCCGCGGCTCCCAGGGGTGCCTGCGGCGCTGTCACTGGGGTGCCGCGGGCCAAGCATTGAAAAAAAGAAATAACACAGAAACTTACCAATCTGTCGGGCGCCGGGACCCAGCAGACTCCTCTCTCCCGCAGCTGTCACTGAATATCGACGTCAGTAACAAGCTGCTGCGGGAGAGAGGAGACTGCTGGGTCCCGGCGCCCGACAGATTGGTAAGTTTCTGTGTTCTTTCTTTTTATTCTATGGCTGGCGTGCGGCAGAGGAGTGAGAGGGAGCGTGACAGCGGGGAAGAGAGGGTGACAGCTGGGGCAGAGAGGGTGACAGCTGGGGCAGAAAGGGTGACAGCGGGGCACAGCAGGACAGAGGAGGGTGACAGCGGGGCACAGCAGGGGCAGAGAGGGTGACAGCGGGGCAGAGAGGGTGACAGCGGGGCACAGCAGGACAGAGGAGGGTGACAGCGGGGCACAGCAGGACAGAGGAGGGTGACAGCTGGGGCAGAGAGGGTGACAGCAGGGCACAACAGGACAGAGGAGTGTAACAGGGGCAGAGGAGGGTGACAGCGGGGCAGAGAGGTTGACAGCTGGGGCAGAGAGGGTGACAGAGGGGCACAACAGGACAGAGGAGTGTAACAGGGGACAGAAGAGGGTGACAGCGTGGCATAACAGGACAGAGGAGTGTAACAGGGGACAGAAGAGGGTGACAGCGGGGCACAACAGGACATAGGAGTGTAACAGGGGACAGAGGAGTGTAACGGGCAGAGGAGGGTGACAGCGGGGCACAACAGGGCAGAGGAGTGTAACAGGGGCAGAGGAGTGTAACAGCTGGGCAGAGGAGTGCGACGGCTGGGCAGAGGAGTGCGACAGATGGGCAGAGGAGTGCGACAGTGGGGCAGAGGAGGGGCTCAGCTGGGCAGAGGAGTGCGACAGCAGGGCAGAGGAGGGGCTCAGCGAGGCAGAGGAGGGGCACAGCGGGGCAGAGGAGGGGCACAGCGTGAGAGGGACAGTGGAGGGGGACACAGCGTGAGAGGGACAGTGGAGGAGGACACAGCGTGAGAGGGGCAGTGGAGGGGGACACAGCGTAGGAGGGGACAGCGTGAGAGAGGGCAGAGGAGGAGGACAGCGTGAGAGAGGGCAGAGGAGGGGGGACATTGTGTGTGAGGGCAGAGGAGGGTGGACATCGTGAGAGAGGGCAGAGGAAGGGGGACATTGTGAGAAAGGGCAGAGGAGGGGGGGCATCGTGAGAGAGGGCAGAGGAGGGGGACAGCGTGACAGAGGGCAGAGGGGGCAGTGTGAGAGAGGGCAGTGTGTCTGGATGCAGAGGGGGCAGTGTGTCTGGATGCAGAGGGGCAGAGTGTCTGGATGCAGAGGGGGCATTTTTGCATACAACTAAATAAGTATTTCTGTCCTGACCTAAATACTTATTACAATTTTTTGACCCAACTACTTCTAAAACAGGACTGCTCAATAATTATTTTGGAGGGGTGCCTTGAAAAAATTTGGAGACTCTAAGGGTGCCGCGAACTGCAAAAGTTTGGGAACCACTGACCTAGACATTCTGGTTTATTATTGTTTGTCCCCAATCAAACAGTTGCATAGTATGCTAGGGTTACATAAATAAATGTTAATAGATAAGTTTCATGTTTTTATTTCTGCATTTAAAATTGTACAGCTTTGCATGGGCAAATAAGCTACATGTTCTATGTTGTTTTATGAATAAAGTTATCAGAAAAAAACGATGTAGGCTTAGAGAAGATACAGGAAGTGATATCAGAGGATGGCCGTGATGTGTGTGTGCAACTGATCAGAAAGCGTTAACGAGCAGAGTGATCGTAGGTATGGTTGCAGAGGGGGTGCTCATGGAATGGGACAAGAGTCGGAATGTTTGTAAACACACAGCGGGGGCGGCGATAGATATTTTGTAATTACCTACCCCGTTGCCAATAGGATACAGGAGTGTGATACAGTGTAATACGTCGCTGCTAAGTGGCTAAATGGAAATCAGCATCTCTGCAATATTTTATGCATCTATAGTCTAGAGATTTTTATGTAATAAACGGGCTTTTAACATTTTGAATGGCATCGTGAAAAAGACAAACGCTGTCTCAGGATGCAGCGATAGAAAATCTAGTCTTAATAAATAGAGCCCGAGATCTTTTATTTTGCAATTAGTATTGTTGTTTTTTTTTTTTACATTGGTAGTGTTAATGGCAGTATAGTATCTATTTCGTCTCCATGACTTACAACGTAAAACATAAATCCAGTTCAAAAAATGTGTGATTTATGTTGCCAATACCTAGATCCCTATTTAAACAATATTTAATAATAAATATATTGCAGAGATTATATAATTATATGCCTTCACAGAAAATTCACAACCATTACTATCTGTTATATCCATTCACATATGGGTTTTAAGACAGAAGTATACAAATGTAACTAGATTGTACTGATTTTTATACCTGACATATTTTTTTATATTGTTAGGCAGAAATAAAGTCGTTTTTTTTCCTGCAGAATTGCTTTATCAATTTCAGTGGCTTGATTTTCACTAGGATTGCAACTTTGTTTGATTATATATGTATTGGGGATGGTAAAAATGAAAATTACTTTGCCCCATGTTATTTAATAACATGGGGCTAACTAATGATGTGCTTTAGCCTCTTACAGCCAATCACTTATAAGCTTTTAGCAGTTTAGTGCAGGTACACTTATGGGTATTACTACTGAGTTGATATGCGTTATCGTACCCAGAAAACTTTACCAGCCGGTTTGCAATAACAATTAAAAATGTTGGATGTTATTGTCCACATCTGCCAAGACTGGTCAGACTGGTGGACAGTGGTTTAACACACACTGCTGGCTGTAGTGTTCACATAGTGCCCATTATAAAAGAAGAAACAATAGTTTATTCTATTATATGACTCTGTTGGGCTCCAAGAGCTGGGCGGCAAGCAGGGCAGCGCTGGCAAAATTTAGCCTGGGTGACAAAACTCGTCTCACCAGCTTATTTTAATGGGGAAAAATGTAGGCAGCTCAGTGACCCAGCCCAAGGTAGGCCACTATGGGACTGGCCTGAGGGGCAGATGCCCCCCAGCCCAGCCTGCCCCTGGCAGCAAGTAAAAACAGCCAGATGGAGCTCCTGGGAAATAGGTTCTGGGGAGAACACTGCTACCTGCACGTTTTGGTAAAGAAGTCCTATTTTTATATTTTTATTTCGCTAAGTATTTTCCAGCTGTCTTGATAAACTTGTATACTGCTTCCCAGTGTTGTAACTACTGTTGTTATTTGATTTCGCTATTTGATTGAATAGCCTGTTGGATAATACTGCTAGTTATAATAGCTGAGTGAAATAAGTGCAGCAACGGACATCAACTGGATTGCTGTGCAATACATGTTTGCCTACACTTCCTGGTCGAATTACGACGAGGTTCATGTTTTTTTCCCCTTTTCTGTTCCACCTGAATAAAGTGAATCCAATTTGTAGATTATTATCAGATGGGACCAAGCTCAGAAAATAGAAACAAATTTCTGTTCTCTGTATGTAGCAGTACATTTAAGCCATTTAGCCTATTTGTTATGTAGGGTTGTTTGGTGTAACCCTGAGTATTCATTATAATTTTCATAATTGTATTGGTTATATGCCAAATGTTGCCTTTCCAAGAAAGTGGAGAAAAATCTAATATATTAACTTGGCTTAATACTAATATAAGTATTTATTTATTCCCCATTTGGGGAAGTTATTCTAGTAGCTGTTATGGCCAAAGCGATCTGGTTTGTTTTTTCAGCTATGAATTCTTGTATTTTCTCATCTGTCTGCAGTACACATGGACTCATGCTTAACCTCCACTCAACAGAAGAATATTACCAGGCTTTGAAATGAAAAATGTGGCCTTTTTAGTAAGATGTATGTGCCTTCTCCTGAAGGGTATGTCCACTCAACTAGTTTTTACTTAATTATTTACCACAAAAAATTGCACAGAATATTAAAAACCACTTAAACTTCAGATGATCTAGAAGCCAATTCAGCTCTATCTGTTCTGCAGTTCCCTCAGTTTTCCATCTAGGTTTTTCCGCAACTGCTTAGCTACAGTTATTTGAGGGTCAATATTGCCTTTGCTTGGATTACAGCGTGCTTTGTTCACTCCTCTATTTCTGTTCTACCATTGATCTGATACATCCAGCTATTGAGGTTATCTGCTGGCCCAGTGATCTGACTGGATTGGATTTTGATCTGGCTCAATGAGGCCAAGCAAAAATGATCAAATTATATCAAATGCTCAACATAACTTTAATTTGAAATTTCTGTTCTACAATTAACCAAGATAGTTGTTTGTTCCCCAATAGCACTTTTGTATAGGGTCACCACTATTCTGATGCCTAATGCTGTAGTACTTTACAGCTGGTGGTACAGCTAAGTATTAGAGACCATGTTTAAGTCTTAATTCCATAGCCTAATTTATGCTTCCCTTAGATATCTGCTGCTTCCACTTGGTAGAAAAGTGCTCTGACAACTCCTGGAGGGTTTGCAGTTAAGGAGGCCTTCTGTTTTGTGACAAATCTACTATAGTTTCTTGGGTGAGGAGCATCTTGGTTTGAGCATATACAATTCGGATGTTTCTTCATTTTGACTTGATGGCATCTCAGCTGCACCACAAGATGGAGAGCCTTTGCTCAAAGACCAAGGATCGACAGGTGTTTTTTGTAGACACCTTGATGGTTCTGTGGGATTTTCACATGATTTATCTGTTGCAACTGGTGGCAGTGCTACCATAGGTTATTTAAGGGTAAAAAAGAAAAAAGTTCTTGATGCTGTTGATAACACCAAACTGGTCAAGTTGGTCGTGTTACAGGAACATTCTCCAGTTGCCTGTGGTCTCACCATGGCATTTCCCTCTAGGAAGGATCTGTTAACCTGGGAACTGTTTCTTTCAGGGCTTAGTTCTACTGGCTTGAACTCTGGCTGTTGAAGCCATGATTCTTAGAAGTAAGAGGGATCGTAGATTTTCAAGACTATGCTCAGGGCTGTTAAATCAGTTTCAGCTAGTAATTATGATATGTTCTGAAAGACTTATGTTTCTTGGTGTGTGTGATGGAGAAGTTCCCAACAACTTCTTTTCAGTTCACTTTCCTAATTTTTTACTTAAATGGAGTTCGTTTATGGTACACCTTTAGGACATCCCCTTGGTCACAGTTTTTCCCATTACCCTGCAATTACACAGATACTAGTCTATTTGAGTAAAGAGGTGTTCTGGGATACAGCGCTCCTAAATATGGTTTTGGGAATAGGTTGGGGAATGCAGCCCTATTGCCCTAATGAAGATAGTCTGTGGTCTTCTATATCAAGGTACGTATCATACAAAAAGTTGGGTATAAAGGCGCAAAAGGAAAAAAGGGGGTATGTGGGTATATGTAGGGGTATTGGATAGGGGTATGTGTAGTGGGCCTGCGGATAGATATGTGTAACTTGGTTGAGAATCAAGAGTTTATTCCAAAAACACACAAAAGGCAGAACATTGAGGAAACTCAAAACGCGTAACTGAACATATGAGAAACATTGGCCATAGAAACACACAGCCTCTCAAACCACTTCAGACTAAACCATAATAAAGACCCTACAGTCCTCCAGTTCACTGGTATACAAAAAGTAAAAAAACGCTGGAGAGGAGGTGACTATAATACCCCTTTCACACTGGCTCAAAAATCCGGGTTATTGCCAGGGCAAGCCCCAGGTTGAGGCTCAGTGTGAACCGGTACCCTGCTAATTCTCGGGTCAGATGACCTGGCAATTAGACCCGGGTCTTTTTGAGAGTCCTGGGTCCGAACCAGTTAGCTTTGCAGTCTCAATGGTTTTTCAACCCGGGTCTCGCCAAAACATATTGGAAACGAAAAGGAAAAACTTATATTACAAGAGGAGCCAATCGAAGCTCATCTGGTGATGTTGCCATGGAGACCCGCGTTCAGTGTGAACCCAGTCGACCTGGGAATTTGCAGGGGTGGGAGGCTCTATATATCCCGGGATATTGCCGAGGAGGCAATGTGAAAGTGGTATAACAGATCTCTCAATCAAACTAAAGCTATATGGATCTTCACGCTAAAAACACTCACACCTACTGGACTGAATATTGATTTTTGAGTTCAATTCTTTTCTCTCCAATTAATACACTTGGAACTAGAATTTTCTAGTGCAATGCTCTATATGTACAATAGTGCCACTCTTTTCCAATACCCCCACCTACACCCCTTCCCTTTCTGCGTCTTTATGCCCAACTTTTTGTTTGATACCGGAGTCTAATTGTTGGATTATCGACTACCAGAAATCCAATCTGGTCCCTAGACAGAGGCTTGTCTTTCTAGATTTTCTGTTTTGCACAGCAGATGAGGTTTCTTCCAAGGGACTAGATAGACTTGTTACACAGAATAGTAAAGTGTGTATTAGCTCTTAAACAGACTCCAGTTCATTTCTGTATGAAAGTCCTGGAGAAGATAGTTTTGACATTCAAAGCTATGCAGTTTGCACGGTTCCATTCGAGAGCATTACAGTACGAACTCCTGTTGCAATGGAACACCGCACCATCATTTGACTAGAGAACATATCTTGTTGTCTCCTAGAACATGTTTGTTGCTTCTTCTGGTGGCCGAGGCTGGACATCATCAACTCAGGTCGTCCTTTTGCCATATGGAATTGGACATTTGTGATGAGGGATGCCAGCTTTTGAGGCTGGTGAGCAGTTGCCCGTTATTTCCAGTTACTGCTTGCAATCAATGTCCTAGAACTAAGAACTGTGCTAAACGCTCTAGTTCAGTGACATCTTCTGTTGTGGGGAAAACCCATGAGGATTCACTAAGAACACCACCACTGCATTTATGTACATTAACCATTAGGGAAGTACAGAGAGTACCCTTGTAATAAAGGAAACCAGCAGGATAATCTACTGGACAGAACTAAATGTTCCAGCGATTTTGATAGTGTTCATTTCAGGCCTGGTAAAGTGGAAGGCCATTGACCTCAGTAGGCATGATCTGCATCCCAGATAGTGGTCTTTCAACCCGGACATCTTTCAGCAGATTGTGGAGAGATGGGACTGGTACCTGTAGTTAGAAGAGGCATTGGTTATTTGTATTTATTTATATTTTTGCCCCTTTATTCATCACCAGGGGTGAATTATATATGTGTATGCTTTGTTAGTTTATATGTTAGGCAATAGAGTTTTGAGTGGAGTAGATTATCAAGGAATAAGGGCATGTTCATGACGATTGCAAATTATTGAGATCATTTACTAGGTATTATGTTTTTTTATGATTGGAATGTGTTTACATTTGTATTGATATTCATTATTCTTATGTGTCTGTTTTAATTTGTATATTTATCCCATGAACCGTATGGAGATAGATTATTCATGTGAGAGACTGTTTAATTAAGCAACACCTGCTTGAGATCTAATGAGAGTTAAATCAATGCCCTATATATAGGGGTGGATTCATTGTTACCATTATGGCTGTGAAAAAGTCCTCAAAAAGAGGACAAAACGCGTTGCCGATATTCCGACCTGTGTAGTAGATGGACTTCTGTTGAAATATCTTTAGCTGGATCGATTGCGTAAGTTTACCCGAGTGGAATATCTTATTGCAACCTCTTGTTGCTACCCAGACATCTGAAAGGTGCGCACCTTACTCTTTACACGGAGTCTATTAGCTGAGTGATATCAGAGACAGAGACAAGAGTTTTGAAATTCTACGTGTGGAGATTGTAAGTGCAAGGAATTTGCTAAATATCCATGGAGTACTGTGTATCAGCTGAAAAGTAGTATTGATGGATATCAAAAACTGAAATTCCATGTGCAGAGATCGTAAGTGCACGGAGTTTACTATAACTTCCCTCCAGCAGTCACCTATTGGATTGTTCATTTGGAATCTGTTATTTTATTGGTGATTGTAACCCATTGTTGGAGGTCATCAGTGCTAAAGATTGCCTATTTTGTGTCAATTGGCCTACATATTTTCATTGAACTAATAATCTTTGGACCTGAAGTGTCCTATTACATTTGTCCATCAAGTATATTAAGAGATTCCAACTCTGTGTCGATTTTAAGCCATCAGTCAGATGCTAATTATTATCATTTATTGTATACTTATATGTATTTTTAATGGTCGATTTTTGGTAATGTATTATGGTTTTGTTTGGTTTGTAATATATCAGAATTAGATTAAAAGTGATTTTTTTTTTTGCAATCCTTTTGGATATTGCACTTCATCTGATCTCCACCTCTTTTCCTATATTACTATACACTCTGGTCTGTTCTCTGCACTGTATATTTACAGTTTGTGGATTTCTATATTATGAGAGAGTGACACTATCCCAATACAGCAACATTTAGAGACATTGCAGAGTGTGGTTATTATAATTAGCGCCAGGTAATAATTTTTATTTTTTTTAGAAGAGATGGGAACAGACAGATATTTTCATGTTTGCATCCCGCTTGAACCACAAGGTGAATTGAATTTACTCCAGGACCCACAGGCATTCTTTGTCGAAACTGACACTCCCATATGATTTTTTATTTTTTATTTTTTTTACCCCTTGGTTTCTGTTCCCTCTGGTGACAAAAAGTTAAAAAAAAGTAGATATCTGGGTACTGTTGGTGGCACCAGACTGGCCAAGACTGTCCTGGTACACTGATATTCTCAAGATGTTGGTGTATCTATTGTGGTGTCTTCCTCTAAGATGGGATCTAATAACTCAAAGCCAGGCTCGCTGATACCTGATCCTTAATGTTGTGGCAGTTGAAGCCATGATGCTTAAGATAAAGGGTTAGTCCAACAGACTGGTCAGGACTGTGCTCAGAGCAAGAAAGCTTGTTTTGGCAAGGAATTGCTATAAGGTGTAGAAATCTCTGGTTTTTGATGTAGGAAGAGGTAATTTTGGACCACTTTCTTTCAGTTAGCCTGCTTGCTCTTAAATTTGCAGGATGATTTGGACAATGGATTAAAATTGAGCCCTTGAAGGTTCAGGCCTCTACACGTAGTTTGTTCAAATACTTTTTTGCAGTGTGTCTCATTTGTGACCACCATACAGTCCTCCACTAGTCCTATGGGACACGAATTTAGTGTGGATGACAACTTCCTTTTGAACCACTTGATACAGTGGATGTGAAATTTCTCTTACATGTAAAATAGCATTTCTCCTAGCTAATTTCTTGGTGAGTGTCTAAGTTGGGGACTCTTTACAAGTCTCCCTATCTGATTTTTTTCATGAGGTTAGGGCCATCCCCTGGATGCAACCATCTTTTCCACCTATGATGGTTCCTAAGTTTCACGTAAACAGGGACATTTAATTCTGAACCACATTGGGATCTCTTCACTCATTGGATTATATTAGGTCATTGAAGATTTGGCACAAAGATTCTTGATTTTAGGAAAACTGAACTCATCTGGTCCTCTATGATGCCTTAAAAAGATGTTGGCCTGCACAAAGCAGACGATGGCTAAATGGATCACTTACGTGATTCAGCATGTTTATATTAGGCTGGTGAAACTCATTCCTGACAATGTGAAGGCACTTTCTACCAGATCAGTGAGCGCCTCGTGGTCAGTGGGTTGCAGAGCCTGGGCAGAGCATCTGTGTTGAGGGCCACATGGTCCTCTGTGCATACTTTTACAAAAACTAGTTTAATGTTTTTTGTGTCTGAAGATGCCAGTTTTGACCTGAAAGTCCTGCGCACTGCAATACTGTCAGCGTACCCACCTGGATGTGCACCCGTCTGCATGGTCCATTGTCCCCCAAGTGGATGTAAGAAAAAACAGGATTTCTATTCTTGCTATTCTCTGAATTCATTGGTGGATACTGAGCTCCCATATGTTTACTCTCTCATTCTCCTGTATAATGTTTTCAGGGGGGTTATTTTACATTTTCTTTCTCTCCAATTCTGTCCCGTGGGACTTGGTTAAAAAATAACATGAGTTGCCTACAGGATGGGGATATAGAGGAGGGAGGAGCAAAAGCAATGGAAAGATTATTTAAAAAAAAATGTATTTATTTATTTTAAAGTGCCAGTAGACTCCGTACCCCATAGTCTTAGTAAGCATAAAAATCCCGGTTCTTATGGTGCCCACTAATAAACAGCTGACCCGACACATAGTCCCTACCTCCTTTACACACTGCTTACACCTCTTGTAGCCACTACACCCCCTAAAATACACATCATAAGCCTTATTTATCCCCACCTCAATCCTCCTCTTCATTTCTATGCTCACTCCTCAAACCTATTCACCCCCATCCTCCGCATCATCCCTACCCATGCATTCCTATTTTCCTACTGTTAAAGGACCCGTATTTACGCCATAATTGCGCACGCTATCTTCTTCTTTTGTTCCTGGATACGCTCTTTATCTTACCATATGCATTTACGCTTTACCACGTATGACACGCCTACTTCAGACCTTTAAACCTGATTTACTGTATCACACATTTATATATATATATATATATATATCTCCTATATCAAGACATTATAAATTCATAACCACAACGCAGATATATATGTATGAAATAGAATCTTTACTTGTACAATAATGTAATAATGTAATTTCAATAACATAATCTTACACACGGTACATATAATAGATGGCATTCTGTGTGTAGGTACAATAACTTATTAATTATACGTGTGTGTGCGCGCATGTGACTGTGTGTATGTATCTCAGATCATCTTACAATGTAGTCACCATCCAAAATGGCTGACTTGCTATGCTTGTTGCAAACTCATGTCGTCTCACAAGGCCTCAACGTCAGGACAGACCCATAACTCATTACAAGCAGTATTAGCTAGTCCACCACATATATCCACTAACTCATTTCTTGTCTAGCAGGGGGGGGGGGGGGGAATCTCTACAAAACTTCCCAGCAAGAGTCTTTTCACACATCTGTTTAACTAGTAGCAATTACACACATAGGGGGAGGGGATGAGAGCACAGACCAGCCAGAGATTTACCAAATACAGTCAGTATTAAACTCAACAATCAGAACTTCAAGTGTTATACAATACAGTATGAATATCTAGCAGATATTCACAGAGAAGCCACACTATTGCTACATCAAATACAATACTATTCAAGTATGAAGTCTATTGTATTGTTACAATCAAACTCCTAAGATATTACTAATTTCAAACCCTTAAACGACATCACTTCTTAAGCAAACTAAACACTTACTACAATGACATCTAATTCTATGACTATCCCATCCCATGCAACATTACTTTCTATGCTTACAGTATTACCTTAAACAAAAAACATTCTTAACAGCTAGACCAATGGTCTGTGACTCTATAACAAAGCTTACAACACAGCCTATTGTAGCTCCTATAGTCTATAGATCACTAACAATACACAGAGTACATTTTACTCATATTTACAATGTCAGCAGAGCCCTATTAAAGGGCTCATATATACTTTACTATTTTTCAGTCCATACTGGGAGATAATCCTTGGTGTGTGTGTCTGCGTAATCAGTCTGATCCAAAAAGGGCAGTTTTGTCTTCAAAAGTTAATTACAAAAACTTCTGTGGGATGGGCTGATGTATCTGATTGGAAGCCAATTCTTTTGATGTGTAAATGTACTGAGCCTCACAGTTCCTTTGAGACAAAAGCCATGCACTCTGACATAGAGACAATAGTTATTCAAGGAAGGAAAATTATATATAATATATATATATATATATATATATATATATATATAAAATCAATTATATATATATCTACAACACCTACCCATTTCCCCATCTCATACTCCTTTCCACATAATCCCTCTATCAACATGTCCCCTTCATCACTGTCGCCTTCCTGTCTCCCTCAACATCATCAACCTGTCCCCATCATCTCTTTTATTATAATCATAATAAGTAACAACCCTATTCACAAAGTCATCATTAACCCATCCAACCTGGATCATAATTAACCACAATTATTTTATTAACTCCTTCATTGTGCATCATTAACTACCTACATCATTAGCTCCATGGTTTATTAGTAATCCTTCACTTTCCGAAGCGTTACACCTCTGCATTTAATTAGATCATACATTAGTTCCCCTCTTAGTACTGTCATGCAACTGGACGACCTAAGCCAGCTTGATCATAGAGCAACTGAGCAGCGCTTTCAGGGCAAATATCCAGACTCCTTCAAGGCACAGCTTCTCAATCCTTTAGGCCCATTGCCATATTTTTTGGTGCTATAGTGATTTGGTGCTTGGATTTATAGAGCCCTGTATTAATGAACATACACTACAGTTCTGCTGTATAAGAGATGCACTTTACCCTTTCAAAACTAACCTGTTTCTGTACACTTTTGTACTCTCAAATCATTTGTTTAACAGCATGTACTTAACTTAATGTTTTGCCAGGGACAGTTGTAAAGTGTATTTTTAGAATCAATTGATCTTCTTTCTCCTTGTTTCATTACAGAAAGGAAGAGCTTGGCAATATGCAGTCATTCCGAGACCAAAGAAACTACCACGGAAATCAGCAAACCTATCCACCGGAAGCTCATGGGCCCTCAAGGATGGAAGAGTACAGCCTCCGACAACAGGCTCCGATGTTTCAAAGCAGCTATGGAGGACGTAGAGAAGGAACAGTCTCTCCTACTACAATGGCACTAGGGGAAAATTCTAATCTACAAAGTTACCAAGGATACAGAAAAGAATCAGATGATTTTTATTACCTAGGCAACAAAGGATGCCCACCTGGGGATCAGACACCACATCGCCGACCTCCTGGGCCACTGCCGACTTACGGACCTCCACAAGGAAATAGCAGTAGTAACAGCACAGGCTTCATCAGTCATTATGGGAGAGAAGGCCACCACAGCCATTTTGCAGGCCAGCATTCTCCGGTAGCCAGCCTGTCTCAGTACTCGCAGGATTTTCCAAGGTCCTTTTCTCCCGGCAGTGGCCAATATACAGCTCATGTTCCTAATCAACAATTGAGACAACGTTACCAGTCACATCAGCCCCTTCCTCAGTCTGGCAAGCCTCCTGCATCCATAGGAACCTCACATGTGCAGCAGCTGCAGCGTTCTGCTTCCCTTAGTTCTCCTGCTCTATATCCACTACCAGTAGGACACTTTGAACAACACTATCAGTCTCCTGCAGGTTCAACCTCTACTTCATTTCCTCTTCAGAGGTTTTCTGGAACAAACTATGAAGGCTACAGTCCTGGAGGTCCTAGCTCTCCGTATGAGAGTCCTGTATCTGGATCATCCGATGGGACACAACAAGGGTATAGCAGTTATGCCAGCCAGCACTTAAAAAGCTTTGATGCAGCTAAGATGCCACAAGGTGGAGGTCAGGGACAATCGCAGAAGCAGAACCCTCCTAATGCAGTGCAGTACTCAAACGCCTCTAAATTACTACCCCAAAGCCAGACTGGACAATACAACCAATCTGAGGTCCCTGTTCGATCGCCTATGCAGTTTCAGCAGAGCTTCAGCCCTATCTCTAACCCATCCCCAGCTGCTTCTGCAGTACAGTCCCCAAGCTGTAGCTCCACACCCTCACCTCTGATGACTAGTGGGGAAAATATTCAGTGTGGACAAGGAAATGTACCATTCCCATCCAGAAACCGTGCATTACCGATGTCGCAGCTGAGTCCTAACACACATATTTGCAATTTTAAAGATTTTGGTGTGGAAGGATCCCAAGAGAAATGTTTAGCAGATCCAGGTCTGTGTAGTCTTAGTGCACTCAGTAGCCAATTAGCAAACTTGCCTAATACAGTTCAACATGTGCTGCTTTCTGATGCTGTAGCACCTCACACAAAAGGTGGCAAACGGACTTCTAAGAAGACTGACATCTGTGCCAATTCAGAGACCTCATCCCAAAGTGAGGAGCAACTGAAGTCTCCAGTGGCAGAGTCATTGGATGGCAGCTGTTCTAGTTGGTCAGGAGACCCAGGCAAAAGAGTAAGACAGCTAAGTGGCCAGAGCACCAGTTCAAAAGCAGACGTGAAGGGACTTCCCTCAGAAAAGCCAACTTCACCTGACCATGAGTGGCAAAATGAACCTATAGGAAAGATTGCAACTCAAAAAATTGATACAGTGTTGGAACCAGTAGAGAGCTTTCAGGAAATTCCCAAGGTAGGTGAGAAGTCTGTTGGGGTGATAGTTTCAATAGAAACTGTGGCAAATCGGTCAGAAAAAATAGAGGATCCAACACCAGTTAATGATAAGCCAACACAAGAACCTGAATTGCTTGAAACGGTTAACAAGGAAATTGCTAAGAATTTCATTAACAGCCAGAATGGAGAACCTAATATTGCTGTACCTCTGTCTATAACAACTGCCATTATATCCCAAATAGAAGCTGCTAAATCTCCAGTTGACACTGCATTTGGCTCCATGGAAACACCTGCTACTTCCCGAAATCCCATCAATATATCCCAACATCCGAAACTTTCAGATACAGAAAGTGTTGGAGGGCAGAGTGATCGGAAGCCCAGAAAAAGTGATAAATATCCAAGCCTTTTGCAAGAGGTTCTGCAAGGGCACCATCAACAGGAAAGAAGATATGCTAGAAACACACAGGAGCATCCAGCAGTTACTGGAGGTCCTGATGTACCACTGAGGCCCAATGTTCTCATGAACCAAGCCAGTAATCAATCTAATCATAGCATCCTTGGGAAAACTTTAGCAACTCATTTAGAATCGCCACATTGGGAAAAGAAACACAATTTAGAAATGAAACCTATGAATCTGACAGATTATCCTGTAGCCAGAAAGCTTGAGGCTGAACCACCAAACTCTTGCCATGAACAGAGTGGTGGTCCTTCTGAAAGAAGGTCTGTTATTTGTGACATCTCCCCACTAAGGCAACTTGTGCGTGAACCCACAAGCTCACATGTTGGTGCTGGACAAGAAAGATCACCTAACGGTAGAGCTGGACAGTCCGTTATCCTGCCTAGTGGAATGTTGTTCATGGATAAGTCAAATATTCAACGTGTAGTGGCAAAGGGCAAGGATATTGAGTCCCAAAAGGTGCCCAGAAAGCGAACAGTAGAGCAGTGTGTGCCATATACCCCTAAAGATTCTACCTGGGTCAATACCAGTCAAAGATCCATGTCCCATGACCCTAGCCAGGAATATAGTTCATATAAGAGCCATATATCAAATACCAAAAGGGGTACTGGGAGGGCGGTATCTCGAGGGAGGTCACCTACAAAATCTCAAGAGCTTAGTGATTGGTTAAAGATGTCTCCAGGAACAAGTCGAGGTCCAAAGGAGGTTCATAATATGAACCCAACAATGAGTCTTTCAGAGCGAGCAAGTAGAGATGCTTTGTATTCTGCTTTTTTTCAGAATACTGATAGTTCTACTCTAGGTTATCATACAAATTTTAGATCAAGCTCTTATGGAGAATCTAACCCTACATTCAATTCTCCTTTACATTACAAAAGACAGATTTATCAACAAGATGAATACAAAGAACGCCTAGGAAGCTCTTCTCAAGCTATACGCTCAACCTTACAACATTGTAGGGAAGTACAGCAGAAAAGCCCAAGACAGGAACCATTTCATATTTGTAGTCCGGGTCGGAGTGAAAATGAGGGGTTAGGGTATAGTCAAAGTTCATATCAAGAATCCAGCAACATAGACTATATCCAACAAGTGTGTATTGGTGAAGGCACTCCTAATTCAACAAATGTTGAATTGAAACAAAACAGCCAAAAGATTCCTCCAGGAGAATCCCCAAGTTGGCACTTGGGACGACAAGCTTCTCCAGTAAAGAAAGTTGACTCTCCAATGGGTACAAATCAGAAGCCATTCGGCCCCATTAGAGAAACTGAAACGCATGGACCCAGGCCAGGAGAATCAATTGAGCTCCCTAAACTTGGGTGCAATGCACATCGGCTGTCAGGAACTGAAGAAGTATCACACCACAACCCTTTAATTATGAGAAGAAGAGTACGTTCTTTCATTTCCCCCATCCCAAGCAAGAGACAGATGCTTGAAGACAAAGGGAGTCTGTCTGCCTCTACCCTACAAGAACTTTCTTACAAAACAACTGCATTACATGTATTGTTACCAAGGGGGAAGGATGATGAGTCATCCATATCTGGTCCTGAACAGAGGTGTCCCCAAGCAGTATCACTTTCAAGTCCAACAAAGAGTAAAATTCTTCCTCCCCGCAAAGGAAGGGGACTCAAGCTAGAAGCCATAGTTCAGAAAATTACGTCTCCTAATGTACGTCGTACTGCTGCTCCAAGCGGTATAGAGAGTGCTGTTGAACCTGTAACACTTGATGACATCTTGTCTCTCAAGGAGAAGGGCAGTGAATTCATGCAAGAGGCAGAACGAACAGTTGATGTGGTACCAGCAATATCTAGCAATGAAGGCAATGAAGAGATTAAAATGCAGGGCCTTTTTACAAAATCCTTTGTCGCCTGGACTATCCATGATAATAAACAGATTAAAAAGGAAACTGATGATCAGTGTATGGTAACTAAAGAATTTCCACAGTTTGGACCTCTAATACAACAGACACCCAAACATTTTATGGAAGTGAGGGGAAACACTCCAGCTTTGGAATTGAAATGCCTTTTGCCACAGGTTCAACCAAGTGAAGTGTCAGACAAGGAGAAACTGGTTACGCCAAAACAAGAGAGAACCCCTCCAAAAGGATACTTTCCATCGGGAAAAAAGAAAGGTCGTCCCATTGGTAGTGTCAGCAAGCAGAAAAAACTGCAGCAGCAGCAGTTTCAACAAAAGCAGCAGTCGGGGCAAGAACAGCAGCTTCAATCTTCTGTTACAGGAGGCCTGATATCTCCTCTTCCTCCACCACCAAAGACACACTCCGTGTCAGAGCAGGGATTAGATTCTGAGCCTAAACCGAAAAGGAGACTGAGGGAGAGGAGTAAGGAAGCCGGAACAAGGAGAAGGGTTAAGCAAGCGGTTCCTATAGTTGCCCCCATAGAGCCAGAGATTATATTAAAGTATGCCAGCCAAAGCATTGACAGAACTGAGAACAAAGCCAAATCCTTTTTTCCTTATATCCACATGGAAATCAAAGAGGAATTAGGCTTGTCTTGTGTTATATTCAATGCTGAAGAGGAAGAACAGCACTGGAAAAAAATTACATCTGTACGAAAGGGTCAATGTACCATGTCTCCACAGCATACTGAGAACAAAGCTCCTCCAGTGTCAACCTTCATGGTACAGGGGCCAGCTGTCACAGAGTCTGCATTGGTGGGACACCTTGTCTGTTGTTTTTGTGGCAAATGGGCCAATTACAAGAATCTTGGAGATCTCTTTGGTCCTTTTTACACCCAGGAGTATGTATCTACACTATCCAAAAACCCACCACTGAAAAAATCATTAGAAGCACCAATAAAAGTTAAGGTTCGACACAAAGATGCATTAGATGGTTGCAAGACTGACTCTGATGAAGAGGAGGAGCCCCAGCAACCAAGGGAACAGCGCAGCTTGTCTGCCCACCCCCGTTATAAACGCCGGCATCGTTTCGGAGACTTTGCCTCTTCTAGACATGCTGTACCTTCTCGTATGAAGACCATTAACCCTTGTGAATTGTCATTGGACTCTAATGGACCATCCACTGCAGATAAAATCCATGACCGAGGGTTTCAGATCCCCCAACTACCTCTTGACTGCAATGAATTCTGGATGCATGAGGGCTGTGTCCTTTGGGCCAGCGGAGTCTACTTTGTTTGTGGTCGATTGTATGGCTTGCAGGAGGCTTTTGACATTGCCAGAGAAATGGTGAGTTAACTGAACTATAGATTTTTTTCTTTTTTTTCTTCTAGTAATCTGATTTATTTTTAAGCTAACTCTGCTGCACGGAAGTCGATAACATGTACAGTATAGTATTACCATTGCTTTATGTCACTTTTACACGTTAATTCCTAACCTAAATACGTTTGTTTTTGTTTTACTTCCTTTTTCTACCTTTTTAACTATCATCCTCCCTCTATCTTCAGGAGAACTCTCCCTTGCCTGCACTACTACAAAATGCAAATTGAAACACCACTGCGTTTGTAACAGATGTGCTGATTAAACATTTGTGGCTCTGTACAGTATGTTAGAAATAACAGAGCAATACAAACAGCACTTTCTGATGGTTTACAGCTCTGGTGGGGACACCCAAAGTTGTTCTAGTTGTGAGGAGGGTGAATGTTGCTCAAATGTGCAAATTAAGTTTCAGATGCAGTCAAATACTACAGACTTATTTCAGGGTAACTTGAAATTGAAGGATTAACCCTTTGCTGGCTACCCTCTAATCTGTGCCAAAATAGTCGGCCACTGTCACCACTGGTGGACTAAACCCCTCCTAGCCATGCAAATGCTTTGATCGGTATGTGACATGCATTCGCTTCATATACCTGCTTGTATCAATCTTAAAAATGAATTTTCTCTTCAATCATTCATGAGAGCCATAACTCTGTGTAGATTCCCTTTCCAGTTTAGTTAAATACAGGTTTCAAATACACCCCCCTCTTGGATGGTATATAAGGGATTCCCTCCTCTTACTGTATATCTGTTCCTGTCTCTAGAATAGATTGGATAAGTAAATGTTTTTTCATATAAGCAGGGGCTTATCTTTTAAGGTCTGGTGGCGCACCAGTCTCTGCTGCATGCCGAGGATAGGACTGCTGGCTACCTTGGAACATCAGACTGCTATCTTCAATAGTAGGTCTGCTGTGAAAATTTTTAATCTCGTGCTGATTTCCTGGACCTCTGCAGTCTGTGAATGAGCGCACACCCTGTCATAGGTCGCAGTGCACAAACATGTAGGACCAGGCTGTTAGCAGGCATTGAGCTGTTCTAAGGGTCCCTGCCGCTGGTGTAATATTTGCCTACCACTTACAAGCAGTCATTTGGGGGTTTTACGAGCAAGCAAGGAAAGTCTAATCATATTGATGAATGGTTATTGCTAAGATCAGCCCTTATTGACACCAGTAGGGGTCAGAATTCCACAGTATGCAGACCTGTGGGCCCACTCTGTCATAGATTAGTGGGTGTTTAATATTGTAAGAAACGGGCATGAGAGAGTTTCATCAATATAACTAAGGGAACTCCTTTATTTAGTTCAGAGCTCTGTTATTCAGGGCAGAATTGGTAGCCTTAAAGCAATCATTAATAGAAACTCATGGAATTTATCTTGCAGGTGGGTTCTTTTCCAGACCTTTCCTGGTCAGAAAGTCTTTAGAGACTTTTCGTACAATTTTAGATTTTTAAGAGGCTAAACAAGTTTGTCATTACCAGACATTTACACATGGACTACTTGAATTCCATCCTCACAGTCATCAGCAAAGGTAACTTTCTCACATCCATACATCTTCAGGATGCCTATTTTCATATGCCTGTTACATCACAGGAAGTTTCTCACATTCTGCTTCCTAGGGCAACACTTTCAGTTCACTTGCTTGCCCTTCGGGCTGTTGACCTCTCCAAGAAATTTTTACCAATGTGCTATTTACGCATGGGGCAGAATTGAGGAAACTAGGGATCAAGATATATCATTATCTAGCCGACCGTCTTGTAGTGAGAAATTGAGAATACTGTGGCAGTTGCAGGACTGCTCAAGTGTCAACATAGCTGGATTGTGTAAAAGGAAAAAAGTTATCCCATCAAAAAGGATACAGTTCCTGGGGGTCCAGATAGGAACTGTATCTTAATGCACCATTCTTGTGACAATGCCACTTTGTTCTGTATGGTGTCTAGTACGTTGGCTGTAGACTTATCGTTAAGCTTCATTAAGAAAGGGGCTTCAGTTGTTGGGGATGTCTTCATTTACCATAGGAGTCATCCTATGGGCAAGATGACTCAGTCGAGATCTCCAGTTGAAACTGCTAAACACAGAAACTTCTCTGAATCATGCCATCACCGTGTCAAAGTCTCCCAGCCAGTCCCTCAGGTGGCAGCTAAGACCAAAGACAGATGTGGGGCGTGGCGTGGAGGAGCATGGCGTAGGTCGCATACATTGAAGCTCCTCGGCCAAAAAATCCGATCATACCATCCTGGTCTGCTTCCTTAGGGCGGAAACTGTCTGATTCGGCAGTGTAGGTCCCCCTGCTCCCTCTGACCAAAAATTAGTGTGTGGCGGAAGGTCAGGGCAGCTGTCGCGGAGAGCTATGTGAAGAGCCTGGCAGCGGCTGAGCTGGTGGAAAGAGGCGACCTGAATCCTGCCAGTGTCGGGAGTTCCCACTTACCTGTCTCCTGTGGGGATCGCTGGAGGTGGGGAAGGCAGCCCTGTGATTGTTGGTGGCGCGGAGGATAGTTGGAGTGGATCTTCCCGCCATAGCGCGGGCAGCGGCGCCATCTTGGAGAGGAGAGTGTAAGGAAGGCAGGCCTGTATATATATGTCTGCTGCTGGAGGTGTGGATATCTGGAAACTGCTGTGTGTTGGGGCTTTCTGAGGAAAACAACTGAGACCCCCTATTTGGAGACAACACAGGGATCATTAGAATTGCCTGAAGGCCCTCATGTCTGAGCCATTGCTGTGAAGGTACTGTTTGATTTATATACAGCTCACCTTATTCAGTGCTGTAGTAGCCACATCCCTCTTTGAAATTACTGGATTCAGCTGAGGCCTGAATGATCTGTTTCTGAACACCTGCAGTGAGAGCGTCCTATATACAACCTTATACTGCATCTGCTTTTGGCTATATAGAAGGCATTATTATGGGAAAACACTTTACAAATGTTACTGCTGCTATTAAGCTGGAGAAGTATGCACGTTCCAATTCCTCCGCAGCATCGGGAGGAACTTCTGTACTTGAGCCGCAGGCGCCTCAGTCTTCCAAAGATACAGATTTGCCTGCTGATTCTACTCTTCAAGAGGTCCTGAAAGCTATCGCTGCCTCTGAATAGAAGGTAATGGACAAAATTGGAGAGGTACATGTTGATTTGTCATTGATGCGGCAGGATTTTCAGAAGATCCAAGAGCATGTGTCAGAGACAGAGGCCCGCATCTCCATACTAGAGGATACTACAGTTCCCTTGCCACAGAAAGTTGCTGGTTTGGAGGCTCAGATGGTGTCGGTTAAACAAAAAATGTCAGACATGGAGAGCCGCCTCAGATGCAGCAATGTTAGGCTGGTGGGTCTCCCTGAAAAGGCAGAGGGTGATGCTCCGGAGACATTCTTGGAGAATTGGATGATCCAGACATTCGGCAGAGAGAAGTTCACGGCCTAGTTTGCGGTGGAGAGGGTGCATCGGATTCAGAGGCCGCCTCCTGGTGCGCAGTCACGCACATTCATTGCTAAAGTGCTACATTATAAGGATCGGGATGCTATTCTGCGCCTGCCTAAGACACAGGGCCCCTTAATGTATCAAAACTAAAGAGTGGCTGCATTTCCTGACTTCTCTGTGGATGTATAAAAGAGCAGAGCTCAATTTATACAGGTGAAACATCGCCTTCGTGAAATGCAATTGCCGTATGCTATGCTTTTCCCGGCCAGATTGCGGGTGGTTGTGGATGGAACTACCCTTTTCTTTGGATCACCGTCGGAGGCTACTCACTGGTTGGATAGGAGAGCTCCCAGAGGTCTTCGTCCGGATTGAAGATGCTTCTGGTGACGTATTGACCTCCTGGACTGAAATGATGCTATTAAACATTGTATGCCTTTGATAGTTGTAATGTTTGAGATAAGCTCCGTGAGTGTGTATTACTTTGATTTATGTTTATACATATTGAAATGCTTTGATTAATATAGAAGTTATTGGATGTTTATGAAGGTGTCAATTATAAGGTGATTAATTTTGAAAAATTTTGGGTCTCATATTTGATGTTAGTGGATCGGGTGGGTGTAGGGTGCTTAAAGGGTCACGATCTCACTCTCCTTTTTTCAGTGTATACCAGTGTTTCCATAAATACGTGGAGATAGTTGTGTGCGTTGTTTGAGGAGATGGGGGTGGATATATACGGGGAGGGGGGTTGTTTGGATAGGGAGGGGTAGGTTTGTTAGAGTTCAATGCAGTGTCAAATGTGGTATTTTTTCCTCTGCAAATGCTTTCAGATGATGAGGTTAACTGTTTTGGTATATGTTATTGCGGTTGACTGGTGGCTGGGTGTCTGCCTGAGTTGGAGGGGTTTGATTTCTATGTGGAAATGTCTCATGTGTATTCCCTGGTGTTATGGCAAATGGGAAGATGAACAGGGGATTTATTAAATTCCTGACTTGGAATGTTCCTGGCCTAAATGATAAAATTAAACTGTCCTTGGTCATATATCAGTTAAAAAAGTATGAGTCGGATGTTATTTGCCTCACTGAGACTCATCTAGTGGGAGGTAAATTATTGGCCCTTAAGAAACCGTGGGTTGGATGGGCCTACCATGCTAATCATACGGTTCACTCTAGAGGAGTATCTCTTCTTATACGTAAAAAAGTAAATTTTGTTTTGGAAGAGGTGGAATTCGATCCATTAGGTAGATACGTTTTTGTAAGGGGTATTTTTGATACTAAACGTTTAAACTTACTGTCAGTTTATGTCCCGCCCCTTATAGTGGAGAAGTTTTAAAGAAATGCAGTGATTTTATCTCTCTATCTCTCTATCTCCGGATATTCCGGTGATTTGTTGTGGGGATTTCAATAATGTGTTGGACCCTAATGTTGATAGGTGGAGGGAGGTGAGGGATACTACACATGCTATAAAATCAAAATTTGCTGATCTGGTGGAAAAGATGGGCTTGGTGGACGTGTGGCGTCTGAGATATCCGGCAGAGGTTTTTTTTTCATGTTACTCTACTTCGTATAATACCTTTTCCCGAATTGATTTAGGACTTATATCAAAGGGGTTGCTGCCGGCTGTCTCGGATGTTGCATATTTACCAAGGGGGATTTCAGATCACTCCCCGTTGGTACTGACTGTAAAGCTCAATGGCTCTCGAGGTCAAGTATTTTGGAAACTTAACCCCTTCTGGTTGACATTATTGAAGGATGAAAATACATCAGAATCTCAATGGGAAGGGTACTTTGCTACTAATGTGAATACAGCAGCTCCACCTCTTGTCTGGGATTCATTTAACGCTTTTTTTAAGAGTTTCCCTAATTAGAAGTATTAACGGTTTCAAAAAAGAGTCTAGGCTGAGAGGTGATAGATTATAAAAGGAGATTTTGCGGTTGGAGGAGGTGTATCTCTCTTCTCATATGGCTTCTGACAGGCTGGTTTGGTTAGCGGTACAGCGAGAATGGTCGGACTACTTAGCAAATAAGAACTTACAATTTGATTTGTCTAAGCATACTCAGTACTTTGAAGCGGATAAGTGTGGCAGGTTTCTGGCATATTTGGCTAGATCAGAGAGGGCGGCGACTGTTGTGGGGGGAATTACGGATACCCAGGGTGTTGTGCATACTGTAACTGAAGAGATTAGTGATGTTTTTTATGTGTATTTTAAAGATGCATATGCATCTAGGGCTGAATACTCTGATTCTGATTTAGACATATATTTGGCGGCTGTTTCCTTACCCGAACTAAGTGCAAATAGCAGGGAAAGTCTGGATTTGTCAATCACTGATAAGGGGATTGCAGCTGCGATATCCTCGTTTCCTAATGGCAGGGCTCCAGGCATGGACGAGATTCCTATAGAGCTGTATAAGAAGCATATGGGGTTTTTTGTGCCTCATTTACAAGAAATGTTTACAAGCTTTAGAGATCTGGATATGTGTCTCCGTCTGAAGCTCCTTTAGTTCTTATCCCCAAAACGGGAAAGGATCCCTTTTTCCCGGAGTCATACAGACCTATATCACTATTGACAACGGATATTAAAATATTGGCAAAAATTTTAGCGGAGCGTTTGAGTTGGGTGATTGGTGAGATTGTGCACTCTGACCAAACTGCTTTTATGCCGGGAAAATCTACGGCTATAAATTTGCGTATGCTTTTTTGTCATCTGCAGTTGCCCCATCCTGCGGAGGAGGAGGCGGTGGGGGTGGTGTCGTTAGATGCTGCTAGGGTCTTTGACTCTGTGGAGTGGAGGTGCCTGTGGGTGGTACTATTGAAATTTGGGTTTGGGGTGGTTTTTGTTCGATGGGTACGGTTACTGTATTCTTGTCCTACAGCTAGAGTCTGTGTAAATGGCTTCGTGTCTCGTCAGTTTGTTATGGCTAGAGGTACAAGACAGGGTTGCCCTCTGTCTGCCACCCTATTTGCCTTGGCCATAGAGTCACTGGCATGTGTTGTTAGGATGCAGTCAGATATTACTGGGTTGAAGATGGGCTGCAGGACAGACACGGATTACCCTTTACACAGATGATATGCTGCTTTTTCTGTCATATCCTAATAAGTCCTTATCTGCGTTACTCCGCGTGGTCTCGGAAGGTACTTGGGGCTTTTGATCAACTGGGACAAATCTAGTGCGACTCCGATTAAGGGTATTTGCCCTATAGGTCAAGTCTTACAGACTCCTCTCAAATGGACTCCGGTATTTAAGTATCTTGGTATCTGGATATCTGGTCATATGGGTCAGTATATCCAACATAATGTCGAGCCTCAGATTGATTATCTTAAGAGCTGGGTTGGGGTGTGGAAGCAGCTGCCATTAACGGTCACAAGTAGAATCAATCTGGTTAAAATGATAATTCAGTTTTGCAGCAGTCGCCGATCTATATCCCTCATAGTATATTCCGTTGTATTGAGCGTCTCATGGCTAATTTGGTGTGGTCGGGCAAGATAGCAAGGGTTAAGCTTACTTTGTGTCGTTCCCGAGGGTCGGGGGGTCTGGCTCTGCCGAATCTGCGGCTCTATTATTTTGCTTCTCAGCTGGCCCATATTGAGGTATGGTTCTGGTCGCAGATGGGTGTGGATTTGCATGATTTTCTAGTCTCTGGGACAGGCTCTAAACGTACACGGGTGCAGTTTCCCCTAGCTGGTAGGAAGTCGGGGGGTGATCCTCCTTTATTGATGCAAGCCATGAGGGGTGGCGATTCTCGGATTGGGGGTGAATTGGACTGGGATAATCTGGATTTTGGTGAGCTGGTCAGGATGGAGGGAGCTGGAGCTTGGCATATTTACAATATAGTGCATTTTGGACAACTGTATGAGAATGGGATACAGCACTCGTTCGAGCAATTACGGGGATTACATGAGCTACCTAGAGGTTACTTTTATAGGTTTCTACAGTTGAGACATGCTTTGGCCTTGCAGTTTAGGGGATCTGCCCCACGTTTTAATGTAGATCCATTGAGGGTGCAGCTGTCAAGGTTGGACTGCAAATTTCGTCTCTGTATTCATTGCTGTTGGAAGGATCTGGTGTGGGAAGATTGCCGGAGCTGCGGCGCCAATGGGAGGTAGATCTTGGGCAAATTAGTGATAAGGCATGGGATATTATGTTGTGTAGTCCGAAACAGGTCACTGCATCGGTTGTTTCGCCAGGTCCAGGTTTTCCTGTTGTATAGAGCGTATTTTACTCCTCTTCGGCTCTCTAAATTTAGCGGTGGTTCTGTGTCCTAAGTGTGGAAATGAGAGAGGGAATATTTGACATATGCTCTGGGAGTGCCCGTTGGTCTCATACTTTTGGGGAGAGGAGGGGGCTTGTATTAACAGGTTGGAGGTGGGAGTATCTGCCATGACGCCAAAACTATGTATATTTTGTTTGGGTTTGGACAAAAACATTCATAAGCTAATTAGATTACTCATTAATACGATACTTATGCTGGCGAAAGTGGTCATCGCTAGGAAGTGGATGGCATCGGAAGGCCCGACAGTGAGGAGTTGGATTGATCTTGTTAATGACACAGTAGGTCATGAGGTTCATGTACACCAGTAGGAATCTAGTGGATAAATATTAAAGGATCTGGTACAGATGGAGAACATCCCCATATGTTACAGAAGGATTGAGGGAGGTGGAGCTTTCCTAATGCAGCGTTCAGAGCAGACCCCCAGCCGCCTTTATTATTAAGGTCAAAGTTTTGTATTTTCTGTCAATATTGCTATGTTATTGCCTCATTGTATCCTGTATTTTAGACAATGTGCAAAATCTGTTCATAAAATCTGAGTTATAATGAATTTTGACTGTGCTGTTCATGAATATTTGACACTGATTGTGCCCCTGTGTGGGTTTTAGTTTGTTATACTAGCCTAATGTTTTGGGCATTTTGTTGTTAAAAGTAAAAAATGCAATAAAATTTTACTTGATTTAAAAGAAAAAGTTCAAGACAGATTGAATGTCTGTTTTGGAGCCAAAATGGATGATACTCTAAACAGACACCAGTACCACAGGCTGAGGAGCTTACCTTCAGGGACAAGTAGCACAAGTAAATTGGTCATGAAAGAAGTCTTGGAAAAGAGCATAGTATTGAAAGTAGTTAAACACTTTTATCTTCATTTAAAAGGAAAGATATCTGAGAACATTCTCAGCAGGATAGTGATAGTTTTCATAAATTGGCAGGGAAGTACCAAAAGTTGGACCTTGATAGTGGAAGTAGCAAAGATCATCTCCTGGGCAATTTCAGTATTAAATGTAGCAGGGAAACAGAATATATTAGCAGATTGCCTCATCCGAGAACAGATTATCGCCTCTTTCCCCTTCATCAGATAGTAATCCAGCTATTGATAGGATGATTCGCTTTTGTCATCATTGCGACAGAGAAAAATGTGAAGGTACCCAGGTTCTTCTCTTGCCACATGTATCCAGTATCAGAAGGAATAGATGCTCTGATTTCATGGACATTTATTACTTGCATGTGAAGAAAGGGCAGAAGTGATAGCAATTCTTCAATTTGGCCTCGGAATCCATTGTTTCCGTTAGACTGGGATATTCTCAAGGAGCCGCTTTGACCTCTGCCTCTGCCTTTTCGGTCAGGTCAACTACACAAAGGACCAGTTTTTCATCCGGAAACTGCTAAGGAGAAAGGAAGTATACGAACAGGTTATCAATACGCTTTTACAGGAAGGAAAGAAGAATTCTTCAAATATCTATTACAGGGTTTGGAAAAAGTTCATTGCATGGTGTAGCTCTAGGTTCAGTCCTGCAGCAACTGCCAATACACAGATCCTTGACTTCCACCAGGATTGTTTCAGCAAATGTACCTTAAATGTAGATTCAGCAAGATAAGTTGTCCACATTATGTTTTCCTGGGTACCAAATTAGCATCAGAAGATTTGAATATTCACTTCTTCCAAGCATTGATGAACATTTGGCACTCCATCAAACCTTTTTGACACCTGGGATCATAATTTAGTGCTAAACATGCTGATCTTTTTGAACCTCTGTAAAAAGTTTAATTGAGATGGATGACACTGATTTTTCTGATAGCAATTACGTTTGCTCACAGAGTTGGTGAGTAATGCTGTTTCACAGGTTTGGTTTGTTGTGGTGCAAGAAGCCTTTTCTCAATGTCTATATGGCTAAAATGTTGCTCATAGCCAGTCCAGAATTCCTACCCGAGGTAGTGTTTATCTTCCACATTAATCAGCCAGCTATCTTTTTGTCCGCAAACATAAAGATGAGAATGAAAGAAAACTGCATTCACTGGACTTAGTGAGAGCAATTTCCATATGTCTGTCCAGGACAGAGGGATTCAGAAAACACAGAAGAACTCAGTGCTTTCAACTGGGTCTAGGAAAGGATATCCTCCTTTTAAACGCGCCATCTCCAGATGGATCAGAGAAATTGTTATTCCGGCATACAAGAGTAATGCGCGTAAGGTGCCAGAGATTCTTGGTGTCCACTCAATACGAGTAGTGGCAACAACTTGGAAAAGCAATACTTAGGCTTCTAAAGTGGAGCTTTGCAAAGCAGCTGGATATTATATCTATTCATACATGTTCTAGTCCTAATCATCTGGATAGTTAAGCCACTAAAATAAGTTCTGGATTTTCATCATATCTGGCTGGTTTCTGTTTTTCTTGTGTGGCTCTCCCTACTGTTTTGCTTTGGTACATCCTAGACTTACACTTGCCATGCAGTGATTGAAAAGGAAAAGTGTGGATTTTACTTACAGATGCTTACTTTTCCTTGTAAGACTCCCTAGTAGCCAATTTCCCTCCCTATGCTTGTAATATTTTGTTTATATTTTTCAGAAGAAAGATTGGCAGTCACTCAGATATAGCGGAAGCCCCTAGGCTATTTTATATACCATCTGAGGTGTTTTTGTAACCCCATTACCTAAACTGGAAAGGGAATGGTTGCCATGTAGTCTTTTGACGGGAAAGCTGTTAAGTACAGTCCGCACTTTTCCAAGTACAGCCATCAGGTCAAGGGCTTTTGAAAATGCAAATTGCACAACCCTGGCTTAAGTGTCACTATCTACAAAGCCATATATACCTTTTCAACTTAAAATATATAAAATTAAAGTTGTTGTGTAGAAGTAAATAGCCAAGATATGTACCATTATTTTGGTTTGGAGCTGCTGAACAAGCGGTGTGATCTCTGAAATGCAGTTTGCTGCAGTATCAAAGCTACATATTTTATTATTCTGAAGTTTTGTGTGTGTGTGTGTGTGTGTGTGTGTGTGTGTGTGTGTGTGTGTGTGAGACAGCACCTGAGTTTATGTTGCAATTATTGTGAACTTTTAAAACTGTAGGATGGCAAATGTACTTATTACTAATGCTGATGGTCGCATCTTATCTGGCTATTGTCCCAGTCTGCAAGACTGATTGCAGTATACATATTTTTCTTTTTTGTGAAAACATGATGTCGCTACATTATGTTGTGATATATTTAACAAGTGATGCTTTTTCAGCAGTGCTTTGTGAATAGATACCATTTCGTAAACACCAGTTTATCAGTTAGTGGTTTATTTCATCACAGGAGTTGCCATCCATTTTTCTTTGGAAGGAAACAGCATGCTTTAAATTATGTTAAAAATCTTTGTATCTGCTGGCAAATCAACTGAATTTGAAAAGGCTCTATCACAACGGCATAAAAAATGCAAATTTAGCCTAAATTTTGTTTTTATAAATACTCATAATTCATGTGAAGAAGTTAATGCACATATTTAAAGCAATAAGCACGTTTCTAAAATCTGGAATTGTAAATGCCCAAATACTACTTTACAATGACACACGTTAAATAAACCAACAAAAGCTCATGCAGCCAGCTGTACATCCACTATAACATAACAATGGTTTTTCGCATTTAATAAATGTGTGTGGGACCAGTGTACATGTTTAGAAAATATTTTATGTATATGTAAAAGGGTCTAACTGGGATGCCTAACTTTCGATGCTACTACCTCTCCACCCAACTCGCTCATTGTGTTCTGTGGTGTGGCTCTGAAACTTTATAGTCAGGGTCCATATTGAGGTAGAAGGTCTGAGACTGCTCGCACCATCTACTCTCCTCTGGCTCCAAAAGGCTCATCTCCCAAAATGCTCTCTTCTTGACCCAGTCATTTTGCACTCTTCAGTGGTTTCGGACTTGTCCTCACAAAAATTCAGTCTCTCCTCGCCCCACTCTAGTAATACCATTATTTAACTCTCCTGATTTTTCCACCCCACCCCCCCAGTGTGTTCCAGCTGTGACTCTTGCGGGGAGTCGGATGCCTCAACAACCTCACTTCTACTGTAACATTTTTTCAATTTGCAGGCACCCAATCCTGCCTACATATCCCCTCTATTTTTACCAATATTTGCAAATATGCCATTTCACAGCACAATCAAATCCTGTCTCTTCTCACCCTCCCACAACTCTCAAAGCTCTCTGTTTGTGTCATTCCTCCATGAAAGGTCTCAACTCTAGTCTATACTATGAACTTGCACCATCCATTTCTGGTCTGCGAGACCTACATGAATTGACCTGGAAAAGAGACCTTGGTGAAACTCTCATAGGTGAGGAATGGTCTGAGAGCCGTGAGAATGCTGCCTCTAGTTCTATCTGTGTCAAAATAAAAGCCAATGTGTCTATAAGGTGGTGTTCCGCTGGTATTATGCCCTCTTGACTCCATAGAATCCTCCCTGATTCTTCTGATCGTTGTTGACGCGGGTGCTCCCACGAGGGTATCTTGCTCTATATTTAGACGGATTCATAGTTAAACCGCTATTGGACTGATGTCAAACATCTAATTCAATCAATCCTCCAGGTTGATATGCCCCTGGAAGCTAAAAAATTCTCCTTCCATCGGGAGCCCCCTCGGTGAGCTGACACCAGAATACGTTTATTAGTCACATTCTCTTGGCAGCCACCTGCCAAATGGCAGCTGACTGGCAGCAGTGGACTCATCCCATCCCTTCAGACCATAATTAATAAAGTTTTGCAAACACAGCACATGGAATATATGACTAGCATCCTATGCAACTCCTCAAAATTTTTCACCAAGGTTTGGGCCCCATGACTCTCCTTCTTTCAAGCTTGCTCCTCATGTGCCTGACCTTGTATTCTTCTCAGTCCTCTCCTGTCTCAATTTGCTCTTCTAACTCTTTTCAACCTCAGCTACTGAAGCAGCCAAGCCACTTATTTCTCTCGCCTCTTTCTTTTCTTGTTTCCCTCTTCTCTTCTGCTCTGTACTCTTAAAAATTTCTGGTCATCACTGTATCTATTTTTATAGTGCCAATATTCATGGAAGTCACGCGACTGCACGGGATGTATTTATTGTTTTTTCTCCTATGTTTGTATATGAATACTTTCGTTGTTGGTTGTAATGTTCATATGACTTTGCAAGAATAAAACTTTAAAGAAAAAGTTTACCTGGGGCTTTCATGTCATTTCTGCTCCCCCTCATACTTTATTAATACAGTACAACAGTACCTGACAGAAAAACATTAGAGCTCTGTCACCTTTCATACCTTTGAAAACAAAATGTTAACATACACATGCATTGTATTTTTTTTTATTTTATTTTTTTTACCCATAGATACAATTATCAGGCAGAAAAAAAATTGCTGATGATCAGTGAATATGTCATACATAGAAACTTGATCACCAAGTTTTTCCTTTTAAAGTGTGCGTGTGGAGCACTGTTACATTTAAATGAGCATGGCAATGTCATGACCTGTGTGGTGAAAAGTGGGATAATGCTTATATTTAACTTAATATATGTTTAGCATGCTGCTAAAAATTTTAGAAATAGCCTTTGTCTTAACACCCTTTTTCCCAAGCATTATGTATAATAGAGGCCATACTTTTAAAAAAAAAACAGCTATGTTCAGCCTGATTATTTTATATGTTTTTGATTTTGAGGATATATTTGACAGGATTGGCTTGCTCTGCCTCCGTGTCTCCATGGAACGTGGCTTTGCTGATTCGTCTTTGGGTTTATCTTAACGTCAGTAATCTGTTAAAGACCATCATTCCTATTGGTGTTCTGTGGCCACCAGACACTAACCAACTTTAAGTGCCAACTATTCCCCAATTGTAAGAGAGTAGTTGCACCAGGCTCCTTCGATGGCTCCTGGAACTGCTTCTTTCTGGATGTTGATTAAATTGAAATTTCCACCTACCTGCACTCGGGCAAAATTCTTAACATGTCATGTCCTGTGTCACAGCGTTGCAAAAAACACACTGTGGGCATCATTCTTGAGAAATATCGGTACCTTAAAACACTTTCTGCGTTTATAATCTGCACAAGGAGTGCTGTATCAATAATAGAGATTTATACCATAAGCTATTTTTTCCCATTTTCGTGTAGAGGGGAAGGTGGATCTATCTGGTCACAACAGGAAGTGAATGGCAGTTATTGTGTTAAGCATATGGTTTAAATCGTTTTCCTGTTTTTTTTTACATTGCACTGAAGCAATTACTAATGATCATTTAATTACTAATGCAATTAATTAACCCAATAAACAAACGGTACGGTGTAGCACTGTCCTATATGCGGCCAGCATGTCTTCCTTATGCAGTATGCAATGAGGGGGCTGAAGGGAATTGGGTAGAGAAGAATGCTTGCACAATTCCCGTTTATGTAGAAGACAGCGCAATTTATACCGTTCACTCTGCATATTGCAAGGACATATAAAGAACAGAAGAGTAGGTGCTGATTGTCTACTTCAGACAGGCTAGAGTAGAAATTATACTAAAAAAAAAAAAGCTCTAAAGATTCACCAGCTCTCAATATTTTAATAACAGCATGCCGTGAGAGATGAAACTGCAATGCTAACAAAGTTGCAGCTCTGCATGGTAAGGCTGGGTACACACAAGTGAACATTTCTCCAAACGTGATATCGTTAATGATTTTACCAATGGCGGAAAGTCCCAGTCAGCATGCCAAGTCATGTGTACACACTATACACAATTTACCTTCATATTTGTGCTCTTTATCTGTCATAATCATCAGCTGAAAAGATTGTGACTCTGAAAACTCTATGGAGATCTGCCTACAGACTTCAGAATTTGCCCGACATAGTTTATAGAGATTTTTAGTCTGGTTATAAAATCAAATGATACAATGTGCTTTGCTGCGATAAAACATGATCGTGGATGTATGCAATATTGGACCTTACGGTTGTTTATAATGTGATTGGCATGATCGGGGGAAAAAACTAGTGTGTACCCAGATTAAAACAAAAGAAAAACAGCTTTGTAATATTACAGGTAATGTCCCTAATTATGTGTAATCAATAGAAAGTTATACAAATTAAGAAAAATAAATAAAAGCAGGTGGTAAATAAAAGATCAAAATAGAGCCTTTGCAATTTACTGATCTCGAGAACAGGTCACTGAAACCTGTATAGCTCAACAATATGCAAAAAGATTTAAAAAGCGCTGATATGCAAAAGAATATTACAAATTCATTAAAATGTATATATAAAACATAAAAGATACTGATCATAGCTGACAATTTCTATAGGCAAATATCAGATTCAGGTATTTATGACAAGCAAAACAAGCAATGTATTAACAGTTGCTCAAATACGGTATTTCCAAGGATTGTATATCAAAATTTAGTGTTCCTTTATAAAGCTTTGGTATTGAGCTATTCTCCAGTCAGATCTTAAATGACCATTTACTTATGCATGTGTGTTTGATGATGCTATCCCACAACGCTCAGTGAATGAAACTGCTGTCTTGACAGCATTATAGTGCAATAATTGCTAGTATCCATTCAAAAATTCCCAATCTTATGTAAATTCAATTTTGTCCCGGATACTTAGCTGTAGAAATCCAGGTACGCATCGCATAATCGATTTAGGCAGACAGCCTCCAGTACAGCAAACAGGTATTACATGATCTAAAGTTCCTATCTGGAAAGGAAATGGTGTAATTTTATCTGCTGTGCATCCAGTCATTCATTCACCAGCCATAAAAGTGTGACCACTTAATAGAGAGCATGCTGTGAAACTAAAACAGGTGGGAAACACTGTGTCAGCGTCTCAACTACTTACACATTTTTCCGTCCCCTTTATTGCAGTTTCATCAGTGTAAGAAGTTAGACATAATACACTGTTTTGCTTTAAAAACAATTGTATTCAGTGTCGGACTGGGGCATAAAGGGCCCACCGGGGGACTGCAACGCTAGGGGCCCACCAGAGGGAGTGTGGTCAGCCATCATAGAGGCAAGACTAGACGCTAGAGGGGGAGTGGTCAGCCCACGAAGGACAGCTAGCATCATAGTGTAGTATATAAAGAATGCAGTGTGTGTATAAAGAGTACACAGTCTGACCTGCCCCTTAGATTGGGCAGAACAGTCACCATAAATCGGGATTGTCCCACTAGACCAGGCTTGGCTAACCTGTGGCACTCCAGGTGTTGTGAAACTACAAACCCCAGCATGCTTTGCCAATATATAGCAAATTATTGCTGGAAGGGTGTGCTGAGACTTGTAGTTTCACAACACCTGGAGTGCCACAGGTTAGCTAAGCCTGCACTAGACTCAGAAAATTTGACAGACTGTCATACCTGTTGTCACTTTTACCACCTGTAGCTACAGTTTTCTTTAGTTGCGGCTTGTCTGGATCCTGGAATGTTGAGGGCCCTATTTGGAAAAAATAATGGGTACATTTAGAAGATTCCAACCAGCCCTGTCATTAAATCAATAGGACCAACAATTAATACTTAGGCCTTCCTCCAGCCCCAACATGCTTAGCCCTTGACTCTGCCATCATGCTCCCCCTTGACTCTGCCATCATGCTCCCCCTTGACTCTGCCTTCATGCTCCCCCTTGACTCTGCCTTCATGCTCCCCTTCACTCTGCCTTCATGTCCCCCTTCACTCTGCCATCATGTCCCCCTTCACTCTGCCATCATGTCCCCCTTCACTCTGCCATCATGTCCCCCTTCACTCTGCCATCATGTCCCCCTTCACTCTGCCATCATGTCCCCCTTCACTCTGCCATCATGTCCCCCTTCACTCTGCCTTCATGTCCCCCTTCACTCTGCCTTCATGTCCCCCTTCACTCTGCCATCATGTCCCCCTTCACTCTGCCATCATGTCCCCCTTCACTCTGCCATCATGTCCCCCTTCACTCTGCCATCATGTCCCCCTTCACTCTGCCATCATGTCCCCCTTCACTCTGCCTTCATGTCCCCCTTCACTCTGCCTTCATGTCTCCCTTCACTGTGCCTTCATGTCCCCCTTCTTTCTTCCATTCCCTCACTTACCTTTTCTATCTGCTACTTTCTTCTCTTCTGTCTTCTGTCTGCGGCGCTGCTCACTGAATGTCGGGCGTGATGACGTCACGCCCGGCATTCAGTGCATACGGAGCCGGCGCCGCAGTCACGCGAGGTTTGGTTTTTTCCCCCCCCTTCAGTTACTCGCTCCCCCCACCAACGAAGAGGGGAGCGATCAGGGTCGGGGCCTACCGGTGGATAGACCGGTCCCCCGGCGGGCCATTCCGACCCTGATTGTATTACATATGACGTACAGCCAAACAAGAAAAGTATATAATATACTTCACTTAACATTACTGATAGATACAAAATATAGACCTCTCGCATAGTAACTCGCTATATACAATTAATATTGGGTACGTACCACAACAATCCGATATTATTACGCTCAACCATATCAATGAGACTTTGTGGAGCAAGGGTCTTCATCTGAAATATCCAGTATACCTCTCTTCTACACAAAATATTAAAACTATCTCCTCCGCTCTGTTGCTTTCACTGTGAGGCCTTTCATATCGCCATTTTGACAAGCTGTAAGATGGTAAACTATGTTTTCAATCTCTTTAATGTATTCTGACAATGTTTCAGAAACCTTATATGGAGAGGACTAGTTGTCCTCCCTATGTACTGTATCCCACCTGGATATTGTATAAGGCGGCGGTTCCCAAAGTGTGCGCCGCGACTCCCAGGGGTGCCGCGGCGCTGTCACTGGGGTGCAGCAGGCCAGCCCTAGAAAAAAGAAAGCAAACCGAAACTTACCAATCCGCGTGGCGCTAGGACCCTGCAGCCTCCTCTCTCCCACAGCTGTCACTGAATATTAACGTCAGTGACAGCTGCGCGAGAGAGGAGGCTGCAGGGTCCTAGCACCGCGCGGATTGGTAAATTTCTGTTTGCTTTCTTTTTTTTCTAAAGCTGGCGCGGGGCAGGGGAGGAGGGCAGATGGCAGAGGAGGGGGACAGAGCAGAGGAGGATGGCAGAGGAGGGGGAAATAGAGCAGAGGAGGAGGGCAGATGGCAGAGGAGAGTGACAGCGTGAGAGAGGGCAGAGGAGGGTGACAGAGAGCAGAGGAGGGGGACAGATGGCAGAGGAGAGTGACAGCGTGAGAGAGGGCAGAGGAGGGTGACAGCGTGAGAGAGGGCAGAGGAGGGGACAGAGGGCAGAGGGGGCAGTGTGAGAGAGGGCAGTGTGTCTGGATGCAGAGGGGGCAGTGTGTCTGGATGCAGAGGGGGCAGAGTGTCTGGATGCAAAGGGGCATTTTTGCATACAACTAAATAAGTATTTCTGTCGTGACCTAAATACTTATTACAATTTTTTGACCCAACTACTTCTAAAACAGGACTGCTGGGTAATTATTTTGGAGGGGTGCCTTGAAAAAATTTGGAGACTCTAAGGGTGCCGCGAACTGCAAAAGTTTGGGAACCACTGGTATAAGGTACACTCCATAACTTGAACGACAATCTGGCCATTTTTCTATGGAAAATGTTTCGTTAGATACATAAGAAGAAAATTCATTACATCTATGATCTGCTTATGTATACGCATTTTGCCTTACCACATTTATAGAAACCATTGGGTATACTGGATAAGGTAGACTTTTGACTATAATATTTTTCTTCAACTTCTCTCTCCTTTTAAATAAACTTGGACCCAATTTCTGTTTCAGGCTCTCTGATTTTCTAAGTAGGATATTTCTCCCCTTATTATTGCATGCTCCTATCAGTTCATCTAGTTCTAATAGTGCTGGATTCTTCTCTATAATCTTCCTAATCTCTGGAACATATACATAGCAAATTGTGTAACAAAAACAGTGGATCTATCCCTCATCATATTATTGACATTATTTCCAGATATGTATTCTAATAGAGTACTTCGATCTGTTTTATCTGCTCTCTTAAAGCTTTCTCAAGGATATAATCAGGATATCGCTGTCTTTTGAAGGGTTGATAAAGTGTACTGGCTCGTTTCTTAAATTTCTCTATAGTGGAAGAAATTAGATAAATTGGCCTTTGGGGATATTATTTTTCCATGACTATTAATCTGATGATTATATTACTTGTCAGTTTACATATGCCACCGAATGGAAGAAGAAGCACAATTAATATACACTTATTAAAAAATAAAATAATGTAGCCTGCATGCTATGAATAAAATGGTAATAGACCAATTGTAGCATTGAAAACAGGAAAAATCATTAAGTTACATCTGTAAAAAAGCTGAAAAGTATATTGTGTTTTTCTCCATGCCATTTCAATAGGTAACCCAATTGTATCTCTGAGTCCTACAAATACCAGGCAGCCATTGCAGCTAAAACATTTTCTGCCTAGTGTTTTTATTTTGGATCTTAGGATGTCAGTCTTTTGAGGCTGCAGAACTGAGTGTTGTCTTACATACTTTTTAAAGTGTGAGTATGTGAGTGCCGGACAGTTTTTGGACTAAGAAATGAGTGGGAAACGGTGCCTCTTCTCTTATTGTTGTCACTTGTACCTAGTGAGTTAATAGTCTGGACATGCAGCCCCCAAATTGACTGCTTAAACCTTGCGTCTAGGAACTTTTGTGCATTATTTGCTACTTTGTTCACACTTGTTTTAATTAATGTTTTGTTAATCTCTTATATCTGTGTATTTTCCTAGATGTGTGCTCACTGCCATGAGCCTGGAGCCACTCTGGGCTGTTACAATAAAGGTTGTGCCTGCTGCTATCACTTGCCATGTGCCATGGACTCAGGTAAGGCCAGCCATGCCAGCCACCTTAAGTCAAATATGTGTAATTTGACAAATAGGGGGTCCTTTGAATCCTCAATTGCTGGCGCGGTAATGAGTTGCCTGTGACAGGCTTCTGTTCAAATGTTAAATGCAAAGGGGAACGACTGTCTGCGCTGCCTTTAGTGGGGAAAGTTGTGTGTAAGTGAAATAGAGAAAGGGAAATCCGATTTCCTTTCATTAAAGTTAATCGTAATAGGTAATTGGTTCAAACTCCCTATCCCCTAAGTGCACAATACGAATATGAATAGAGATTTTAGCTAGATGGAAGAAATGAAAAATAGTGCAGAAAGCATGGCAAGGAGGAAATCTACATCACAAAATTTGCAAAAGAAGAGGCAAAGTGGATATTCACTATGAGTACCCTGCCAGACCCGCAAGCCGCCAGTACACAAAGTGTTAACTTCATCTGTAAACGATAGAAATCTTGTAAGCTTTAATGAATCTAAATATTGGATCTATAAAAAGTCCAGTTGCTGTCTGAACCAAAGTTTAAGCAATATTTCCAAACGGGTACAATAATAAAACTATGAACACTAACTATGTAACTGAATAAAGGAAATGCCATATCTTATATCAAACATCTATGATATGCACCATGGCCTGATTATCCAATAGTCCTAAGGCGCAACACATTTGGAGGGGTGCAAAATTATGACGGGAGAGGCATAAACTGAAATTAATTTTAAAATATAAGAATAGTTTTTCTTTAAAGTAAAGTCTTGGAATAAAAGTAAAAATCATGAAATAAAAATGTAGTAAGGTTGAAAACAATAAGTCATATGGGTGCTTAGGGATGAGCATTTAGGAGAGACAAGGATGTTGACAGGTGCAGATGAGAATTCTCCACCCTCAGTAGCACTTGTTCATGCCTCCGCTCTACTATACATTGCTGATTTGAATGAAAACGAAATGTGACAAAGATTGCTGTGACCCTTTTAGAAGGCCAATTAGTGCAAAGTTTCAAAAACATGGGAAAATAAATATTGGTGGGGGTGTGGGAAGGAAGCCAGATTTTAAATTGGGTACAAATTTGTTTTTACCGACCACATATTAGCCTGGCGTGGAAGGCGAGGGGGCACTACAAGTGTATTTGTCTAAGGTGGCCTGAACCCTTAATCAAGCCCTGCATGTTCATGGCCATATAGCACAGATCCATCTGTTCACTGATCAGGCTTAAAAACTGGAAATACAAGAAAAGATATTCCTCCATACAGCCTAGATGGCAGATGATTTTCTAAATGTCAAAATGAACTTGCATGCTGATCAAATTTTCCGTTCTGCCGTATTAAAACTATGCAGATTTTCTTCTTTCAGAATGACCTTTCTTTTGTTCCTGTGCATTGCAACCTTTTGTCGGATTGTTGTTTACACTTACTTATAGATAATGCTCCACTGACTCTTTCTTTCTTGCAGAATGTTTACTAAATGAAGAGGACTTCTCTGTACGGTGCCCCAAGCACCAGGTAAGGAATATTTCTGTGTTTTTTCATTTTTGTTGGTAACCATTATTAATCGTTGGGAGATTTGTGGGGATCCGGTGCATGTAACAAACTATTGCACCTCTGTCACAAAGGCACAAGTGTTTTTAGTATTTTTATGAATCTTACTGAGAATGTGTTACGTATAACAAACAAGACATTTTCTTACTAAACCAATCTATTACTCTTTTTGGGAATAAATACATGTGTAAAACATTTACACGGTTTTATAAAAATTTGGCTTTTATAATAATTGTATATTTAAATGTGTGAAAAAAAACCTGCACCAATTTAAGAAGCAAAATAAATGTGTCAGTATATTCTCTGTTACGTAATTACCTAACCTCCATTCCTTTATTCCTCTACGAAGCATAGTAACAGGAGATGTTATTATTTTCAATTGTATATTTTTTTATAAATATAATTATGACTCAGTCATTTGCTTCCTTTTATTTTGTGTTCTCATTCATTTTCCTGGCCTGTGTTTCTATGGAAACAACATACTCTGAAATTAATTAGAATTAATGGTCTGCAAATAGAGACCTATAGCACACACTCCTATTTTTACCTCTAAAATGTAATAATAACCCATGTTTATGAAACAGTATTACATTTCCATTTAAGTGGCCACAGAAAAGAAGAAATTATCCGCACTAGGTAAATCACATACTATATATCTTATAATGAGTTAATCATTTAGTAACTCATTAATCGGGGTATTTTAAATGTAAATAAAATCCCTGAACGGTGCACCTGGGCACCAGAAATACAGTCAATATTGAAAGAAAATAAGGGGAAAAGAAGGTGACTAAAGAGGCACTCAAGATAATGGATGTATGTAGAATATCCTAACTGCAACCACATGTTGCCAATGGGAGTGTGCAGGTAGCTAAAGGTGCAGTGTCTGGTGCGTGGAAGGCATTGGAGAGTCCCGCTGTATATCCTAAACAACGTAACCCAGGTAAGTAACCTGCCTTGGAAAAAAAAACAGGTTGTCAGGAATAGGGAGACTAATGTAAATAATGCTGGATTCCTGTACATAATTTTTTTAGACAGATTGTGTCAGTGTCGGACTCGGACATGAAGGACCTACTGAGAAAACCAATGGTAGAGGCCCGCTTAATAGCATCAAGGGGGCATGGCCAGCCAGAAGAGGATGCGCTTAGAAATATTGCTTAAATGTAAAATAAACAGTAATATTACTTATTTTCAGTAAAATCAATTATGTGAATTATTATTGTAATTTCTTTTTCTGATTTGATTATATGTCACAGATTCATTTATATAGTCTCAGTACTAACTAGTCATACAGCAGACCAACCCATCCCCAGTATTATATGACCACTAGATATTGAAGCATTCCAGCGTTTTTATAGTTTGGGTCGTCCCCAGCACCGCTCCCTTCACTTAAAAACGCCCTTTCAATGCTGTGCGCACTTTAGTACATGCAGCATTGACCTATGTTAGTGGGGCACAACGCCCAACTGTCCTGGAACCAAATTGGGTCTGTCCTACCTAAAACAGGACAGTTGGGAGAGGTATAGAGATTTATTTAGGGATGCAGATAGTTTGCCAGCTAATCTTTTAAAGAATAAGAAAATATTCTGAGAGCTAATATGGAAATAGTTTATCAGGGCTATGATACTCAAATTATTTTTTTTTCCTCAGTTTACATAAAATATGTCAGTGTCTGCCATATAATGTGAGGTAACATAGCTGTATGAAATTATGGAGTCTATTTAACAAAATAGGGTGATTTGGGAGGTCATCTATCACAGTGATAGAAAATTGCTCAATTAAACAATGACATTTTGCTGGGGCAGCTCCAGCTGATCTTTACTGCTTTGCCAAGATAGTGTGGGAGCGTATGCGCATGTGTGAACCCGCCCACACACAAATCCAAGAATAACATTTTTAAAGTCCTCACACTGGTCATTTCGGCTAGACATGTACACACTCCAGTCACATTTTAAGAGGCTGATTTGGACACATCCCAAAATTGTCGTATAATGATGTGGATGAACTGAGTTATCGTATGGGGTCCTGATCTAATGATACCGCAACGCTTAAAAAACAAATGTTTAAAAAAAAAAAAGACACAGCTCTGATAGATAGTATAGTAATACTAAGGTGTATGGGCCCAACTGAGCCATGGGCTCCCAAGTGGTTGCATCATTCCACCCATATTATAATATGACATGGCATGGCCCTCAGCAAGTGGGGCAGTCCATGAATTTTCCTGGTTTCACAGTGCTTTACTTCCTGCCACCTCCACAATGTATGAAACCCTATAATTCTGTACTAGCACATGGCATCCTTATACCTTTAAATTAATGTTTGATCCAACATTGAAAAGTGTAGAGCACTTATAGCTCCATAGTAATTCATGGCAGCCCTTTACTCACTATGCTAAAACCCTGCAACCCCAGAACCATTGCACCATTCCATTCCTACTATAATCTACCACAGCAAGTGGGGCCCACCAGGGATTTTTTCCGGCATCCCTGTGGGCCATTCCGACACTGGAGAGCGTGTTGTGCACTGACAACATGCTGTCAAGAGGAGCAGTGGTAGGAGCGAAGAAGTCATTGGGGGGCCAGCAGATTATCTGAGCACTATAATCCAGGAAACTAAACCTTGGCGACTGAGTTGTAGTTAGGATATTTCAACACAAACTTTCACAAACAAAGTTTCAGTTTTGGGTGAAATTCTCCTTTAAAAACCGTAAATAGTGCATATAGTTTCCATGAGATACAGATGATTGTTTTTTTTAATCTCTGTCGAAATGCTCAAGTATTTGAAAAGAAATTCAGTAGTATGTTAACCTGGAACATGTGTGGGGGAGGGACCAAATAAAACAAGTCAAAGGCTACCTCCTCATGCTCAAAAGTACTGAGGTTCTTCCAAGCATCCCTAGGTATGATAAGTACTCAAGGTGTAATAATAATTACCCACACCTTGGATCTTGGTACTGAAACCTGTGTATTCCATTTCAGAGAGTCTTGTTCAAATTACAACACTGAAATCAGACCTCACAGTTCAAGATTGCTCTAAGATCATATGTGCCTAACACAAATATTTTTTCTGTAGCGATTAACTTGATCATAAAATATTTAGTTGACTAGGGGTTCCACTATCTTAATTCCAGCAGGGCCTCTCTCCATATGAAGCTCAGCTTAGCTATTTCCACAGTCCCCAGCCCTTGGGTGAACATGGTAGACTGGAACATTCTCACAGTTATTACAATCATCTGGGGTTCTGAGAATGGGTGTCTTACCCTCTGCCACTTGCCCACTTCATCCACCTCTGCTTCAGTTTAATTTCAGCCATTAACAGCGCCATCTGCCATCACCACCTGTGCCACTAACAGTGAGGGAATAGAAGAGAATGTGCTTCAGATTCAGGCTGGAAGGGTGTGTAGGCAATTTGTATAGCTCACCAGCATGGGACTTTTGGGGTACCACCCTCCTTCCAACTGTGTATGCGCAAGTGTGAGGACTGGACTGACAGAGCTAGAAAATGTTAAGGGGGAGCTTTGCGGAGCTCCCTCTGCACATAAGCAGTGAAGGCTGGAGGGGTCCATTTTTTTTTTTTTATTTGAAAGCCGAAAATGTGTTTTTCTGATCTACAAGGAAATTTTTCCGCTCATCCCAATCAAATTTCTTGGACATTTGGGGGGGGGGGCAATAAGTTATAGCACTGCTAGGAGCACTTGGCACTTTTTGACTGTATTCTCATTTAACCAAGGGGATCAATAGGCCCTCAGCCAATCACAATTGGTTACTGCTTGGAGGCTATCTAAACACACACTTGTTAACTGTTCTTTACTGGTCAGCTGGTCAAGATGATTCCCAGCTAATAAAGCATTATAAACTTATTTTAAAACAAAAACTGTTTTCTCATTGTTATTTGGTCTGTATTTCAAGCTCCCGGTTGACAGTCTAAATTAACTCCTCAGAAAACATAATCATATCTTGTCATCCTTCTGGTGAATTAATCTTTCTCTGTCATAAAATGTATTGGGTTGGTTGGGAAACAGAAGGTTAAAACTGCCCTGGAAAAGAACAGTAGCGGGAGAAGAAATAAGTGGTAGCAAAATAGTCACCAGAATGGAGGTCCACTGCTAATATACAATGCAGAAATAAAATTTAGAGGCTACTATACAATGCAGTTCCATTCTAATAGAGGAAGTGCATTGAAAGTGGTGGTTGGCTTACACATTTGCAAATGCATGGAACTCAGACTTATGCTTTTATTCTTTTAGAGGCAGGTTTTAAACTGGATCTATTTAGCTGGCTGGCAGCAGTGCACAGTCATAGTATTGTAGAGCAGCCTGACAGAGGACATACCTCCGCAGTCAGGGCAAAGTCCTGGCTGCTTGAGACAATGGGACTGAATGACAAATTATTATATTTAATGTCCCACTATTCTTCTCCTGTGTAATACATTTTCAGCACTCTCCTGTTGCTCATTTCCTAACGTCCATCTCCTTGCATTTAATTTCCCACTGTTCCTCACACCCACCCTCCTGTGGTTCTATGCCCCTCCCCCCATGAAATTAATTTTTCATGTTCTCTTCGTACAGTACGGTGCATTCAATACAATATTCATAAATAATACTATATATCTAATGTGTTTATATCCATCTAAAATCGGCTAACTCCTCTATACTTGACCAGACAGGAATCTACAGCAGCTTCTGTCATTTGAGTGAGTGTGTGTCTGTATGGGGGGGCTGGTATGGCAAATGGGAACCTCCCCCACGCACACATGTTTTGCACCAGGACAGCAGAGTGCAGGGGATCTTTCTTTTGTACTCACAGTTAGCCCTTCCCTTTATTTACACCTTTTGCTAATTATAAATTGCATCTTTTTCTTTTGGAATACTGTTTGGGGAGAGGCTCATGATAGGTCTGCAGCTGCCTCTTGGCGTTTCTGGGCATGCCATAAGATGTATTACCTGTATTGAGGGCTCGGGTACCTTCTGGTATTTTTTGCTCTCAATGTAAGAATATAAAATTGACTAGTTGAAAGCCTGTCAGATCATGTTGGACCCTTTTGTGGTAACTTGTTAAATTCCTCACATTATTTATCCCACGAATGTTGAATCCGCTACCAACTCCAAAAAAACAAAACACAAATGCAAATTCACAAATATTTCTTTATATACCACAGTTTTTGTGTAAATCTTCTCAGTCTTTTACCAATTTCCCTGTTCCACGCCAAACAAATAATAACCGAGACTTCAGAAACTCCAGGCATGGGTATTATTGTAGTGAAGTTGAAGCAGAAGAATAGGTGTAGAGACAGGAGGGAAGAGGGCCCTGTGCAAGTGCACCTAGAAGAATTGAGTCTGTTTTGAAGGCAAAGGGTGGTCACACCAAATATTGATTTGATTTGGATTTCTCTTTTGTTCATTCACTTTGCATTTAGTTAATTGATAAAAATAAACTATTAACACTTCTATTTTTTAAGCATTCTTACTTTGCAGAATTTTTTCCACACCTGCCTAAAACTTTTTTCACAGTATTGTATATAGAGATTAACATATCTAAATCAAATTCATTTCAGTACAGTTATCTGTTGTGTTTTATAGCTCTTTACTGCCACATAGTGTTTCACCACACAAATATAAAATTATAAAATGAGTTGTGTGTTAATAATAATCATCATGAAGTAAAATTGTGCCATTAGAATCGGTTTATGGAGTATCTCATTTTTGAGTTGTGTTCAGTATTCAAGGTATATCTGTACCACAATGTATTTATTATTAATATGATAAAACACTGTGCTTGAATAAACAGTGATTATTTAGAACACTCTTAACCTGCTTGCATCTATATGCGTTGGTATGATTTAAATCTAATTGGAAAATATAATCAGTTATGTATCTTGTATGGATATATCTATTATAATCCAATTAGTATATTACTTATATATACCATAGTATCTCAAGTTGATAATTCCTGTTCATTGGTAAATCTCATAAATTGATATAACGTTCCACCTACATATACTATTTTTAGTGTGTGTGGATGTGTTCTCATTTATATAGCTGGTTTAGATAATACATTTGTATCACTCAGTGTTACTGATTAGTTATCTGCAAAGTACAAGCCCATTTAGTGTACTGACTTTTTAATGGCATCTGCAATCTTCAGGAAAATGACTCCCATTACTAAATCATTCAGACTCTTAGGCTGGGTATACACTACTGTGTTTTCAACAGGTTACCAGGCCAATAAGACAATAAACAACCTGTTGGCCCGACATCACAGTAGTGTGTACCCTGAAACGATGAACGTTTATTGTTCTAAAGCCCATCATATCGTTGAACAATATTTTTAAACTGAACTAAAAATCTTGTTCAACGATGGAATGATGTTGTTCCAATTCTACAGTGTGCGTGCAGTCACAACTATACATACACAAAAGAAGTTGCTTTGGGGCCTCTTTAAATAGAGACACAATATATTCAATTTGAGCACCTAGTAATAACTGTTGGGAAAGTAATTACAGCAAACAGTGTCCCGAAGTGCACGCATCTACCTGGAGCCGGGATAGAGGCGGAGTGACTGGAGCATGAACGGAGGGAGATGTGGATCTTTATAGCGGGTAGGTGTCACAGATCCCTCTGGTCTGTACAGGGGACTGGGTAGCACAGTGGCTGTCAATGTATCAGTGGGGGAGACCAGTTACAATACTGAATGCGGTTACTGGCTCTGTAGTCTCAGGGCTGTCACTGTATCAGAGACTGCACTAGTACTAATACTGATATTAGGATGATTACACTGTGTGTAATACACATGTGGGATAATGCAACTTCAGTACAGTGATCCTGCAGCGCGGTGCATGGGGTGATCCAGCATCGGGCTGCAATGTATTAGCACAAGTTCTGTAGAATCACCATCCTGCTCTAATCACTAAAAAAAGATAAAATCTCAGCAGGAACACATTATAGTTCACCAGCCACAATAGAAGAAATAGGAAAAGTAACCTTGACCAATTTTAAATATTGTATATGGTTTCACTGTTTTGTGTGTGTGTGTGTGTGTGTGTGTGTGTGTGTGTGTGTGTGTGTATATGTATATGGGTACCGGTGTGTGTGTGTGTGTGTGTGTATATATATATATATATATATATATATATATATATATAATGTATGTATGTGTATATGTATGGGCATTTATATTGCCACATAACTGGTACCATATACAATATGGAATATACCGAGCACAGGCTTGTTTTTTCTCTGATAAGCATATACCTGGACTCCGCCCACCTGTCATAGAGAGTATGGACGCCACTTATCCTGGACAATGGACTCGCATCACACAATATAGATAGCAAATATTTCGTTTATTTAGGAAGCAGTCCGTCTTGAAAAGCTGCCAGTTGCTGACAGCCTTCATTTTAACACAAAGTAGCATTGTAACAGCATTAACATAGTAACATAGTTGATGAGGTTGAAAAAAAGACACCAGTCCATCAAGTTCAACCTATTTTGAATTTCCTGCGATCCCTCACTTATATTTGAAATTGATCCAGATTAAGCAACTGCCAATCTGTTTCAATCGGGAAAAATCCTTCCAGACCCAATATTGCAGCCCTATTTTTTTCATTTTAATTAAGTCATATCCATGGATACACTTTACCGCTAAAAATGTATCTAAACTTTCTTAAACATATCTATTGAATCTGCCATCACAATTTTCCCTGGCAGTGAATTCCATATCTTGACTGCCCTTACTGTAAAGAACCCCTTCCTTTGCTGGTTGTGAAACTTTCTCTCCTCTCAACTTTGGGGGTGACTGTGTGTCTTGTGTATAGTCCTTGGGATAAAAAAGTTCCCATGAAAGTTGTCTGTATTGAACCTTAATGTATTTGTAACTTGGTAATCATATCTTCTCTTAGATGCCTCTTTTCTAAAGTAAACATGCCTAAACTGGCTAACCTTTCCTCATAACTTAATGACTCCATACCCCTTATTAATTTTGTTGCCCTTCTCTGAAGCCTTTCTAGTTCCAAAATATATTTTATATAGAGTGATGCCCAGAACTGTACTCCATATTCAAGATGGTCTTACCAACGATTTATACAGTGGCAAAATTAGTAATAATATTGCCACAATGCTTCTGTGACAGATGATGACTTTCTTAGGCTTACACTGGAATTTAGAAGCTGAATCTGTTCATATGGTTAAACTGTATCTGAATACACTGTCACTAGATACAAGGTTACAGCAGATTATATTGGGCAGTTTGCAGTGTGTAGATTATTTATAAACATCGCCTTCATAAGCACTTATGTTGTAAGTTATTTAACAGTAATAGATGAGTGTGTAAACTTGCTAGCTCATGTGTAGTGTCTGGCAGTTTGAAGCGGCTTCCTCCCTAAAGATGATTTATATCTAAGGCAAGTTGGTGAACTTAACTACATCAAATCGTTGATAAGATTTGTATCTCGGTGAGTTGTCTGAAATATAAACAATTGGTATTTATATTTACTCGTTCTAAACTTTTGACAGTCTGAAGAGACTCCAGCTGTCTATTCAGTCGCACCCACAGAGACAGGATGTCTCTGTGGGTGCGACTGAATAGCCAGCTGGAGTCTGTTATTTAGACATTTAGGATGTATTTGAAATGTCTGCAATGAATTTGTCGACATTTAAAATGTCTACTTCATAATGTCAACTGAGATAATGTCTACATGTTCATAATGTCTACATATTATAAATGTCGACATACCTAATGTCTACACATGCAAAAACTCTTCATCTAAAATGTTGATATATAAGACGGTCGACACGGTCATAATGCCTACATTTTTGCAATGTAAACGTACCTAATATCAACACATGCGTAATGTCAAGCAAATCAAAATAATCTCGGGTAACATTGAATGTTCTCACACACATTTATTTAGGCAGTCTGTATTGTTCCTCTATGAGGTAAACACTACAGTGAAGGCTCAGAATGAATCTGATTTACTTCTAACACATACATAAGTCTGGCAGTCGTGGAGACGAACACTATCTATTGAGTACACCGTCAAAAGGAAAAAATTCAAAATAGCCTTGGACTAATTAGATAGACAAAATTTAGGGCTGCGCTCTACTCTTGTTAGGCAAGGGCAGCTATACCTAAAAGGGAATCCCTTCCCCAAAGCAGATATTAAACGAAATAGAGTATGCGCTCTATTGCCTACAATGACATAATATGCTTGTGAATATTAAATAATTGCTGAAATTGGAACAATATAAAATAGATATAACATTTATTAATATATAAAGCCAACACACTATTGTATGTATAATCAATCATAGATTGGATATTAAGCGTTAACCACCAATATAAACATGAATCCCCTGAGGAAATTTGCATGGCAAATGAAACGCGTTGGGTCACGCCTACACAGTGACTACATACAGGAAGGAAGCATGGTACATTCCACTGAGGAACGCACGCCACCTGCTGCCTGAACATTCACCAGGTTCTATTATCACAATCTCCGCTGCTGTTCATTGTATACTCAAACATCTTATGAAGAAATCTGCTACTTTATAGGACAACCCTGCAGCTGTATCTACTCCGGCCCCGGCTACAAGGATCAGTAAGTCCAGTAAGTTTCAAGTTCTGCTTTCAGTAGACGTCATTTACATTTCTCTGGATCATGTGACTGAACCATTAATATCTGAGCCTTTGTATTTGTATGTACATATTGCTGTGAACTTCAATAGTTCTATCACCCGATCACTTGTGATTAATATTGTATAATATCCTAATCACAATCCATTTGTGCATGTTTATATTGGTGGTTAACGTTTAAAATCCAACCTATGATTGATTATACATACAATAGTATGTTGGCTTTATATGGTAATAAATGTTATATCCATGTTATATTGTTCCAATTTCAGGAATTATTTAATATTCACAAGAATGTTATGTCATTGTAGGCAATAGAGCGCATACTTTATCTCGTTTAATATTAGACTAATTAGATGTATAGAGTTGTATAAGTCAAGAGACTTTTTATGGAAACATCTTGTCTGAAATGCTCCTAGTAACCCACAATAATGGAGTTGTAACATCTCATGTTATGTGTGAAGATGCGTGGTTCTCAAATCACTCAGACACGGTATTAGAGGAAAAATAGAAGGATGATTTATTCTGCAGAACAGGATTAAATACAGCAAGGCTCCTTAATGATAGCAGGTCCAGCAAGTGAGGAAATCAGTTCAAATAAATCCAGTGGGATAGGGACAGCACAGTCCCCTTAACAGTAGCAGGTCCAATAAGTCAGGAAATCGGTTCAGATAAATCCAGTGAGATATGATCCACAGCAACTCTCTGGCAGAGCATCACCGCTTGGCCAAAAGTTAATCACACAAGTTCAGCTTCCCGGGTAGCCTCTTTTATCACCTCCTAATCCCCCTTTGGGATCTGCCTGCCCAGTGAAGTTGCAAAAGGTCTTGATTGGTGGGCTGCTTACACTATCCAGCCCCCTCCCCTACCTTCCCAGGTGTCTTCAATCAGGTGACCCCTACTCTGTCTGGCTCCTGGCTGGCTGCAGAGCTCACTACTGGACAATGGGGAGCAAACAGAAATAACAATGATATGTTAATTCACTTAACATCTGAGTGTTCCCTGTGGAGGTGGAATTTAACCCCTGAAGTACTTTTCCAAGGATATGTTATAGATACCTCACTGATAGTTCCTGATAACAACAATGGCTGAAAAGTGCAGTTCAGGTATGGAGTAGATTAAGGGGTTCTAACATCATACACCATGCCTGTTATTTTACATAATGTTTTAAATTAACCCTTGTTCATGTCACCTAAATATATATAATGTCAGTACATTCTGTTTATCAGTGGAATAGCAAAGCTTTCTAAATGCTTGTCAATTTTATTACTTCAAGTTTTGTTACTGTAATGTCTGTAAATATTAATCTGAAATAAAAATGTTATGTCACATAACTTTTCATAAATGTAGAATTAAAATAAAAAGTATTAGAGTACACTGTAACCATTTTTAGATGACCCTTATTTCAAATAAAGATTACATGTCATTCTGTGAAACTGCTTAGGCTATAATCACACTTTACATATAAATTAAACAACAAATATTTCTAAGCCAGTATGCCATGTACATCTAGGTGTTTAATACTACTTTGTCATCTCCTAAATTATTTACTCTAATTAGTACAGATAGATCTGTCTCAGAATTTGGGAGACAAAGATTACACTGGTCAACACTAATTTTATTGCCAATCATAATAGAATGATTTTGGGGTAACTTTGTGGTGCTGTTTCTGAATATGACATCGGTTTTGCTAGATTGGGTCTAATTTTTTAGACAACTGATACACCATTGAAAAACCTATAAATGCAGAAAATGTAATGGTCAGGCAGAGCCTACTTTACAAATGGCATTGAAAAATAGTCTCAGATCCTACAAAAGTAAATACATGAAATGGCATTCTATTTGTTATAATTACAGATAAACATAGTATGCTGATTCAGATAATTACAATTGATGCATAGTAAAATGCTGTGTGTAAGGTTTTTCTTGTTTGTTTGTTTTTTTTACGCGAGTTATCAGGACAATCATTTTGGCGGCTCCAGCAATATGTCTGTCCCATCTGCCTTGATACTTTTCCTCCATTACCTTTTATATCTTGATGAAACCTCCCCCTTGTTCCTAAAATCGCCAAAATTATCCGGATATCTGTGTAAGTTGCTATGGAGAAAGTGTACATATATCAGACAAACTACTTGTATGACCTCTTATTAGCACTTCCTATGGATTGCTGCCTCAATATACAACTAAGTGGCACTTCACTCTATACAACATAGATAATATTAACATATGTATACCTCAGGAGCATGCCATATATCTTGACAAATGCAATGTATATGTTCAACTGGTATTATAAGTAAAAGTGTGAAACTACTTTATAGGTACAAGTCCTTAGTAGAAAAGTCCAAATCGTAGTCTTAAAAAACTCACATCGCCAAAAATATTCATTAATTATCCGATAGTGTTCTCCAAAATGGTGATGGCATATAGGAGACAAAAAAAAAGAAAATAATATTATAGTGTAGTAGATTCTGAGAAAACAAATACTACATCCCAAAAACTTCTACTAACATATGCACTTGTAATAAATGGTTTCTAGAAATGGATCATTCTTAATGTTAGTATAACATCACCATCTACAGGCTTTTTCCTATTGTGTACTAATATCGGGGCTCTTGTCCCGTTCAAATGCACTTACATAAAACCGTTTGCCGCAATAGGATTAAATATGTTTAGCAGATTTTCCTTCCTCGAACCTCCTCTTACGAATTTTCTACGACTTTTCTACTAAGTAAATGTGTACCTTTTATGCTCATCAATTTTTTTAAGTTTGTGAGTATTTTCTGTATCACCAGCCAGAAGCTTCAACACCATTCATTCAGCCTTGATACGTTTACTTGAACATTTTCTCAACCACTCAGTATACAACTTGACCTATTTACACTAATAACATGTATACTAATATATTACACAGACAAGAAAAAAAGAAAAACACAATAGACAATGCAAACCACTCAACTGGCAACTGAGTGCTGGTTTTGTGACTGATGTCTCTTATATACAAAGGGGGAATATTCTAGAATAATCGTAGAGTGAACACCTAGGGGTAAATGTATGTAGCATTGGTTTCTGCAAGTTTGCCTTTAAAAGCCATCGCCGCTTTAACTTTCTCCTGCAAAGTCACTGATTTCCGGCGACTTGCAGAAACCGATGCTTCATACGTTTACCCCCTAGAGCAGGGGTGTCCAACCTTTTAGCTTCCCTGGGCCACATTGGAAGACAGCGAGTTGGTTTGGGCCGCACATAAAATACACTAACACTAACGATAGCTGATCATCCAAAAAACCATAGAAAACAGTTAACATATATATATATATATATATATATATATATATATATATATAATATATATATATATATATGAGAAAAAGTGATAATATATATCACTTTTTTTTCAAATCCCCCTTTCAATCGCCCTGTTCAAAAAAATCCTCTCTATTTATTATACTATAATCACTTTTTGTATTGTTAAAATGCAATATCAATAAAGTACATTTAAGCCAGGCATTGTATATCAGGGTGCCCTGACCAGGCCTGCGGTGCCTGACATATACACCACTGTGATTCCAAATTGTGACCTGTTTTGTTAATTACACCACTATGTTAGTTAAGGGATAACAACATATAATGGGCCAAAGAGAATAATATATAATGCCCCATTAGTATTACAAGTAGAAGTATGTAGCAGGGAGATAAGGTCCATGATGCTCCAGGACCAGGTGACTTTTATTCACTGGTCAGCGTCCCTTGAAATAATTAAAAAAATCCCCCTTAACTTACCTTTAAAATCGTCTTGTTCTCCTGTCCTCATCTTCTTCTTTTCACCATTTCTCTGCTGCTGATTGTTCTTCTCGCGCGGGTGACTCCTCTGTGCTGCGCTCCGCAATGGATGTTGGGCGTGATGACATCACTCCCGACATTCACTGTGAGCGCCGCACAGAGGAGGAGACAAGGGAGGGAGGCGGAGTACCAGCTGACGTGACCGCAAGGTAAGTATTTTCTTTTCTTTTTTTTTGCAGGATTTTTTTCCCCATTAACAGCGCTGCCCCTTTGCCACAACCAAAACTCCTGCTGGGCCACATTTACAGGCGTCCTGGGCCGCAGGTTGTACAAGCCTGCACTAGAGTATTTGCGTGTCTTATCTTCTAGAATGTTCTAGTAAATTCCCATATGCACGCGTTATGGCTATTTCCTATTCATTAAGGATATCCATTATCTCAGGAGCTAGAGCCATATCAAAAAATAAAATTTTGAATTCCGCAGCCACAACCCTAAATTCGTTAAAATTTCCTTTGCAACTAAAAAAAAAATGTTTTTTTGTTAGTCTGTGTTATCTATGTAGGCAACTAGCTAAAATACAAATTAGAAAACACAACACCTACACTTTTACGCAATTAGTATATCACAAGACTCTGAATAAAATATTTTATTCCAACATGGTGGCACTAATTGAAATTCCATAATACATCCTTATGAAATGTTCACATATCTGTAAAATATGGAAAAGACAGGGTAGATCTTAGGTAAACAGTAATATAATCTCTAGCCATTTTAAATAATCTTCTATCGTGATATCCTCCTTGCCTTAGGCTGGGTATACACTACAGAATTTTCCAACCAATCTGTCCTCTACAACGATTGTACCAGCGACTGGAAAAATAAAAGTCCGGGTCAGTATGCCGATTCATGCGTATGCACTACACACTATATATGTTTTAAAAGATTTACCCTCAGAACTGTGCTCTTCAACTGTCATTACCATCGGCTAAAAAGATCATGGAAGATGTGAGAGACATTTTCCTCGAATCCCGATGGAAAATGAGACAAATGGATATGAGTAAAGAAAACACTCCCCTAATTAGAGACAAGTATTTAATATAATGAGTAAAAATATGCAGGATATCAAAATTATGACTGATAGATGGATTTTGAAAGAATGTAGACCTATAAAAATTGATGTGCACATCCACTAACTATCTTTTTATTAATATGAAGATTATGGTATTTAGTGATAAATGGAATTGGGCAAACATGCATAGGATGGAGTGATAATCACCCTATAAGCAACCATATTAAGCATCAATGTAAGTATTTGTGTAATATATCTGTCATATAAGAATTATAACATTATCAAATATTTTTAATTTGATTGATAAAATAAGCATCTAAAAATAGAATTGAGCAAATTTAATACACATTTCTATACTTAAAGCCTCATGATTCGATTCCCTGAGATAATTGACAGGCTTAGGACCAATCTAATTTCATCTGGGATTATAAGTACCATTGAAGGTGGACTCGCCACACAATACTCTCTGGAAACAGTCTGTGGTACAAATGAAACGCGTTGAGACACGCCCACTGACTTAGAACTTCCAGCTGATCTTGTGCGCTCTATAATGGAACACATATGGCCAAACTGACCAAGCTTAACCTGCAACAGCTAATCTTACTGGGTACCCAGTTAAAGCAACATAGAGACCAACAAACATCAAGTATAATTTCATACACCCTCATCCTATCTGCACCAACTATTGTAAGAAACTTAGAAATTCCAACTCTCCATTGCCTGACATCAGCGCACAAGACCACCTCAGCTTCTATCACACGATATACCACCGATCGATTTTTGTTTTAATTTTATTCTTGTTAGGAATAAAGTTTTTTATTAATCAGAACATCATTTAGCATAGTCACTATTCATCCGATATCTTAAGTTGTAATCCATATATAGTATTCATAGTGTGACAGAAGGTACCTACATAACATTTAGTTATTACCTTATCATTTATCCCTACTCTTACCATTCCCAATAGTGCAGTCACACCCAGATAGGTATTATATAATCTTAGTCAAGGAACGCCCATTTTTGTAATCTAAGATGAAGACTCTTACATTAGTAGCAAGGCACTTTATGACTAACCATAATGGCAACACCATAGGATTAACAGCGTTCAACATTGAAAAAGTTCACTTGGGAATTTGAGGGGGGTGAGTTCGCTCATGGATTATTAAAAAGGAAAAGCGGATATATATTATTCCTCGATATGTTACATCCAACTGAACTCAATGAATATGTTAGCTTCTCTTAATTTCTATGAAGCAGGATTTGATTTACTTTTATATGCATCAGTTAATTATTATGGATAATATATACTCTAGACCCATTGATAATTTCACATGATGTTTTATTGAGATTAATTTTAATTAAGGTTCAAACACTTGTAACAATAAGATCACAGTTTATCTTCACTGTAATATGCCTTAGGATTTGTTTAATCACTTGATTTCAATGTCTTTGCAACTTTCTTTGAACGCTTGCACTTAGAACTATTAATACCTAAAAAGCAGCTACACACAAATATGACAAGTGATGTAATTACAGTCAAACTCACAAACAAAATTCATAATAAAGAGATTTAATATTTGTGAAACACCATTTTCAAATTAACACAAATTAACACAATCACAAACCAAAAAAATTTTTGAAAAATGAATTAAACACATGTAGCACACGAAATCTAATATTGGATTTCACTCTGCCATTTCAACTCACAACACCCAGATATTTTTGCAAGGAAATAAAGAATAGTAATATTAATACATTATAAAATATTTGTAGATTTACCTGGGGGGGGGGGACGACTTAGCCTTGCCTTGCTTGGGGCATAGGCCGCTCTCTGGAGGTAGGTCTTTGGGAGTGGGATTGCAGATTACAGGAATCACTTAAATAATATAAAAACACTAGGTGAAAACCACCTCTCTTTGCATAAAATCAATAAACTGAAAGATAATAACAATGAAATTACATTTTATTTGATATTAGTAGTCATATAATCCAATTTTTTTGTTATAGAATAATTGTTAGACTGTTCAATGATGTTTAATTACATATTATATGATAAATAAGATGAGCAATCAAAATATTGACACCATAATGTTGACGGTTAAAAGGTCAACATTCAGGATATTCATTATGTTGACAGAGTGTGAAGTCGACAATGTCAACATAAAGCATTCAATTTTAAAAAAACCCCCAAGAAACGGAGGTAAATGTAAAAAAAATAAATAAATGCATGCCCTCCCAAAAAAGCACAACCAACCCTATTGCAGCCAGCCTGGTACTAACAAAATTGGGGGGACGACGACACAAAAAGCGTGGGGTCCCGTATCTCAAAGCGCATGGGTTTACTAGTGTAACACATTAATAGGGTAATATGATGCCAATAATATAAACAGAATAGTGAATATATGAACACTCACTAACAACTGTGAATACAGTATGTACTGTGGGGGTTAGCAACACGACAAGCATAACTGCAAACAGATGGCTTTTTGCTGGACAACTCCTGCATGAAATTTACCATAAAGCAGAAAAACTAGTTGGAGCTATTGGCAATTGAACCGGGTAATGCTTGTTAATGTTTATATAAACAATTATGCATCACAAAGCACAGGTACTTTGTATCATCATCATCTACTTATATAGCGCAACTAATTCCACAGCGCTGTACAGCGAACTCCTTCACATCATTCCCTGCCCCATTGGACATGAACGAGTTATTTGTGAAACACTGTTAGTTATAGGGTCAGATCCAGTTAATTCAAATAATTCAGTTGGTGCAACTGAATAGACAACAGAAGTCATTATCTCCAGACTGTCAAATATTAAAAAACGGGTCAATACAAATATCTATTGTTTGTTTTTCAGATAAGTCACTTATACCCCTTTCAAAATAAAATCCTGGGTCACACACTGGATAATGAACACGGTTTCAACCCGTGTTGAAACCCAAACAACCGCACTTTGGACCCGGTCTATCCCGAGTCGCTGCCTTACCCACTGGACCCGTGTCTGCCTTTCATTTTCAAGATGAATCATAAAGGGGACAGCAGAGGCTCATATAGATGACGTAGCAGGCTGTTAAAGATGAGTCATAAAAAGTGGACAGTGACTGCATTGCTGTAATCATGACTGACGAGATATCAGCAGCTACTGTGCAGTACAGAGTTTCTGTATTATTGTGGATTTCTTCTGTTTATGGATGTAAATGACAGCTAAATGTAGCTGGTTACAGTCTGTAATCTGGTCCATTATTTCCGCAGGAGAAGGGCGGAATTTTTGTCTGAGAGGGCTAAATCTCGTCGCCAATACTTACACAGTAGGAGAGCCTTTATGTTGTCCACAATTTACACCGTACTAAAATTCAGCACAGCCACAAACAGAAGAATGTAGGTCAGAGAACAACGTCATGAACTAGCTTTCATGTGTACTGTGGAAGTTTCTGATGATGAGCAGAGTATGGCACACTTTCGCATGTCACGTGCAACATTTATCTATTTGTTAGAACTCATCACCCCAGCTCTAGAAAAACAAACCACAAACTACACAAAAAAACAATCAAACCAATTAGGGGATTAGCTATTGTGTTGTGGTATGGGAGAATACCGCACTATTTTATGTTTGTTTGGTGTAGGGCTATTCACTGTTTGCACTCTAGTAATCGAAGTGACTGCAGCATTGGTGAAAACCCTGTACCTCCGTTTCATCTGCATGCCACATGCACAGCGCCTAGATGACACCATAAAAGGTTTCAAGCAGCAAGGATATTCACAGTGTGTTGGAGCCATAGATGGGACACACATCCCAATTATTGCTCCCAGAGATATCCCAGCAGACTACTACTACAGAAAAGGCTGGCATTCAATTATTCTACAGGCTGTAGTTGACCAAAATTTCTGGTAAGCATTCTATACTCTTGATGTTTTGGTTAAAAAAATAGATAATACATAATGTCTCTCCTCTACTGTTATATATATATATATATATATTAAAAGGTATTCTTTTCAGTTTCACAGATGTTTATATTGGATGGCCTGGTCATACACACGATGCCAGAGTGCTTTCAAATTCAGAACCCTACCAAATTGCAGAGGACCAACATGATGGCTGGCTTTTCCCCAGAGAGGTAGGATTGACTTTGTTTTAAAAATTGTTATAAAATGTAAAGTTTAGTATTTTTTAAGTAATTTTTAACCTACAGTGCTGGTTATGAAATTGTTAGCAATTTTATTGGATATGTTATTTTTATTCATAGCAGTTTTAGTATTTAACGGCTTGGATTGCATATTGCATATTTTGAGCAGACACATTCCCATATGTGAAACCTACTGTAATGTTTCATTAACACTGTTGTATTGTTTTTCAGAAATCCAAGATGGTCCAGGGAGTAGAAATACCAGTGCACATAATTGGCGATGCTGTGTACCAATTGAGACGATGGCTGATGAAAGGATACACCCAGCATCAACAACTTTCACTTGAACAGATGCTCTTCACCCATACCCTCAGCTTTTCCTGGATCGTGGTTGAAAATGCATTTGGGCGACTAAAAGGACTTTAGCGTTGTTTGATAAAGTGGAATGACATTGATATCAACCTAATGTCAGATGTAGTTGCTGCTTGTTGCATTTTGCATAATAAATGTGAAATACAAAATGAGCAGTTTCTTCCAGAGTGGAATATAGAGGAACCTGAACTGCCAGACAATCAGGTAGATGCAGTCACCTATGAGGGAGAGTGACTTAACAGTACTGAAGTCATCCGGAACTTTATTACTGCCAACATCACAAAATGCTAGACACATAGACAGCATTGGGAATGATTGTTAAGACACATTGAGTAGTATTTGCAAACTTCTTTTTTATTATCAAGTCACACTTGGTCAAAATTGCATTTCACTTGTAGACCATTTCTATAAACAATTTTAACTTTAAACCCATGAACAATAATATGTTTCATTGTAAATATGGTTGCGTACACAATAGCCTGTGTCCCGTGTTAACTAAAGAAACGTTCAACAACAAAAACATTTTTCATGATTTAAGCAATCGCAAATCAATATGTTTATAAAAAACAATTATAACAGGAAACTCAATAAAACTACAGCAACTAACTACATCTTTACTTGTGAATTGAAAGGAATGTCCATTGTGCTGGGTTCAAAATAAGTTGGACCTCCACTGTAATTGGAATAATTTCCTGCAGAATAGTGGTGGGAAGGGTGTGGATGTGCTGTTGGACCTTGCACTCTAGTAATCAAGTGATCTAGGAAAGACATCTGACTCTCTATTCTCTGTTGATACGCTCATGCAAGTTCATTAGTTTAGCCATAAAATTGTTTTGCTGCTCCTGTTCATGCTCCAAGAACCTCTGCTGTTCCACCAATAACGTAGACATTGCTTTAGTGGCTTGTTTCATCTTTGTGTTCTTCTTTTTCCTTGGTGGAACAGTATAGACTATAAAAAATAAAAACAAATGTAAAAATAATAATAACACATAAAAATTTGCTGTAAGGCTAGGGAGGGAGAGTACGATTCCAGCCATCCAAAATGCAGGGTAACTTGTAGGGAGAGCTGGTAATGTTGATAATTAACATTTACTATATAATGTGGATATTTTCATTAAGATTGTAGTTCATTTAGTTTACCAACTCACTTTGAAGATAAATCAACCTTAGGAGGTAGCTTCCTTGAATTGCCAAACACTTCAAATGAGCTAGCAACTGTACATATTCATTGATTACTGTTACATAACTTACATCATAAGTGCCTTTGTAGGAGATGTTTATAAATAATCTTCACACTGGAAACTACTCGTAATTATTGACTGCAACATTGTATTTAGTGACAGTGTATTCAAATACAGCATAACCATATGAACAGACTCTGTTTCTAAATTTCAGTGTAAGAGTCTGAATGATTTAGAACTGGGAGTCATTTTCTTGAAGATAACAGATGCCATTAAACAGCCTTTGCTGCCTGCCTGGAGGTTTCCGTACTATTGTTGGGATTGTTTCTCTATTTGAATATATGATGAAGTCAACAAGCACTTCTTATAAACTTTTTGATTTATTCATTTGGTACGCGGATATTAATCACAGCTCTTCATCATTCATTTTAAATGTCTGATAATGCTAAACTATGGCACTATTTTTCTTGTTTGTTTATCTTTGATACTTACCTGAAACAGGTGTCTGAAATGAGCAGCCTACTGTACGGTGTTAATTTTATTTGTTCTCCTCTTTCTTTATATATGAGATAAAAAAAAAGAAAACATGTAAGTGTGTACAGATAACTGTAATCTGTTTAATTGATAAGATACATTTAGTTTACGAAAAATGTAGTAGGCACTGTGGAGTCAGTGATGGGGAAACAGGCAGACTCCACGTTGTGCCTTTTATTTTTGATACAGAGACAAACACCAGCAGCAGGGGCACAGCAAGCAGGTTCATAGTAAACAGGTGCAAAACAAACAGCAGCAAGTACCTTAGATGACAGTTGATATTGAAGGCTTAGTTAGTAGCACTGTGTCGGACAGAAGCTTTATAGAGCTTAACAGGAAAACTTCCTCCTGCCACTGACAGACTAATTCAATTCTTTGTGGGCTATCAGATCTTATAAAGGTTATAACCTTGCCCAGTTCAGTAAGGAAGGGGAGGGGCAGTGGAGACGGAAACCCAGAACTCCCAACACTATACAAGACAAAAAGTTTGTTGCAGCCCATTCTTTGACACCCCAAAAAAAAGTAGGGCTGGAGAACCTGATATAATGTGGACAGTCATTGATTGACATCCCATATAGTGTTTTACCACCTCAGTTGCGTGGTTGATGGCAACCACAAATTGCAATCCTCTATGATAGTACTGAGGAGCCTAAATTGTCCATTTTATAGCTAGCCACTCATTTTACACTGTGGAATAATTCACCTACTGGATGGAGATTTTGGCTTAAATACAAGGCCTGCTTCACCCCCTCGAATTCCTGACCAAACTGCTTCAAGATCCACATCCAAATCATCGATTTCCAGGATAAATTATCAGGGACTTTATTTAATTTTGTCAAATGACTCCTGACGACTAAGAGTCCTCCAGATAAGGTTTGGGACCATATTCGTCAAAATAAACTATTTAAAGGGGCAGCACGGTGGTGTAGTGGTTAGCACCTCTGTCTTACAGCACTGGGGTCATGAGTTCAATTCCCAGCAATGGCCTTGTCTGTGAGTAGTTTGTATGTTCTCCCTGTGTTTGCGTGGGTTTCCTCCGGGTGCTCCGGTTTCCTCCCACACTCCAAAAACATACTGGTAGGTTAATTGGCTGCTAAAAAATTGACCCTAGTCTATGTCTGTCTGTGTGTGTGTTAGGGAATTTAGACTGTAAGCTCCAATGGGGCAGGGACTGATATGAGTGAGTTCTCTGTACAGCACTGCGTAATTAGTGGCGCTATAGAAATAAATGGTGGTGATGATAAATAGAAAAATGAATTATAAACATTTTTGCCAGGAAAGGAATGTACCTTTTTCTTTGTGGGGCAGAGACATCTTTCAAAGCCTGGACTTTATTTACTAGAATATTTAAGCAACCATTTCTTACCATGCACCCTCGATATGTGGACTTAAATTTTCATAGGGCGCATTTTTTCAAGGGACTTAAGAACCGAATGTAGTCTACTTAGTGAGCCTTCCAGCCATCACTATAATTAACTATATCATCTAGGTATGACACTGTATTATTCTGGTGTTTCCACGAGACATTGAAAGGAACCAGGAGCTCCATGGACTGCAAGCGTCACTGTTTGGAACTAGAATAGCCCTAATTGTGTAGCAAATCTGGTGTTCTGCTTTGCCTTCTAAGACATATCAAACTGCCAATAGCCTTTTGAAAGATCGAGTGTAGCTACAGGTATATACTGGGCAGAACCAAAACAGACTAGAAGCGTTTTCCACAATGCATAAGATAGGCATAAAACTCGGAGACACTATTTGCTCTGCAAAAAAAACACTCAGATATGAGTGTTTCTGTCAGACTTTCAGCTCATGCACTATTCAATAACTTTTCTATTCACTATTCAATAACTTGGACCTTTTTTAACCTGTCCAGTTTCCTTTTATGGAACTTATAAGGTCTTTGGTGAAGTTCGACCTTTGGTATATCAATGTTATGCTGCACCAGATTGGTATAACCAGAAGTGTCAGTTAATATATCTGGAAACTCCTTCAAAGGGGCCGTAAAGAGGAAGAAGGAATAGCACTGTGCACTACATCCTCCGGGTTATGGCATCTGACTTCCCTGCACTGTGCAAGGAGGTCACAGGATGTGAAATTCGGCTGCCCCCGGTCTCATAAGGCTGGCTGGGAAGGTGAAGGCTTGGCGGGCCCCTGGCAGCCAGTTTCCAACTACTGCTATACAGTATTGTGCTCTACCACAAATTTTTGGGAAATTGGAAAAAAAAAATTGGCGGGCAAGATGGGTTTGACCACATGTTGCACCTCTCATTACATTAATTTTTTTTAACCCATTTCTTGAAATACTTGTGATAGAGTACAGTACTATACAGTCACAATAGAATCTGTTTAGAAATTGTTTCCCGACTAGGGCCTTATCTGTGTGGAGTATAATGACAAATATTCTCTGTACATCAATTGGTGACACTATATGAATTTTGATAATATTTATCCCATGGTATAATTAGCAACTAATTTTTGTCTCCTGGGCTGGACCATTAAGGTTGGTCATGGCAGGGAAGCAGTGGACAGTGTTACCAGCTACTCAGCATCACTTAGTACTGCCTCCTTTGGTAGGGTTCCCTGTCCCCATTTGTTTTTATTTCCTTCCCATCTAATCTTCTTTTGGCATTCCACTTTTTAACAACTTTAACACTGTTGGGGTGTACACTGTAGTTCAGATAGTGTTTTCTTATTTTATGTAGTGCAGTGGCTTGCCTTCTATTTGGTCCTGGTGACGTATCATCTGTGGTATAAGCTGAGGACTAGAAAAGCTACCCAGAGAACACCAGTCTGCTACCTCTGGGAGGAGATGTGATGCAATGTTTAAAATTTCGCCCCAAAATTGAAGAACAGGCAAAGAGAGAAATCTGAACCGCTTTTTAGTGTGCACAAATATGGATTTACTCTAGCACAGATTATTGAGTTTTGGAAACAAGATAGAGCTCCATCAGTGTCCCAGCAGAAACTTTTGTCCACTCCAGGGGGTAAATGTATCAATCTCCGGTTTTGTCAACTCGCGGGAGTTCGGCGAGATGACAGATTAAATTTAAAACGGCGCTACCTTGTAAAGGGAAACTTCCCTTTACAAGGTAGCGCCGCTTTAAATTTAAGCTGTTATCTTTCCGAACTCCCGCGAGTTGACAAAACCGGAGATTGATGCATTTACCCCCGAGACTCCATAAACCACAGTAGTATTTTTTTGCACACTTTAGGAAATACTCAATTTCTCTCCTTCCTGCAAGTCAAGAAGGCACAGGGTTTTATTCCAGACTTTTTCTCCTCAAGTTAATTCTGCCCTCAGTGTTGGAGATTTACAGGCACTGTGGTGCAAAGAAACCTTTTTAAATATGTTTTTAAATATCTACACAGATAAACTGATGCTTAGAGTAAATCAAATGTTTCTGCCAAAAATAGTGTATACCTTCTACATGAATCCGTAAATAGCACTGCCATCCTTTTCTCCACAATCCTGTGATTAAAAAAACAAAACTCATTGGACATGGTTAGGGCAATTTCCATTTATTTGTCCAGAAGACAGAAGGAATAGAACCACTTTTTGTGATTCTTACAGGACCTCAGAAAATGTATGTCCATTCTAAGCAAGCCATCTCTAGGTGAATCAGAGAAGTGATTATACAAGAGGAATGGACTTAAGGTGCCAGAGATTCTGAGGGTTCCAGTCAACATGAGTGGTAGCAACATCTTGGGCAAGAAGGGCTAAGGCTTCAGCAACAGAACCAAAGCAGCTGGATGAACATCTATGTATACCTTTGCTCGATTACCATCTGGATGTCATATACACGATTGACTCTCACACACAGTCACTGAATACATTTTCCATTTATGAATCATATGTGGCTCATCTGTTTTTTGTTGCCGTCTTAACTATATTGCTTGGGTACATCCCATTATAATGGCTGCCATGGGAATTGAAGAGGAAAAATCTGAATTATAGTTAATTACTTTTGCTTGAAATACTCAAAGGCAGCCATGTTGATATGTTTGTATTTTTCAGAGAAAGTGGATCGCTCAAAGATATAGGGAAGAGTAGTAACTGCTTATTGTCTTAGTGCATTTTTACTTAATCTGTCTTTACCTAAAGTAGAAGGGAAACTATCTATTGTAATGGCTGTGATGGGGTATTTAGGGGAAAAGGAATTAATGGTAATTGTAATTTGAATTTATTTTTAAACATATTTTTATCTCTAAATGGTTTGTGCTTAATCCTGTTAAGTTTGTATCCTACATATAGTGTTGTATAATTTGTTAAATGCTTCATCTTTATTTTTGTGAAAAGAAAGTTGTGTTCTCCCCTTGTATGTGGACACAATGGCCAGTATGATACAATTCATATGTTGTTATTCATGACTGTAGACAGGTATTATAAATAACAGGGCTATATGTGAAGGAATCTATGAGTCAAAACTGGTTGTGAACATACCTTAAAATTGTACACAGTAATACACCTGTAGTATTTCATAATATTATGTTACAATATAGTTTTGAATATATTGCTCTCAGTCATAGAACATGTGAGATTACAACTCTTTTATTTTATTACGTTTTTTAATTGTATAACCTGTTACTTTTTTGCCAGATAGTTTTAAACTATAAAGTTACATATAGAGTTGTTTTTGCATTAAGTATTTTAAAAGGAAAAAAAAGGATCTGTCAATTAAAATGTCAAGTTAAGGATATATATACCTATATCCTGACATATTATACTGATGTATACATAGTTATGAAGTTAATAAGTGCATTATATGGTTCATTTTGTAATTTGCTCTTCATGCAAACTCTAGATAGGTTATTATATTTACACTAAATTTACATGTTACTGTTATTTGAAACATGTTAAAAACATACAGCATGTTTAATGTTATCTCAGAAACTTGCAATTGATTTTACAGTTTTGTTATTGCAGACTATTACCTCTGGAGATCTGCAGAACATCGCCGCATTCTACTAATAAATGTTCAAGTACATCACATCTTAAGACAGAAAAGAATGATCTCGTCACTGGATTTATTGTAATGGTTTTCATGTGTTTTCAAAGGGAATCTCCTGATTCCAGTTTATTACAGGAACTCCTTCCCTACTTTGTACTGCTTGATTTACTCAGCAATGCAATGTGGAATATTTTTCTTTCAATTTTAACAGCAAACGAACATCTTTAATGTAGTTTATAAATTATTTTGTAGTTATTATGTTACCTTCTGCGATCTGTATCAACAAATGTACTGCTTACAGTGTATCTTGATGATATCTTATGAGATGATGCATTTATTGACTATTGTTTTAGATAGGGGTACTTTTTTTTTGTATGTTTGCACTTATTCTCCTCTTACTGCTTAGATGATTTTACTACTCTCCAAAATGAAGCCCAAGGGGTAAATGTATTAAATTGCGACAAATTTAAAACGTCAAACCTTGCTTTTAAAGACATTGTCGTTTTAAATTTGCCCTGCACAGTTGCCGAATATCGTCAATTTGCAAAAACCACAGTTTAATACTTTTACACCCTGGTCTAAGAAAGCTACTTGAATAAGAGAAGCAAAAGGCTGCTTTCAATATTTCTGTATAGTGAGACTTGTGTGTTATAATATTGAATAATATGCTAATATAGGTGTGTTTATACACCTGAATCTCATAAGATGGACAATATATTTTATCCTGTCTTAGAATGTGTGTGTTTGTATTTTAAAACGGCTACTGAGGATGATATTGTTCGCTGTGGAACTTCCTGTTATTGTATGACCAAGCTAATCTGGCAGCTGAGTGAGGGCTATCATAATTGCAGGGGTACCCCATGCTCGTCATGCCCATGCGTTAGCAGTAATCAGCCCAGGAGAAGGAGTACCATTTTTATTTTCTCTTTTAACAAAAAAGTAAGTATGTGACAATGATCAATATCAAGCATATTTGGCTACATCTATGCACCAGAGGGTATCTTTGCTGCATCTATATGTTAGGAAATGGTCAACTCAAAATCCACATGTAAAAAATGCACCTTTTCATACACATTTTTTCATGTACCCTTGGGTTGCTTTTTTATGTGCAACTCTAAATCTTTACTGAACCAGCATATTGTTCATTAGCTACTTTTATCAATGGTTAAAGTTTGACACATTGGGTAAGAACTTTGCAAGGTGATTATTCATGTACATGGCTTAGTGACGGTCCTTTCTTAAACTTGCAGACAGTTGTTATTAGGATCAAAGAATGAAAGAGTTCAGTATCAACCTGAGAATAAAGTTTATCCTATTTAAATCCAATTTATGATCAACACCGTACATTGCAGAAATGCCACTATTTTGGATGATAAACTTCCTTTTGCTTTATCTAATATTAGTTTGTGCTACCTGGAATCAGCAGAAATTCTGTACATCTATTATAAGGAGTGTTACATCTGACCATTCCAAGGATTTGTTTTGTTCCTACTGCACACATTATATATGGAAGCTGCTGCCTTTTATTCAAGATGACTCTTGGGTCCTACTAGTGTAGTTTGAAATACTTTGTTCTCAAACGCTGTTTTATAGGATTATATTTGCTTTTTAAAATGTTTCTTGAATATAATAGGTAATAGAAAATATGTGTTTTTCACATATTTTGCTATGAGACAGGTAGCTTCAAATTAATTAACTATGCAGAATGAGCAGTTAAATGAAAGTGAACGTGTAAATGTAAACATGTAAATATTGTGCTTATTATTTTACTAGCACAAACAGATGAAATAAAAGAGTTACTTATGTTGATATTTGCATTCACTATTGTAGAACTGAATTCATATTTGTAACTATTGTAAATATTTCTCTTACCTACTTACTGTAATATCAACCTTCATTTAGAGACACACTGGTGTCTTAGGAGAAATAACAGACATTATTTCTGATTAAATGTATAATGTTTGTGGTTCTAAATGTTCTCATAACAATTATATTGTTTGGGTTTTTTTGGCTGAAGTTTATGATGTACTTTGCCTGTGTGTTAGGTATATAAGTATATAAAAAAGTGTTTTCAAAGGCTGTCTTAAAAACAATGACTATGTATAATGACTCCAAATAAATCTATTTATTTTGTTATATTTTTATACTGCATATTTGTATAATAAAAGGATCATTCTGATCCCTTATAAAACACTTATAAAACTGACTAATAGTGTTTTTCCACCACACAGGTCCCTATTAAACTGTACAAAACCCACTCTTGTGACTATTATTCAATAGAGAGCCCATGCTTACATAGTACATAGACCATTCTGCTGAGTATATTCTACTGTGTATAGTCCATTCTGATAACTATTAAACAGTACAAAGCAGACTCTGGTGACTATTGTACAATAGAAAGCCTATAGTGGTATATATTGTACAATTGTAAAATACACAGTCTATTCTGGTGACAATTGCACAGCCTTACTGTGACCAGGTCTTCCTTTCAAATTCCACAAATCTGCTGATGTCTCTCGTGACACACCTTTTCTGTCTACCTGAAGCCTTGTCAGGCAGTGGGCTCCTCTATGTGTCCAATAGAAAAAACCTTGTGATTTCATAATTGTTCAGACTGCTTCTGTTGGTTAATATAATGGCAACCACAATATGATACCTCCTTAAGCTCCCTCTAGTTAACATATTTTCTGTAGCCTAAAACATCTCAGAAAACCTGGATGCAAAAAGAGGACAGATCAAGGGTTTGCCAAAGAGATGGTAACCTAACCACAATTCTAGTGGCTATTATATGTCCCCTCATTTAAGTACTTTCTACCACCTGCCCTCTCTGCCTGTTTATTTCTAAGAGTAGTGCTGGGATTTTTCATCCACATCTAGACCGCTCCAAACTAATTGGCTACAACAGGAAGCTACTTGAATGAATAGCGCAAGAGGCCCCAGCTCACATTATTGTTGGTGAATTAGTCGGGAGCTATCAAATAATTGTAATGACAGCTCCCAACACTTGCCGCTTTAAATATAGAAAAGTGGAAGTCGCTATGCAAACTGACGTGATTACAAACTGCCGTCTTTGCCAGGGTTCGGGTTATAACAGAAGCAGGTCGGTGATGTAGATTATCATCTTTATGCTAAGTCTTCATTTGTTTTTTATAATAATTTTTACAAATCAGATTTGTTTTTTCCGCTGTTGTCGTAGTCGGTGGCATCAGTGTCATTATGATGATTACCACCAGTCTCCGGAGAATGCCCAGCGGCGGAGCTTTGACAGGAATCTCCCCTCATTTTTCCTCACAGCTAGCAGAGATTCTTATTGTAATTACCAGCAATGTGCATAGCGCAATGTCCGCATGCCACATCGCTGGCAATTGAATCTCCTTCATATTGTGGAGACACTTGTCTGGTGTATCCTCACATGGGTACAAATCGTTTAGGCAATGGATTAGCTGCAAATATAAATGAGTGGTTTATTTGCTTAAATGCACACTGAACAACATAAGATTAATAGCAGTACATTGATATTAGCAAATAGTTGGTAATTGCCCTGTGTGGTGCTTAGTCTCCAGCATGAATCTCTCTGCTGACTGTGTATTTCAAAAGTGTGCGGTACTATTCCGAGTTAATGCCGGCAGCAGTCCTGTGTCTCTTGACCTGGGATATCTGCTCACACAGTACGCTGCACTGCGGAGACTGTCTTCACTGATGATTCCACAAACTTTGCTCAGTGTTTGCAATCCAAATGTCTCCCACTCTCTGAACCATTCTCAATCATATTTTATAGCCTAGTCACAGACCTGTCCACATAAAAGGTGTCGAGAAGACAACATGACTGGATTACCCGGATGTAGATACTAAATATTACAGTGCTGTTGATTGAGAAGCATCAACTATATACAAACGAACAGTGGGCGAAGTGGACTGGTATACGGTGGTGTGCCATACCGCTACTTCTCCTATTGCTTTAATTGTAAATCTAACAAGTTCCATTAATTCACATTTTCCATACCGCAACTTCTAAATTTTCACTTTGAATACTGCAAAGGAGACAGTAGTTATGGGAGTATTAAAACCTGACCCTTGATAATTCTGATAAAATGCTAACTTTCGACAGATACAATACTAACTTTAGACATTAGACCCAGTAGTACTTATTAATTTATAAAATGTGAACTGTATGTGCCGATAATCTTCATCTGAGATTTACATATAAGATATATTGGTTATACAATCTAGAAAACAATAAAACAATATGCATTTTATGTTCAAGTGGCCTTATGTCTAGTAGAACATCTAAGAATGTGCAACCATTCACTTATTTTTCTAATGTCTGAGATGTATAATCTTGACAATATGTGAATTAATTCATAAAGATACAATATAGATATTGACAATATATGAATTCCTACATACAATGCTTAATAAGAGCACTATATGTATAGATATGTGCTTTTATTATAATTATATCTGCACTTGTTAGATAAAACCTGATTAGAATCTTGTTATATATAAGCTTAATATAACTTGTCTTACATATATAATTTAAATCTCATTTTAATAGTAATTTACTGAAATTTGTATTATTTAAATCACTACGGTCACAATTTCACTTGCACAAGAGCTGTCCCAGATTTGGTGCCTATTGTAGAGACAATAGCAAATGAGAAAGGCAGCAGGATGTAAATGCAGTGATAGTCCTGGCTAATGCGTTCTTTTCAATCCCTGTAGACCCTGCCTCTCAAGATCAGTTTGCCTTCGTATGGGATGGGCGCCAGTACACTTTCAACATGATTCCTCAAGGTTACTTTTACTCTTCTATGATATGCTATGAACTGTTGGCTAGAGTTCCAAGCATACTCAGTCTAGAAGTGAAGATTTTCTATTGTATTGAAGAGACAACATAATCACTGGGACTAAGGACACAGTGATAAAAAAAAAAACCCTCCCTAAACAGATTGCATACATGGAGAGCAGAGGACGGACAGTGATGAAGGAACAATATGAGATGCCTGGACCACAGGGCAACATTCCTTGGTGAAGTAACTGCTGGCTACGTATACAGCTTTCCATGATGTGACGCTCACCAGGATGTGTTGCCCAAAACAGGTCATACTGATGTATCTACTGCTGGGTGAAGATAAATGACTTCTTGTTAATACTACTGTGGCCCAAAAACAGACATTACACAAGAAGAAGTGGTACTTGCAGAAAAGAGAAGGAATTTCTGCAGGTGACATCAGAAACATTGCTAAACAGTTAGTGATAGTACTTCAAAAAACAAGAGTACCCTGTATACATTTATACAGACAGTGGGGCTGAGTTTAAAGGCTCTATTATCTAAATGCCAATCTGTAAAAATGCTAATTGGATGGTGCCTAGAAAACCTATTTGTATTGGCCTAGACATGAGATTTCATTTAGAAAACCGCATATGAAAGGAAATTACAAGTGGACTTACCTAAAGCAGACTTACTGACCAAAGTGTCTATGACTGGATTGCTAGATTCTCTACTGCTAAAAGTTGTTAAATGGGCTCATATCCAATCTGTACATAGGGTAAGATCAAGTAATGGCAGGTGGAGAGAAAACCACAGAAGACCTAGGACAGAGACACCAGATTTAGACAGGTGTGGCAGAATGACTACTGTTAAATAGTGGAAGCGACTTTCTCTGGAATTGTACAATATCATCCTTGCAAGCATGCTAACCAAGCATCAAACATGGATATGCTGCAGAAGCACACAGCTATTTACAGGCTTCCACAGGAGATATAGAAATAAGATGTAACACATTTCTTCAGAAGCAATGTTTAACAATGGGCTACAGAATCCAGAGTGTACAAGTTCTCTGTTGATCTAATTCTACCCACAGTCTGCTGGTCTTGTTGAACACATCAGCTGCCTTTGGAAGGAGCAAATTCCCAGGATTGCAACAACAAACACACAATGAGCTACACACTGAGGCTGTACACATGCTGAAGTATTAGTGTAAGCAGTCTGAACAATAGACTCACCCTAAAAACACATTATATCATCATCATCATCGCCATTTATTTATATAGCGCCACTGATTCTGCAGCGCTGTATAGAGAACTCATTCACATCAGTCTCTAACATTACAGTCTAAATTCCCTAACATAGACAGAGAGAGAGAGACTAGGGTCAATTTTGATAGCAGTCAATTAACCTACCAGTATGTTTTTGGAGTGTGGGAGGAAACTATACTATTGGTGTACTAAACAAAGGAGCTGATTCGTACACCAAAGGAGGAGGTGTACAGTGACAAGAGCAGAGGGCAAAGGATGAGGCCTTGTGGGAACTCCTAGAAATATGAAATGTAAAATGTTACTTTGGGGTTATTTTCCTAGCAATGCAAGTGAGAGAGCAGTTTCCTCAAGGAATTACAGAAAAGTGAAAAAGTAGAGGTTTCCCTTATAAGGGGGTATATTCCTTGCTCGTGGTAAAAAACAAACCTGTCTTTATTTTATATATGATGCATAAAATAGCCACTGATGTCTTAGAGTGCTTTAACATTCAAAAGCACAGATTAGAAAGGTGACACTCCCAAAGCCATATGTTTACAGATTTCATTTTGGCAAAAAAAATGGGCTCTGTGCCCTAGTGGAACAAAAATGTTATACATATATTATGGGCAATGCTGGTAATGTATCTCATGACATTACACAAATGATAAATACAAATGATAGCCTACACAACTGTAGGCTCTATACAACCCAGGAAGATGGTTTACTTACCTTGAAGAGTTCTGAAAAAAAAATTTTAAGGACGATTTAAAATTTTAATTGGAATTTATGAACCTACTTTATTTGCCCTTTGTTATGTTAAGCATGCTTTCATGATAACCTCAAAGATTCCAGTACTGAGAAGCCATGCTGACCTCGAAAAACAAAAAGTGGTACTAATTCTAGCGTTTCTGTGACAGCATAGATTAAACTTTAACTGCTTAAAGCATAAAACAGGAAGCCTCATAGCATCATTGAACCATGTACATACGTACATGCAAATAGTGCTGGGGTGTCATGCAAAAAGGGATCGTGTGTGAAGGTCATTGGGGGGAGGGGGTCACCCATTGTTAGGAGCTGCTTCTGTTGTTTTTTGTAAGATAATTTCTGAACTATTTCTCATGTTTCTCACACTGGTGACAATTTCTGTGTGTCTGTGTATGTCCCTTTGTGTTTTCCACTCCTTTTCATAATTTACTTGACCTTGGCAAGACATCCTTATTTTATATGTGTGTATGCAAGGTAGAAGTAACTTCAAACAAGTAAGTTATACTACAATGTCAAAAGTATGTGGACACCCTTTATAGCCATTTCATCCAGACCCATTGCTAACAGGTGCATAAAATAAAGCATATGGCAATGCAATCTCCGTCGTCAGACATATGCAGTAAGAATCGGACAGACATATGCAGTAAGTACTTTTGCCAAACACAAAAAACAGCACTGGAAAGCGGAATGCGTTCATGATATCATGATATAGTAAAAACATACAGAACTGTATTGATGCATATGCAAACAGACTAAACTATATATTCCAAGCACAGTAAAAAATACAATGAATCTCATGACCACACTAATATATATATATGTATATACAAGTTAACCCGTGCATGATACTCATGCATTCTAGTCAAATCAAGATACTTAAGGTCTTAAAAAGGTTCTTGTCATGCATTTGGGCCTAGCCCAGGCCTTCTCAGGGGAAGATCGTTACTTCCCGACGCAAGCGTCCTTTTTAATGTGTGTTCATGAGGTAAAATTACCTCACGAAAATGAGTTTGACCCCTCAACTCATAAATTTAGCCTTTACTACCCCTCCAACGGGGGGAAGGGGGGATGATGGAAGTTAACTGACTTGACTATTCTAATTTTTTTGTCAAATAATGTCAGTATACCAAATTTCAGGTCAATTGGATGAGCCCTTTCTGAGAAAATAGTTTTTTCCACACACACACTAACGCACGCCTCTACACATGTGTGTTCATGAGGTAAAATTACCTCACGAAAATGAGTTTGAGCACTACCAAATTTCAGCCCTTTTTAAAAAAAAATTCCCACACACACTAAGAATTTAGTAGGTCAGTGTATAACTCTGCCCAGCAGGTGGCGCTGCAACTTGTTTTGTTTTTTTTCACACACAGACGCCACTAAGCATTTATATATTAGATATATCAACCATTCAGGTTGTGATGTTCCAATTACAGTCCAATCTCAGATGAAAGTTCTCTATAATATCAAGCTAAATAGCCCTTCACAATAGGATGTAGATATCTAATAATACAAAGTTATAGTGGGTATTAACAAAGGTGGTTAGTTACATGAAACACACTTATATTTTGCCTCCCCAACACTGTTTTAGGCACCATATTTTATCATTTTGAATAAGAAGCTGTAGTTTTGCAGGGGTTAAATGCCATTGGGCCACCAATTTGATAGTGGGAAGCAACACATGATGGTTAGTTACATATAAAACACTTGTCTTTTGTCTGGCCCAACACTGTTTTGGGCATGAAATCAAGTGGCAAAGTGGGCACAGATAGCATTTTCATTATTTTGAATAAGTAGCTGTAGTTTTCCAAGGATTAAATGCTGTTGGGCCACACATTTGATAGTGGGAATCAACAAAGGTGGTTAGTTACATAAAAAACACTTATGTTTTGCCTGGCCCAACACCATTTTGGGCATGAAATCATGTGGCAAATTGGGCACATATAGCATTTAGATCATTTTGAATAAGTAGCTGTAGTTTTGCAAGGGTTGATTTTTTTTAACTTAAAAATTGCAACAAAAATAAATCCCATATCACTTTGTCCAAAATAAAATAGACTATATGCAACATCAAGGGGTAAAATGGATCAATAGGAACGAAACTTCACTGTCGTGAACATAGAGAACTTACAGTTATTTATAAGGTTTAACCCATCACATAATTGTGGGGAATAATGCCTAAATCATAACTGCAGTGTAAATATGGTATATCAAATGAATCCATTGATATATTGAGTTACTGAAGTGTAAAATGTGAAATCAGAAAGTCGGATGTGTGTATTCGGTGACTCTGCACATCCCTGTGTTAGAAGATAGCAGTGTCACCTGTGGCAGCTTCAAATGCCCCTGTGATGAGCTATATCCTTGCCTGGGATGAAGTTTTGAAACCTGAATAGACTTTTAGGAACCTCTCAGCATGGTGTCTGGCTCAAGGAGACCATATGTTGACTTGGCTGTATTTTATATAGACAAAAATAATTCAGTTTTAAAATATGCCACTTAAAATCAATAAAAGTAGTGATCAACCACATATTCCTCAATAGCATGACAAAGGGCAGCTCATATGTCAAATTAAGAATTCTGCCACCTAGGGAACTTGAGGAAATGAGTATAAGCTCAACTAATACCGTGTACCTAGGCCTGTTTGGGTTCAATAGATGGGTAAATTCATAGGGGATTTATTAATAATAAAATTGGGTCTGTGTGACGCTCCACTGAAAAAAGTTATGTCTCATAGTAGAATTGGGTAGTAAATCAGGCAACATGCAAATGATGATTGAAATAAGTGCTACATATCACAACTCCTGGAGGTGTGGACAGGTGTGGAAGTGTCTTTAAAAGCCTGAGACTAGTTACAACAAATTGTCAGTCTTTTGGGAAAATCAATCCACATTGATAAGCTGTCCATCTTCCAAGCCAATTTCCCATGGCACAGATTATACAACTCATGTAAATTATACTCTGAATTTGATCCCTTTTATTTTAAACTGTTTTGCTTGTGTATGTTATGTCAATTGTTGATTAATTGATTTTTATATCTGAATGCCCTGTACCTTTGTATATTAAATCTATAATAATTGATACTCTCACAAATCCATTAGCCTGTTAAGAACAATATAGCTCGACCAAGTTAACCCTTTGAATGCGGTGTGTGATTTGTTAATACATTTGACTAACAAGCCTAGTGTGTGCTTGCATTTACATTTGTGTAACAGTCTGGAGGTGTGACAAGTTAACCGCGAAAGGGGGCAGCCCTGTCTCGTCCCGTTGGAGAGGGAGAGAGGGTCAGATAGAGATCCGTTTACCAGGACCCTAGCTGAGGGTTATAGAGGGCAGATACCCCGGTCAGAAATTCAGCCGTGAAGCCGTACGCCTTCAGAGCAAGGGTCAAAAAAATCCCAAGAAATTCGATCAAACGCTTTCTCGGCATCCAGTGAAAGCATCATGGCCGGAAGACGTCTTTGGTTAATAATTTGAACAAGGTCTATCGCGCGGCGAGTATTATCCCTAGCCAGGCGACCTGGGATGAAACCCACCTGATCATAGTGGATTAGATCCTGAAGGACTCCATTCAGGCGGGTGGCCAGGATCTTTGCATATATCTTAATGTCAACATTAAGAAGGGAGATGGGACAGTAGCTTGCACAGTCACTAGGATCCTTTCCCTCCTTATGTACACTACAATACGCGCCTCTAACATCGATTTAGGGAAGGGATCTCCATGCAAGACAGCACTGAACAGGGAGCGGAGGTGGGGAACCAGGGTCTGGGAAAATCTTTTATAGTAGGCTGCGGAGAAGCCATCAGGCCCTGGGGCCTTGGAGGTCTTTTGGGCCTTGGTAACTGCCAGTATTTCCTCCGATGTAATCTCCTCATTTAGTTGAGGAGTAAGGCTACTGGAAAGGGTAGGGAGATTCACTTGCCTCAAAAAAGCTACTATAGTATCCGCAGGGGGAGCACTCCCGGGATTTAGAGCATCCAAATTATACAATGTAGAATAAAATTTCTAAAACTCGCACCCTATCTTGTCAGGACGGTAGATGGGCGAGTCAGAAGGAGACTTCAGGGCCATGACGTTGTTTTGAGATCTCTGAGCCCTCAGAATGGTGGCTAATATTCTGTCAGCTTTATCTCCCTTCTCATAGAATGTCTGCCTCTGCCGTTTCGGGGCTGTGGCAGTGGATTCAGAGAGAAGGAGGTTAAAATCAGATCTCACCTTTAGAAGTTTGGTCAGTAACTCTTCATCTGGGGATAGTTTATGCTGTCTCTCCAGAGTCTGGAGTTGAATAGTTAATGACGCACGTTTGGAGATGGCCAACTTTTTACGACGTGAGGCCATGCTAATAAGATGGCCCCGCACTACTGCCTTATGGCTTCCCAGAGGGTCATGGGGGAAGTATCGGGGAGGTCATTAAAGAGAAAATACTCCTCAAGAAGGGTCCTGAGCTCTAAGGTAAGTGGCTGATCATGGAGAATGGAGTCATTAATACGCCACGTAGCGGGGCGAGGGCGAGATACTATGTCTGAGAGATCGGCTGATATAGGAGAGTGGTCAGACCAAACCATCGGATGTATATGGGCCTCCCTGAGCCTCAATGACAGATCGTGGCTGAGGAAGACCATGTCTATTCGTGAATAGGTACCATGAACTGGAGTAAAATGTATAATCTCGGGATAAGGGTTCCCTAAGCCTCCAGGAGTCAAAGAGGAGATGATGGGAAAGAAGGGACACCAAGGCCTTAGATTTACAGGACTCCGAGCCACTGACGGGGGGGAGCAAAGTGGACAATCTATCTATAGTATCATCTACTACAACATAACTGCCATAATCACTTCTCCCTAGCGCACATGAGAGAGCAAGGAGTCTACGGCAACAAGAAATGAATGCTGTTTTTGATTTGGGCCATACAAGTTAACTAGGGTGCATAAGGTATTATTGCGTTTACCCACTAGGATTAGAAATCGACCATCAGGGTCAGAATGAGATGTCAAAAGCTCAAATGTCATATGGGATGCAAAAAGTGTAGCTACTCCCCGTTTTTTCTGTCTGGGGTCACAAGCATGGAAAGCAGAAGGGTACCATTTAGACTTCTGGATGTGAATGATGGGTAAAATGTGTTTCCTGAAGAAAAACTAGCTGCTCTATGTTGTTTAAGTGTGAGGTAAAGTGTTGTACACTTTTGTGGGCTGTTCAAACCTTTAACGTTCAATGAGAAGATCCTAAGAGCCATCGGGAGGTGAAGACAGGTCCCCCAGCGAGGACTGGTCGCACTACAAAAAAAAAACAAGAACAGTTCCAAGTTAATACTGTTGCAATAAAGACAAAAAGTATGAAAAAGTGCCTGAGGTAAAAAGGGATAGGAAGGAAAGGAGAAGGAAAAAAGGGAGGTAGGGTAGTGGACAGGGCCAGCCACCACACCGTTTTAAACCACATAATTTTAATAAAAATAAGAAACCCCCAATAAAAACAGTACATTCCCTCATTAATACCACATATATTTATTAAAAATAAGAAAACACCAAAATATTTACCAATCAGAATTCTTTCTCTTTCGCTTTCGTCGGCAGCTTTTAATCCAAAAATGCTTGAACCGTGTCCAAATAAATTGTAATTCCAAATGTTAAGCTTAAAATGAGAGGGTTAATCGTGTTCGGGCGGGGGGACCCCACGCTTTTTTTAAACTTTTGACAGCTGCCGGGACCTCCAGCTCTATATGCAGTGCAGAGTAACAGTGATGTGTTTACTAATCATGCAGGAAAGACAGGAGAGTTAGCTAAACACAGGAGTGTTTGACATCGCAGCAAATCGCCAGAGATGACTAGTGATTTTTAAGATCAGAGTAAAAATTGCAGTTTAATACATCTGGCAACTTGGGGACTAAAATCGCGGGTTATCACCAGCGATTTGCAGAGATTATAAAACGCTGAACAAATCGGACCTTTATACATTTACCACCATGTTTCAGTTTAAAGATAGACAGGCAAACAGATAGATAGATAGATATCCCGATTTCACCTAGAAATTGTGCCCACCATAAAGCCTTAATTCTGATGGTTCTCATATAGTATTGGTAGGAAAGAAAGTGCCAGTACCTCTTATTACCATAAACATAAACAAAACGTGCAGTTGCATTTTTAAGTCATTCAATGTATTAATGTATTAATATTTCTATGCTTGAAAACAGCTACTTTAATGGCAGATTAAAGCATCACTATCACCAAATTTGATAGCAACTGTGACAGGATGGACCGCCTATGCCACCCTGTCTGTTGTTCCTGGGAACTGGCTGGGCTTACTTTGCCACCGTTCCCTTTCGTTATCCCAAATGTGCCTTCTTGCCGCATGTGAAGATACCGGGTTTATCTGGCCCAGTGCTACCCAGTACCTTCTAGGATTCGTATGGTCACTCAGGCAAAATGCAGTTATAAAAATACAACAGTATATTTATTTATTTTTTTTTTATTGAAATCCTGAAAAGCAGTGCTTTCACCCTAGTGCTCGAAAAAAAAGTGCAAAACTTTAAAAAACGTGCATAAGGGTGCGGTACGTGGCCCTCCTTAAGAAAGGAAGGGCCCTAGTCCCCGACCCCCGGATCCAAAAAGGACCCTTAGGGGGCAAGGGTCTTCAGACCCCCCTTCGCCGCAAAGCTAGGGGGGGTCCCTTTGGCCCTGGGGTCCACCGAGGCTTCACCCAGGGCTCTACGTCTAGTCCACCCCCTAAAGGGAGGACCTCCAGTGTTTTCAGGGGGGCCGGAACCTTAGGGCCACACAGCCCCCCCTAGATCTCTCGGGGGGAGAACCCATAAGGGCCCAACCCGCACCAATAAAATCCAAGTGAGTAAAACGTATAAAAAAGTGATAGGGACAAAACAGTGAGAAAATAAATAGTGCCGTGTATAACGGCCCCAGCCTTTCGGCCGAGATGTTAAAAATTATTCCTGCCTAGCCAAAAGGCCGGGGCAAGGAAAGGTGTGTGGCATGAAAGTGGGGTTTGTGCAAAGTGCCACATCAAGTGAGGGTCCCACGCCCCAAGTGATTTTGGCACCCCTGGGTCACCACTCCAGGGGCTCTAGCCCAGGCTTTCAAAGCCACCGGCCCTCTGGCCAGACCAAGCTTTCCCATGGTCCTTTCAGGCACAGGCAAACCCTACTCAGACAGGTACTCACTTGATCTTAGCCAAAAGGCCGAGAAGCAGTATATTTACAACAGTATATTTATTGTCATACAAACAACACTAGAATATTATGTACACACAGTAAATAAATGCCAGGCAGATTTACCACATCATCTGTCCCTTACCCCAATAACTTAAGGAGATATAGTCACCTGCTGTCCAGACTTTATGACCCATGGATCCCTCTCAGCTGCATATATAGACTCGAGTTAGAAAACGACCATTCAAAACTCCATCTTGCACCTTCCTGAATCAAATCCAAGCATGAACCACTCTCCCCCCTGGAGTTGTTCCTTATCTATCACAGGTCTAATTTCCACAGTCTTTCCCCTCCCTGGGCAAACCCCTGCGTCTATTCTACTTAACCATTGGTCAGTGCTGGACTAGGGGGGGGGGGGGGTTTGGACAGGGGAGTGAAGATGAGCTGTCCTTTCAGAGAACCTCCCCTGTTAGATGGCCTGTCTGGACTAGCCTGGTGAGAACAATGGACACTAATTAGTTTTCCTACTCAGACACATGGCAGCCTGATCCCTACCCATAATCCCCCTGGCTTCACTTTAAAGACAATGAATAGCAACCTTACTTCAAGTTATCAATATACAATAAACAATATACATATGTACACTGAACTACAATGTCCCCTTAGCCACATGTTATTGGACAATGCAGTTATAGTCTGGTGAGCTGGGGAAACAAAATAAGGCTATAAAAAGTATTTGCTATAATTCACATTATGTGAGAAATGAGACATGCTCACAGGGTTATCAAACTCATTTCGTCACATATACCTCCCCTACTTTTTTAGCCCTTGTTCCCCAGTGGCTCCCTTGCTCCAAGTAAACCTTTCTCCCCCAAGTCTAAAATCTCTGGCCTGCTGTGGTTTCTCCTGGGTCTGATGGTAAGGTAGACAGCAGTACACAGTTCCTCAATCTCCCACCAGGGTCCCATGGCTGCAGGCATATCTTCCCACCCAGCTGGAGTGGGGGTTTATGCTGCCCTGTGTCATAAGATGAGACAACAATAAAACTGGGCCACTCCTGTGCACACATCCATGGCAGGAGAGTTGTAGTCCAACATCCCTTGTGTGCCTTATCCACCCTTAATTGCCCAACTGCAAATAGTCCCTTGGCTTGTCCTCTGTTTCTGGAGACCATGCTTCCCTCCCCCACATATTCAAGTGAAAACTGCCAAGTGGCAGGAAAACTTTCTGGCTCCTTGTCCGTTTGTTTCTGGCAAAGATCCAATCCCCCCTCTCCCCAACATTCAAGGGATAACTGTCCAGTGGCAGGCAAGCGTGGGGGCTCCATTAATTCTTTGCTTATGGGGAATCCTCTGTCCCCCTCCCAAACCACATGTGGGTGCCCCTGTAAGTATGTTGGTGTGCATCTGCCCTCCCCTGCTACCACATCCAACTGTTGCACTACTTCCCTCGCCTCTGGCGCATCGGGGTAGTGTGACTCCTCATTGGACACAGACTTGTCCTCCTGGTAGCAAAAAAAAGTGGATGGTCCAGTGCAGGCCTCTGGTATTGGGTCTTGGATTCCCAGATTTGGAGCTGGAGTGCGATGGTTCAAAGCATGTGGGGCTGGTGAATTTTGCTGTTCTGGAGCCCTCTCAGACACCCCCTCTGTCAACATCTCCTCATTTGCCAATTTGAGTAGCTCTTTTCCATCCAAGTCACCAAATGGGAGGATTTCTCCTAATCCTTTTTCAGTAGTCGGAGGTACAACATCCTCACCAAGCAGTTCTTCTCCAGTCTCCCCCAAGATAGTAGCTCGGGCAACTGTGTATAATCCACTGGGATGGACCTCCCCCTGATTAATAGACTGAGCAGCCATTTTTTTAGAGTGTGACAAAAGATATTGCAATTGGCATTTTTCAGTATTCACTTGATAACACTGATCCTGCCACATTTTAGTGTCCGTAAGTCCTTGTCGCCTTACCTCATCCACTGCTTCTTCAAAACTCTGTTGCAGACATTGCATTTGTTCCCAGAGAGGTATGTGGGGACCTAAAGTGAGCATCCATTTCCTATAAACACTAAAGGCATTGATGGGATTCTCCTGATCTTTTAACAAACGTTTCAGGATATCCATGTGTGTGCAGTACAGGTAAGGTACACCCCGGATCTGGCATTCCACTATCAGCTCCTCCATACTCATTGTCTCTAGTGGATCTGTAGAATCTGCTAATGGGACAGATTCTATTAATACATTTGCAGGGGATTCATCAGGCATGTCCTTGTGCTGTAATAGTCCATTTATGTCTTGTTTGTACTGCTGAATATTGTTGTATCTGGATTCTCCCTTGGCCAGATTCTGCATAGTACAAATAACTTCATGTGTAAAATCATCCCATGCTGGTTCATCCCGAAAATTACAGGCACTTGCCTCCTCTTTCAACATTAGGAACACATCCAACAGGTTCTCCAATTTCTCCTGTAGACTGGCTCCTTCCCACATAATAATCTTTGGGCACTCCTCATCCCAATAATCCAAAATGTGCTGCATTGTGGTGGGGTGGTGCAACACATCCATATCCCCATCCTGCAGACACTCCCACAGTCCTTCATCCCAGTACACCTTTCTCCTGGGTGTACTGGACTGCTTCATCCCTTCCTTTGGGAACTTTTGCAACATTGGGCTGTGATCTGCTCTCTTGTTCCTAGAGCTCACAGCCATTTTACTTCCAGGGATCACCTCACTGTGATTTCCCCTCTTTGAGACACGGTTCCATCTTCCGCTCTCCTCTTGCGGGGTGCGCTTCCCCTTATCAAATCGGCACTTAGGCGGCATCTTCCCTCGCCTAAAGCCCACAACGCTTTTCGTGACACTTTCTACCTTAAAGCCTTTAGGAGTAAGTTCAGGATAATGTGGTAACTGGTTTCTAGTGCTAACTGCTTTGCAGAGCCCTGGAATGTATCACAATACAGTTCCCCTGCAGCTCTACCCAGATAGGACCTGGGACTGAGTGACCCCACTGCTTGCCACCAGATATGTGAAGATACCGGGTTTATCTGGCCCAGTGCTACCCAGTACCTTCTAGGATTCGTATGGTCACTCAGGCAAAATGCAGTTATAAAAATACAACAGTTTATTGTCATACAAACAACACTAGAATATTATGTACACACAGTAAATAAATGCCAGGCAGATTTACCACATCATCTGTCCCTTACCCCAATAACTTAAGGAGATATAGTCACCTGCTGTCCAGACTTTATGACCCATGGATCCCTCTCAGCTGCATATATAGACTCGAGTTAGAAAACGACCATTCAAAACTCCATCTTGCACCTTCCTGAATCAAATCCAAGCATGAACCACTCTCCCCCCTGGAGTTGTTCCTTATCTATCACAGGTCTAATTTCCACAGTCTTTCCCCTCCCTGGGCAAACCCCTGCGTCTATTCTACTTAACCATTGGTCAGTGCTGGACTAGGGGGGGGGGTTTGGACAGGGGAGTGAAGATGAACCTCCCCTGTTAGATGGCCTGTCTGGACTAGCCTGGTGAGAACAATGGACACGAATTAGTTTTCCTACTCTGGCACATGGCAGCCTGATCCCTACCCATAATCCCCCTGGCTTCACTTTAAAGACAATGAATAGCAACCTTACTTCAAGTTATCAATATACAATAAACAATATACATATGTACACTGAACTACAATGTCCCCTTAGCCACATGTTATTGGACAATGCAGTTATAGTCTGGTGAGCTGGGGAAACAAAAGAAGGCTATAAAAAGTATTTGCTATAATTCACATTATGTGAGAAATGAGACATGCTCACAGGGTTTTCAAACTTATTTCGTCACACCGCAGTAGGAGGGGCTTAAAAAGACTGCCACCACTGAGCTCTATGGCACTCAGAACCACGTTCCTTCTGGGTAACTGACGCTGCTAGTGTACCTCGTTGCTGGTGTACCTGGGCTGGTAAACCCGGACCTCTTACTATGGATCCGGGTTGCTGTGAATGGATCCCCCCCTGGCCTATCACATTGACCAGGGCTGCTGGGTAGCAGGCAGAGTGGTGGTACTGGAAAAGCTTGGGTCCAAACCTCAGACAGCCGGTGAACGGATTATATTTAGGGTCTAATCTGTAGATCACAGGAATACAGCAATATTGAAGATGTTTTCAAGCAGGTATCGAAGCAAGATGTTTATTTGCTCTCACACACTGGTGGAAGATACCAATGTGATCAGGTCAGATGAAAATCAGAAGAACACATTTCAGTGTACAAGTCAGTGCATTTATACATTTCAGACACATGCTATTTTTAGCATCAGGATATACTCTATTTACACAAACATGGGTTTACATGCATTGCAAAGCTAACAAAATTTGCGCTTGGCTATGACTCACTCTGGACAAGAGGCCACACAATAACGACCCCCTGCTGGGCCTGGGCCAGAGCAGGCAAGACACTTCATCACAAAACTTCGTTGGCACTTCCTGCTATCAGACTCCCTTGCACATATGCCTAATTGGAAGTTTCCACTGCAACCTTACAAATCCTAAACAATGACACTTCCATACTAAATGCATCCCAATACACACACACAAGACCTCAATCCACAAAGGCCTATTGTATCAGATATATGCATCACAAATAAGGCATAACCTTTAGTAAGGTAAAAACAGGAAAAAACAGTTTCTACCCTGGTCTCAGAAATAACGATTTCCTATCTCAGAATATATACAATATAAAAAAATAAGTGCATATGCAAATATATAAATATGCACCCTGTGCTATTTCCTTTAAATAAATTGATACCATAAGTTATTTATTAGTGATCCAGTCACAGCAACTATGTAATACACTGGACAATGTTAGATGAAGCCAGTACCTACATATGTTTACTATTTGTTAATGAAAATAGGGAGGAAGAGGAAGACAAAACCAATTATCTTCCTCTTACTCAGGACTGTCAATGGTGTTTCAGTATTTTAGTAGGCTGTGAATCAGCCTTCAATAGTTCTGGATGGTAATCTTCTCTTTTTTCAAAATGAGACGATTCCCGACATGCCATATAGAGCCCTTAAAACACCCCAGCCCAGCCTGCCCCTGCTGATGACTCCCATGATGGCCTTTACCCCTTTCTGGGAATACCGGTCTCATTTCACAGTTCATCATGTGACCTAAGTGGAGTTTCCTGAAAGAGAAACTTTAATTTCTCATCCTTCTCCAGATTCTCCCCCTTTTAACAGAAGATGATGTATCTGGATTGCTCCTCAAAATGCCTCTTTAGGCTCTACTTGGTCTCCTCCAGATCATCTCTCACATACCAGCCACACAGTTGAAGGTCCTGCAGGGATTGCAGTTGTCTTTGCAGCCTCCTGAATTTCCCTATTCCATGCACATGACTGCTATCTTCCTTTAGCCTGAAAGAAACTGCAAATTTTGACTTTGACATATTCCCACTTGTCAGATATATAATCAAAATAACATTTGTTGTTCTTTCATGTGATGTAGGCATCCCTCAGCTCAAACACATCCTCCCTTTTCAACAGAGCACACTTCTGCTTCCAGAAGCCTGGACAAGGAGGAAATCCATGGCTCAGGACCCTCTGAAAGAGAATGTCCCTGTGATTTGAGAAGCATGGAACCAGTGAAGCAGGGTGCCTATGCTGCTTGAAATTATAGAATGAGAAAAAGGTGTGCTTCTTTAAATTAATGAAATGTGTACAAGTGAATAAAATAGTTTGAAAAAGTGCAGCCAGGACAATTAAGATCAAACAAAAGTGGAAGTTGTTCAATCAATTTATAGGTTCATAGCAGGTGCTTGAAAGGGCCGGGCTGTCCTGAAAGGAACAAACACAAAGAAAAATCCCCCAGCATACAGTTATAACCAGCAAAGGAAATAAAGATAGTGTATTACCTGGCGCATTAGAAGTTCAAAAGCCTCAGTGTTACGAGCCGCGGCGGCTCTGGGCACCGCCACGACTCACTTCCGGGTCTGGCTAGGCGTCCCGGCCGTCGTTATGACGACCGAGATGTCATTTCCTCCAGGACCCGACCGTCGCCTAGGCAACGATCGGGACGCTCTCTGTCTCCTGCGCCGCGTCCCGGCATCTAGGGCAGCCGGGCACGTGCGCATTCCTCATTTAATTATAGCCAGCTGGGCTAAGTTCTCCCTGCTGTGCAGGGCACCGTTCATTGGCTCTTGCTTGTTTATTAGGCAGCAAGGGACAAGCCCTTACTGCCGGTTATAGTTCCTGCTTAGTTGCTGTCTAGCCTGCTGTGTTCCTGGTTGCTGTTACCTTTGGATAGATTCTTGTTGCCGACCTTTTGCCTGTCTACTGACCTCGTTTGTTTGCCTGCGCCCTTTGGACCTTTCTGCCTGGATTCCTTCGCTGCCGATTTGCCTGTGACCCCTGACCCTGGTTTGTGTACTAGATATTCTGTCTGCTGCCACCCTCGACCCTTGCCTGGACCTCACTCTGCTATTGCTCCTACCTTCTATCGCTGGGTTCTCCCCAGTCCGCACACAATTCACGACCCTCAGCTGTCTGCCAAGTCTGTCCCCACCACTAGGGGCTCCAGTGAAAACCGGACTTCTGAGCAGACTCCGGGTTTTGTGTTGCTGGCTGTGGGGGTTCCTAACACTCAGACAGGGAATATGTGTACCAACGCTATAAATAAATACAAAATGTATTGTTCATAATAGAAAGAAAAGGAAAACTCAAACATGTAGTCCATATATGGTCTGGACCAATTGTAAACTATTATATATACACACAGAAAATTATGGTACAGTAAACCACAAGACCAATAAAATAAAACAGTCCTCCATATATATATATTTACATACATGTTATGTCAATTAAGTTGGAGGAGAGTGGGTAAAATCAGATCCTCTGCAGTGTACTGAGAAAAAAAAAAGGGTCAATTGTCACTGCAATACTGAACAAGGAAGAAGACCTCAGGCACAAAGGTCCTTTAAACCACTCTATCCAACACCTGGCATTGGTCTTGGTGATGTGAGGCTTGCGTGCAGCTGCTTGGCCATGTAAACCCATTCCATTAAGCACCCGTCACACAGTTTTTGTGCTTACATTAATGTCAGTGGAAGTTCGGAACTCTTCAGCTATGGAATCAGCAGTGCGTTGGCGACTTTTACGCACCATGCGCCTTAGCAGTCATTGACCCCGCTCTGTGATTTTACATGGTCTTGTCCTTCGTGGCTGAGTTGCTGTTATTCCTAAACTCTTTCCCTCTCTAATAATATCACTTACAGCTGTCCGTAGAATATCCAGCAGGGATAAAACTTCACAAACTTATTATTGCAAAGGTTGGCATCCTATCACAGTATCATGGTTAAAGTCACTGAGCTCTTCAGAGTGACCCATTTTGTATCACAAATGTTTGCAAATGGAGACTGCATGGCTGGGTGCTTGATTTTATACACCTTTGACAACAGGTCTGATTGAAACACCTCAATTCAATTGTTTAAGTCTGAAGGGTCAGAGGAGTCCTTACGTAGGTACAAGGAATGTAATAAAACATGCAAAAAGGAAATTAGATTGGCTAAATTAGAAAATGAAAGGCACGTTGCAAAAAAAAGTAAGACAAACCCCAAAACGTTTTTTAAGTATATAAATGGCAAAAGGATTAAAAAAGATAATATAGGAACCCTAAGAAGTGAGATGGGTGAATTGATAAATGATACTAAGGAAAAAGCAGAGGTATTAAACACTTTCTTTTCTTCAGTATTTACCAGAGAGGAACAAATGGTAGACATAATACATAAAAATGGAAATGAAACTATATCATTAATTAATACTTGGTTGTCAGAGGAAGAAGTCCAAAGGCGACTGAAGAATATTAAGATAAATAAAGCTTCAGGTCCAGATAGCGTACACCCAAAGGGTCCTTATGGAGTTAAACTCGGAAATAGCTAGACCGCTATTCTTAATTTTCAAAGATTCAATCTCATCAGGCTCAGTAGCAAGGGATTGGCGAAAAGGAGATGTGGTGCTATTGTTTAAAAAGGGGTCGAGATCACAACCAGGGAATTATAGACATGTAAGCCTGACATCAATAGTGGGGAAACTACTGGAAGGTATTTTAAGGGACAGTATTCAGGATTACTTGGTACGCAATAAAATTATTAGTGGGAATCAACATGGATTTGTGAGGGATAGGTCATGTCAAACTAATCTAATTAGTTTCTATGAGGAAGTTAGTGGGAACTTAGACCAGGGCAGAACAGTAGATGTGGTCTACTTAGATTTTGCAAAGGCCTTTGATACAGTGCCACACAAAAGGTTGGTTTACAAAATAAGGGAACTGGGTCTAGGGATCAACCTTTGTACTTGGATCGAAAACTGGTTAGAGAATAGGGAACAGAGAGTTGTGATAAATGGAACATTTTCTAATTGGTCAAAGGTCTTAAGTGGAGTACCTCAAGGTTCCATGCTGGGGCCACTCCTTTTTAATATATTTATTAATGACCTTGGTGATGGTTTAGAAAGTAAAGTTTCTATTTTTGCAGATGACACTAAACTCTGTAAGGTAATAAAATCAGAGCAAGATGTAGCTTCTCTACAGAGGGACTTAAATAAACTGGAGGATTGGGCGGCCAAATGGAACATGAGGTTTAACACAGATAAATGTAAGGTTATGCATTCAGGGATCAAAAACAAGAACGCAATCTATAAATTAAATAGAATTAATTTAGGAGAATCTATAATGGAAAAGGATTTGGGAGTGCTCGTAGACAGTAGACTTAGCAATAGTGCTCAATGTCAAGCAGCAGCTGCAAGGGAAAATAAAGTATTGGCATGCATAAAAAGGGGCATAGATGCAAGGAAAAACAGTGTAATTTTACCACTGTATAAATCGTTGGTAAGACCTCATCTTGAATATGTAGTACAGTTCTGGGCACCACTCTATAAAAAAGATAATTTGGAACTAGAAAGGGTTCAGAGAAGGGCAACAAAATTAATAAAGGGTATGGAGTCATTAAGTTATGAGGAAAGGTTAGCCAGTTTAGGCATGTTTACTTAAGAAAAGAGGCGTCTAAGGGGAGATATGATTACTATGTACAAATACATTAGGGGTCAATACAGTGAACTTGCATGGGAACTTTTTACCCCAAGGACAATACACAGGACACGTGGTCCCCCCCTAAGGTTAGAGGAGAGGAAATTTCACAAAGGAAGGGGTTCTTTACAGTAAGGGCAGTCAAGATATGGAATTCATTGCCAGGGAAGGTTGTGATGGCAGATTCAATAGATATGTTTAAGAAAGGGTTAGACAAATTTTTAACGGAAAGGTGTATCCAGGGATACGACCGTAAATTAAAATGAAAGATAGTAGTGGATATAGGGTAAAAATAGGACTGGCAAACAAAATTATCCTGTGAGCTGACTGGCTGAATAATTATGATACTAATATATATTGTATAGTGTGTCAGATATATATTAGTTGGTAACCTCTAATGATTGAATAATACTCAATAGTGTATAAGGTCTCTTTATTGATCCCTATCCATATATTAGCTAAGAACAGGCAAAAAGCATTTAATAAAACAAATGTTTCATCCTGATCATCCTGTGTTCAATAATAAGGTTCCCCATACAATTAGGGCTATACTTGCGATTGGAGATGTATTGCCAGGCTTGGATATCCCGCTCTGGAGTGGGCGTGGGTGAACTTGTGTCAGTGTTCAAGTAGAATCCACATAAGCGGATGAAGGCGGGGTCCCAACGCGTTTCGTCTTCGAAGACTTTCCCTTGAGAAAGTCTTTTAAGACGAAACGCGTTGGGACTCCGCCTTCATCCGTCTATTGGCCAATAGCAACCCGACCGGAAGTGACTTCAGACGCGGAAGTTAGAACCGGAAGCGTGCCGCACGCTGCTCGTGGACCGCTGCTCCATCTCCACATTAGCGGGACTGATCACCCGCTTATGTGGATTCTACTTGGACACTGACACAAGCTCACTCGCGCCCACTCCAGAGCGGGATATCCAAGCCTGGCAATACATCTCCAATTGCAAGTATAGCCCTAATTGTATGGGGAACCTTATTATTGAACACAGGATGATCTGTTCACCATTCATATTTGTTTAGTACCCAGCAATATCTAAGCATTAATCCAGCCAAGACTTTATTCATCATAATTAATCATCCACGACAAATACTGCAGTGACCTTGGGGTCCGGATTGCTACATTCCTGCAACAACTGATACCACTGCTTCATCCATTTATATGTGATTATTCATCATAATCTGAACTTTCATTTAATGGACATAACTACCACTGCATGATTGGATTGAGATATCTGGTTACACTATATTATCAACATCATATCATCCCAGCCTGGGGATTTCAGGCAACATCATTATGAATGTCTCAATTGTTTTGAACTCCGTTTGTCTAGCACTGTATACCTAAGATATCTATATATTTTTTTTTATTTTAGTTTCAATATATAGGCAATTGAAAGGTCACATTTTTTCCAAATAGCTTGTCCATTAGTGGACTCGCTATATGTTTTACCAGGCCTAGTACTGTTTATTTATCTGCTCTATCCTGAATTGAATTTTTAACATAGCATAACTACATGTAATAATATGATCCACATTTGTTTTATTAAATGCTTTTTGCCTGTTCTTAGCTAATATATGGATAGGGATCAATAAAGAGACCTTATACACTATCGAGTATTATTCAATCATTAGAGGTTACCAACTAATATATATCTGACACACTATACAATATATATTAGTATCATAATTATTCAGCCAGTGACCTCACAGGATAATTTTGTTTGCCATTGTATCACTAGGGAGGGATCCCTGGTCCTGTTTGCAGCTCCTGCATCCATCAGGAGGTGAGCGCAAATCTCCACCCCTTTAAAAATAGGACTGCAATATTGAGTCTGGGGGGATCTTCACAATTGAAACAGATTGGCGGTTGCTTACTCTGGATCAATTTCAAATATAAGTGCAGGATCGCAGGAGATCCAAAATAGGTTGAACTTGATGGACTGGTGTCTTTTTTCAACCTCATCAACTATGTTACTATGTTAATAGTTAACAGGTGTGGCCAAATACTTTTGTAATATAGTGTATATACACAGGGCCGGTGCTAGGGTCCACGGCGCCCTAGGCATTTTTAAAAAAGCGGCGGCGCCCCCCCCCCCCCCCCCCGCAAAAATCAACTGACACTAGTAAGTGGAGGGGAGGAGACGGAGCAGAGAGGCGGCGGTGGTGACAAAATAGCCTCTTCCCCCCCTCCCTGTCCATCTGAATGCTGTGCGGCGGCCGTGACAGGTATGGTCAGCGGTCGCCGCACAGTTTTAAAGTATTTTAGAATTCTGTGGCGCCCTCCAGAGCCCGGCGCCCTAGGCAAGTGCCTAACCTTGCCTAATTGGAGCGCCGGGCCTGTATATACAGGGTGTCACATTTAAAACCTTCCCTGAGACTACATTTTCCAAAGCATGCAGCACCTGAAGGGAGTGGTCCAACTACCAAAAAACAAACTAGAAAATAGTGAAAAAGAAGAAGGTTCCTTTCTTTAAATTAATGAAATGTACAAGTGAATAAAATAATTTGAAAAAGTAGAGCCAGGACAATTAAGACCACTGTGTATGTGAGATGAAAAGAACATTTTGTTTGGCACTCTAAAGCAAACAATATATCAGCCACTAAATCTTCAGGTGCTGCATATTTTGAAATATAGAGGCTCAGGGAAGGTTTTAAATGTGACACCCTTAATATACATTTGTTTCACATGCTAGCGACTCACCTACAAGAGATGACTATCCTGCTTCACTGCTCTAGAGGTAAACACAATGTCAGTATGGAAACACACTGAGCTATCAGGGTGGCTGCATGTATTATTAACAGAGCCAGTCCCCATGGATTGCCGTACATACTGCAAGGATGCTTTGATTACCATCTCCTGGAGCAGCCTGGATGTAACATAGTTTAGCAGTGCTGCTAAGCCTCCTCTATGGGGCAGTTGAAATCTCCTGCAATCACTATGTCTCTTATGGTTTCAAGCTGGTCCTACAAGGTCTGGAAAAGCTCATTCTTAAGGTGGGATGCATACACACAGATTAGCCCAATAGGCTAACCTGCCCAGGAGCCAACTGTGATAAACAATCTGCCGCAAACTTCTGAACAGAATCTAATCTAAAGAGGCTTCACCTAATAAGAATGGTGATCCCTGCAGACAGGGTCTGATCAACCAATAGGCTGCCTAGGGCTCTGGAGGCTGGGGGTCGCAGCGTCGCCGGGAATTACATTTTTTTTCCTATCCTTTCTTTTAATACTGCCAGTGATGGAGCTGGAATCATCGGGGCAGCCCAGACTGTCACTATTACATGACAGGCAGTCTGGCAGCTGGATTGCTGCTAGCTGCCTGTCAGTGTGGCCGCGAGCACTTCGCTTCTTACTCTGTTCACATGAGATCAGGACTTCCACATAACACATGATTAAGAAGCGCCTGCAGTCACACTGACAGGCAGCTAGCAGCAATCGCTGCCAGGCTGCCTTTCATGTATAGCGTTGAATAGAAGACAGCAACAGAACAACAACAGGTAATGTCTGGAGGGTAGGGTTAAGGGGGAGGGGGGGGGGTCTGTGCAGGAGAGAACGCTGAAGGAGACGTGCTAATGCTAACTGGGTAGGTGAAAACACTAAGGGGGCTGGTGATAACGCTAAGGGGGCAGAAGAAGGGGGCTGATGAAATTGCTGAGGGGGGTGGCGGAAGGGGGCAGCTGAAATGCCTAAAGGGGTAGATGAAATGACTGAGGGGGTATTTAACAAATAAAGAGCAGCTTTGAGAGGACATGATCCTATTATTGTGTGGCAGTTATGAGGGTGCTCTCTGTGGTCTCTAGGGTCACTAGTCTTAAACATTAGTCAGGTGGAGCTGATAGAGGTATTTGATTATAGCTCTTTGACAACAATTTTCATATATTTTATTGCCTACAAGTGCCTGTGCTATGGTGTAGTTTTATCTTTATAATTAACTATTATGTTTGGACTAAAGAGTCTAATCATTCAGGGTTTATTAACATTTTGCATTATAATACAATTGCTACATAATTTCAAAACAGGATCCTAACTTTCCAACCAGCCAGTTAGACAACAACAAAGCTGCAACAACAGGCAAGAGAGAAGAGCACAAACTGGTAAAATAGAATGCACAATCTGTCTAAATTTGAATGCTGGAGAATACTCCTATTCCCATGCCTATATTGGGGGGAAGGAGGGAGGGCGCTACGGCTGTAATAGCCTAGGGTGGCCATAACTCTTAATTGGACCCTGTCTGCAGACTTAGTCACCACCACCAGACTAATTTGAGGTTCCATGAGACCACTGCCTGCCCAGATGTATATAGGACAACATGCCTGCAGAATATAAAACTTCACATTTCTGTCAACAAAAGTAAAAAAAATAAAAGTCTGTCGCTTAAACTGACCCTTAATGATCCTCACACGGAGCTCATAATCCTCCAATACCTCCTCAGTTCTGTTTCCTGACCAGCCCGCAGCTCATCCACTATCTACTCCAGGCAGTGTCGGACTGGGGCATGAAGGGCCCAACGGGGGACTGCAACGCTAGGGGCCCACCAGAGGGGGTGGAGCTAGCCATCATAGAGGCAAGGCCAAACACTAGAGGAGTGGTCAGCCCATGAAGGACAGCTAGCACCATAGTGTAGTAGATAAAGAATGCAGTGTGTATATAGAGTACACAGTGTTGACCTGCCCCTTATATTGGGCAGAATGCTAGTGATAGGTTTACCTAGACTAGTTCCTGTAGCTTTAGCTTAAGATTTTATCCTCTGCTGCTGAATTTCTGTGTTTGACCTTGGCTTTGTTTACTTGACCATGCCGTTTGATCTCTGCCTGCCCTTGAACTCCTAGCCTGTTTATTAACTTCATGTACCTCTCCTCAAGTCCAAGGGTCATTCGAGTACAAGTCAATAGTGTGGTTCTGGGAATGGCGGCTGCTAATGGTAACAAACATCCCGCGTACCATAGGTTTTGTATAGATGTTATTGGTTGCCAATTGTGGGGTTCATAACACGGACTCTTGTCTGGCTCAGTCCCCACTAACACCTGTGGGCAGCAAGATCACAGAGAATGCTGAGAAATTGACACAATGTTCAAGATAAGTTGGTACTGGACATTGTTAGAAAGGGTTAGAAGAGTTTTATGTTCCCGGGGATAACGATTCAGATCCAGCAGAAATGGAAGCTTTACTCACCAGTCTGCAAACATTGCAAGAAGCTTGTGGTAGCTCTTGTTCCTCCAGCTTATATGGGCACAGGCTTTTATAAGTTCTGGTCATAGCTTCTGGGCCATTCCGTACTGTTCTAGATTTAAGAAACTCAACTTCCTCCATGCAAGATATCTGCTTATGGGGCTTGTAAATTCAATTCTCACTGCTATAAGTGAAGGGAATTTTTCCACATCCATAGATCTTCAGGATACCTACTTCCATATGGCTGTTGCAGTTCATCCTCAGATTTCACAGGTTCTGTGTCCTGGGACAACAATTTCAATTCACTTACCTTCCCTGGGGCCTGGTCTTAATTACACTGGTGGGGGAACTACGGAAGAGCGGGAGCTTTACTTTCTTTCTCTCTACCGCCTCTACCAGAGTACGGATACTGAAAGCTTATTAATAAACAACTAACTTAAAAACAATGCAGCCCTCTTCCTTGGTTTGCACCGCCAGCAGTGCAACCATTTAAAGCAGATAAGAGGTTTACATTAAAAATAATAAACTGCTGTCCTAACTTCTGCTAGAAATGGGAAAAGGCACAGGGGAAGGGGTGGAGCTGCACTATATACTAAGTGGAGTCATTTCTAATTTTATGTCTCTAGCTAAGGCTTAAAAGGGACTAACCCATTGCAATGGCTGCCATGGAGGATGGAAATAAAAAAGTATGTTTGGTTTATTTAAAACACCTAAATACATGAAGAAGCTGGGAGTCAGTTACATAAATGTTGTGTGTGCACAAACATCTCAACAAGCCCCAGGCTGCAATTCCACTGCAACAGTTAAAAATAACTGAGAACATTAAATTAACATTTTACCACTGTACAGATGCAACACTTCCAAACAAAGATTTATAAAAATCTGTTAAAAGATGACAAATCAAGATTACCACCATTACTGAATACTTGTTGTGAAAGGTCAGGCATTTCATCCAGGAGCTAGTTTGTTAAATTCTATGATCCCCAATTGTTGTTTCCTGCGATGTCATTACATCAACCCACCGTGGCAAACCAGCTTGTGGTAAATCTGTTCACCTCTGTGGATATATAATATATATTATATATACACATACATACACACACAGTACATTTTTTTTTTAATCCCTATACACACAGCAAAAAATTGGTCTCGTTATTAGGGTACAAAACACCTCGTCATTAAAGTACTTATTTTATAAATCTTACATTTTTTGACTCTTCTTGCTAAGCAAAATAAGGGATAATATATCTGTGCAATATTTTCTTCAAAAGTTAATACTTGGTACGTCAAACAAGTTTCATGACTACCCAAAAGGTGTGTCCACTCACCGAGTTGGATAATTACAAAGTAACACATTAAAACAAGGCCTTTCTGACATAGGACAATTTTTGTTTTATTCAATAAGAGCCATATAACATGTTATCAAGGAATTATACTTCAAAATATGTTGTTTCATGTGTTCTGTTTGATTACCTAAATCAGTTTTAGGCCTTGTAAATACAGGAGGAATTTAGGTGTTTAACACACTTTCTTAATATCTCTTGAAATGCACTTTGACGCAGGTAGTTAAAAAAATTATACAAGCAGATGGCCTTTCTGCCAAGCGTTAATTTGAATGCTTAATAAGTACATACCACATTATGATGCAGTGCTGCTTTCATCCATGTTCATGACTGTGCTTCAAAATGAAACAATGTACAAAGTTTTGTCTACTCTTCACTTGTGTTATTTATCAACAGTGTGCACAAGGTCTTAGCAGCACATTGCTCCATATGTAACAGATGTTTAAGCTTTACTTGCTAATGCATTATTTAAGTAGATTTACATTAGTGTCATTTGAGTTTGAGATACCCAACTACTAAAGGGACAGACCCAATTAGCCGCAAGGTCCCGTACAAACCTTGTGCAATGTGTTTCTGCTCACAAAACCAGGTGTTATGGTACAGAAAGAATGGCCTACAAGCAAAGATTACCAGAAACATCCAGTGGAGATATACAGAGCTTAAAAAAATTCCTCAACCACCCTCTTAACCACCCTATTACCTATTATTTTTTACACCGATTCTGTAGCGCCACATACAGGAGCAAGTAAACAGATGAGGTAATGCACATAATTAGTACAGATGTGTGAGTAATGCTATGGGGACTCGTACAGAGTGCATCAAAAGACACAACAGGACATACAATGGAGTCAGACAGTATACAGACATGGGACAATAGGTAGAGAGGCCCCTGCCTGAGACTGCTTACATTCTAGAGGAAGGGGTGATAAGATACAGTAGGACCAACAGGAAGAAAATGTAGATGGCAGCCGAAGGAACAGAAGGTGATGGGTAAGATGGTCAGGAGGTGGCAGGATAGGCAAGCTTGAAAAGGTGAGTTTTGAGTGAGCGTTTGAAGAATTGCAGGTTGGGGGGACGAGTCGGGGTAGGGCATTCCAAAGTTTGGGGGGCAGCACAGCAGAAGTTTTGGAGGCAAGCATGGGAGGAGGTAATGAGAGGTGAGTTGAGGCGAAAGTCAGCACAGTGTTTTAGTGGTTAGCCCTTCTGCCTCACAGCACTGGGGTAATTTTTTTTTTATTCCCACCATGGCCTTATCTGTGTGGAGTTTGTATGTTCTCCCTGTGTTTGCGTGGGTTTCTTCCCACAAACCAAAAACATACTAGTAGTTTAATTGGCTTCTATTAAAACTGACCTTAGTCTCTCTCGGTCTTTGTGTATGTTTGGGAATTTACACTGTAAGCTCCAATGGGGCCTGAACCGATGCACGTTCTCTGTATAGCACTGCAGAATTTGTGGTGCTATTTACGTATATAAATAATGATGAGAGCGGAGCGGCCATGTGGGTATGTACCTCGAGACCAGGTTAGAGATGTAAGGGAGAGAAGTGTTGATGAGGGCTTTGCAAGTAAGAGTAAGGAGCTTGAATGGCATTCTGAAACTGATAAGGAGCCAATGAAGGGATTTACGAAGAGCAGTATGGGAAGATGAGCGATGGGAGAAAAAAGTCAGAAGAGTAAGAGGCAGGAAGGCCAGTGAGGAGGTGGTTGCAATAGGCAAGACGAGAAATGATGAGTGAATAGACTAAAATTTTGGTCGCTTCCTGAGAGAGGAAGGGGCGTATTTTCATGCTAGTGAGAAGAAGTGGAAGCATTTGGTGAGGGACTGGATATGAGGGATAAAGCCGAGGGCAGAGTCAAGGGTGACTCCAAGGCAACAGGCTTGGATGACAGGAGAGAGTCAATCAACAGGTAAATATTGGGAGGTATAGCAACATTGGCAGGAGGAAAGATGATGAGCTTGGATTTGGAGATGCTGAGTTTGAGGAAGCACTGAGACATAAAAGTTAGTATTGGAGGCCAAATGATTGAATAAGTTTGCAGAGAGAAGTGGCGTAGATAGAGCAGATCAGATCAGAAGTAAAGGCCAATAGAAACAAAGAGTCAAAACCAGAGACACTAAGAAAGCAGCCAGAGAGGTGGGAGGCAAACTAGGAGAACTATTAACACATTTTACACAGTACAATAACTCTCTGACCCCCTGACTAACATTGCTGTGTTCCTGGACAATACAGCCCACAAAGCACTTTTTACCTTTGTAAGCTGGCTGGACCAATATGCGATATGTAGCACTTCACTTCATGAATCAAACTCCCTTCGTCCTCTAAATTGTAAGCATTGCTAGCAGGGCCCCCTTACCTCTCTGTGTAGAATATGCAGTATTGTTTAATTACTGTGTTTGTTCACAATTGTAAAGCTCTACGTAATATGCTGGTGCTATATAAATAAATATTGATGACAGTCATGCGGTACTGTATGAAGCTTGCACTAATTTCATTGGCCCCTAAGGATCAATTTATATGGGCAAAACTATTTCATGGCTACATTCATTCTTACAAGAACAGCACACGCTCAGTAGGAATAAATACTACACTATTAAAATTTCTACATTTGCAATACTTTTCAGAGATCGCTATTGAATAGTCTTCCCATATTTGCTTATTTTCCCTATACAACTCAGGTTGTATTGTTTAACTAGAGCACAGAAATTCAAAAACAAACCATTAAAGGATGGGGAGGCTTGTATCGCCAGAATGATGTGCTATGTGCAATTTAACTTTATAGTACTATACTCTAGTGTGCTAACTCATATTGCACATAATACTGGACCAGCAACAGCCATGGCCAGATCCATCATACTGTTAACCAGAAGAGACAGACAGACATCATAAGCTCTCCCCTGCTATTACACACTAAGGCTAGCATTGCATAGTGAGACTCTATTCTATAGAAAATGTTAAATAGCATGGGGTGCTTCCTTTAATTGGAGGGACGGAATTCATATCTCTTTACAGACTTTTACTTCGTTAGAGGTTTTGATTTACATTTATATCCATTTGTTGAACTGGATTCAACAAATCTCTTCCATGTGTTGATTTTAATACCATACTAAAGCTACAAGTAAGACCGTGCCCATCCTGGTTACTAAATCAATCCAAAATTTGCATGCAAATATAGGTGGAACTATTGTAAGCATCTTAGATAGTGGTATGAATTCAGATAAGTTCTGTGCAAAGTATGGCTCTGGCCCATTTTTACTTTTGCACCCGCATTCCTATCTGATGGAATTAGGAACAAGAGTATATAGAGCTACGAGGTGGACCCTGCAAGGAATTTAAGATATTTGCGCTACCTAAGACACTTACAAGGAGTTCCACAAATAAGACAGAGGACATTTGCAACACGGGACTCTATATTGGGACTTACTCTTTATTGGGGTAAATGATATTATACCATGAAGTGGTTTATGATATGTGTATATGAACATCTTGATTGCACCATATGAACAAGGTTTGACCTCATTGTTTGCAGATTATAATCTCATTCACTGTTCATGATGCATAACTGATGTATAAACAGAACAGAGTACCGAAATGTAGTGCTGGGTTTCTTTGCATGCAATTTTAGATTTATTTTACATTTCATGCATTTGTAGTTTAGATTAGTTGAATCTGGTACATTTCGAACTCTACTTTTAAACAAAATCCACAGAAACCGTGACCTTGATTACTAATCTAACCACGTAATATTGCCAGACTAAACTGACCATACAGAACAGTTAAAAAGGATGGGAACCACATTTCATTCAAATTAAAGTCCACAAAATAAGTAGAAAATGGATGCATGCAATTTTCAAAAGAACCAGCTTGATATAACTGTACCAAGTGATTAAAGTAGGCTTGTAAAGAACAGACAACTGCCTTCCCTCTGTTTGGACAGAGCAAGTGTATGTTGGCTTGAGGTGTGACTAGACATGGTACTTTGTAACCACTCTAGCTATGCTCCCAAAGGTTTTAAAATTATATTCACTGCACTATAGCACAACAAAATCCAGAAGGAGCTAAACAAAAAAATAAAAAAATAAAAAAAAAAATTACAAACCAATAACTTTTTTTTTTTTTTTTACTTTTGGAAGATACGCTGCTTGCACCAGAAAGCCACATATCTAAACACTTTTTTATACGTCATATTTTCCATTGTTTCATAAAATTTTAAATTTTACAATTGTGCTGTTTAATCAACTGTAGATGTGAAGAAAAACAAAAAACTGTTTGTCTAGCTGGTAAGACCTGGCTCTTGCTGTTTTAATATGCTTACATTGATCCATTATAAAATGTTTATTACATGACTGGCCAGCTTGACCCCTAAAACCTAAACTTAAAATAAAAACCCTCTAAACACCAAATCTGTTCTTCATTGATAAGTATTACAGCTTTAAATCTACAAGCAGGAATGCATAACATATCTGCCCCTCACTGAAAAAAAAAATTCTGGTATATTATTTGAAAGATTTTTGTTATTTTCCATGGATTGTAATTGTAGTCTGTAACACGATGTATATGCATATTTTCAAGGATAAAGTATTAAATATTGTATACTACAAACAGAAGACCCTGCAAACATTGCTGTTGCACTCAATATCAGCTCAGTGGCATTCTAAATCCAAGATGTTTAAATACTCTGGATTGTAAGGCATCTATGAGATCATATCCCATTATTTACACTTCATTGATAACAGAGGATGTCCATCTTTATTTTATTTTTTGATGTGATTGCATCAACAAAACTACTACACCACATATACAAATATACTACTCTTCTTATACATGGATACACAGTGCCTACCTAGGGATAACTCTTAAAGGACCACTTAACATAAAATCGAAGTAGGCTTTTATAAAGGCAGTTACTAGAAAATATATTCTATACATACTCACAAACATTATATCCATGTTACTTTTTTCCAGGAGACAACACTATAATGATGGAGCGTGGGATTTATTTTCCTTTGAACAGCAGACTAAGAGTCAGTAATCTCAATAAAAAACACTGCAGCCAGGCACTTTCTGCAGAATGTGATTTACACCAATTGCATTGGCATATTCTTTGCATTTCCTGTTCAACTGAGTGCAAATATTTCAAGATGTGCCAGTGTATGGTAATTGTACACATTTATTTATGAATATTATTAGTAGATTTTTATACACGGCAACTTGCATTTTATGTTTATTGGTCCTTTAATGTATTCCAATCTATTCCATAAGGGTTGCCAGGGCACAATGCTGTGTAGTCAGGTAGAGTGCATCCATTCCCACCCCTCCTAAACTACATCTAGTGCCCAATTAGAGGTTACATGGGTGACTGCGGGCACACAGCACAGGAGTTGCCAAACACTTGTAATGCACATTTCAAAACATTTTATCAATAAAATGAAGTTGGATATCCTCTTTAATGTATAATAACAGCATCAATATGAAATGTATAAATTGTAAAAATGTAGTCTTTTCTTAAGAAACCCACCTCTTTGGTGTACCCAGTTACTCATTTAAATATTTTGCGGGAGCTCAACATATATTACAATAATTTCAGAACAACAAAAAAGTTTTTTCTTTTTAGTAGAAAGATTATTGAAGAACTTTAAACAAGGTATGCGACTTACTGTACATTTAGTTGCCCATGATAGGAAAAGTAACCACACCGTGCGGTTTCAGAATACTTGGGCGAGGGGGAAGGGAAAAGTGAAACGTGGCTAAAGACCACAGATGAATTACACTATTATGCTGTGAAGAGGCTTGATTGTCCAATACCTACCGTCTAATTCTTTTCAACATTAACTAATCAGCTGGTGAGCAGCACTAAACAAAATCTCACGGAAACAAAATAGTCATTTTGTCCTAGAGTCTCATGGTCCATCAATGGATTGGTCAAAGACAGAATAAGCTCTTCTGTTGCCATCTGCATTAGTGTTGGTCTTATCAGAGTTTGATCTTGAAAGCAGTTGGCTGGACTACGGCTGATGACCCTGAAGATTTAAAGAGTGCTTTTAGGATGGTGTCTGGATCAACTTCAGCTGGTGGGTTGGGAGCAGCATTGGCGGATGTGTTATTTCTCCGTAGTTCCCCTTCTTTCTTTGCTGTTAATGGCGTATCACTTAATCGCCTAAAAAGAAATAACCCTAAATACTTAATTGTAAAATTACACATATACATACATATGCACACACACAATTATACAATTTTAGATTGATATTTATCTTTTCACATATGAAGTTATTTATTTTCTAATCTCCTTAATCAAAGAAAAATCACAATACTTACAACAGAATGGGCTGGTCTGAAGTTATCACACTGCCATTCAAATGAAGATTACATTTCATTGGTTGTCCTGAAAAGAAAACAAGGCAGTCAGATAAGTTAGGTTTTCTTTTTTTATGCTTACTTACTCTTATAAATTGTTATCGATGGAAACAATAGTTTGCCTGCCATCAGTTTCTGTTCCTATATAAAATGTGCAGACTTGCAGCCCATTAAAAGGTGCATGCTTTAAAACTAATTTGCTTAGCATTTCTGTGAAATACCGCAACTGTAGATGATTACATATAACTGTCCTATAGCCCAAAAAAGTGCCATAATTGAGCAATAAGTACATATCGAAATTATGTTCAACAAAACAGAATAAAATGGTGCATATTGTGGAACATTTTGCAGAAGACTTTGCAAAATGTAAGCTTCAAAATCTAAGTAAAACACTAAAACACTAAATATGCAGTAGAAATGCAAAGATATATTTATTTTCCCCCAGAGTTCTATACCTTGCTTCTCATAGTAGCGAGTCTGTCGTATAGTAGAGGCAGTTATTGTGCAGACTGAACCAATACTCGTAACAATGAAGTGTATTAATTCATTATAAACTCGAGGCACGAGGCAGAAAATGGTACCTGAATAGACACCTTAGCTGGCCTCAGAGGTTTCTACCCAACATACCATCTAAATATCTGTTGTTGTATTTTTTGTAGGCACCAACAGCATCTTCCTTTCTGACAAACACTACTTCCGCAACACCTGGGCTCAGCAAGCGGGCACGCTTCAGGGCTCCACATACACAGAATAACTCCTGTACAATTATAAGCAAAAATCATTAATAGGCTGCACATGCTATTTGTCTAATCAAATGGAATTATAAATATACGTAGGGATCTTCAACTCGACAGCAAAAATGCTTTTAAACGCGGCAGGAATAACACTTAAGAGCTGCAGTGGAAAATCTGCTTAACACTCTAACACATTTTACTCTTAAAATCCATATGAAAGTTTTAATTTTGGGGCTTAGTGGTGTAAAAGAGCAACTGCTCTGATATGGCAACCCCACCCCCATCACCCCATGATGATATAATTGTGAGACACGTGCAGTTCCACCATCTAGAACGTCACATGCACAATGGAGGTACTTGGCCACGTGTGATGACGTCATTCAATATGCCCAATGTGCAGAGCGTGCCCACATGTAGACAATGACATCACACATCGATGCAAGGAGCACTGGCAATGCCCAGGCTCAGCACTCCACTCTCTCGTCAAAGCTTTGCCTGTGAAAGGATATGACTGTGCACTTCTACACACCTGGACACAAGCATTTACCCTCCCTATACCTACTTCCTACTACACAACTACTGTTCTACCAATCTATGCCTTGCTATATTTAACTATACTTTGCAATACATACGGTTTCTACTTACAATTTAACTATACTATTAATTTATAATGGGATATAAAAAAAACTAGGAAAGATGACCTGGTCGATGCCCATGACTTGACAGTTTGGTGGCCATGGAATGGAAGTGCCATGAATGTTACAGGACACAGTGTAGCTGGTGAGAAAGATGGTGAGAATATGGGTAGTGACAAAAGCACACTTTGTCAATATATTTTTTGGTGACAAAATGCACCAGCAATTATATCAACATAGTACTTCTGGTATTCTTATACTTAGGGTTTTTTTTTGTAATTGGTCTACACTGTCAGCTGGGAATTTAAACCCCTCTTTACTATGAACAAGGGTTACATCTTCCTGAGAAAGCCCACAATATGTGCAAGCTAAACATGTTGTAAAAAAGGACAACTTTTACACTTTCATTCTTAAAGACAAGCCTCAGTTCTGTATTTGTAAAGACATTGTTTATTGCACTGCATCTCAGCACTGCAGACCATGTAAAAGCCAAGCGGCATACCCTGAATAGATATCTGCACATGAACTGCTAAAAATGATCAGGGAGAGAGCAGTCCCAGGTCCTGGAAGGACAATAAACCAGGAGGACATGCAGCTCACTCCTCAAAGTAAATTTAGAGGAATCTTGGAATACTAGAACTTGAAAACTACAGTTACTATACCCACACCAGGAGACCAGACAAGGTGTGGAGCTCAACCTGCATGAATTTAAGACAGAGCTACTTCTCACCAGTGAGGGTCTATCATAAGATTTCTACCACCTATCCCGAACTTTATATATTGAAATGGACTGTGCATAATCTCATAGAGCTAACAGGATCCTCTATGAACTGGCGCTAAACATACGTGTGTGGTTTTACTTTTATTGTCCACAAAATATTTTCATGGACTAAATTTAAAGTGATTGCCTCTTTTTCTGTTATAGGGATTGTGGCCAGGTCCGAAGTTTTGACCAGCATCTTGAAATGTGCTCTGGCGCTGGGTTAATACCCAGAAGGGTATAGTTACTCGCTGCATGTACAAATATTAATAATGTTAATAATGTATTTAATAAATGAAAAAAAAATTGTAACTGTGCGCTGTGGCGTCGGGAGAGTAATATCCGGCCCGCAGCAGTGAAGGGGATAACCTCTGTGGGAGTGTAAAAACGTATTACTTTAAATGAATAAATGATTATACTTAATGTATGGGGGCTATGGCGCCGAAAGGATTAATTCCTGCCACTAACAGCAAGTTACCCAGAAGGAAACGGTTCCAGGTGTTAGTGCAGGAGTCTAATGGAAGCAGCAGAGCGTTATGGGGACACATTTGGGATAAAGAAACGGGACGATCACAAGTCAGGCCCACTGGTCTCCCGCAACATGACAGGGCGGCATATGAGGTCCGTGCTTATTATAAATTAAAACTATAATATTTGATCAGAGAAGGGCCATTTATAGAACCTTTTACTGCAGACAGGGACTGCAAGAGTGTAGATAATGGACTTGCTTTAAGCACCATAGTTTATGTTTATTACAAACTATTACGGAGTTTTACATGTCGCCATTAAGCAATCAAGCATACAATTATTACAGAAACTGAAAGGGTTTCTTTTTCTATACCTGATGAACTAACTTTTGGTTTTATAATGTTATTTTTTTTGAAAAAAAGGTACATTTGGTTATTTTATAAAATACTGCCTTAATTATAAAGTGAACAGAAATTCTTGAAAAAGTGAAAATATTGCAATGTAGTTTTACATACCACTATATCTTCCTCTGTCACCCTTGGGTGCAAATTATTTACCGTCATTTTCGTGCCTTCAAGGGGGCTGAAAACAGACTACAAAATAAAATGGATGTTAAAAAGGAATCATTTATAAAATGAATGAGTACATTCTACACAGCAGAGTATGCATTTAACTCAAAAACACATAATTCAAAGAAGTCCAAACTGAGTATTTGTAGTTTGTAACATGTGCCCTTATTTTGGGTAATTGGTTTGCTGTAGCAAAATAATGTGGTTGGCTGGAACATTTCACAGATACAACATGAACCTGGCGCCTGGTACAAAACGTTTAGTTTTAGAACATTTGACCTGAAACAGTTTAAAAATGAATGTTGTAAAATATATTCGTGTAGCAACTCAAGAACCTAATTTGATCTCCAATTTAGAATACTAATAATTTTTAAATATATACATCTGGGTGCATTTAAGATACAAAGCTAAGAAATATGTTGAACAAGAACAGCGTGTATCTACAACAAGGCACAAAAAAAAAAAAAAAAAAAAGAAAATTCACAACTACAGTTACTGATACATTATGGATAAATAGTTTGTCGGTTATTCATCATCATCACCACCATTTATTTATATAGCGCCACTAATTCCGCAGCGCTGTACAGAGAACTCGCTCACATCAGTGCCTGCCCCATTGAGGCTTACAGTCTAAATTCCCTAACACACACACACACACATATACACAGACAGACATATAGACTAGGGTCAATTTTGTTAGCAGCCAATTAACCTGCCAGTATGTTTTTGAAATGTGGGAGGAAACCGGAGCACCCGGAGGAAACCCACGCAAACACGGGGAGAACATACAAACTCCTCACAGATAAGACCATGGCCGGGAATTGAACTCATGACACCAGTGCTGTAAGGCAAAAGTGCTAACCACAACAACAAGTTTTTCCAACAAGTGCTTCCACAAGAACCCATGAATCAGCAATAAGGGGGCATATTCAATTAGGTCCGGAGATCGTGATTGCGCAGCGGCTGCGGATTACATAAGGTAATACAGTACAGCAACAATATGGAACTCCCTATGGGAGAGTGAAAGGAAATTGATGTTGTTGCGATACCGCGTAGTACAGTTGCTGGCCGTTTTGAAGCGTAACTGCGATCTCCAATCCTAACTGAATATGCAGCATAAATGAGAGGTACTATCATGTGTGATTTAGGTTATTGTAACAGTGTTCTCCCCAGAAAATTCATTAAGCAGCAGCCGGGTGGGGGCGATGTACTGCTTTACAATAATATTAAAAAAATGTAAGAGGTTATTGTTTACGCCTGCAAGGACTAGTGGTCAGTGGTCTAACGCACACTGCTGGCTGTAGTGTTCACAGGAGAAACAATGGTTTATTGTATCATAATAGGACTCTGTTGGACTCCAAGAGCTGGGTGGCAAGTAAAAATAGCCGGGTGGAGCACCCGGAAATAGGTGCTGGAGAGAACACTGGGTAATAACTGAACAATAATCATGAACCATTGAATTTGTGGAGGATTGGGCCAACTGCATAAGGGTATGCATAGAACGATTTGTTTCTTGCTTTTGGGTGCAGAACCTTGGCATTATGAAGAATAATTCTGGCACATTTCACAGAATAGCTTATTTTGAAAATATAAATACAGGCATATTTCTACCCCATATCCTGTGAGAATGCATTGATTATGGACACAGACACAGGTCATTCTTACCTCTGTTGGAGCTGGCACTGGAGACACTGCCTCCTTTGTGACAAGAGTCCGTGACATATTGGTCAGGGTTTTAGTGTGTAGTAAAGGTGCTGCGGGGGCAGGCTGGTTAGCAGTGGGTGCTGTGTATGTATCATTTTGCACCACCTTAGTGAGGGGTAATGTTTGGCCCAGCGAAAATGGACTCCCCAACAGTCCTGGCTATAGGAGAGATAAAAGTCAGTTTTCAGACATCATCATATATCTGTCTTTTCATCAATATGCTAACTGAACTGAATGTATCTATCCTAACACACAAAATATATTGCAGCAGACAGAAAACCGAACAAAAACTCAAAATACATGAAGGACATTGGTAAAATGTATATAATATAATACAGGCAATATATGCAATAAACTACCTCTTGATTTTGATCTTCATATCTTTATAAGCCCAAGCATCTGGGATCAATGCTTAGAACATATGGAAGCTAGACATAATATCCCTGCATTACCTAAGCGTGATAGAAGTTGAAGGGGAAGCTGCATACATAATAACTATAGCAGTTTCAGTGCTTCCTTCTCCACTTACAGGCTACCTATCTTTAGCAGAGGAATCAATGGAGGCAAGGCAAAAATAGAAAACAAGAGGAAGACGAGGAGTCAGTGTTGCCGCTATAGAAAATGACAACATTTACTTGAATGCACAAATTGGCACAATCCCAAACAGTCAGCTTTGGCGGTTTAAAAATAATTGTACTCTTAATAAGAAGTACCAAAAGGAATCCCTCTGTCTTATGAATAGGGATGACGAAAAGGATATGGTACCCTTTTTATCATAAGTAGGAGGTTGATAAAGTGGACAGGGGTTCTACATTGAAAACACCAGAGGAAAAAAAATAAAAATCTAATTCACAATATACACTTAGCTTTATTTCTGGATTTAATAAAAAGAGTATTAAAAATGGAATCAATCAAGAACAAATGGTGGATATTAAAACTAGATCACCTTCTTGAGTCTACATTAACAAAGAATCACACATTTATATATATACTAATGTCCTAAGTCTTAAGCCAACAGTGGCTCCATCTCCTGCAGGAGGAAAACAGACCACTAATATACCAAATGGTTGGGTGGCCTGTGGAAATTTTAAAATGTGCATGTATGTAATAAACTGGACAATTTTATGTCCCATAGTCAGGGCTGGATTAAGGGGATGGAGGCCCCTGGGCTAAGGGGGCCTCCATTCCCCCGTGAGGCCCCCCTTCCCCCTGTGATCCGAGCCGCCCCCAAGCGACTTACTTCTTTCCCCAGCGTGCTGTACGCTCTTTACTGAGGAGATCTCGTGAGAGTGAGACTCATGAGATCTCCTCAGTAAGGAGAATACAGCGCGTCAGGGAAGGACCGTAGTGAAAGTGCTCAGCAGCATTGATCATGACGGGGGCGCCTCCGCCCCCGCCCGATCAATAATGCTGCTCAGCACTTTCAAGGGCCCCCTGGATGCCCGAGGCCCCTGGGCTGTAGCCCAGTTAGCCCTAGGGTTAATCCGGCCCTGCCCATAGTAGAGGTTGTTACTCATATAAAAAGGGAACCTAAACTTGATACCCTTCTACCCAATGGGTTTAATGATAACGTTAAACATCCCTCTAAAAAGATATAGGAGTTATAAAAAAAAAAAATTTCCCTTTTTTAGAAATATTCCTGGCTTTCTATTAACCTTTGCAAAATATTTATGTACCGCACTAGGAACAGTTTGTGTGCACATTTTATCAGTTTTATACTTGTACCTCATTATGCTAATTGAATCATCTGTGTGTATTTATTTAAATTGTCCTTGTACAACTGGCCAAAAGTGTTCTCTATTTGACTATTGAAGGAGATCATCTCTGTAAGGCTTAGCAGGAGGACACAGAGGGTTAACCCACTAAATGCTTGCTCATTGTAAGCGCAATTTATATTTTTACTTTTAATACAATGTGAACACATCATTTATTGGGATATCTTTTTGTTTCAGCGCTCTGCCGCCTCAATATGCTGCTATAGCAAAAATTCAGTGTCTGCTTCCTCCCTTTGACCATAAGACACACACCTTTAAGTCCCAGTTTAGTCATAACAGTAGGCCTTAGAGGCTACAAAAATATTGCATATACATTTCAGACTCAAAAGCATTTATTATTAACTATATAAATTTTTTTGTTTAAATACAGTGTTCAGAACGTAACCTAAGTCACATCACCAGACCTCCTATCAATTTCACACAATACTCCAATATAAAGAAGACATGGGGAGCAACATCAGTTGCCCCTGCTTGTAAATTCACACAAAGCATTGGTAGCGTCTACCTTACCCGTTTCTGCACAGTGTTTGCAGCTGTGATCTTCATCTGTTTGGTGGGGATGTGAGCAAGTTCCATATCATCATCATCATCATCATCCACATCTTGAGACAAAATCTGCTAATAGAGACAAACACCTTGTAACATGACCTGTGCATTTACTCAAGCCAGGAATTTTGCGTAGTCTTTTTCAATCCGTACACAAAAAAATGGTTATTGCTGTGGAGATATGACGGTAACACAAATGCATATAAAACTTCCCTCAGATTGAGAGAATGAATACACACAACCTCTGCAATTTGGAAGTTACCACACCCCACCTCTTCTGGACCTATGTGTAGAAGGTAGTCAATTTACTGCAGCCCGGGATAGATCATCAAACGTGTACAGTCATGGCCAAAAGTTTTGAGAATGACAAATATTTTTCAAAGTCTGTTACCTCAGTTTTTATGATGGCAATTTGCATATACTCCAGAATGTCATGAAGAGAGATCAGATGAATTGCAATTACATTTCAATGTCCCACTTTGCCATGACAATGGACTTTATCCCAAAAACATTTCAGCCCTGCCACAAAAAGACCTGCTGACATCAGATCAGTGATTCTCTTGTTAACACATGCAAGAGTATTGATGAGGACAAGGCTGGAGATCACTCTGTCATGCTGATTGAGTTAGAATAACAGACGAAGTTTTAAAGGAGGGTGGTGCTTGAAATCAATGTTCTTCCTCTGTTAACCATGGTTATCTGCAAGGAAACACACCCAGTCATCATTGCTGTGCACAAAAAGGGATTCACAGGCAAGGATATTGCTGCTAGTAAGATTGCACCTAAAGCAACCATTTATCGGATCATCAAGATCTTCAAGGAGAAAGGTTCAATAGTTGTGAAGGCTTCAGGGCGCCCAAGGACGTCCAGCAAACACCAGGTCCGTCTCCTAAAGTTGATTCATCTGCGGGATCGCGACACCACCAGTGCAGAGCTTGCTCAGGAATGGCAGCAGGCAGGTGAGTGCATATGCTCGCACAGTGAGGCAAAGACTTTTGGCGGATGGCCTGGTGTCAAGAAGGCCAGCAACTTCTCACCAGGAAAAAAATCAGGGACCGACTGATATTCTGCAAAAGGTATAGGGATTGGACTGCTGAGAACTGGGGTAAAGTCATTTTCTCTGATGAATCCCCTTTAGATTGTTTGGGGCATCTGAAAAAACGCTTGCCCAGAGATGGAAAGGTGAGCGCCACCATCAGCCCTGTGTCATGCCAAAAGTAAAGCATCCAGAGACCATTCATGTGTGGGGTTGCTACTCAGCCAAGGGAGTGGGCTCACACAATTTTGCCTAAGAACCCAGCCATGAATAAAGAATTGTACCAAAACATCCTCCAAGAGCAACTTCTCCCAACCATCTAAGAAAAGTTTGGTGACAAACAATGCCTTTTCCAGCATGATGGAGCACATTGCCATAAGGGCAAAAGTGATATATATAAGTGGCTCAGGGATCAAAACATCAAAATTTTGGGTCCATGACCAGGAAACTCCAAGACCTTAATCCCATTGAAAACTTGTGGTCAATTCTCAAGAGGCGAGGGACAAACAAAAACCCACAAATTCTGACAAACTCCAAGCATTGATTGGGCAAGAATGGGCGGCCATCAGTCAATATCTGGCCCCGGTTCTTCCTTGAAAAAGTCCAGCTATATGGATGAAACACGTTGGTACTGCATGTCAATCATAGTTTTTACAAGCATTTTTTTTTTACAGCATTTATGCAAGTGCATTTTTAACCATTAATAAAAAAAAAAAATGTAAAAAAAAAGTATTTTATACGATATTTCTTTCATTTTTCCCCTAATGTATACACCCTTACGGAGTTACATCCATTCCGGGTATTCACTCATTGGAACATAGAGTCAGCTGACCAGCACACACGAAGGCCCGGCTGTAATGAGACACTGGGTCAGCTGACTTACATACACGGAGGGACGGTTGGACAGCGAGAGCCGCAGATGGGAGATTGGAGATTGTTCGATTCGGAGAGCTGCAGCACTTCCAGATAGAGTGACCACGCGCATTATTTTTTCCTTAGGGTAATTAGACAACCACAATGGATCACCATCACCCCTTTGTTTCCGACTACGTCGATTTCAGATACTCCTGCCTATCACAGAATGGATACCTAGGGGGGTTTTCCCTGCATTTAGGTCGGGACTGGTTTTTGTTGATCATCTTTATTGCTATCTGTGTTGAGCACCAATATATATATATATATACACACATATATATATATATATATATATATATATATATATATATATATATACATACATACATATATATACATACATAGTTTGCAGCTTGTGTCGGCAGGGGGGGGGGGGACCCCTTACTTGTGCTGCTCGCACGGGCGCATTTTGACATTCCTCAGTGTGTTGCGACAACCATTTTAATTAGATAGGATGTGGCCCAGAAGTTGATTGACAACATGCCAGGGTGACACGCAGAGGTCTTCAAAAAGAAGGGTCAACACTGCAAATATTGACTCTTTGTATAAACTTAATGTAATTGCCAATAAAAGCCTTTGACACTTATGAAATGATTGTAATATTACTTCAGTATACCATAGCAACATTGACAAAAAGTTCAAAAAACACTGAAGCAGCAAACTTTGTGAAAACTAATACTTGTGTCATTCTCAAAACTTTTGGCCATGACTGTATTTGAATGAATCTCTTCCTTATACTGCCCTATATATTTTAGATCAATTTGAGCACCAGCTACCAACCTCGTCACAAAGCACCAACACTATGTACCCCATTTGTCCCCCACCCTCTACAATTTGTCGAAACTGGATATTTTTGGCCCTTCCTCGCAAGAATGGGCGTGCACTGACTATGACACAGATCTTTCAGGAGCTTTAACTCCTCTGGATTCCAAAGAACATGGAAACCGCTTTAAAAAAAAAAAAAAAAAGAAATCCCCCAGCCCCAAAGGGTGCAATCCACAGTTACTAGTGTCCATTCCGAAATGGTGAAGAGGTGCCGCTTGATGAGGATGCCATGTCTCAGTTATCAGAAAAGCAACTGAAAAGTTTTATGTACTGGCTGGTCAGTGATTTGTTCCATTTCAAAATAAGTTCTATTTGAAACTCCCTCGACTGAAGCCATGCAAATCGCACTACCAAAACGGTGGGGACCGCCTTGCCTAAGACACTGAAGCAAAAGTGAAGACCCAGTCTGCCAACTAAAAAGGACTTCACAAATTTGCCACAAAAGATTTTGTAGCAAATACACCCTCTGTGGGCTTGTGTCAAACAGAAGTCCCAGGAAGTCCATTAGCTGGAAAGGTCAGGTTGCATTTCTTGCAATTGATGAGTCAATCATGATACTCTAAGGTCAGGGCCATCTCTCTAACACATGCACTTGCATCAAGGTCGAGGAGCCCACCTTAATCAGTAAATCATCATGGTAGATAATGAGCCTCCCCTCTCAATCTCAGAAGGGCAGCCATCATTGACATAATTTGTGAACACCATTGGTGCTGCTGACGAGCCGAAGGGTAGAGCCCAAAACTGAATTTTTTTTTTACAGTGTGAACTGAATACTACACAGCTTGAATTCCTAAAGGATGAACTTGCCTTTTTTATGTACAGAATATTAGGATTTTTGTTATGCAATATGTTCCTCATAATAGTAGCAGCTTCATTAACCTGTACTTCAATTAAATATTTATGTTACAGCAGGAGAAAGAATACTATTTTTACAATCCATATAGTCAATATGGAATCCAAAATCAGTCTGCATAACATAGCCAAAGCTGATTTAGACTGTATAAACAGTAAAGGCAAGACTATACAACAGTAAAGGTAAACTTATCACAAGATTCCTTTAGGACATGTAGCTAAAACATGAAACCTTGGTGCACAAAACATCACAGTTCTGACCTTTAGTGTAGGTAAAGCATTCAACATTTGCAAAAATTTACAAAAATTTGATCTGACTTGTATAGTGTGAACAATACAAAGAATCACATATGAACACTACTTAATGAAAAGCAGTAAAATATTGCAACCTACAGTTCCAATGTTGTTCCCAAGAAACATTTGAATTTATAAATAAATGTTGATGATGATGACTTGACACCTGGGCACTCAAATGCAGAATACTCAGCATTTCAATATTGACAGCTTATCTTTCTCAAGTCCTTGGCTTCTCATAGATCTCAGACCATTCTGCAGCTCTACATTAACCCTTAAAATGCTGTTGCCGTAGGATTGGCCAAGGCTGCCCAACATTTCAGAGGACATCACCATCAATGAGAGGGGAAACACCATGCATACAGTTTATACATACAAACTTTATGAAAGGCCAAAACACAGACCAAGGGCTAGATTTACTAAGCTGCGTGTTTGAAAAAATGGGGATGTTGCCTATAGCAACCAATCAGATTCTAGCTTTCATTTATTAAGTACCTTCTACAAAATGACAGCTAGAATCTGATTGGTTGTTATAGGCAACATTCCCACTTTTTCAAACCCGCAGCTTAGTAAATCTAGCCCCAAATCTCCAATAAATTGCACATTCTTGGAATACCTGTAACAGTTATAAAACTATATAATAATCTTGGGGGGCATATGTTGTGGGTGGAGTAAATTTTGTGAAAATAGCAAAGGGCAAAAGTTGCTTTTTAAATTTGTTTCCCGGTTTTTCCCTCCATATAAAGCCCATTAATTAAACTCCCAAAAAGACCCGAAATATAAAAATGTGCTTAGGTAGATTCAAAATAATACACTTTTGACTGCACCAGTTTTGCACGTCAGCTTAAAATTACCAGTGATCCATTGTTCCAGAAATGCAGAGGTCTGAGCTTCCCTCCCCCCCCCATAAATTGAACAAGTACCACACACTCATAGAAACATATACCGTTCCAAAACTATGACAGACACCATAACCCCGATTTTTATCAGTGCTTTGTATCCAATGCGCAGCATGATGTACCTTCAAGACGGAAGAAAAAGGCTTCTAAATCTTATACCTTTGTTTCTAGGCACTATAGCTGCATCAGGCAACAGTACATATATATTTGGTATATATACACTTATACTACATCTGTACTTAGAGCAACCTCAGAAATGTTTATACAGGAATGTTACGCATAAAACTGGCTAGTTCTTCTAACTGCTTGAACGTTGCTTAGGGAACGATCATGGACAAGTTTATATTTTTCCTACTTTTGACAAATATGAGTAGCAGGAATTTTTTTTTTTTAATTACAGTGGGTTTAATATATTCTAAATAAAACCGTAGGAAACTTAAATCAGAAATTGCTTTCAATTACTAGACTGAGTCCACAAACAATTAGAAACAGTGATAAAATACCTGTTTTACAGGCTGGTGGTTGACAACATTTATTCGCATTCTTTTAGCAGTGTTATTTAGACCTGAAGAGGTCTTGTGCTGTTGAATCTGAAAGAGAAGAAAACACAAGATAGGCAAAATGCAGTCACATTTCATACAGCAACAGTCTACAGTGAAAAGGGTAGACTACCTATTGGAATAGAATTGCTACTATTTGCTTTGTAGTCAATCAGATTTAAAGAAAAAAAATTACAGTCAAATTTCGGATTAAGAAGTTCCATGTGAAATAAGCAATCAATGAGAGATTGCAAGTCCAATTAGCAGGAACCAACCAATTTAGGTCTTAACCACTGAAATACATGAATACACCACAACCAGAAAAAGACTGATGGAAAGTTGGAGACGGCACTACAAAGCTCTCAAGCAAACCCGGATATATCCTAGTCACCAAGTCTCCATACAAACTAAAAAATGCAGGTTCTTTTTGCTCCCCACATTTCCTGCACTGGAGGCTGTGGATTACTGCATCTGAACATTACAGAAAAGGTTGAGAACCAATTCTAACGGCATTTACTCCTGATAGTCAGAACGTTTAGTGCTATGCTACTACTAGTTATTGCTATGCTATTACTATTTCTGCAAATGTAGTCATTTGCACATGAAACTCCAGTAACATTATAACCAGGGCTTCCTATATGAAAAAGAGAGGTAGGAGTAATAGTGGAATACTATGCTTAGCAAACACCAGAAGCCCATTTTCATAATTCCCTGCAGGTTTACTGGAGGTGGGGGAAGTATTCAGTGGTTACAATGTGGTCATTTTTATAATGGGATGTGCAGCATGTAGTGCTTTTTGAGAGGCACAGTCTGGCATGTAATCATTTTAATTATAAAAACAAAACAAAAACTAGTTTCTAGGCTTTAGTCACATTAGTACTGTAGTATTTGGTAATAATAATTGTTTTGAGGGTAGCATTTTAATTTTTAAGAAATACTTTTCAAGAGCTGTTATGCCTTCACCAGAAGGGACAACTATGAATTACACAGTGGCAAAATTTAAAAACTGGAACAAATCAGATACATTACAGTAAAAATGAAAACGGTCTCAAACTACTGCACACTTGAGAAAATCTTTTCCCACAACCAGACCACTCTATACTGGACAGTATAGTGTAAGTGGCACTAGCACTGTTTGTGGACAAAAGACAATGAATTTGTGTCCGTACTATGTGGGGTGGCAATGTAGTGTGGAGGTTTGCATTATGTGGGACAGCAACACAGAGTATGTGCCATTGTTGTGATTGCAAGTAGTGTTACAGCATAAAGGGAGCATCCATATTGTGTAGGGTCACAGTTTAACGCACTCTGCAAAATAATGTGTTTGTCATTATAATGTGAGATGAAGTCTAGTGCTCATTGTAGCACTGTGTGGGTGGGTCAGTATTTTCGGGAGCACTGTAGTCTAGGTGGCAGTAGTACTTCTCTGGGGCAGCAGTGCAGCGTAGTTCATCTTAATATTTCAGAAATATCTCAGGCATAGCTTCTTCTCTCTCTCCATGCTAAGTACATTATCAAAGACATAGTTGCATAACTTTCCCACACTCAGCAACTGACCCCCATCTCCCTGGTTAATTCTTTAACCAGTTTTTGAGTGATGGTGGGAGACCCTAAATGGCAGCTGAATGTGAGGGAGTTCCAGGTAACTGTATTCAATTTAATACATTAATTTTTAGCAAAGTAACACTCTGGACTATTAAATATGTCAAACTTTCTATATTTTTCCTATTTTATTCTCTTATTACCTATAGAGGATTCATAAAACAAAGTAACATTTATTTTAATAAGCTACCAAAAAATTCCCATCATTCCCAGAAAACAAGCATACTCTTAGTGGGTGAATTCAATTGGCTGCATTACTGCCGAAAGTAACGTGACCTGCGCACTATTACTAGTAATAGTGCGCATAATTACCATTAGTCAACTTTAATACTGGCTTTTGCTTGCGGCTCCGGCAGCCAGAGCAGAAATCCAGGATAAATTTACTATATTAACGGTAATACGTTTAACACAGTGTTATTCCGGGAGAACTGAATTCCCCCCCCTTAGAGAGACTTTGAAACAAACATATATACAAAACACTTCCAAGAGTGGAAAAATTGTTCTAGTCATGAAGCTAAGAAACCTCTGTTCAATTAAGTGGTTGAAAAAGTTGGTTATATAAAAATGTGTTTTGCATTTTATAAATTAACATATTTTCGAATACGTGATGTAACAGTGATCAAGGAATTCTTCTAGAGACCAAAACACAGAATTAGTAAAGCAATTCAAGTGGTTATTGCTTTGAGAAAAATACACCTAAAGATGAATATACAGACAAACAAAATGGAGTATGTGATGTCATGCATTAACATACAATGTGAAAAAACATGTTGCATATGTCAAGTGATAGCAATGTAAGCAAAAATTTTAACTTGTATGATGATGCACCACTTGCCTGGATGGTCTTAGTGATATTTATTGTTGAAGAACCTTGTGCAGCAGGTGGGTTAATAGCTACTACTGGTGCATTCCTCTTTAAACTGATCTTTTCACGAGCATCCCTCACTTTGGCAGCTGTGATCTGCTGCTTTCTAGAATTCAGCGTTTCACGGGCATCCTGCACTTTACCCTTTATGCGGAAGCGAGCATCTTTAGCGGCCAGTTTTTCACGTGCATCCTTTATCCCTAGTTTTAGGCGTGCATCTGTCACACCAATTTTCTGACGAGCGTCAAATGTTCTCTGGAAACTGGTGGCAAGCGGGCGATTGCTTACAGATGGGTGGAGCCTGGATCTCATGCCTCCTAAACCTCCCCTGTTACTGACCCTAGATAGGAAGACAAATAAGAACAATCATATTTATTTGAATAATTGCATGAGAATTGGTTTAAGCTGCAATCTAACGAAAGGTGTCCCATTCCTGTATGAACACCACCTTTCCTTTAATACATATATTAGCGCAATTAGTCCATTATTAGATTTCCCCTGTAACTCCATCTTAAAATTAAATTTGTAATAAAGCTAAAATATGCTAATAGACAGGGCATGTTTTAAGTTTATTTGTGTAACAACATTAACCTATTTGGAGAAACCTCTGTAAATCTCAGTATCAGTTGATTACATTTGTATCTTTTTAAAAGTGGTAAGGTCAGCCTGCACTGTAATGGTTTTTGTAGTAAACTACATCTCATCGTTAATTGCATATAGCCTGGCTAAAGCAGCTAACTTTTGAATCCCACCTGCATGGAAATAACTGCAGAGATAGTAAGAGACTGAAGCACGAGAGACGCACATAACACAATCCTAAGGTTATACAGCATTTGCCATTATGCAGATCCACCAAACTAAACAGGATTACTTCACAGGCAGTGTTGTCTCTTCTAAACTAAAGCTTGCGGGTACTATTTTGAATGTGCAAATATCAATGTTTCAGTTTTAAAGATTTAATGGAAATTACAATTAAAATCGGACATAAAGCAGGTAATAGTCAAATTCTGCATCAAACATGGCAAATTATTTATTTTTAATGGAGACCTAAAAAAGTCTTAAGAACCACTGACGCATTGGTACTTTGTAAAGCTATTAATACATTGCGTGCACAAAACAGGAGTCCAGTGTACAGAAAGTTCAAAACATCAAAAAGGAGAGAGAATAAAAATGCTATTTGGAGAAAATGTTATACGCACAAACAACATCGCTTTTTCCCCCCCTACAGTCACTGTAAGGAGTACTGCTAAACAACTTAAATATCAGGGCTCTAAATTAAAGCAAAACCTATTATGCGGCTAATAAATCCTATACCTGAACAAAAATGTCTCCTGCAACTTGTTGTAACTTTGTCAAAAATATTGTGACAAAACTTCATTACAAAATTTACTAAGGGCATCAGTGGGAATCTGTGATGGGAAAAATAATCTGGCTGAGTTGTGAAACAGAAGGCTGGGTTCCTACCACAGCCATAACATGCCCATCAGCAACTGAAGGCTAAATCCATATTTTACGAACAAATAGTTTTCTAAGTGCATGATGCAGCTGAAAGAGTCAGTCCACAGACAATGTTTGACAAAATTTTAAATTACACTGGCAAACCCAAAAAATAATAATGATGCGTTAGGTGTTCTTAGATGCATTAATATGTAATGTGTATCTTAAGGAACTGGAGCCAGGTAGGGCTTCCACAAGCAAAGAAAACAAGACATGCATTTTAGAAATCTACATACAGTTCAGTGAGGTTAACTAATGCATGAAAGTGTGTCTTTCATTTCCAAAAACTGTATCAAAACATGTTAAATGAATAATATGTTAATCATTTTTAAAGCCAAGAGCTGCAGTTTTAAGGAAATATAATTCCATTATAAATACCTGGGATTTCGTAAGATCATTAACAAAACATAAGTGAATACTAAGAAGTATCCCAATACATAGCCACATATTATCAACCAGATTATTTTTAACACATAACAAGTATCCTTAAATATGTTATCAACTTATAAATGTTGCCAATTTCAGCACAGTGGCCTAGTGGTTAGCACTTCGGCCTCACAGCACTGGGGTCATGAGTTCTATTCTCGACCATGGCCTTATCTGTGTGGAGTTTATATGTTCTCCCTGTGTTTGTGTGGGTTTCCTCCGGGTGCTCCGGTTTCATCCCACATTCCAAAAACATACTGGTGGGTTAATTGGCTGCTATCAAAAAATTGACCCTAGTGTGTGTGTGTGTGTGTGGAATTTAGACTGTGAGCTCCAATGGGGTAGGGGCTGATTTGAATTTGTTCTCTGTACAGCGCTACGTAATCAGTGAAGCTATATAAATAACTGATGATGATGACGATTTGTTGCAAAGCATGCACACCATACAAGTATATAATTACTATAAAAAAACTCTTAAACATGTTTATAAGGGTTCAACATCTGTTTAATAGAACCTGGAGATTAAGAACGAATACAATCATGCAAAAAATAAATAGTTATTAGCCACATAGAACCCTTGGACATATAGACTGCATATTCAAAATTGATTCATAGAACGTGTATACCACAAACAGCACAAACAAGTTTTAAGTATCATTACACACAAACCCCAAACAGAAGAAAACATTAATAGAAAATTTGTGGAATTATAGTTGTTGTAAAATCAGTCACCAGAATGCTCTTCCGGTTTGCATTTTGGGACTTGTAGTACTGATCCACACGTAGCTGAAACATATCATACATATATCCAATCCCCGTCTACAGATCGCTTGTTTGCTTTGATTTTCCACAGCCCATACACTGCAAATATTCACTAATAACCATAAAATATTAGATAGGCCTAATAACTACCACTGAGTGGCAAGATATTGCCACCAATCATCGCTCAAGGCCACGCTAAACTGTCCACTGAGCAGGCAGCGATTGGGACCGTGCCGCCTATTGCAAGTGTTTGGGACGGCATTAGAAAATGCTGCAATTGGCATATACAAAAAAATATTATCCGAAAGTGTAAACTAACAAATACCACGCTTACCTGCTCGGCATCCCAGTTCCCGTCGCCATTCCTCTTTTTCTGATCAGTTCATCCAACGACACGTCGGCCATATTACGAACACAAACCCGCACCAGCACCGCAACAACTGTAGAAAAGTGGGCGGATACCCGAACGAAAAAAGATGACGCCACGACGTCCGTACGAAGAAGCACGCTGTTGCTACCATCATACATTTCGACAAAACATCTAATTTGCATATGATGTGGTCAATTTAATTCCATAGATTAAGCTTTATTTCAAAGGAAATCCGAAAAATATGTCTAATCTGCTGAACTGCATAATAGAATTTTGATTAACAATGTTCATAGCATAATTTATTTAAAGTCTCCAATATATGTTTAAGGTTAAACGACAGAGTGAAACGACACATACAGAAATAACGAACTATGCCTTAAACTAATGAGTAAGGAAAATAACGAGCTGGGGTGACGCCTGGTTCCTCACTACTCATGTGAGAAGAATTTTTGAACGGGTATAGGTTACCCCGTGGAGGATTTGCCTACTTTGTGAGACCTCCAGGTGCAGTGATCTACCCGATCCCTATATATGTTAAATATAAGAATATGCTTCTAATTTTACTATATTGCTGTAACAGTAAGTAGTGATACAGCAAATGACTCCCCTACTTTCTAACAGTTCTCTCTAGTGATGGGAAATCTAGTTCATTTGGAAGATTAGTTCATTTCACTCAGTTAGTTCAGTTAGATCACTGGCTCTGGAACACTGCTTAGAGAAGTGATTGGAGACATAGATCTAGTATATTACACATACTGCAGGCATATCTAATACCTCATTAGATGAGTTATAGTCCTGTTAAAATGATCAGATAAGTTTAATATGTCAGATCATTTTTAATATTTTAAAAAGGGCAATCACTTATACAAAAACTAGTAGTGATACGTTGAGCTCTGCAGAGTTAATTACATTTTCATATTTTTTTTACTTCCATAATATGCAAATGAAAAAGGGTCTGAGGGTCTTATAGGGTCTGAGGCATTATGGAGAGCAAAGATAAAAAATAGAGTTTTCTGATTCTGGATAAACCATGTTATAATGCAGGAGTGCAAATGTGTTTATTATTTTGCCCATAAGATAAATACTGGCTGTTTTTTTCATCTAACACACAAATACTTGATAGCTTTATTTTTACAATGAAGTTGAAAGTTTAGCTAGGAGATGCCCTACCCCAACTAGAAAACTGACCACATATTTTAAATATATATAAATCCCCCTCTAATGTAACATGGTTTTGCCAAGGTTCTAATTTACTGCTTTGTTTACATTGCTCTCCTTAATGACTCATAGTTGTTTAAATCACTACTAGGTACAAATGACAGTCCAGCAACTAATCTATTTGGTGAGAGAAAGTATAATAATATGCCACTGCAAAAGCAAGGTGGAAGCACATAAAACATTTCCAAAGAGGATAGTTGGAGAAGTTGCCCATAGCAACCAATAAGCTTCTATCTATAACTTATGAAGTACATTCTATAAAATGATATGCAGAAGTGGATTGGTTGCTGAGAGTAACTCCTTTATCTATCCCCTTTCGAAAGTTTAATGCATCACCCCTATAAAATTGAGATCAGTGCAATCAGGATATAGGGGAGATGTATCAAATCTTAGGGGTGAACTTTTACAGCTGTAAAAAACCCCAAATAGGCATCGCGTCACTGTGGGGCAAGGCCAAAATGGCGCAATTCATGAAGCCAAGCCACCTACGCCCATACCCTGCTCCAGGAACTCCCAGATGTAACCAACATAATGTTGGCAATTATCACTAATCAGCATCTGTCATTTATCTAGCAGAGTCTATAAAATGTCAAAAAATGATTGGTTGCTATGGGCAACGCTTCCACTTTATCTCTCTTGAAGGTTTAATACATCTCCCCTGTATATATGGTGCAGTAAATAGAACTACAGTATATAACATGCAGCACTCAGCAGTGCAGTGTGTCTGGAGCTGACAGGGAAGGGAATGTATCCTGTGACACATGAGCTAAATGATCTAAATGATTGAAAATATTGAGAAGAGTGGAATGATTTGAAGACTCGTATGAGTTACTGAGTGAAATGAACTAGATGAACTATTGAACTCCTGAGTGAGGAGAATGACTCATGACTCATAGCTCAGTGATCAGCTCCAGTCTCACAGAATGTCTGAACACAGCAGTGCCCCCTTTGGTAGTTTAGAGGTACTGAGTCATGAGTATTAAATGAGAGCTGAATAGAAACAAAAGAGACGGTGTGAATGAGACAGTGAGTGAGGCTGCTGGAGCTGCTCGCGCTTTATCTCTAACTCCTCCCACTTGTTTTAGTTCCTGGTGAACTAATATTTGCCAGAGCTGTGAACTAAATGATTTAGTTCACTTAGAAGATTAGTTCATTTGATCTAATCATTCGTGAACTACCCATCACTAGTTCTCTCTAATACTTTCTGATATGGGGGCATATTTAAAAAATAGTGATGGTGCACTTACCGTGCAATCCAGGTCCCAGAGTGTGTCCTGCATATTTATGAAGGGTGCATTGCAGCAGATATCGTGGATATCTGCTGCTTTGCATTCCTTCTTGCTTTTGGGAGCAGTCACCATTCTACAGTATGGTGACTGCTCCCAACCGCAATCTAACAAACCCCGCATCGGTCCGCCCCCATTTTAATTAATTTAATTACCTATGTGAAAAATAAAATGGTACATTGAATCTTGTACTTCTGGCAAGGTAAGCTGATTCTTAACCATATTAAAAGCAACTACCCTCCCCTGATGGTGGATGAAGCAACAAGACTAATAGCACTAGTGAACTTGATATTAAATAAACATATATAAAAATATATCTCTCTCTTTATAATATCTAACCTTCAGGTAAGGGGATATATACTTAATGGTGATCATAATACAATAACATTTCACCAATTTATTTAAGAAGATAGTTTGTGGCTACAAAAATCATGTATTCACAAAGGCAGAATTTAATCACCTTGGAGAAGCATTAAAGCTTATGTGAAATATTGATGGCTAAAGAATTGGGTTCTCGGCCTTTTGGCTAAGATCAAGCATGTACCTGTCCAAGTTGGGGATCTGTCCACCCTGAAAGGGCAATGGGAAAGCTTGGTTTGGTGAGAAGGCCGATACCTTGAAAGCCTGAGAACTAGTGCCCCTGGAGTAATGACCCAGGGGTGCCTGAACTCACTTGGGGACTGGTCACCCTCATTTGATAGTATGGCACAGAGCACAAACCTCACTTTCAGCTACACACAATTCCTTTCCTCGGCCTTCTAGTTAGGCAGGAATAACTTTTAACATCTCGAGAGCATGGCTGTGGCCGTTTTGCACGGTACTATTTCTTTTTTCTCACTGATTGTCACTGCACTTATTCTTACGTTTTATTCCACGGATTGGAGGAGGTGTGGCAGCCCTTATGGGTCCGATCCCTGAAGATCTAGGGGAGGTGGTGTGGTCCTAGTGGATCCCACTTCCCTGAAACCACTGAGGTCTCCCCTTCCTGGGGGAAGCAGAAGATTTGATGCCATGGGGGAAGCTTCGGCAGAGCCGTTGCCAAAGGTGGCCCCCTGGTCTTGCGGAGAAGGGGGCCTGAGGACCCTTGCTTCCCTAAGGAGCCTTCAGGAATAAAGGGACCCTTCTTCTTTTGAGGAGGGTCTGAAACTGTACCCTTGAGCACGTTTTTTATGTTTTCACTTATTTTTTCGGACACTTGGGAACAAAGCACGTTTTTCAGGCTTTCAATAAAAAAAAAAAATAATGCTAAAGAATTCTAAAAAAAAATTCCAAGAGCATAAATAGCAAGAAAATGAATACAATTAAAAACCTCATAATATTGGGCAACTCCAAGAATGCTATGGCAGATTGGTATGGGAAGATATAAATAAAACTGACTTCCTAAATCTATTTTCGTCAATAGTGTTCACAAAGAAAGAAAATATACTGGCTAATAGGTTGTGAAGTTTAAAGTACGCACACCGCTTGATATTACTTTCTGTCTCTGAAGAAGTGGTAAAATGTCTAAACACAATTATTAGCTTTTCTGGCCAAGATTGCATACACCCAGGTGTTATAAAGGTATTAAGTTCACTAGTAGATGGACTATTATTTCTTATATTTATGGATTCCTTTATAATGGGGTAGCATCGCATGCCTGGAGTAAAGCAGATATAAGCAGTTATCCATATTTTGAGACGGGATGAAAATGTGAGACAGGAAATCTAGAATGATAAGAAGGAATTCTAAGGGATACTATTCAGAAATATTTGAAAGATAATCCATTGCTAGGGCAATGTCAACTTGGAATTCTAAGAGGTTATTTTGAACTAATCTGTTTTAATATTATGAGCAGGTGGGCTGTAAAGTAGAACTTGGTAGTGCAACGGATGTTAAATATTTGATACTGTTCCACAAAGCAGATTGGTACGTAAAATGAGAATAATAGGAGTAGGGCAAAAAATGGTGTACATTGGTAAATAACTGGCTTAAGGATAAAAGTTGTGTTCATCAACACATACCTTAATTTGTTTCTTGGTTTTAACAACTTATAATAGAGAAGATGGGCTACTCAAAATGTCACAAAAGACACCGTTGCAGTCAAAAGCCCACTCATCAGAAATTTTAGCAGCCTATAGATGATGGAAATCCCTATTTTGAATAATGGAATCAGGTATACTGCAAACAAGAAAGTGGCAACAGCCATACCACGAAAATGTCGTGGACTAAGCACAAGCAACAGATATCTCCACCGACATAATTTGAGATGAAAAATGCACCAGCCCTTCCAAGAACCCCATAGAAAAGTTAGCATATGCTGTTGCGATATAATTGCACATCAAGGTCCACTGTAGTTGAAATAATGTTGCCCAATAACAAGTGATTTGCGTGACTGCAACAACTGTTGGCAAAACAAAAGCCAAAACAAAGAAGCAATAATTCTGCTCACTCTCTGTAGATCCCTGTTTCTGCCACCATACCTCTTTTTCCATCAATGATGCATTAGCCATATTTCTATTCGCTTCCACCACAGCAACTGTAACAAAGTGTGTGGATAAATGCTAATGATGCTATAACATCCAACCACTATCACGTTTGGTTGCTGCCATCGTGCATTTCACCAGATTAAATAATTTGCATATCTTGTAGACAACATCTGTTTCAAGGAATAAACCTCATTTTCAGCAATAACAGACAGAAATAAATAGGCTGACCAAATGCCTATTAATAATATGCTTGAAAGAACCGCTGGTAGCATGCAAGTCAACTCTCCCTTATATGTTTAGGGTTGAACCACAGGGCTATATGACACACACTGCACAGTCAAAGTATGCCTTAAACTAATGAGTAAGGAAAATAATGAGCTGGGGTGATGTCTGGTTCCTCACTACTCATGTGAGAAGAATTTTTGAACGGGTATAGGTTACCCCATGGAGGATTTGCCTACTTTGTGACACCTCCAGGTGCAGTGATCTATCCGATCCCTATATATGTTTAAATATAAGAATATGCTTGTAATTTTACTATATTGCTGTAACAGTAAGTAGTGATATTGTAAGTGATGCCCCCCACTTTCTAACAGTTCTCTCTAATACTTTCTGATATGGGGGCATATTTAAAAAATAGTGATGGTGCACTTACCGTGCAATCCAGGTCCCAGAGTGTGTCCTGCATATTTATGAAGGGTGCATCGCAGCAGATATCGTGGATATCTGCTGCTTTGCATTCCTTCTTGTTTTTGGGAGCAGTCACCATTCTACAGTATGGTGACTGCTCCCAACAGCAATCTAACAAACCCTGCATCGGTTCGCCCCCATTTTAATTAATTTAATTACCTATGTGAAAAATAAAATGGTACATTGAATCTTGCACTTCTGGCAAGGTAAGCTGATTCTTAACCATATTAAAAGCAACTATCCTCCCCTGATGGTGGATGAAGCAACAAGACTAATAGCACTAGTGAACTTGATATTAAATAAACATATATAAAAATATGTCTCTCTCTTTATAATATCTAACCTTCAGGTAAGGGGATATTTACTTAATGGTGATCATAATACAATAACATTTCACCAATTTATTTAAGAAGATAGTTTGTGGCTACAAAAATCATGTATTCACAAAGGCAGAATTTAATCACCTTGGAGAAGCATAAAAGCTTATGTGAAATATTGATGGCTAAAGAATTGGGTTCTCGGCCTTTTGGCTAAGATCAAGCATGTACCTGTCCAAGTTGGGGATCTGTCCACCCTGAAAGGGCAATGGGAAAGCTTGGTTTGGCCAGAAGGCCGGTACCTTGAAAGCCTGAGAACTAGTGCCCCTGGAGTAGTGACCCAGGGGTGCCTGAACTCACTTGCGGACTGGTCACCCTCATTTGATAGTATGGCACAGAGCATGAACCTCACTTTCAGCTACACACAATTCCTTTCCTCGGCCTTCTAGTTAGGCAGGAATAACTTTTAACATCTCGAGAGCATGGCTGTGGCCGTTTTGCACGGTACTATTTCTTTTTTCTCACTGATTGTCACTGCACTTATTCTTACGTTTTATTCCACGGATTGGAGGAGGTGTGGCAGCCCTTATGGGTCCGATCCCTGAAGATCTAGGGGAGGTGGTGTGGTCCTAGTGGATCCCACTTCCCTGAACCCACTGAGGACTCCCCTTCCTGGGGGAAGCAGAAGATTTGATGCCATGGGGGAAGCTTCGGCAGAGCCGTTGCCAAAGGTGGCCCCCTGGTCTTGCGGAGAAGGGGGCCTGAGGACCCTTGCTTCCCTAAGGAGCCTTCAGGAATAAAGGGACCCTTCTTCTTTTGAGGAGGGTCTGAAACTGTACCATTGAGCACGTTTTTTAAGTTTTCACTTATTTTTTCGAGGACTTGGGAACAAAGCACGTTTTTCAGGCTTTCAATAATAAAAAAAAAAATAATGCTAAAGAATTCTAAAAAAAAATTCCAAGAGCATAAATAGCAAGAAAATGAATACAATTAAAAACCTCATAATATTGGGCTACCCCAAGAATGCTATGGCAGATTGGTATGGGAAGATATAAATAAAACTGACTTCCTAAATCTATTTTCGTCAATAGTGTTCACAAAGAAAGAAAATATACTGGCTAATAGGTTGTGAAGTTTAAAGTACGCACACCGCTTGATATTACTTTCTGTCTCTGAGGAAGTGGTAAAATGTCTAAACACAATTATTAGCTTTTCTGGCCAAGATTGCATACACCCAGGTGTTATAAAGGTATTAAGTTCACTAGTAGATGGACTATTATTTCTTATATTTATGGATTCCTTTATAATGGGGTAGCATCGCATGCCTGGAGTAAAGCAGATATAAGCAGTTATCCATATTTTGAGACGGGATGAAAATCTGAGACAGGAAATCTAGAATGATAAGAAGGAATTCTAAGGGATACTATTCAGAAATATGTGAAAGATAATCCATTGCTAGGGCAATGTCAACTTGGAATTCTAAGAGGTTATTTTGAACTAATCTGTTTTAATATTATGAGCAGGTGGGCTGTAAAGTAGAACTTGGTAGTGCAACGGATGTTAAATATTTGATACTGTTCCACAAAGCAGATTGGTATGTAAAATGAGAATAATAGGAGTAGGGCAAAAAATGGTGTACATGGGTAGATAACTGGCTTAAGGATAAAAGATGTGTTCATCAACGCATACCTTAATTTGTTTCTTGGTTTTAACAACTTATAATAGAGAAGATGGGCTACTCAAAATGTCACAAAAGACACCGTTGCAGTCAAAAGCCCACTCATCAGAAATTTTAGCAGCCTATAGATGATGGAAATCCCTATTTTGAATAATGGAATCAGGTATACTGCAAACAAGAAAGTGGCAACAGCCATACCACGAAAATGTCGTGGACTAAGCACAAGCAACAGATATCTCCACCGACAAACATTTGAGATGAAAAATGCACCAGCCCTTCCAAGAACCCCATAGAAAAGTTAGCATATGCTGTTGCGATATAATTGCACATCAAGGTCCACTGTAGTTGAAATAATGTTGCCCAATAACAAGTGATTTGCGTGACTGCAACAAATGTTGGCAAAACAAAAGCCAAAACAAAGAAGCAATAATTCTGCTCACTCTCTGTAGATCCCTGTTTCTGCCACCATACCTCTTTTTCCATCAATGATGGATTAGCCATATTTCTATTTGCTTCCACCACAGCAACTGTAACAAAGTGTGTGGATAAATGCTAATGATGCTATAACATCCAACCACTATCACATTTGGTTGCTGCCATCATGCATTTCACCAGATTAAATAATTTGCATATCTTGTAGACAACATCTGTTTCAAGGAATAAACCTCATTTTCAGCAATAACAGACAGAAATAAATAGGCTGACCAAATGCCTATTAATAATATGCTTGAAAGAACTGCTGGTAGCATGCAAGGCAACTCTCCCTTATATGTTTAGGGTTGAACCACAGGGCTATATGACACACACTGCGCAATCAAGGTATGCCTTAAACTAATGAGTAAGGAAAATAATGAGCTGGGGTGATGCCTGGTTCCTCACTACTCATGTGAGAAGAATTTTTGAACGGGTATAGGTTACCCCATGGAGGATTTGCCTACTTTGCGAGACCTCCAGGTGCAGTGATCTATCCGATCCCTATATATGTTAAATATAAGAATATGCTTGTATTTTACTATATTGCTGTAACAGTAAGTAGTGATATTGCAAGTGATGCCCCCCCACTTTCTAACAGTTCTCTCTAATACTTTCTGATATGGGGGCATATTTAAAAAATAGTGATGGTGCACTTACCGTGCAATCCAGGTCCCAGAGTGTGTTCTGCATATTTATGAAGGGTGCATCGCAGCAGATATCGTGGATATCTGCTGTTTTGCATTCCTTCTTGTTTTTGGGAGCATTCACCATTCTACAGTATGGTGACTGCTCCCAACAGCAATCTAACAAACGCTGCATCGGTCCGCCCCCATTTTAATTAATTTAATTACCTATGTGAAAAATAAAATGGTACATTGAATCTTGCACTTCTGGCAAGGTAAGCTGATTCTTAACCATATTAAAAGCAACTACCCTCCCCTGATGGTGGATGAAGCAACAAGACTAATAGCACTAGTGAACTTGATATTAAATAAACATATATAAAAATATGTCTCTCTCTTTATAATATCTAACCTTCAGGTAAGGGGATATTTACTTAATGGTGATCATAATACAATAGCATTTCACCAATTTATTTAAGAAGATAGTTTGTGGCTACAAAAATCATGTATTCACAAAGGCAGAATTTAATCACCTTGGAGAAGCATAAAAGCTTATGTGAAATATTGATGGCTAAAGAATTGGGTTCTCGGCCTTTTGGCTAAGATCAAGCATGTACCTGTCCAAGTTGGGGATCTGTCCACCCTGAAAGGGCAATGGGAAAGCTTGGTTTGGCCAGAAGGCCGGTACCTTGAAAGCCTGAGAACTAGTGCCCCTGGAGTAGTGACCCAGGGGTGCCTGAACTCACTTGCGGACTGGTCACCCTCATTTGATAGTATGGCACAGAGCACGAACCTCACTTTCAGCTACACACAATTCCTTTCCTCGGCCTTCTAGTTAGGCAGGAATAACTTTTAACATCTCGAGAGCATGGCTGTGGCCGTTTTGCACGGTACTATTTCTTTTTTCTCACTGATTGTCACTGCACTTATTCTTACGTTTTATTCCACGGATTGGAGGAGGTGTGGCAGCCCTTATGGGTCCGATCCCTGAAGATCTAGGGGAGGTGGTGTGGTCCTAGTGGATCCCACTTCCCTGAACCCACTGAGGACTCCCCTTCCTGGGGGAAGCAGAAGATTTGATGCCATGGGGGAAGCTTCGGCAGAGCCGTTGCCAAAGGTGGCCCCCTGGTCTTGCGGAGAAGGGGGCCTGAGGACCCTTGCTTCCCTAAGGAGCCTTCAGGAATAAAGGGACCCTTCTTCTTTTGAGGAGGGTCTGAAACTGTACCCTTGAGCACGTTTTTTAAGTTTTCACTTATTTTTTCGAGGACTTGGGAACAAAGCACGTTTTTCAGGCTTTCAATAATAAAAAAAAAAATAATGCTAAAGAATTCTAAAAAAAAATTCCAAGAGCATAAATAGCAAGAAAATGAATACAATTAAAAACCTCATAATATTGGGCTACCCCAAGAATGCTATGGCAGATTGGTATGGGAAGATATAAATAAAACTGACTTCCTAAATCTATTTTCGTCAATAGTGTTCACAAAGAAAGAAAATATACTGGCTAATAGGTTGTGAAGTTTAAAGTACGCACACCGCTTGATATTACTTTCTGTCTCTGAGGAAGTGGTAAAATGTCTAAACACAATTATTAGCTTTTCTGGCCAAGATTGCATACACCCAGGTGTTATAAAGGTATTAAGTTCACTAGTAGATGGACTATTATTTCTTATATTTATGGATTCCTTTATAATGGGGTAGCATCGCATGCCTGGAGTAAAGCAGATATAAGCAGTTATCCATATTTTGAGACGGGATGAAAATCTGAGACAGGAAATCTAGAATGATAAGAAGGAATTCTAAGGAATACTATTCAGAAATATGTGAAAGATAATCCATTGCTAGGGCAATGTCAACTTGGAATTCTAAGAGGTTATTTTGAACTAATCTGTTTTAATATTATGAGCAGGTGGGCTGTAAAGTAGAACTTGGTAGTGCAACGGATGTTAAATATTTGATACTGTTCCACAAAGCAGATTGGTATGTAAAATGAGAATAATAGGAGTAGGGCAAAAAATGGTGTACATGGGTAGATAACTGGCTTAAGGATAAAAGTTGTGTTCATCAACGCATACCTTAATTTGTTTCTTGGTTTTAACAACTTATAATAGAGAAGATGGGCTACTCAAAATGTCACAAAAGACACCGTTGCAGTCAAAAGCCCACTCATCAGAAATTTTAGCAGCCTATAGATGATGGAAATCCCTATTTTGAATAATGGAATCAGGTATACTGCAAACAAGAAAGTGGCAACAGCCATACCACGAAAATGTTGTGGACTAAGCACAAGCAACAGATATCTCCACCGACAAACATTTGAGATGAAAAATGCACCAGCCCTTCCAAGAACCCCATAGAAAAGTTAGCATATGCTGTTGCGATATAATTGCACATCAAGGTCCACTGTAGTTGAAATAATGTTGCCCAATAACAAGTGATTTGCGTGACTGCAACAAATGTTGGCAAAACAAAAGCCAAAACAAAGAAGCAATAATTCTGCTCACTCTCTGTAGATCCCTGTTTCTGCCACCATACCTCTTTTTCCATCAATGATGGATTAGCCATATTTCTATTTGCTTCCACCACAGCAACTGTAACAAAGTGTGTGGATAAATGCTAATGATGCTATACCATCCAACCACTATCACATTTGGTTGCTGCCATCATGCATTTCACCAGATTAAATAATTTGCATATCTTGTAGACAACATCTGTTTCAAGGAATAAACCTCATTTTCAGCAATAACAGACAGAAATAAATATGCTGACCAAATGCCTATTAATAATATGCTTGAAAGAACCGCTGGTAGCATGCAAGTCAACTCTCCCTTATATGTTTAGGGTTGAACCACAGGGCTATATGACACACACTGCACAGTCAAAGTATGCCTTAAACTAATGAGTAAGGAAAATAATGAGCTGGGGTGGTGCCTGGTTCCTCACTACTCATGTGAGAAGAATTTTTGAACGGGTATAGGTTACCCCGTGGAGGATTTGCCTACTTTGCGAGACCTCCAGGTGCAGTGATCTACCCGATCCCTATATATGTTAAATATAAGAATATGCTTCTAATTTTACTATATTGTTGTAACAGTAAGTAGTGATACAGCAAATGACTCCCCTACTTTCTAACAGTTCTCTCTAGTGATGGGAAGTCTAGTTCATTTGGAAGATTAGTTCATTTCACTCAGTTAGTTCAGTTAGATCACTGGCTCTGGAACACTGCTTAGAGAAGTGATTGGAGACATAGATCTAGTATATTACACATACTGCAGGCATATCTAATACCTCATTAGATGAGTTATAGTCCTGTTAAAATGATCAGATAAGTTTAATATGTCAGATCATTTTTAATATTTTAAAAAGGGCAATCACTTATACAAAAACTAGTAGTGACACGTTGAGCTCTGCAGAGTTAATCACATTTTCATATTTTTTTTACTTCCATAATATGCAAATGAAAAAGGGTCTGAGGGTCTTATAGGGTCTGAGGCATTATGGAGAGCAAAGATAAAAAATAGAGTTTTCTGATTCTGGATAAACCATGTTATAATGCAGGAGTGCAAATGTGTTTATTATTTTGCCCATAAGATAAATACTGGCTGTTTTTTTCATCTAACACACAAATACTTGATAGCTTTATTTTTACAATGAAGTTGAAAGTTTAGCTAGGAGATGCCCTACCCCAACTAGAAAACTGACCACATATTTTAAATATATATAAATCCCCCTCTAATGTAACATGGTTTTGCCAAGGTTCTAATTTACTGCTTTGTTTACATTGCTCTCCTTAATGACTCATAGTTGTTTAAATCACTACTAGGTACAAATGACAGGCCAGCAACTAATCTATTTGGTGAGAGAAAGTATAATAATATGCCACTGCAAAAGCAAGGTGGAAGCACATAAAACATTTCCAAAGAGGATAGTTGGAGAAGTTGCCCATAGCAACCAATAAGCTTCTATCTATAACTTATGAAGTACATTCTATAAAATGATATGCAGAAGTGGATTGGTTGCTGAGAGTAACTCCTTTATCTATCCCCTTTCGAAAGTTTAATGCATCACCCCTATAAAATTGAGATCAGTGCAATCAGGATATAGGGGAGATGTATCAAATCTTAGGGGTGAACTTTTACAGCTGTAAAAAACCCCAAATAGGCATCGCGTCACTGTGGGGCAAGGCCAAAATGGCGCAATTCATGAAGCCAAGCCACCTACGCCCATACCCTGCTCCAGGAACTCCCAGATGTAACCAACATAATGTTGGCAATTATCACTAATCAGCATCTGTCATTTATCTAGCAGAGTCTATAAAATGTCAAAAAATGATTGGTTGCTATGGGCAACGCTTCCACTTTATCTCTCTTGAAGGTTTAATACATCTCCCCTGTATATATGGTGCAGTAAATAGAACTACAGTATATAACATGCAGCACTCAGCAGTGCAGTGTGTCTGGAGCTGACAGGGAAGGGAATGTATCCTGTGACACATGAGCTAAATGATCTAAATGATTGAAAATATTGAGAAGAGTGGAATGATTTGAAGACTCGTATGAGTTACTGAGTGAAATGAACTAGATGAACTATTGAACTCCTGAGTGAGGAGAATGACTCATGACTCATAGCTCAGTGATCAGCTCCAGTCTCACAGAATGTCTGAACACAGCAGTGCCCCCTTTGGTAGTTTAGAGGTACTGAGTCATGAGTATTAAATGAGAGCTGAATAGAAACAAAAGAGACGGTGTGAATGAGACAGTGAGTGAGGCTGCTGGAGCTGCTCGCGCTTTATCTCTAACTCCTCCCACTTGTTTTAGTTCCTGGTGAACTAATATTTGCCAGAGCTGTGAACTAAATGATTTAGTTCACTTAGAAGATTAGTTCATTTGATCTAATCATTCGTGAACTACCCATCACTAGTTCTCTCTAATACTTTCTGATATGGGGGCATATTTAAAAAATAGTGATGGTGCACTTACCGTGCAATCCAGGTCCCAGAGTGTGTCCTGCATATTTATGAAGGGTGCATCGCAGCAGATATCGTGGATATCTGCTGCTTTGCATTCCTTCTTGTTTTTGGGAGCATTCACCATTCTACAGTATGGTGACTGCTCCCAACCGCAATCTAACAAACGCTGCATCGGTCCGCCCCCATTTTAATTAATTTAATTACCTATGTGAAAAATAAAATGGTACATTGAATCTTGCACTTCTGGCAAGGTAAGCTGATTCTTAACCATATTAAAAGCAACTACCCTCCCCTGATGGTGGATGAAGCAACAAGACTAATAGCACTAGTGAACTTGATATTAAATAAACATATATAAAAATATGTCTCTCTCTTTATAATATCTAACCTTCAGGTAAGGCGATATTTACTTAATGGTGATCATAATACAATAACATTTCACCAATTTATTTAAGAAGATAGTTTGTGGCTACAAAAATCATGTATTCACAAAGGCAGAATTTAATCACCTTGGAGAAGCATAAAAGCTTATGTGAAATATTGATGGCTAAAGAATTGGGTTCTCGGCCTTTTGGCTAAGATCAAGCATGTACCTGTCCAAGTTGGGGATCTGTCCACCCTGAAAGGGCAATGGGAAAGCTTGGTTTGGCCAGAAGGCCGGTACCTTGAAAGCCTGAGAACTAGTGCCCCTGGAGTAGTGACCCAGGGGTGCCTGAACTCACTTGCGGACTGGTCACCCTCATTTGATAGCATGGCACAGAGCATGAACCTCACTTTCAGCTACACACAATTCCTTTCCTCGGCCTTCTAGTTAGGCAGGAATAACTTTTAACATCTCGAGAGCATGGCTGTGGCCGTTTTGCACGGTACTATTTCTTTTTTCTCACTGATTGTCACTGCACTTATTCTTACGTTTTATTCCACGGATTGGAGGAGGTGTGGCAGCCCTTATGGGTCCGATCCCTGAAGATCTAGGGGAGGTGGTGTGGTCCTAGTGGATCCCACTTCCCTGAACCCACTGAGGACTCCCCTTCCTGGGGGAAGCAGAAGATTTGATGCCATGGGGGAAGCTTCGGCAGAGCCGTTGCCAAAGGTGGCCCCCTGGTCTTGCGGAGAAGGGGGCCTGAGGACCCTTGCTTCCCTAAGGAGCCTTCAGGAATAAAGGGACCCTTCTTCTTTTGAGGAGGGTCTGAAACTGTACCCTTGAGCACGTTTTTTAAGTTTTCACTTATTTTTTCGAGGACTTGGGAACAAAGCACGTTTTTCAGGCTTTCAATATTAAAAAAAAAAATAATGCTAAAGAATTCTAAAAAAAAATTCCAAGAGCATAAATAGCAAGAAAATGAATACAATTAAAAACCTCATAATATTGGGCTACCCCAAGAATGCTATGGCAGATTGGTATGGGAAGATATAAATAAAACTGACTTCCTAAATCTATTTTCGTCAATAGTGTTCACAAAGAAAGAAAATATACTGGCTAATAGGTTGTGAAGTTTAAAGTACGCACACCGCTTGATATTACTTTCTGTCTCTGAGGAAGTGGTAAAATGTCTAAACACAATTATTAGCTTTTCTGGCCAAGATTGCATACACCCAGGTGTTATAAAGGTATTAAGTTCACTAGTAGATGGACTATTATTTCTTATATTTATGGATTCCTTTATAATGGGGTAGCATCGCATGCCTGGAGTAAAGCAGATATAAGCAGTTATCCATATTTTGAGACGGGATGAAAATCTGAGACAGGAAATCTAGAATGATAAGAAGGAATTCTAAGGGATACTATTCAGAAATATGTGAAAGATAATCCATTGCTAGGGCAATGTCAACTTGGAATTCTAAAAGGTTATTTTGAACTAATCTGTTTTAATATTATGAGCAGGTGGGCTGTAAAGTAGAACTTGGTAGTGCAACGGATGTTAAATATTTGATACTGTTCCACAAAGCAGATTGGTATGTAAAATGAGAATAATAGGAGTAGGGCAAAAAATGGTGTACATGGGTAGATAACTGGCTTAAGGATAAAAGTTGTGTTCATCAACGCATACCTTAATTTGTTTCTTGGTTTTAACAACTTATAATAGAGAAGATGGGCTACTCAAAATGTCACAAAAGACACCGTTGCAGTCAAAAGCCCACTCATCAGAAATTTTAGCAGCCTATAGATGATGGAAATCCCTATTTTGAATAATGGAATCAGGTATACTGCAAACAAGAAAGTGGCAACAGCCATACCACGAAAATGTCGTGGACTAAGCACAAGCAACAGATATCTCCACCGACAAACATTTGAGATGAAAAATGCACCAGCCCTTCCAAGAACCCCATAGAAAAGTTAGCATATGCTGTTGCGATATAATTGCACATCAAGGTCCACTGTAGTTGAAATAATGTTGCCCAATAACAAGTGATTTGCGTGACTGCAACAAATGTTGGCAAAACAAAAGCCAAAACAAAGAAGCAATAATTCTGCTCACTCTCTGTAGATCCCTGTTTCTGCCACCATACCTCTTTTTCCATCAATGATGGATTAGCCATATTTCTATTTGCTTCCACCACAGCAACTGTAACAAAGTGTGTGGATAAATGCTAATGATGCTATAACATCCAACCACTATCACATTTGGTTGCTGCCATCATGCATTTCACCAGATTAAATAATTTGCATATCTTGTAGACAACATCTGTTTCAAGGAATAAACCTCATTTTCAGCAATAACAGACAGAAATAAATAGGCTGACCAAATGCCTATTAATAATATGCTTGAAAGAACTGCTGGTAGCATGCAAGGCAACTCTCCCTTATATGTTTAGGGTTGAACCACAGGGCTATATGACACACACTGCGCAATCAAGGTATGCCTTAAACTAATGAGTAAGGAAAATAATGAGCTGGGGTGATGCCTGGTTCCTCACTACTCATGTGAGAAGAATTTTTGAACGGGTATAGGTTACCCCATGGAGGATTTGCCTACTTTGCGAGACCTCCAGGTGCAGTGATCTATCCGATCCCTATATATGTTAAATATAAGAATATGCTTGTATTTTACTATATTGCTGTAACAGTAAGTAGTGATATTGCAAGTGATGCCCCCCCACTTTCTAACAGTTCTCTCTAATACTTTCTGATATGGGGGCATATTTAAAAAATAGTGATGGTGCACTTACCGTGCAATCCAGGTCCCAGAGTGTGTTCTGCATATTTATGAAGGGTGCATCGCAGCAGATATCGTGGATATCTGCTGTTTTGCATTCCTTCTTGTTTTTGGGAGCATTCACCATTCTACAGTATGGTGACTGCTCCCAACAGCAATCTAACAAACGCTGCATCGGTCCGCCCCCATTTTAATTAATTTAATTACCTATGTGAAAAATAAAATGGTACATTGAATCTTGCACTTCTGGCAAGGTAAGCTGATTCTTAACCATATTAAAAGCAACTACCCTCCCCTGATGGTGGATGAAGCAACAAGACTAATAGCACTAGTGAACTTGATATTAAATAAACATATATAAAAATATGTCTCTCTCTTTATAATATCTAACCTTCAGGTAAGGGGATATTTACTTAATGGTGATCATAATACAATAGCATTTCACCAATTTATTTAAGAAGATAGTTTGTGGCTACAAAAATCATGTATTCACAAAGGCAGAATTTAATCACCTTGGAGAAGCATAAAAGCTTATGTGAAATATTGATGGCTAAAGAATTGGGTTCTCGGCCTTTTGGCTAAGATCAAGCATGTACCTGTCCAAGTTGGGGATCTGTCCACCCTGAAAGGGCAATGGGAAAGCTTGGTTTGGCCAGAAGGCCGGTACCTTGAAAGCCTGAGAACTAGTGCCCCTGGAGTAGTGACCCAGGGGTGCCTGAACTCACTTGCGGACTGGTCACCCTCATTTGATAGTATGGCACAGAGCACGAACCTCACTTTCAGCTACACACAATTCCTTTCCTCGGCCTTCTAGTTAGGCAGGAATAACTTTTAACATCTCGAGAGCATGGCTGTGGCCGTTTTGCACGGTACTATTTCTTTTTTCTCACTGATTGTCACTGCACTTATTCTTACGTTTTATTCCACGGATTGGAGGAGGTGTGGCAGCCCTTATGGGTCCGATCCCTGAAGATCTAGGGGAGGTGGTGTGGTCCTAGTGGATCCCACTTCCCTGAACCCACTGAGGACTCCCCTTCCTGGGGGAAGCAGAAGATTTGATGCCATGGGGGAAGCTTCGGCAGAGCCGTTGCCAAAGGTGGCCCCCTGGTCTTGCGGAGAAGGGGGCCTGAGGACCCTTGCTTCCCTAAGGAGCCTTCAGGAATAAAGGGACCCTTCTTCTTTTGAGGAGGGTCTGAAACTGTACCCTTGAGCACGTTTTTTAAGTTTTCACTTATTTTTTCGAGGACTTGGGAACAAAGCACGTTTTTCAGGCTTTCAATAATAAAAAAAAAAATAATGCTAAAGAATTCTAAAAAAAAATTCCAAGAGCATAAATAGCAAGAAAATGAATACAATTAAAAACCTCATAATATTGGGCTACCCCAAGAATGCTATGGCAGATTGGTATGGGAAGATATAAATAAAACTGACTTCCTAAATCTATTTTCGTCAATAGTGTTCACAAAGAAAGAAAATATACTGGCTAATAGGTTGTGAAGTTTAAAGTACGCACACCGCTTGATATTACTTTCTGTCTCTGAGGAAGTGGTAAAATGTCTAAACACAATTATTAGCTTTTCTGGCCAAGATTGCATACACCCAGGTGTTATAAAGGTATTAAGTTCACTAGTAGATGGACTATTATTTCTTATATTTATGGATTCCTTTATAATGGGGTAGCATCGCATGCCTGGAGTAAAGCAGATATAAGCAGTTATCCATATTTTGAGACGGGATGAAAATCTGAGACAGGAAATCTAGAATGATAAGAAGGAATTCTAAGGAATACTATTCAGAAATATGTGAAAGATAATCCATTGCTAGGGCAATGTCAACTTGGAATTCTAAGAGGTTATTTTGAACTAATCTGTTTTAATATTATGAGCAGGTGGGCTGTAAAGTAGAACTTGGTAGTGCAACGGATGTTAAATATTTGATACTGTTCCACAAAGCAGATTGGTATGTAAAATGAGAATAATAGGAGTAGGGCAAAAAATGGTGTACATGGGTAGATAACTGGCTTAAGGATAAAAGTTGTGTTCATCAACGCATACCTTAATTTGTTTCTTGGTTTTAACAACTTATAATAGAGAAGATGGGCTACTCAAAATGTCACAAAAGACACCGTTGCAGTCAAAAGCCCACTCATCAGAAATTTTAGCAGCCTATAGATGATGGAAATCCCTATTTTGAATAATGGAATCAGGTATACTGCAAACAAGAAAGTGGCAACAGCCATACCACGAAAATGTTGTGGACTAAGCACAAGCAACAGATATCTCCACCGACAAACATTTGAGATGAAAAATGCACCAGCCCTTCCAAGAACCCCATAGAAAAGTTAGCATATGCTGTTGCGATATAATTGCACATCAAGGTCCACTGTAGTTGAAATAATGTTGCCCAATAACAAGTGATTTGCGTGACTGCAACAAATGTTGGCAAAACAAAAGCCAAAACAAAGAAGCAATAATTCTGCTCACTCTCTGTAGATCCCTGTTTCTGCCACCATACCTCTTTTTCCATCAATGATGGATTAGCCATATTTCTATTTGCTTCCACCACAGCAACTGTAACAAAGTGTGTGGATAAATGCTAATGATGCTATACCATCCAACCACTATCACATTTGGTTGCTGCCATCATGCATTTCACCAGATTAAATAATTTGCATATCTTGTAGACAACATCTGTTTCAAGGAATAAACCTCATTTTCAGCAATAACAGACAGAAATAAATATGCTGACCAAATGCCTATTAATAATATGCTTGAAAGAACCGCTGGTAGCATGCAAGTCAACTCTCCCTTATATGTTTAGGGTTGAACCACAGGGCTATATGACACACACTGCACAGTCAAAGTATGCCTTAAACTAATGAGTAAGGAAAATAATGAGCTGGGGTGGTGCCTGGTTCCTCACTACTCATGTGAGAAGAATTTTTGAACGGGTATAGGTTACCCCGTGGAGGATTTGCCTACTTTGCGAGACCTCCAGGTGCAGTGATCTACCCGATCCCTATATATGTTAAATATAAGAATATGCTTCTAATTTTACTATATTGTTGTAACAGTAAGTAGTGATACAGCAAATGACTCCCCTACTTTCTAACAGTTCTCTCTAGTGATGGGAAGTCTAGTTCATTTGGAAGATTAGTTCATTTCACTCAGTTAGTTCAGTTAGATCACTGGCTCTGGAACACTGCTTAGAGAAGTGATTGGAGACATAGATCTAGTATATTACACATACTGCAGGCATATCTAATACCTCATTAGATGAGTTATAGTCCTGTTAAAATGATCAGATAAGTTTAATATGTCAGATCATTTTTAATATTTTAAAAAGGGCAATCACTTATACAAAAACTAGTAGTGACACGTTGAGCTCTGCAGAGTTAATCACATTTTCATATTTTTTTTACTTCCATAATATGCAAATGAAAAAGGGTCTGAGGGTCTTATAGGGTCTGAGGCATTATGGAGAGCAAAGATAAAAAATAGAGTTTTCTGATTCTGGATAAACCATGTTATAATGCAGGAGTGCAAATGTGTTTATTATTTTGCCCATAAGATAAATACTGGCTGTTTTTTTCATCTAACACACAAATACTTGATAGCTTTATTTTTACAATGAAGTTGAAAGTTTAGCTAGGAGATGCCCTACCCCAACTAGAAAACTGACCACATATTTTAAATATATATAAATCCCCCTCTAATGTAACATGGTTTTGCCAAGGTTCTAATTTACTGCTTTGTTTACATTGCTCTCCTTAATGACTCATAGTTGTTTAAATCACTACTAGGTACAAATGACAGTCCAGCAACTAATCTATTTGGTGAGAGAAAGTATAATAATATGCCACTGCAAAAGCAAGGTGGAAGCACATAAAACATTTCCAAAGAGGATAGTTGGAGAAGTTGCCCATAGCAACCAATAAGCTTCTATCTATAACTTATGAAGTACATTCTATAAAATGATATGCAGAAGTGGATTGGTTGCTGAGAGTAACTCCTTTATCTATCCCCTTTCGAAAGTTTAATGCATCACCCCTATAAAATTGAGATCAGTGCAATCAGGATATAGGGGAGATGTATCAAATCTTAGGGGTGAACTTTTACAGCTGTAAAAAACCCCAAATAGGCATCGCGTCACTGTGGGGCAAGGCCAAAATGGCGCAATTCATGAAGCCAAGCCACCTACGCCCATACCCTGCTCCAGGAACTCCCAGATGTAACCAACATAATGTTGGCAATTATCACTAATCAGCATCTGTCATTTATCTAGCAGAGTCTATAAAATGTCAAAAAATGATTGGTTGCTATGGGCAACGCTTCCACTTTATCTCTCTTGAAGGTTTAATACATCTCCCCTGTATATATGGTGCAGTAAATAGAACTACAGTATATAACATGCAGCACTCAGCAGTGCAGTGTGTCTGGAGCTGACAGGGAAGGGAATGTATCCTGTGACACATGAGCTAAATGATCTAAATGATTGAAAATATTGAGAAGAGTGGAATGATTTGAAGACTCGTATGAGTTACTGAGTGAAATGAACTAGATGAACTATTGAACTCCTGAGTGAGGAGAATGACTCATGACTCATAGCTCAGTGATCAGCTCCAGTCTCACAGAATGTCTGAACACAGCAGTGCCCCCTTTGGTAGTTTAGAGGTACTGAGTCATGAGTATTAAATGAGAGCTGAATAGAAACAAAAGAGACGGTGTGAATGAGACAGTGAGTGAGGCTGCTGGAGCTGCTCGCGCTTTATCTCTAACTCCTCCCACTTGTTTTAGTTCCTGGTGAACTAATATTTGCCAGAGCTGTGAACTAAATGATTTAGTTCACTTAGAAGATTAGTTCATTTGATCTAATCATTCGTGAACTACCCATCACTAGTTCTCTCTAATACTTTCTGATATGGGGGCATATTTAAAAAATAGTGATGGTGCACTTACCGTGCAATCCAGGTCCCAGAGTGTGTCCTGCATATTTATGAAGGGTGCATCGCAGCAGATATCGTGGATATCTGCTGCTTTGCATTCCTTCTTGTTTTTGGGAGCATTCACCATTCTACAGTATGGTGACTGCTCCCAACCGCAATCTAACAAACGCTGCATCGGTCCGCCCCCATTTTAATTAATTTAATTACCTATGTGAAAAATAAAATGGTACATTGAATCTTGCACTTCTGGCAAGGTAAGCTGATTCTTAACCATATTAAAAGCAACTACCCTCCCCTGATGGTGGATGAAGCAACAAGACTAATAGCACTAGTGAACTTGATATTAAATAAACATATATAAAAATATGTCTCTCTCTTTATAATATCTAACCTTCAGGTAAGGCGATATTTACTTAATGGTGATCATAATACAATAACATTTCACCAATTTATTTAAGAAGATAGTTTGTGGCTACAAAAATCATGTATTCACAAAGGCAGAATTTAATCACCTTGGAGAAGCATAAAAGCTTATGTGAAATATTGATGGCTAAAGAATTGGGTTCTCGGCCTTTTGGCTAAGATCAAGCATGTACCTGTCCAAGTTGGGGATCTGTCCACCCTGAAAGGGCAATGGGAAAGCTTGGTTTGGCCAGAAGGCCGGTACCTTGAAAGCCTGAGAACTAGTGCCCCTGGAGTAGTGACCCAGGGGTGCCTGAACTCACTTGCGGACTGGTCACCCTCATTTGATAGCATGGCACAGAGCATGAACCTCACTTTCAGCTACACACAATTCCTTTCCTCGGCCTTCTAGTTAGGCAGGAATAACTTTTAACATCTCGAGAGCATGGCTGTGGCCGTTTTGCACGGTACTATTTCTTTTTTCTCACTGATTGTCACTGCACTTATTCTTACGTTTTATTCCACGGATTGGAGGAGGTGTGGCAGCCCTTATGGGTCCGATCCCTGAAGATCTAGGGGAGGTGGTGTGGTCCTAGTGGATCCCACTTCCCTGAACCCACTGAGGACTCCCCTTCCTGGGGGAAGCAGAAGATTTGATGCCATGGGGGAAGCTTCGGCAGAGCCGTTGCCAAAGGTGGCCCCCTGGTCTTGCGGAGAAGGGGGCCTGAGGACCCTTGCTTCCCTAAGGAGCCTTCAGGAATAAAGGGACCCTTCTTCTTTTGAGGAGGGTCTGAAACTGTACCCTTGAGCACGTTTTTTAAGTTTTCACTTATTTTTTCGAGGACTTGGGAACAAAGCACGTTTTTCAGGCTTTCAATATTAAAAAAAAAAATAATGCTAAAGAATTCTAAAAAAAAATTCCAAGAGCATAAATAGCAAGAAAATGAATACAATTAAAAACCTCATAATATTGGGCTACCCCAAGAATGCTATGGCAGATTGGTATGGGAAGATATAAATAAAACTGACTTCCTAAATCTATTTTCGTCAATAGTGTTCACAAAGAAAGAAAATATACTGGCTAATAGGTTGTGAAGTTTAAAGTACGCACACCGCTTGATATTACTTTCTGTCTCTGAGGAAGTGGTAAAATGTCTAAACACAATTATTAGCTTTTCTGGCCAAGATTGCATACACCCAGGTGTTATAAAGGTATTAAGTTCACTAGTAGATGGACTATTATTTCTTATATTTATGGATTCCTTTATAATGGGGTAGCATCGCATGCCTGGAGTAAAGCAGATATAAGCAGTTATCCATATTTTGAGACGGGATGAAAATCTGAGACAGGAAATCTAGAATGATAAGAAGGAATTCTAAGGGATACTATTCAGAAATATGTGAAAGATAATCCATTGCTAGGGCAATGTCAACTTGGAATTCTAAAAGGTTATTTTGAACTAATCTGTTTTAATATTATGAGCAGGTGGGCTGTAAAGTAGAACTTGGTAGTGCAACGGATGTTAAATATTTGATACTGTTCCACAAAGCAGATTGGTATGTAAAATGAGAATAATAGGAGTAGGGCAAAAAATGGTGTACATGGGTAGATAACTGGCTTAAGGATAAAAGTTGTGTTCATCAACGCATACCTTAATTTGTTTCTTGGTTTTAACAACTTATAATAGAGAAGATGGGCTACTCAAAATGTCACAAAAGACACCGTTGCAGTCAAAAGCCCACTCATCAGAAATTTTAGCAGCCTATAGATGATGGAAATCCCTATTTTGAATAATGGAATCAGGTATACTGCAAACAAGAAAGTGGCAACAGCCATACCACGAAAATGTCGTGGACTAAGCACAAGCAACAGATATCTCCACCGACAAACATTTGAGATGAAAAATGCACCAGCCCTTCCAAGAACCCCATAGAAAAGTTAGCATATGCTGTTGCGATATAATTGCACATCAAGGTCCACTGTAGTTGAAATAATGTTGCCCAATAACAAGTGATTTGCGTGACTGCAACAAATGTTGGCAAAACAAAAGCCAAAACAAAGAAGCAATAATTCTGCTCACTCTCTGTAGATCCCTGTTTCTGCCACCATACCTCTTTTTCCATCAATGATGGATTAGCCATATTTCTATTTGCTTCCACCACAGCAACTGTAACAAAGTGTGTGGATAAATGCTAATGATGCTATAACATCCAACCACTATCACATTTGGTTGCTGCCATCATGCATTTCACCAGATTAAATAATTTGCATATCTTGTAGACAACATCTGTTTCAAGGAATAAACCTCATTTTCAGCAATAACAGACAGAAATAAATAGGCTGACCAAATGCCTATTAATAATATGCTTGAAAGAACTGCTGGTAGCATGCAAGGCAACTCTCCCTTATATGTTTAGGGTTGAACCACAGGGCTATATGACACACACTGCGCAATCAAGGTATGCCTTAAACTAATGAGTAAGGAAAATAATGAGCTGGGGTGATGCCTGGTTCCTCACTACTCATGTGAGAAGAATTTTTGAACGGGTATAGGTTACCCCATGGAGGATTTGCCTACTTTGCGAGACCTCCAGGTGCAGTGATCTATCCGATCCCTATATATGTTAAATATAAGAATATGCTTGTATTTTACTATATTGCTGTAACAGTAAGTAGTGATATTGCAAGTGATGCCCCCCCACTTTCTAACAGTTCTCTCTAATACTTTCTGATATGGGGGCATATTTAAAAAATAGTGATGGTGCACTTACCGTGCAATCCAGGTCCCAGAGTGTGTCCTGCATATTTATGAAGGGTGCATCGCAGCAGATATCGTGGATATCTGCTGCTTTGCATTCCTTCTTGTTTTTGGGAGCATTCACCATTCTACAGTATGGTGACTGCTCCCAACCGCAATCTAACAAACGCTGCATCGGTCCGCCCCCATTTTAATTAATTTAATTACCTATGTGAAAAATAAAATGGTACATTGAATCTTGCACTTCTGGCAAGGTAAGCTGATTCTTAACCATATTAAAAGCAACTACCCTCCCCTGATGGTGGATGAAGCAACAAGACTAATAGCACTAGTGAACTTGATATTAAATAAACATATATAAAAATATGTCTCTCTCTTTATAATATCTAACCTTCAGGTAAGGCGATATTTACTTAATGGTGATCATAATACAATAACATTTCACCAATTTATTTAAGAAGATAGTTTGTGGCTACAAAAATCATGTATTCACAAAGGCAGAATTTAATCACCTTGGAGAAGCATAAAAGCTTATGTGAAATATTGATGGCTAAAGAATTGGGTTCTCGGCCTTTTGGCTAAGATCAAGCATGTACCTGTCCAAGTTGGGGATCTGTCCACCCTGAAAGGGCAATGGGAAAGCTTGGTTTGGCCAGAAGACCGGTACCTTGAAAGCCTGAGAACTAGTGCCCCTGGAGTAGTGACCCAGGGGTGCCTAAACTCACTTGCGGACTGGTCACCCTCATTTGATAGCATGGCACAGAGCATGAACCTCACTTTCAGCTACAAACAATTCCTTTCCTCGGCCTTCTAGTTAGGCAGGAATAACTTAACATCTCGAGAGCATGGCTGTGGCCGTTTTGCACGGTACTATTTCTTTTTTCTCACTGATTGTCACTGCACTTATTCTTACATTTTATTCCACGGATTGGAGGAGGTGTGGCAGCCCTTATGGGTCCGATCCCTGAAGATCTAGTGGAGGTGGTGTGGTCCTAGTGGATCCCACTTCCCTGAACCCACTGAGGACTCCCCTTCCTGGGGGAAGCAGAAGATTTGATGCCATGGGGGAAGCTTCGGCAGAGCCATTGCCAAAGGTGGCCCCCTGGTCTTGCGGAGAAGGGGGCCTGAGGACCCTTGCTTCCCTAAGGAGCCTTCAGGAATAAAGGGACCCTTCTTCTTTTGAGGAGGGTCTGAAACTGTACCCTTGAGCACGTTTTTTAAGTTTTCACTTATTTTTTCGAGGACTTGGGAACAAAGCACATTTTTCAGGCTTTCAATAATAAAAAAAAAAAAAATAATGCTAAAGAATTCTAAAAAAAATTCCAAGAGCATAAATAGCAAGAAAATGAATACAATTAAAAACCTCATAATATTGGGCTACCCCAAGAATGCTATGGCAGATTGGTATGGGAAGATATAAATAAAACTGACTTCCTAAATCTATTTTCGTCAATAGTGTTCACAAAGAAAGAAAATATACTGGCTAATAGGTTGTGAAGTTTAAAGTACGCACACCGCTTGATATTACTTTCTGTCTCTGAGGAAGTGGTAAAATGTCTAAACACAATTATTAGCTTTTCTGGCCAAGATTGCATACACCCAGGTGTTATAAAGGTATTAAGTTCACTAGTAGATGGACTATTATTTCTTATATTTATGGATTCCTTTATAATGGGGTAGCATCGCATGCCTGGAGTAAAGCAGATATAAGCAGTTATCCATATTTTGAGACGGGATGAAAATCTGAGACAGGAAATCTAGAATGATAAGAAGGAATTCTAAGGGATACTATTCAGAAATATGTGAAAGATAATCCATTGCTAGGGCAATGTCAACTTGGAATTCTAAAAGGTTATTTTGAACTAATCTGTTTTAATATTATGAGCAGGTGGGCTGTAAAGTAGAACTTGGTAGTGCAACGGATGTTAAATATTTGATACTGTTCCACAAAGCAGATTGGTATGTAAAATGAGAATAATAGGAGTAGGGCAAAAAATGGTGTACATGGGTAGATAACTGGCTTAAGGATAAAAGTTGTGTTCATCAACGCATACCTTAATTTGTTTCTTGGTTTTAACAACTTATAATAGAGAAGATGGGCTACTCAAAATGTCACAAAAGACACCGTTGCAGTCAAAAGCCCACTCATCAGAAATTTTAGCAGCCTATAGATGATGGAAATCCCTATTTTGAATAATGGAATCAGGTATACTGCAAACAAGAAAGTGGCAACAGCCATACCACGAAAATGTCGTGGACTAAGCACAAGCAACAGATATCTCCACCGACAAACATTTGAGATGAAAAATGCACCAGCCCTTCCAAGAACCCCATAGAAAAGTTAGCATATGCTGTTGCGATATAATTGCACATCAAGGTCCACTGTAGTTGAAATAATGTTGCCCAATAACAAGTGATTTGCGTGACTGCAACAAATGTTGGCAAAACAAAAGCCAAAACAAAGAAGCAATAATTCTGCTCACTCTCTGTAGATCCCTGTTTCTGCCACCATACCTCTTTTTCCATCAATGATGGATTAGCCATATTTCTATTTGCTTCCACCACAGCAACTGTAACAAAGTGTGTGGATAAATGCTAATGATGCTATAACATCCAACCACTATCACATTTGGTTGCTGCCATCATGCATTTCACCAGATTAAATAATTTGCATATCTTGTAGACAACATCTGTTTCAAGGAATAAACCTCATTTTCAGCAATAACAGACAGAAATAAATAGGCTGACCAAATGCCTATTAATAATATGCTTGAAAGAACTGCTGGTAGCATGCAAGGCAACTCTCCCTTATATGTTTAGGGTTGAACCACAGGGCTATATGACACACACTGCGCAATCAAGGTATGCCTTAAACTAATGAGTAAGGAAAATAATGAGCTGGGGTGATGCCTGGTTCCTCACTACTCATGTGAGAAGAATTTTTGAACGGGTATAGGTTACCCCATGGAGGATTTGCCTACTTTGCGAGACCTCCAGGTGCAGTGATCTATCCGATCCCTATATATGTTAAATATAAGAATATGCTTGTATTTTACTATATTGCTGTAACAGTAAGTAGTGATATTGCAAGTGATGCCCCCCCACTTTCTAACAGTTCTCTCTAATACTTTCTGATATGGGGGCATATTTAAAAAATAGTGATGGTGCACTTACCGTGCAATCCAGGTCCCAGAGTGTGTCCTGCATATTTATGAAGGGTGCATCGCAGCAGATATCGTGGATATCTGCTGCTTTGCATTCCTTCTTGTTTTTGGGAGCATTCACCATTCTACAGTATGGTGACTGCTCCCAACCGCAATCTAACAAACGCTGCATCGGTCCGCCCCCATTTTAATTAATTTAATTACCTATGTGAAAAATAAAATGGTACATTGAATCTTGCACTTCTGGCAAGGTAAGCTGATTCTTAACCATATTAAAAGCAACTACCCTCCCCTGATGGTGGATGAAGCAACAAGACTAATAGCACTAGTGAACTTGATATTAAATAAACATATATAAAAATATGTCTCTCTCTTTATAATATCTAACCTTCAGGTAAGGCGATATTTACTTAATGGTGATCATAATACAATAACATTTCACCAATTTATTTAAGAAGATAGTTTGTGGCTACAAAAATCATGTATTCACAAAGGCAGAATTTAATCACCTTGGAGAAGCATAAAAGCTTATGTGAAATATTGATGGCTAAAGAATTGGGTTCTCGGCCTTTTGGCTAAGATCAAGCATGTACCTGTCCAAGTTGGGGATCTGTCCACCCTGAAAGGGCAATGGGAAAGCTTGGTTTGGCCAGAAGACCGGTACCTTGAAAGCCTGAGAACTAGTGCCCCTGGAGTAGTGACCCAGGGGTGCCTAAACTCACTTGCGGACTGGTCACCCTCATTTGATAGCATGGCACAGAGCATGAACCTCACTTTCAGCTACACACAATTCCTTTCCTCGGCCTTCTAGTTAGGCAGGAATAACTTAACATCTCGAGAGCATGGCTGTGGCCGTTTTGCACGGTACTATTTCTTTTTTCTCACTGATTGTCACTGCACTTATTCTTATGTTTTATTCCACGGATTGGAGGAGGTGTGGCAGCCCTTATGGGTCCGATCCCTGAAGATCTAGTGGAGGTGGTGTGGTCCTAGTGGATCCCACTTCCCTGAACCCACTGAGGACTCCCCTTCCTGGGGGAAGCAGAAGATTTGATGCCATGGGGGAAGCTTCGGCAGAGCCATTGCCAAAGGTGGCCCCCTGGTCTTGCGGAGAAGGGGGCCTGAGGACCCTTGCTTCCCTAAGGAGCCTTCAGGAATAAAGGGACCCTTCTTCTTTTGAGGAGGGTCTGAAACTGTACCCTTGAGCACGTTTTTTAAGTTTTCACTTATTTTTTCGAGGACTTGGGAACAAAGCACATTTTTCAGGCTTTCAATAATAAAAAAAAAAAAATAATGCTAAAGAATTCTAAAAAAAATTCCAAGAGCATAAATAGCAAGAAAATGAATACAATTAAAAACCTCATAATATTGGGCTACCCCAAGAATGCTATGGCAGATTGGTATGGGAAGATATAAATAAAACTGACTTCCTAAATCTATTTTCGTCAATAGTGTTCACAAAGAAAGAAAATATACTGGCTAATAGGTTGTGAAGTTTAAAGTACGCACACCGCTTGATATTACTTTCTGTCTCTGAGGAAGTGGTAAAATGTCTAAACACAATTATTAGCTTTTCTGGCCAAGATTGCATACACCCAGGTGTTATAAAGGTATTAAGTTCACTAGTAGATGGACTATTATTTCTTATATTTATGGATTCCTTTATAATGGGGTAGCATCGCATGCCTGGAGTAAAGCAGATATAAGCAGTTATCCATATTTTGAGACGGGATGAAAATGTGAGACAGGAAATCTAGAATGATAAGAAGGAATTCTAAGGGATACTATTCAGAAATATGTGAAAGATAATCCATTGCTAGGGCAATGTCAACTTGGAATTCTAAGAGGTTATTTTGAACTAATCTGTTTTAATATTATGAGCAGGTGGGCTGTAAAGTAGAACTTGGTAGTGCAACAGATGTTAAATATTTGATACTGTTCCACAAAGCAGATTGGTATGTAAAATGAGAATAATAGGAGTAGGGCAAAAAATGGTGCACATGGGTAGATAACTGGCTTAAGGATAAAAGTTGTGTTCATCAACGCATACCTTAATTTGTTTCTTGGTTTTAACAACTTATAATAGAGAAGATGGGCTACTCAAAATGTCACAAAAGACACCGTTGCAGTCAAAAGCCCACTCATCAGAAATTTTAGCAGCCTATAGATGATGGAAATCACTATTTTGAATAATGGAATCAGGTATACTGCAAACAAGAAAGTGGCAACAGCCATACCACGAAAATGTCGTGGACTAAGCACAAGCAACAGATATCTCCACCGACAAACATTTGAGATGAAAAATGCACCAGCCCTTCCAAGAACCCCATAGAAAAGTTAGCATATGCTGTTGCGATATAATTGCACATCAAGGTCCACTGTAGTTGAAATAATGTTGCCCAATAACAAGTGATTTGCGTGACTGCAACAAATGTTGGCAAAACAAAAGCCAAAACAAAGAAGCAATAATTCTGCTCACTCTCTGTAGATCCCTGTTTCTGCCACCATACCTCTTTTTCCATCAATAATGGATTAGCCATATTTCTATTTGCTTCCACCACAGCAACTGTAACAAACTGTGTGGATAAATGCTAATGATGCTATAACATCCAACCACTATCACATTTGGTTGCTGCCATCATGCATTTCACCAGATTAAATAATTTGCATATCTTGTAGACAACATCTGTTTCAAGGAATAAACCTCATTTTCAGCAATAACAGACAGAAATAAATAGGCTGACCAAATGCCTATTAATAATATGCTTGAAAGAACTGCTGGTAGCATGCAAGTCAACTCTCCCTTAAATGTTTAGGGTTGAACCACAGGGCTATATGACACACCCTGCACAATCAATGTATGCCTTAAACTAATGAGTAAGGAAAATAATGAGCTGGGGTGATGCCTGGTTCCTCACTACTCATGTGAGATGAATTTTTGAATGGGTATAGGTTACCCCATGGAGGATTTGCCTACTTTGCGAGACCTCCAGGTGCAGTGATCTATCCGATCCCTATATATGTTTATATATAAGAATATGCTTGTAATTTTACTATATTGCTGTAACAGTAAGTAGTGATATTGCAAGTGATGCCCCCCCCCCCACTTTCTAACAGTTCTCTCTAATACTTTCTGATATGGGGGCATATTTAAAAAATAGTGATGGTGCACTTACCGTGCAATCCAGGTCCCAGAGTGTGTCCTGCATATTTATGAAGGGTGCATCGCAGCAGATATCGTGGATATCTGCTGTTTTGCATTTCTTCTTGTTTTTGGGAGCAGTCACCATTCTACAGTATGGTGACTGCTCCCAACAGCAATCTAACAAACGCTGCATCGGTCCGCCCCCATTTTAATTAATTTAATTACCTATGTGAAAAATAAAATAGTACATTGAATCTTGCACTTCTGGCAAGGTAAGCTGATTCTTAACCATATTAAAAGCAACTATCCTCCCCTGATGGTGGATGAAGCAACAAGACTAATAGCACTAGTGAACTTGATATTAAATAAACATATATAAAAATATGTCTCTCTCTTTATAATATCTAACCTTCAGGTAAGGGGATATTTACTTAATGGTGATCATAATACAATAACATTTCACCAATTTATTTAAGAAGATAGTTTGTGGCTACAAAAATCATGTATTCACAAAGGCAGAATTTAATCACCTTGGAGAAGCATAAAAGCTTATGTGAAATATTGATGGCTAAAGAATTGGGTTCTCGGCCTTTTGGCTAAGATCAAGCATGTACCTGTCCAAGTTGGGGATCTGTCCACCCTGAAAGGGCAATGGGAAAGCTTGGTTTGGCCAGAAGGCCGGTACCTTGAAAGCCTGAGAACTAGTGCCCCTGGAGTAGTGACCCAGGGGTGCCTGAACTCACTTGCGGACTGGTCACCCTCATTTGATAGTATGGCACAGAGCACGAACCTCACTTTCAGCTACACACAATTCCTTTCCTCGGCCTTCTAGTTAGGCAGGAATAACTTTTAACATCTCGAGAGCATGGCTGTGGCCGTTTTGCACGGTACTATTTCTTTTTTCTCACTGATTGTCACTGCACTTATTCTTACGTTTTATTCCACGGATTGGAGGAGGTGTGGCAGCCATTATGGGTCCGATCCCTGAAGATCTAGGGGAGGTGGTGTGGTCCTAGTGGATCCCACTTCCCTGAACCCACTGAGGACTCCCCTTCCTGGGGGAAGCAGAAGATTTGATGCCATGGGGGAAGCTTCGGCAGAGCCGTTGCCAAAGGTGGCCCCCTGGTCTTGCGGAGAAGGGGGCCTGAGGACCCTTACTTCCCTAAGGAGCCTTCAGGAATAAAGGGACCCTTCTTCTTTTGAGGAGGGTCTGAAACTGTACCCTTGAGCACGTTTTTTAAGTTTTCACTTATTTTTTCGAGGACTTGGGAACAAAGCACGTTTTTCAGGCTTTCAATAATAAAAAAAAAAAAATAATGCTAAAGAATTCTAAAAAAAAATTCCAAGAGCATAAATAGCAAGAAAATGAATACAATTAAAAACCTCATAATATTGGGCTACCCCAAGAATGCTATGGCAGATTGGTATGGGAAGATATAAATAAAACTGACTTCCTAAATCTATTTTCGTCAATAGTGTTCACAAAGAAAGAAATTATACTGGCTAATAGGTTGTGAAGTTTAAAGTACGCACACCGCTTGATATTACTTTCTGTCTCTGAGGAAGTGGTAAAATGTCTAAACACAATTATTAGCTTTTCTGGCCAAGATTGCATACACCCAGGTGTTATAAAGGTATTAAGTTCACTAGTAGATGGACTATTATTTCTTATATTTATGGATTCCTTTATAATGGGGTAGCATCGCATGCCTGGAGTAAAGCAGATATAAGCAGTTATCCATATTTTGAGACGGGATGAAAATGTGAGACAGGAAATCTAGAATGATAAGAAGGAATTCTAAGGGATACTATTCAGAAATATGTGAAAGATAATCCATTGCTAGGGCAATGTCAACTTGGAATTCTAAGAGGTTATTTTGAACTAATCTGTTTTAATATTATGAGCAGGTGGGCTGTAAAGTAGAACTTGGTAGTGCAACGGATGTTAAATATTTGATACTGTTCCACAAAGCAGATTGGTATGTAAAATGAGAATAATAGGAGTAGGGCAAAAAATGGTGCACATGGGTAGATAACTGGCTTAAAGATAAAAGTTGTGTTCATCAACGCATACCTTAATTTGTTTCTTGGTTTTAACAACTTATAATAGAGAAGATGGGCTACTCAAAATGTCACAAAAGACACCGTTGCAGTCAAAAGCCCACTCATCAGAAATTTTAGCAGCCTATAGATGATGGAAATCCCTATTTTGAATAATGGAATCAGGTATACTGCAAACAAGAAAGTGGCAACAGCCATACCACGAAAATGTCGTGGACTAAGCACAAGCAACAGATATCTCCACCGACAAACATTTGAGATGAAAAATGCACCAGCCCTTCCAAGAACCCCATAGAAAAGTTAGCATATGCTGTTGCGATATAATTGCACATCAAGGTCCACTGTAGTTGAAATAATGTTGCCCAATAACAAGTGATTTGCGTGACTGCAACAAATGTTGGCAAAACAAAAGCCAAAACAAAGAAGCAATAATTCTGCTCACTCTCTGTAGATCCCTGTTTCTGCCACCATACCTCTTTTTCCATCAATAATGGATTAGCCATATTTCTATTTGCTTCCACCACAGCAACTGTAACAAACTGTGTGGATAAATGCTAATGATGCTATAACATCCAACCACTATCACATTTGGTTGCTGCCATCATGCATTTCACCAGATTAAATAATTTGCATATCTTGTAGACAACATCTGTTTCAAGGAATAAACCTCATTTTCAGCAATAACAGACAGAAATAAATAGGCTGACCAAATGCCTATTAATAATATGCTTGAAAGAACTGCTGGTAGCATGCAAGTCAACTCTCCCTTAAATGTTTAGGGTTGAACCACAGGGCTATATGACACACCCTGCACAATCAATGTATGCCTTAAACTAATGAGTAAGGAAAATAATGAGCTGGGGTGATGCCTGGTTCCTCACTACTCATGTGAGAAGAATTTTTGAATGGGTATAGGTTACCCCATGGAGGATTTGCCTACTTTGCGAGACCTCCAGGTGCAGTGATCTATCCGATCCCTATATATGTTTATATATAAGAATATGCTTGTAATTTTACTATATTGCTGTAACAGTAAGTAGTGATATTGCAAGTGATGCCCCCCCCCCACTTTCTAACAGTTCTCTCTAATACTTTCTGATATGGGGGCATATTTAAAAAATAGTGATGGTGCACTTACCGTGCAATCCAGGTCCCAGAGTGTGTCCTGCATATTTATGAAGGGTGCATCGCAGCAGATATCGTGGATATCTGCTGTTTTGCATTTCTTCTTGTTTTTGGGAGCAGTCACCATTCTACAGTATGGTGACTGCTCCCAACAGCAATCTAACAAACGCTGCATCGGTCCGCCCCCATTTTAATTAATTTAATTACCTATGTGAAAAATAAAATAGTACATTGAATCTTGCACTTCTGGCAAGGTAAGCTGATTCTTAACCATATTAAAAGCAACTATCCTCCCCTGATGGTGAATGAAGCAACAAGACTAATAGCACTAGTGAACTTGATATTAAATAAACATATATAAAAATATGTCTCTCTCTTTATAATATCTAACCTTCAGGTAAGGGGATATTTACTTAATGGTGATCATAATACAATAACATTTCACCAATTTATTTAAGAAGATAGTTTGTGGCTACAAAAATCATGTATTCACAAAGGCAGAATTTAATCACCTTGGAGAAGCATAAAAGCTTATGTGAAATATTGATGGCTAAAGAATTGGGTTCTCGGCCTTTTGGCTAAGATCAAGCATGTACCTGTCCAAGTTGGGGATCTGTCCACCCTGAAAGGGCAATGGGAAAGCTTGGTTTGGCCAGAAGGCCGGTACCTTGAAAGCCTGAGAACTAGTGCCCCTGGAGTAGTGACCCAGGGGTGCCTGAACTCACTTGCGGACTGGTCACCCTCATTTGATAGTATGGCACAGAGCACGAACCTCACTTTCAGCTACACACAATTCCTTTCCTCGGCCTTCTAGTTAGGCAGGAATAACTTTTAACATCTCGAGAGCATGGCTGTGGCCGTTTTGCACGGTACTATTTCTTTTTTCTCACTGATTGTCACTGCACTTATTCTTACGTTTTATTCCACGGATTGGAGGAGGTGTGGCAGCCCTTATGGGTCCGATCCCTGAAGATCTAGGGGAGGTGGTGTGGTCCTAGTGGATCCCACTTCCCTGAACCCACTGAGGACTCCCCTTCCTGGGGGAAGCAGAAGATTTGATGCCATGGGGGAAGCTTCGGCAGAGCCGTTGCCAAAGGTGGCCCCCTGGTCTTGCGGAGAAGGGGGCCTGAGGACCCTTACTTCCCTAAGGAGCCTTCAGGAATAAAGGGACCCTTCTTCTTTTGAGGAGGGTCTGAAACTGTACCCTTGAGCACGTTTTTTAAGTTTTCACTTATTTTTTCGAGGACTTGGGAACAAAGCACGTTTTTCAGGCTTTCAATAATAAAAAAAAAAAAATAATGCTAAAGAATTCTAAAAAAAAATTCCAAGAGCATAAATAGCAAGAAAATGAATACAATTAAAAACCTCATAATATTGGGCTACCCCAAGAATGCTATGGCAGATTGGTATGGGAAGATATAAATAAAACTGACTTCCTAAATCTATTTTCGTCAATAGTGTTCACAAAGAAAGAAAATATACTGGCTAATAGGTTGTGAAGTTTAAAGTACGCACACCGCTTGATATTACTTTCTGTCTCTGAGGAAGTGGTAAAATGTCTAAACACAATTATTAGCTTTTCTGGCCAAGATTGCATACACCCAGGTGTTATAAAGGTATTAAGTTCACTAGTAGATGGACTATTATTTCTTATATTTATGGATTCCTTTATAATGGGGTAGCATCGCATGCCTGGAGTAAAGCAGATATAAGCAGTTATCCATATTTTGAGACGGGATGAAAATGTGAGACAGGAAATCTAGAATGATAAGAAGGAATTCTAAGGGATACTATTCAGAAATATGTGAAAGATAATCCATTGCTAGGGCAATGTCAACTTGGAATTCTAAGAGGTTATTTTGAACTAATCTGTTTTAATATTATGAGCAGGTGGGCTGTAAAGTAGAACTTGGTAGTGCAACGGATGTTAAATATTTGATACTGTTCCACAAAGCAGATTGGTATGTAAAATGAGAATAATAGGAGTAGGGCAAAAAATGGTGCACATGGGTAGATAACTGGCTTAAGGATAAAAGTTGTGTTCATCAACGCATACCTTAATTTGTTTCTTGGTTTTAACAACTTATAATAGAGAAGATGGGCTACTCAAAATGTCACAAAAGACACCGTTGCAGTCAAAAGCCCACTCATCAGAAATTTTAGCAGCCTATAGATGATGGAAATCCCTATTTTGAATAATGGAATCAGGTATACTGCAAACAAGAAAGTGGCAACAGCCATACCACGAAAATGTCGTGGACTAAGCACAAGCAACAGATATCTCCACCGACAAACATTTGAGATGAAAAATGCACCAGCCCTTCCAAGAACCCCATAGAAAAGTTAGCATATGCTGTTGCGATATAATTGCACATCAAGGTCCACTGTAGTTGAAATAATGTTGCCCAATAACAAGTGATTTGCGTGACTGCAACAAATGTTGGCAAAACAAAAGCCAAAACAAAGAAGCAATAATTCTGCTCACTCTCTGTAGATCCCTGTTTCTGCCACCATACCTCTTTTTCCATCAATAATGGATTAGCCATATTTCTATTTGCTTCCACCACAGCAACTGTAACAAACTGTGTGGATAAATGCTAATGATGCTATAACATCCAACCACTATCACATTTGGTTGCTGCCATCATGCATTTCACCAGATTAAATAATTTGCATATCTTGTAGACAACATCTGTTTCAAGGAATAAACCTCATTTTCAGCAATAACAGACAGAAATAAATAGGCTGACCAAATGCCTATTAATAATATGCTTGAAAGAACTGCTGGTAGCATGCAAGTCAACTCTCCCTTAAATGTTTAGGGTTGAACCACAGGGCTATATGACACACCCTGCACAATCAATGTATGCCTTAAACTAATGAGTAAGGAAAATAATGAGCTGGGGTGATGCCTGGTTCCTCACTACTCATGTGAGAAGAATTTTTGAATGGGTATAGGTTACCCCATGGAGGATTTGCCTACTTTGCGAGACCTCCAGGTGCAGTGATCTATCCGATCCCTATATATGTTTATATATAAGAATATGCTTGTAATTTTACTATATTGCTGTAACAGTAAGTAGTGATATTGCAAGTGATGCCCCCCCCCCACTTTCTAACAGTTCTCTCTAATACTTTCTGATATGGGGGCATATTTAAAAAATAGTGATGGTGCACTTACCGTGCAATCCAGGTCCCAGAGTGTGTCCTGCATATTTATGAAGGGTGCATCGCAGCAGATATCGTGGATATCTGCTGTTTTGCATTTCTTCTTGTTTTTGGGAGCAGTCACCATTCTACAGTATGGTGACTGCTCCCAACAGCAATCTAACAAACGCTGCATCGGTCCGCCCCCATTTTAATTAATTTAATTACCTATGTGAAAAATAAAATAGTACATTGAATCTTGCACTTCTGGCAAGGTAAGCTGATTCTTAACCATATTAAAAGCAACTATCCTCCCCTGATGGTGGATGAAGCAACAAGACTAATAGCACTAGTGAACTTGATATTAAATAAACATATATAAAAATATGTCTCTCTCTTTATAATATCTAACCTTCAGGTAAGGGGATATTTACTTAATGGTGATCATAATACAATAACATTTCACCAATTTATTTAAGAAGATAGTTTGTGGCTACAAAAATCATGTATTCACAAAGGCAGAATTTAATCACCTTGGAGAAGCATAAAAGCTTATGTGAAATATTGATGGCTAAAGAATTGGGTTCTCGGCCTTTTGGCTAAGATCAAGCATGTACCTGTCCAAGTTGGGGATCTGTCCACCCTGAAAGGGCAATGGGAAAGCTTGGTTTGGCCAGAAGGCCGGTACCTTGAAAGCCTGAGAACTAGTGCCCCTGGAGTAGTGACCCAGGGGTGCCTGAACTCACTTGCGGACTGGTCACCCTCATTTGATAGTATGGCACAGAGCACGAACCTCACTTTCAGCTACACACAATTCCTTTCCTCGGCCTTCTAGTTAGGCAGGAATAACTTTTAACATCTCGAGAGCATGGCTGTGGCCGTTTTGCACGGTACTATTTCTTTTTTCTCACTGATTGTCACTGCACTTATTCTTACGTTTTATTCCACGGATTGGAGGAGGTGTGGCAGCCCTTATGGGTCCGATCCCTGAAGATCTAGGGGAGGTGGTGTGGTCCTAGTGGATCCCACTTCCCTGAACCCACTGAGGACTCCCCTTCCTGGGGGAAGCAGAAGATTTGATGCCATGGGGGAAGCTTCGGCAGAGCCGTTGCCAAAGGTGGCCCCCTGGTCTTGCGGAGAAGGGGGCCTGAGGACCCTTACTTCCCTAAGGAGCCTTCAGGAATAAAGGGACCCTTCTTCTTTTGAGGAGGGTCTGAAACTGTACCCTTGAGCACGTTTTTTAAGTTTTCACTTATTTTTTCGAGGACTTGGGAACAAAGCACGTTTTTCAGGCTTTCAATAATAAAAAAAAAAAAATAATGCTAAAGAATTCTAAAAAAAAATTCCAAGAGCATAAATAGCAAGAAAATGAATACAATTAAAAACCTCATAATATTGGGCTACCCCAAGAATGCTATGGCAGATTGGTATGGGAAGATATAAATAAAACTGACTTCCTAAATCTATTTTCGTCAATAGTGTTCACAAAGAAAGAAAATATACTGGCTAATAGGTTGTGAAGTTTAAAGTACGCACACCGCTTGATATTACTTTCTGTCTCTGAGGAAGTGGTAAAATGTCTAAACACAATTATTAGCTTTTCTGGCCAAGATTGCATACACCCAGGTGTTATAAAGGTATTAAGTTCACTAGTAGATGGACTATTGGTTCTTATATTTATGGATTCCTTTATAATGGGGTAGCATCGCATGCCTGGAGTAAAGCAGATATAAACAGTTATCCATATTTTGAGACGGGATGAAAATGTGAGACAGGAAATCTAGAATGATAAGAAGGAATTCTAAGGGATACTATTCAGAAATATGTGAAAGATAATCCATTGCTAGGGCAATGTCAACTTGGAATTCTAAGAGGTTATTTTGAACTAATCTGTTTTAATATTATGAGCAGGTGGGCTGTAAAGTAGAACTTGGTAGTGCAACGGATGTTAAATATTTGATACTGTTCCACAAAGCAGATTGGTATGTAAAATGAGAATAATAGGAGTAGGGCAAAAAATGGTGCACATGGGTAGATAACTGGCTTAAGGATAAAAGTTGTGTTCATCAACGCATACCTTAATTTGTTTCTTGGTTTTAACAACTTATAATAGAGAAGATGGGCTACTCAAAATGTCACAAAAGACACCGTTGCAGTCAAAAGCCCACTCATCAGAAATTTTAGCAGCCTATAGATGATGGAAATCCCTATTTTGAATAATGGAATCAGGTATACTGCAAACAAGAAAGTGGCAACAGCCATACCACGAAAATGTCGTGGACTAAGCACAAGCAACAGATATCTCCACCGACAAACATTTGAGATGAAAAATGCACCAGCCCTTCCAAGAACCCCATAGAAAAGTTAGCATATGCTGTTGCGATATAATTGCACATCAAGGTCCACTGTAGTTGAAATAATGTTGCCCAATAACAAGTGATTTGCGTGACTGCAACAAATGTTGGCAAAACAAAAGCCAAAACAAAGAAGCAATAATTCTGCTCACTCTCTGTAGATCCCTGTTTTTGCCACCATACCTCTTTTTCCATCAATGATGGATTAGCCATATTTCTATTTGCTTCCACCACAGCAACTGTAACAAAGTGTGTGGATAAATGCTAATGATGCTATAACATCCAACCACTATCACATTTGGTTGCTGCCATCATGCATTTCACCAGATTAAATAATTTGCATATCTTGTAGACAACATCTGTTTCAAGGAATAAACCTCATTTTCAGCAATAACAGACAGAAATAAATAGGCTGACCAAATGCCTATTAATAATATGCTTGAAAGAACTGCTGGTAGCATGCAAGTCAACTCTCCCTTATATGTTTAGGGTTGAACCACAGGGCTATATGACACACTGCACAGGCAAAGTATGCCTTAAACTAATGAGTAAGAAAAATAATGAGCTGGGGTGGTGCCTGGTTCCTCACTACTCATGTGAGAAGAATTTTTGAACGGGTATAGGTTACCCCATGGAGGATTTGCCTACTTTGCGAGACCTCCAGGTGCAGTGATCTATCCGATCCCTATATATGTTTAAATATAAGAATATGCTTGTAATTTTACTATATTGCTGTAACAGTAAGTAGTGATATTGCAAGTGATGCCCCCCCCCACTTTCTAACAGTTCTCTCTAATACTTTCTGATATGGGGGCATATTTAAAAAATAGTGATGGTGCACTTACCATGCAATCCAGGTCCCAGAGTGTGTCCTGCATATTTATGAAGGGTGCATCGCAGCAGATATCGTGGATATCTGCTGTTTTGCATTTCTTCTTGTTTTTGGGAGCAGTCACCATTCTACAGTATGGTGACTGCTCCCAACAGCAATCTAACAAACCCTGCATCGGTCCGCCCCCATTTTAATTAATTTAATTACCTATGTGAAAAATAAAATGGTACATTGAATCTTGCACTTCTGGCAAGGTAAGCTGATTCTTAACCATATTAAAAGCAACTATCCTCCCCTGATGGTGGATGAAGCAACAAGACTAATAGCACTAGTGAACTTGATATTAAATAAACATATATAAAAATATGTCTCTCTCTTTATAATATCTAACCTTCAGGTAAGGGGATATTTACTTAATGGTGATCATAATACAATAACATTTCACCAATTTATTTAAGAAGATAGTTTGTGGCTACAAAAATCATGTATTCACAAAGGCAGAATTTAATCACCTTGGAGAAGCATAAAAGCTTATGTGAAATATTGATGGCTAAAGAATTGGGTTCTCGGCCTTTTGGCTAAGATCAAGCATGTACCTGTCCAAGTTGGGGATCTGTCCACCCTGAAAAGGCAATGGGAAAGCTTGGTTTGGCCAGAAGGCCAGTACCTTGAAAGCCTGAGAACTAGTGCCCCTGGAGTAGTGACCCAGGGGTGCCTGAACTCACTTGCGGACTGGTCACCCTCATTTGATAGCATGGCACAGAGCACGAACCTCACTTTCAGCTACACACAATTCCTTTCCTCGGCCTTCTAGTTAGACAGGAATAACTTTTAACATCTCGAGAGCATGGCTGTGGCCGTTTTGCACGGTACTATTTCTTTTTTCTCACTGATTGTCACTGCACTTATTCTTACGTTTTATTCCACGGATTGGAGGAGGTGTGGCAGCCCTTATGGGTCCGATCCCTGAAGATCTAGGGGAGGTGGTGTGGTCCTAGTGGATCCCACTTCCCTGAACCCACTGAGGACTCCCCTTCCTGGGGGAAGCAGAAGATTTGATGCCATGGGGGAAGCTTCGGCAGAGCCGTTGCCAAAGGTGGCCCCCTGGTCTTGCGGAGAAGGGGGCCTGAGGACCCTTACTTCCCTAAGGAGCCTTCAGGAATAAAGGGACCCTTCTTCTTTTGAGGAGGGTCTGAAACTGTACCCTTGAGCACGTTTTTTAAGTTTTCACTTATTTTTTCGAGGACTTGGGAACAAAGCACGTTTTTCAGGCTTTCAATAATAAAAAAAAAAATAATGCTAAAGAATTCTAAAAAAAAATTCCAAGAGCATAAATAGCAAGAAAATGAATACAATTAAAAACCTCATAATATTGGGCTACCCCAAGAATGCTATGGCAGATTGGTATGGGAAGATATAAATAAAACTGACTTCCTAAATCTATTTTCGTCAATAGTGTTCACAAAGAAAGAAAATATACTGGCTAATAGGTTGTGAAGTTTAAAGTACGCACACCGCTTGATATTACTTTCTGTCTCTGAGGAAGTGGTAAAATGTCTAAACACAATTATTAGCTTTTCTGGCCAAGATTGCATACACCCAGGTGTTATAAAGGTATTAAGTTCACTAGTAGATGGACTATTATTTCTTATATTTATGGATTCCTTTATAATGGGGTAGCATCGCATGCCTGGAGTAAAGCAGATATAAGCAGTTATCCATATTTTGAGACGGGATGAAAATGTGAGACAGGAAATCTAGAATGATAAGAAGGAATTCTAAGGGATACTATTCAGAAATATGTGAAAGATAATCCATTGCTAGGGCAATGTCAACTTGGAATTCTAAGAGGTTATTTTGAACTAATCTGTTTTAATATTATGAGCAGGTGGGCTGTAAAGTAGAACTTGGTAGTGCAACGGATGTTAAATATTTGATACTGTTCCACAAAGCAGATTGGTATGTAAAATGAGAATAATAGGAGTAGGGCAAAAAATGGTGCACATGGGTAGATAACTGGCTTAAGGATAAAAGTTGTGTTCATCAACGCATACCTTAATTTGTTTCTTGGTTTTAACAACTTATAATAGAGAAGATGGGCTACTCAAAATGTCACAAAAGACACCGTTGCAGTCAAAAGCCCACTCATCAGAAATTTTAGCAGCCTATAGATGATGGAAATCACTATTTTGAATAATGGAATCAGGTATACTGCAAACAAGAAAGTGGCAACAGCCATACCACGAAAATGTCGTGGACTAAGCACAAGCAACAGATATCTCCACCGACAAACATTTGAGATGAAAAATACACCAGCCCTTCCAAGAACCCCATAGAAAAGTTAGCATATGCTGTTGCGATATAATTGCACATCAAGGTCCACTGTAGTTGAAATAATGTTGCCCAATAACAAGTGATTTGCGTGACTGCAACAAATGTTGGCAAAACAAAAGCCAAAACAAAGAAGCAATAATTCTGCTCACTCTCTGTAGATCCCTGTTTCTGCCACCATACCTCTTTTTCCATCAATGATGGATTAGCCATATTTCTATTTGCTTCCACCACAGCAACTGTAACAAAGTGTGTGGATAAATGCTAATGATGCTATAACATCCAACCACTATCACATTTGGTTGCTGCCATCATGCATTTCACCAGATTAAATAATTTGCATATCTTGTAGACAACATCTGTTTCAAGGAATAAACCTCATTTTCAGCAATAACAGACAGAAATAAATAGGCTGACCAAATGCCTATTAATAATATGCTTGAAAGAACTGCTGGTAGCATGCAAGTCAACTCTCCCTTATATGTTTAGGGTTGAACCACAGGGCTATATGACACACACTGCATAATCAAGGTATGCCTTAAACTAATGAGTAAGGAAAATAATGAGCTGGGGTGATGCCTGGTTCCTCACTACTCATGTGAGAAGAATTTTTGAACGGGTATAGGTTACCCCATGGAGGATTTGCCTACTTTGCGAGACCTCCAGGTGCAGTGATCTATCCGATCCCTATATATGTTAAATATAAGAATATGCTTGTAATTTTATTATATTGCTGCAACAGTAAGTAGTGATATTGCAAGTGATGCCCCCCCCCCCCCACTTTCTAACAGTTCTCTCTAATACTTTCTGATATGGGGGCATATTTAAAAAATAGTGATGGTGCACTTACCATGCAATCCAGGTCCCAGAGTGTGTCCTGCATATTTATGAAGGGTGCATCGCAGCAGATATCGTGGATATCTGCTGTTTTGCATTTCTTCTTGTTTTTGGGAGCAGTCACCATTCTACAGTATGGTGACTGCTCCCAACAGCAATCTAACAAACCCTGCATCGGTCCGCCCCCATTTTAATTAATTTAATTACCTATGTGAAAAATAAAATGGTACATTGAATCTTGCACTTCTGGCAAGGTAAGCTGATTCTTAACCATATTAAAAGCAACTATCCTCCCCTGATGGTGGATGAAGCAACAAGACTAATAGCACTAGTGAACTTGATATTAAATAAACATATATAAAAATATGTCTCTCTCTTTATAATATCTAACCTTCAGGTAAGGGGATATTTACTTAATGGTGATCATAATACAATAACATTTCACCAATTTATTTAAGAAGATAGTTTGTGGCTACAAAAATCATGTATTCACAAAGGCAGAATTTAATCACCTTGGAGAAGCATAAAAGCTTATGTGAAATATTGATGGCTAAAGAATTGGGTTCTCGGCCTTTTGGCTAAGATCAAGCATGTACCTGTCCAAGTTGGGGATCTGTCCACCCTGAAAAGGCAATGGGAAAGCTTGGTTTGGCCAGAAGGCCAGTACCTTGAAAGCCTGAGAACTAGTGCCCCTGGAGTAGTGACCCAGGGGTGCCTGAACTCACTTGCGGACTGGTCACCCTCATTTGATAGCATGGCACAGAGCACGAACCTCACTTTCAGCTACACACAATTCCTTTCCTCGGCCTTCTAGTTAGACAGGAATAACTTTTAACATCTCGAGAGCATGGCTGTGGCCGTTTTGCACGGTACTATTTCTTTTTTCTCACTGATTGTCACTGCACTTATTCTTACGTTTTATTCCACGGATTGGAGGAGGTGTGGCAGCCCTTATGGGTCCGATCCCTGAAGATCTAGGGGAGGTGGTGTGGTCCTAGTGGATCCCACTTCCCTGAACCCACTGAGGACTCCCCTTCCTGGGGGAAGCAGAAGATTTGATGCCATGGGGGAAGCTTCGGCAGAGCCGTTGCCAAAGGTGGCCCCCTGGTCTTGCGGAGAAGGGGGCCTGAGGACCCTTACTTCCCTAAGGAGCCTTCAGGAATAAAGGGACCCTTCTTCTTTTGAGGAGGGTCTGAAACTGTACCCTTGAGCACGTTTTTTAAGTTTTCACTTATTTTTTCGAGGACTTGGGAACAAAGCACGTTTTTCAGGCTTTCAATAATAAAAAAAAAAATAATGCTAAAGAATTCTAAAAAAAAATTCCAAGAGCATAAATAGCAAGAAAATGAATACAATTAAAAACCTCATAATATTGGGCTACCCCAAGAATGCTATGGCAGATTGGTATGGGAAGATATAAATAAAACTGACTTCCTAAATCTATTTTCGTCAATAGTGTTCACAAAGAAAGAAAATATACTGGCTAATAGGTTGTGAAGTTTAAAGTACGCACACCGCTTGATATTACTTTCTGTCTCTGAGGAAGTGGTAAAATGTCTAAACACAATTATTAGCTTTTCTGGCCAAGATTGCATACACCCAGGTGTTATAAAGGTATTAAGTTCACTAGTAGATGGACTATTATTTCTTATATTTATGGATTCCTTTATAATGGGGTAGCATCGCATGCCTGGAGTAAAGCAGATATAAGCAGTTATCCATATTTTGAGACGGGATGAAAATGTGAGACAGGAAATCTAGAATGATAAGAAGGAATTCTAAGGGATACTATTCAGAAATATGTGAAAGATAATCCATTGCTAGGGCAATGTCAACTTGGAATTCTAAGAGGTTATTTTGAACTAATCTGTTTTAATATTATGAGCAGGTGGGCTGTAAAGTAGAACTTGGTAGTGCAACGGATGTTAAATATTTGATACTGTTCCACAAAGCAGATTGGTATGTAAAATGAGAATAATAGGAGTAGGGCAAAAAATGGTGCACATGGGTAGATAACTGGCTTAAGGATAAAAGTTGTGTTCATCAACGCATACCTTAATTTGTTTCTTGGTTTTAACAACTTATAATAGAGAAGATGGGCTACTCAAAATGTCACAAAAGACACCGTTGCAGTCAAAAGCCCACTCATCAGAAATTTTAGCAGCCTATAGATGATGGAAATCACTATTTTGAATAATGGAATCAGGTATACTGCAAACAAGAAAGTGGCAACAGCCATACCACGAAAATGTCGTGGACTAAGCACAAGCAACAGATATCTCCACCGACAAACATTTGAGATGAAAAATGCACCAGCCCTTCCAAGAACCCCATAGAAAAGTTAGCATATGCTGTTGCGATATAATTGCACATCAAGGTCCACTGTAGTTGAAATAATGTTGCCCAATAACAAGTGATTTGCGTGACTGCAACAAATGTTGGCAAAACAAAAGCCAAAACAAAGAAGCAATAATTCTGCTCACTCTCTGTAGATCCCTGTTTCTGCCACCATACCTCTTTTTCCATCAATGATGGATTAGCCATATTTCTATTTGCTTCCACCACAGCAACTGTAACAAAGTGTGTGGATAAATGCTAATGATGCTATAACATCCAACCACTATCACATTTGGTTGCTGCCATCATGCATTTCACCAGATTAAATAATTTGCATATCTTGTAGACAACATCTGTTTCAAGGAATAAACCTCATTTTCAGCAATAACAGACAGAAATAAATAGGCTGACCAAATGCCTATTAATAATATGCTTGAAAGAACTGCTGGTAGCATGCAAGTCAACTCTCCCTTATATGTTTAGGGTTGAACCACAGGGCTATATGACACACACTGCATAATCAAGGTATGCCTTAAACTAATGAGTAAGGAAAATAATGAGCTGGGGTGATGCCTGGTTCCTCACTACTCATGTGAGAAGAATTTTTGAACGGGTATAGGTTACCCCATGGAGGATTTGCCTACTTTGCGAGACCTCCAGGTGCAGTGATCTATCCGATCCCTATATATGTTAAATATAAGAATATGCTTGTAATTTTATTATATTGCTGCAACAGTAAGTAGTGATATTGCAAGTGATGCCCCCCCCCCCCCACTTTCTAACAGTTCTCTCTAATACTTTCTGATATGGGGGCATATTTAAAAAATAGTGATGGTGCACTTACCGTGCAATCCAGGTCCCAGAGTGTGTCCTGCATATTTATGAAGGGTGCATCGCAGCAGATATCGTGCATATCTGCTGTTTTGCATTCCTTCTTGTTTTTGGGAGCAGTCACCATTCTACAGTATGGTGACTGCTCCCAACAGCAATCTAACAAACCCTGCATCGGTCCGCCCCCATTTTAATTAATTTAATTACCTATGTGAAAAATAAAATGGTACATTGAATCTTGCACTTCTGGCAAGGTAAGCTGATTCTTAACCATATTAAAAGCAACTATCCTCCCCTGATGGTGGATGAAGCAACAAGACTAATAGCACTAGTGAACTTGATATTAAATAAACATATATAAAAATATGTCTCTCGCTTTATAATATCTAACCTTCAGGTAAGGAGATATTTACTTAATGGTGATCATGATACAATAACATTTCACCAATTTATTTAAGAAGATAGTTTGTGGCTACAAAAATCATGTATTCACAAAGGCAGAATTTAATCACCTTGGAGAAGCATAAAAGCTTATGTGAAATATTGATTGCTAAAGAATTGGGTTCTCGGCCTTTTGGCTAAGATCAAGCATGTACCTGTCCAAGTTGGGGATCTGTCCACCCTGAAAGGGCAATGGGAAAGCTTGGTTTGGCCAGAAGGCCGGTACCTTGAAAGCCTGAGAACTAGTGCCCCTGGAGTAGTGACCCAGGGGTGCCTGAACTCACTTGGGGACTGGTCACCCTCATTTGATAGTATGGCACAGAGCATGAACCTCACTTTCAGCTACACACAATTCCTTTCCTCCGCCTTCTAGTTAGGCAGGAATAACTTTTAACATCTCGAGAGCATGGCTGTGGCCGTTTTGCACGATACTATTTCTTTTTTCTCACTGATTGTCACTGCACTTATTCTTACGTTTTATTCCACGGATTGGAGGAGGTGTGGCAGCCCTTATGGGTCCGATCCCTGAAGATCTAGGGGAGGTGGTGTGGTCCTAGTGGATCCCACTTCCCTGAACCCACTGAGGTCTCCCCTTCCTGGGGGAAGCAGAAGATTTGATGCCATGGGGGAAGCTTCGGCAGAGCCGTTGCCAAAGGTGGCCCCCTGGTCTTGCGGAGAAGGGGGCCTGAGGACCCTTGCTTCCCTAAGGAGCTTTCAGGAATAAAGGGACCCTTCTTCTTTTGAGGAGGGTCTGAAACTGTACCCTTGAGCACGTTTTTTAAGTTTTCACTTATTTTTTCGAGCACTTGGGAACAAAGCACGTTTTTCAGGCTTTCAATAAAAAAAAAAAATAATGCTAAAGAATTCTAAAAAAAAATTCCAAGAGCATAAATAGCAAGAAAATGAATACAATTAAAAACCTCATAATATTGGGCTACCCCAAGAATGCTATGGCAGATTGGTATGGGAAGATATAAATAAAACTGACTTCCTAAATCTATTTTCGTCAATAGTGTTCACAAAGCAAGAAAATATACTGGCTAATAGGTTGTGAAGTTTAAAGTACGCACACCGCTTGATATTACTTTCTGTCTCTGAGGAAGTGGTAAAATGTCTAAACACAATTATTAGCTTTTCTGGCCAAGATTGCATACACCCAGGTGTTATAAAGGTATTAAGTTCACTAGTAGATGGACTATTATTTCTTATATTTATGGATTCCTTTATAATGGGGTAGCATCGCATGCCTGGAGTAAAGCAGATATAAGCAGTTATCCATATTTTGAGACGGGATGAAAATGTGAGACAGGAAATCTAGAATGATAAGAAGGAATTCTAAGGGATACTATTCAGAAATATGTGAAAGATAATCCATTGTTAGGGCAATGTCAACTTGGAATTCTAAGAGGTTATTTTGAACTAATCTGTTTTAATATTATGAGCAGGTGGGCTGTAAAGTAGAACTTGGTAGTGCAACGGATGTTAAATATTTGATACTGTTCCACAAAGCAGATTGGTACGTAAAATGAGAATAATAGGAGTAGGGCAAAAAATGGTGTACATGGGTAGATAACTGGCTTAAGGATAAAAGTTGTGTTCATCAACGCATACCTTAATTTGTTTCTTGGTTTTAACAACTTATAATAGAGAAGATGGGCTACTCAAAATGTCACAAAAGACACCGTTGCAGTCAAAAGCCCACTCATCAGAAATTTTAGCAGCCTATAGATGATGGAAATCACTATTTTGAATAATGGAATCAGGTATACTGCAAACAAGAAAGTGGCAACAGCCATACCACGAAAATGTCGTGGACTAAGCACAAGCAACAGATATCTCCACCGACAAACATTTGAGATGAAAAATGCACCAGCCCTTCCAAGAACCCCATAGAAAAGTTAGCATATGCTGTTGCGATATAATTGCACATCAAGGTCCACTGTAGTTGAAATAATGTTGCCCAATAACAAGTGATTTGCGTGACTGCAACAAATGTTGGCAAAACAAAAGCCAAAACAAAGAAGCAATAATTCTGCTCACTCTCTGTAGAGCCCTGTTTCTGCCACCATACCTCTTTTTCCATCAATGATGCATTAGCCATATTTATATTCGCTTCCACCACAGCAACTGTAACAAAGTGTGTGGATAAATGCTAATGATCCTATAACATCCAACCACTATCACGTTTGGTTGCTGCCATCATGCATTTCACCAGATTAAATAATTTGCATATCTTGTAGACAACATCTGTTTCAAGGAATAAACCTCATTTTCAGCAATAACAGACAGAAATAAATAGGCTGACCAAATGCCTATTAATAATATGCTTGAAAGAATCGCTGGTAGCATGCAAGTCAAATCTCCCTTATATGTTTAGGGTTGAACCACAGGGCTATATGACACACACTGCACAATCAAGGTATGCCTTAAACTAATGAGTAAGGAAAATAATGAGCTGGGGTGATGCCTGGTTCCTCACTACTCATGTGAGAAGAATTTTTGAACGGGTATAGGTTACCCCATGGAGGATTTGCCTACTTTGCGAGACCTCCAGGTGCAGTGATCTATCCGATCCCTATATATGTTAAATATAAGAATATGCTTGTAATTTTACTATATTGCTGCAACAGTAAGTAGTGATATTGCAAGTGATGTCCCCCCACTTTCTAACAGTTCTCTCTAATACTTTCTGATATGGGGGCATATTTAAAAAATAGTGATGGTGCACTTACCGTGCAATCCAGGTCCCAGAGTGTGTCCTGCATATTTATGAAGGGTGCATCGCAGCAGATATCGTGGATATCTGCTGTTTTGCATTCCTTCTTGTTTTTGGGAGCAGTCACCATTCTACAGTATGGTGACTGCTCCCAACAGCAATCTAACAAACCCTGCATCGGTTCGCCCCCATTTTAATTAATTTAATTACCTATGTGAAAAATAAAATGGTACATTGAATCTTGCACTTCTGGCAAGGTAAGCTGATTCTTAACCATATTAAAAGCAACTACCCTCCCCTGATGGTGGATGAAGCAACAAGACTAATAGCACTAGTGAACTTGATATTAAATAAACATATATAAAAATATGTCTCTCTCTTTATAATATCTAACCTTCAGGTAAGGAGATATTTACTTAATGGTGATCATAATACAATAACATTTCACCAATTTATTTAAGAAGATAGTTTGTGGCTACAAAAATCATGTATTCACAAAGGCAGAATTTAATCACCTTGGAGAAGCATAAAAGCTTATGTGAAATATTGATTGCTAAAGAATTGGGTTCTCGGCCTTTTGGCTAAGAACAAGCATGTACCTGTCCAAGTTGGGGATCTGTCCACCCTGAAAGGGCAATGGGAAAGCTTGGTTTGGCCAGAAGGCCGGTACCTTGAAAGCCTGAGAACTAGTGCCCCTGGAGTAGTGACCCAGGGGTGCCTGAACTCGCTTGGGGACTGGTCACCCTCATTTGATAGTATGGCACAGAGCACGAACCTCACTTTCAGCTACACACAATTCCTTTCCTCGGCCTTCTAGTTAGGCAGGAATAACTTTTAACATCTCGAGAGCATGGCTGTGGCCGTTTTGCACGATACTATTTCTTTTTTCTCACTGATTGTCACTGCACTTATTCTTACGTTTTATTCCACGGATTGGAGGAGGTGTGGCAGCCCTTATGGGTCCGATCCCTGAAGATCTAGGGGAGGTGGTGTGGTCCTAGTGGATCCCACTTCCCTGAACCCACTGAGGTCTCCCCTTCCTGGGGGAAGCAGAAGATTTGATGCCATGGGGGAAGCTTCGGCAGAGCCGTTGCCAAAGGTGGCCCCCTGGTCTTGCGGAGAAGGGGGCCTGAGGACCCTTGCTTCCCTAAGGAGCTTTCAGGAATAAAGGGACCCTTCTTCTTTTGAGGAGGGTCTGAAACTGTACCCTTGAGCACGTTTTTTAAGTTTTCACTTATTTTTTCGAGCACTTGGGAACAAAGCACGTTTTTCAGGCTTTCAATAAAAAAAAAAAATAATGCTAAAGAATTCTAAAAAAAAATTCCAAGAGCATAAATAGCAAGAAAATGAATACAATTAAAAACCTCATAATATTGGGCTACCCCAAGAATGCTATCGCAGATTGGTATGGGAAGATATAAATAAAACTGACTTCCTAAATCTATTTTCGTCAATAGTGTTCACAAAGCAAGAAAATATACTGGCTAATAGGTTGTGAAGTTTAAAGTACGCACACCGCTTGATATTACTTTCTGTCTCTGAGGAAGTGGTAAAATGTCTAAACACAATTATTAGCTTTTCTGGCCAAGATTGCATACACCCAGGTGTTATAAAGGTATTAAGTTCACTAGTAGATGGACTATTATTTCTTATATTTATGGATTCCTTTATAATGGGGTAGCATCGCATGCCTGGAGTAAAGCAGATATAAGCAGTTATCCATATTTTGAGACGGGATGAAAATGTGAGACAGGAAATCTAGAATGATAAGAAGGAATTCTAAGGGATACTATTCAGAAATATGTGAAAGATAATCCATTGTTAGGGCAATGTCAACTTGGAATTCTAAGAGGTTATTTTGAACTAATCTGTTTTAATATTATGAGCAGGTGGGCTGTAAAGTAGAACTTGGTAGTGCAACGGATGTTAAATATTTGATACTGTTCCACAAAGCAGATTGGTACGTAAAATGAGAATAATAGGAGTAGGGCAAAAAATGGTGTACATGGGTAGATAACTGGCTTAAGGATAAAAGTTGTGTTCATCAACGCATACCTTAATTTGTTTCTTGGTTTTAACAACTTATAATAGAGAAGATGGGCTACTCAAAATGTCACAAAAGACACCGTTGCAGTCAAAAGCCCACTCATCAGAAATTTTAGCAGCCTATAGATGATGGAAATCACTATTTTGAATAATGGAATCAGGTATACTGCAAACAAGAAAGTGGCAACAGCCATACCACGAAAATGTCGTGGACTAAGCACAAGCAACAGATATCTCCACCGACAAACATTTGAGATGAAAAATGCACCAGCCCTTCCAAGAACCCCATAGAAAAGTTAGCATATGCTGTTGCGATATAATTGCACATCAAGGTCCACTGTAGTTGAAATAATGTTGCCCAATAACAAGTGATTTGCGTGACTGCAACAAATGTTGGCAAAACAAAAGCCAAAACAAAGAAGCAATAATTCTGCTCACTCTCTGTAGATCCCTGTTTCTGCCACACCTCTTTTTCCATCAATGATGCATTAGCCATATTTCTATTTGCTTCCACCACAGCAACTGTAACAAAGTGTGTGGATAAATGCTAATGATGCTATAACATCTAACCACTATCACGTTTGGTTGCTGCCATCATGCATTTCACCAGATTAAATAATTTGCATATCTTGTAGACAACATCTGTTTCAAGGAATAAACCTCATTTTCAGCAATAACAGACAGAAATAAATAGGCTGACCAAATGCCTATTAATAATATGCTTGAAAGAACTGCTGGTAGCATGCAAGTCAAATCTCCCTTATATGTTTAGGGTTGAACCACAGGGCTATATGACACACACTGCACAGTCAAAGTATGCCTTAAACTAATGAGTAAGGAAAATATTGAGCTGGGGTGATGCCTGGTTCCTCACTACTCATGTGAGAAGAATTTTTGAACGGGTATAGGTTACCCCATGGAGGATTTGCCTACTTTGCGAGACCTCCAGGTGCAGTGATCTATCCGATCCCTATATATGTTAAATATAAGAATATGCTTGTAATTTTACTATATTGCTGCAACAGTAAGTAGTGATATTGCAAGTGATGTCCCCCCACTTTCTAACAGTTCTCTCTAATACTTTCTGATATGGGGGCATATTTAAAAAATAGTGATGGTGCACTTACCGTGCAATCCAGGTCCCAGAGTGTGTCCTGCATATTTATGAAGGGTGCATCGCAGCAGATATCGTGGATATCTGCTGTTTTGCATTCCTTCTTGTTTTTGGGAGCAGTCACCATTCTACAGTATGGTGACTGCTCCCAACAGCAATCTAACAAACCCTGCATCGGTCCGCCCCCATTTTAATTAATTTAATTACCTATGTGAAAAATAAAATGGTACATTGAATCTTGCACTTCTGGCAAGGTAAGCTGATTCTTAACCATATTAAAAGCAACTACCCTCCCCTGATGGTGGATGAAGCAACAAGACTAATAGCACTAGTGAACTTGATATTAAATAAACATATATAAAAATATGTCTCTCTCTTTATAATATCTAACCTTCAGGTAAGGAGATATTTACTTAATGGTGATCATAATACAATAACATTTCACCAATTTATTTAAGAAGATAGTTTGTGGCTACAAAAATCATGTATTCACAAAGGCAGAATTTAATCACCTTGGAGAAGCATAAAAGCTTATGTGAAATATTGATTGCTAAAGAATTGGGTTCTCGGCCTTTTGGCTAAGAACAAGCATGTACCTGTCCAAGTTGGGGATCTGTCCACCCTGAAAGGGCAATGGGAAAGCTTGGTTTGGCCAGAAGGCCGGTACCTTGAAAGCCTGAGAACTAGTGCCCCTGGAGTAGTGACCCAGGGGTGCCTGAACTCGCTTGGGGACTGGTCACCCTCATTTGATAGTATGGCACAGAGCACGAACCTCACTTTCAGCTACACACAATTCCTTTCCTCGGCCTTCTAGTTAGGCAGGAATAACTTTTAACATCTCGAGAGCATGGCTGTGGCCGTTTTGCACGGTACTATTTCTTTTTTCTCACTGATTGTCACTGCACTTATTCTTACGTTTTATTTCACGGATTGGAGGAGGTGTGGCAGCCCTTATGGGTCCGATCCCTGAAGATCTAGGGGAGGTGGTGTGGTCCTAGTGGATCCCACTTCCCTGAACCCACTGAGGTCTCCCCTTCCTGGGGGAAGCAGAAGATTTGATGCCATGGGGGAAGCTTCGGCAGAGCCGTTGCCAAAGGTGGCCCCCTGGTCTTGCGGAGAAGGGGGCCTGAGGACCCTTGCTTCCCTAAGGAGCCTTCAGGAATAAAGGGACCCTTCTTCTTTTGAGGAGGGTCTGAAACTGTACCCTTGAGCACGTTTTTTAAGTTTTCACTTATTTTTTCGAGCACTTGGGAACAAAGCACGTTTTTCAGGCTTTCAATAAAAAAAAAAAATAATGCTAAAGAATTCTAAAAAAAAATTCCAAGAGCATAAATAGCAAGAAAATGAATACAATTAAAAACCTCATAATATTGGGCTACCCCAAGAATGCTATGGCAGATTGGTATGGGAAGATATAAATAAAACTGACTTCCTAAATCTATTTTCGTCAATAGTGTTCACAAAGCAAGAAAATATACTGGCTAATAGGTTGTGAAGTTTAAAGTACGCACACCGCTTGATATTACTTTCTGTCTCTGAGGAAGTGGTAAAATGTCTAAACACAATTATTAGCTTTTCTGGCCAAGATTGCATACACCCAGGTGTTATAAAGGTATTAAGTTCACTAGTAGATGGACTATTATTTCTTATATTTATGGATTCCTTTATAATGGGGTAGCATCGCATGCCTGGAGTAAAGCAGATATAAGCAGTTATCCATATTTTGAGACGGGATGAAAATGTGAGACAGGAAATCTAGAATGATAAGAAGGAATTCTAAGGGATACTATTCAGAAATATGTGAAAGATAATCCATTGCTAGGGCAATGTCAACTTGGAATTCTAAGAGGTTATTTTGAACTAATCTGTTTTAATATTATGAGCAGGTGGGCTGTAAAGTAGAACTTGGTAGTGCAACGGATGTTAAATATTTGATACTGTTCCACAAAGCAGATTGGTACGTAAAATGAGAATAATAGGAGTAGGGCAAAAAATGGTGTACATGGGTAGATAACTGGCTTAAGGATAAAAGTTGTGTTCATCAACGCATACCTTAATTTGTTTCTTGGTTTTAACAACTTATAATAGAGAAGATGGGCTACTCAAAATGTCACAAAAGACACCGTTGCAGTCAAAAGCCCACTCATCAGAAATTTTAGCTGCCTATAGATGATGGAAATCACTATTTTGAATAATGGAATCAGGTATACTGCAAACAAGAAAGTGGCAACAGCCATACCATGAAAATGTCGTGGACTAAGCACAAGCAACAGATATCTCCACCGACAAACATTTGAGATGCAAAATGCACCAGCCCTTCCAAGAACCCCATAGAAAAGTTAGCATATGCTGTTGCGATATAATTGCACATCAAGGTCCACTGTAGTTGAAATAATGTTGCCCAATAACAAGTGATTTGCGTGACTGCAACAAATGTTGGCAAAACAAAAGCCAAAACAAAGAAGCAATAATTCTGCTCACTCTCTGTAGATCCCTGTTTCTGCCACACCTCTTTTTCCATCAATGATGCATTAGCCATATTTCTATTTGCTTCCACCACAGCAACTGTAACAAAGTGTGTGGATAAATGCTAATGATGCTATAACATCTAACCACTATCACGTTTGGTTGCTGCCATCATGCATTTCACCAGATTAAATAATTTGCATATCTTGTAGACAACATCTGTTTCAAGGAATAAACCTCATTTTCAGCAATAACAGACAGAAATAAATAGGCTGACCAAATGCCTATTAATAATATGCTTGAAAGAACTGCTGGTAGCATGCAAGTCAAATCTCCCTTATATGTTTAGGGTTGAACCACAGGGCTATATGACACACACTGCACAGTCAAAGTATGCCTTAAACTAATGAGTAAGGAAAATATTGAGCTGGGGTGATGCCTGGTTCCTCACTACTCATGTGAGAAGAATTTTTTAAACGGGTTTAGGTTACCCCATGGAGGATTTGCCTACTTTGCGAGACCTCCAGGTACAGTGATTTATCCGATCCCTATATATGTTAAATATAAGAATATGCTTGTAATTTTACTATATTGCTGCAACAGTAAGTAGTGATATTGCAAGTGATGCCCCCCCACTTTCTAACAGTTCTCTCTAATACTTTCTGATATGGGGGCATATTTAAAAAATTGTGATGTGCACTTACCGTGAAATCCAGGTCCCAGAGTGTGTCCTGCATATTTATGAAGGGTGCATCGAAGCAGATATCGTGGATATCTGCTGTTTTGCATTCCTTCTTGTTTTTGGGAGCAGTCACCATTCTACAGTATGGTGACTGCTCCCAACAGCAATCTAACAAACCCTGCATCGGTCCGCCCCCATTTTAATTAATTTAATTACCTATGTGAAAAATAAAATGGTACATTGAATCTTGCACTTCTGGCAAGGTAAGCTGATTCTTAACCATATTAAAAGCAACTACCCCCCCCTGATGGTGGATGAAGCAACAAGACTAATAGCACTAGTGAACTTGATATTAAATAAACATATATAAAAATATGTCTCTCTCTTTATAATATCTAACCTTCAGGTAAGGGGATATTTACTTAATGGTGATCATAATACAATAACATTTCACCAATTTATTTAAGAAGATAGTTTGTGGCTACAAAAATCATGTATTCACAAAGGCAGAATTTAATCACCTTGGAGAAGCATAAAAGCTTATGTGAAATATTGATTGCTAAAGAATTGGGTTCTCGGCCTTTTGGCTAAGATCAAGCATGTACCTGTCCAAGTTGGGGATCTGTCCACCCTGAAAGGGCAATGGGAAAGCTTGGTTTGGCCAGAAGGCCGGTACCTTGAAAGCCTGAGAACTAGTGCCCCTGGAGTAGTGACCCAGGGGTGCCTGAAATCGCTTGGGGACTGGTCACCCTCATTTGATAGTATGGCACAGAGCACGAACCTCACTTTCAGCTACACACAATTCCTTTCCTCGGCCTTCTAGTTAGGCAGGAATAACTTTTAACATCTCGAGAGCATGGCTGTGGCAGTTTTGCACGGTACTATTTATTTTTTCTCACTGATTGTCACTGCACTTATTCCTACGTTTTATTCCATGGATTGGAGGAGGTGTGGCAGCCCTTATGGGTCCGATCCCTGAAGATCTAGGGGAGGTGGTGTGGTCCTAGTGGAATCCACTTCCCTGAACCCACTGAGGTCTCCCCTTCCTGGGGGAAGCAGAAGATTTGATGCCATGGGGGAAGCTTCGGCAGAGCCGTTGCCAAAGGTGGCCCCCTGGTCTTGCGGAGAAGGGGGCCTGAGGACCCTTGCTTCCCTAAGGAGCCTTCAGGAATAAAGGGACCCTTCTTCTTTTGAGGAGGGTCTGAAACTGTACCCTTGAGCACGTTTTTTAAGTTTTCACTTATTTTTTTGAGCACTTGGGAACAAAGCACGTTTTTCAGGCTTTCAATAATAATAATAAAAAAAAAAAAATAATGCTAAAGAATTTAAAAAAAAAATTCCAAGAGCATAAATAGCAAGAAAATGCAATTAAAAACCTCATAATATTGGGCTACCCCAAGAATGCTATGGCAGATTGGTATGGGAAGATATAAATTAAAACTGACTTCCTAAATCTATTTTCGTCAATAGTGTTCACAAAGGAAGAAAATATACTGGCTTATAGGTTGTGAAGTTTAAAGTACGCACACCGCTTGATATTACTTTCTGTCTCTGAGGAAGTGGTAAAATGTCTAAACACAATTATTATTTTTACTGGCCAAGATTGCATACACCCAGGTGTTATAAAGGTATTAAGTTCACTAGTAGATGGACTATTATTTCTTATACTTATGGATTCCTTTATAATGGGGTAGCATCGTATGCCTGGAGTAAAGCAGATATAAGCAGTTATCCATATTTTGACGGGATGAAAATCTGAGACAGGAAATCTAGAATGACAAGAAGGAATTCTAAGGGATACTTGTTACGGTTCAGATGCCTTAGTCAGTATTTGCACAGACTTACCTAGGGCGCGGAGTCTAACGGCCTTCCGGTCTTCACCAAGAACCACCGCAAGGTAGTATGGGTTTTGCTGAACCGCAGGTCGCGGCCCCCAGGTTAGCCTACTGACGTAAGGGAGAAGGCTCTAAGTGATGGATAGTCAAACAGGCAATATGACAAGGTGATGCAAATACAGGCACTAACCGTGAATACCGGTGTCTGGAGGTCTGACGCGGAAGCCGGCTAGAGTCACGGTATCAGTTGTATGCCGTAGGAGATGAATCCAGAGGAGTAGAAACACAGCCAAGTCGGTACACAGGAGGTAATCAGATATACAGTGCCAGAGGGAAATCCAGAGAGTAGTCAAGAACACAGCTGAGTCGGTACACGGGATGGTCAGTCCAATTCGCGGTGCCAGGGATTAAGCCAAAGAGTAGTCAGGTCACAGCCAGGTTGGTACACAGGAGTCTGAGGAAATATAGAAGTACACGGGGAGCAGGATCACAGGAGTCAGGTACACAGGGAAAGGAAGCCAGGAACAGGAAACACATTGCTCTGACACAGGTAGCGTGTCAGAGCAGAGTAGATATAGAGATTTGAATTCCCCGCCCAGAAGTCACATGACCTGACGCTGGGAGAACCTGGAAGTGCGGGGGCGCCATCGGAGGACAGCGCAGCGGAGCGGGGAACAGGTAAGTTCATGACAATACTATTCAGAAATATGTGAAAGATAATCCATTGCTAGGGCAATGTCAACTTGGAATTCTAAGGGGTTATTTTGAACTAATCTGTTTTATTATTATGAGCAGGTGGGCTGTAAAGTAGAACTTGGTAGCACAACGGATGTTATATATTTGATACTGTTCCACAAAGCAGATGGGTACGTAAAATGAGAATAATAGGAGTAGGGCAAAAAATGGTGTACATTGCTAGATAGCTGGCTTAAAGATAAAAGTTGTGTTCATCAACGCATACCTTAATTTGTTTCTTGGTTTTAACAACTTATAATAGAGAAGATGGGCTACGCAAAATGTCACAAAAGACACTGTTGCAGTCAAAAGCCCACTCATCAGAAACTTTTAGCAGCCTATAGATGATGGAAATCACTATTTTGAATAATGGAACCAGGTATACTGCAAACAAGAAAGCGGCAACAGCCATACCACGAAAATGTCGTGGACTAAGCACAAGCAATAGATATCTCCACCGACAAACATTTGAGATGGAAAATGCACCAGCCCTTCCAAGAACCCCCAAAAAATTTAGCATATGCTGTTACGATAGAATTGCCCATCAAGGTTCACTGTAGTTGACATAATGTTGCCCAATAACAAGTGATTTGCGTGACTGCAACAAATGTTGCAAAAACAAAAGCCAAAACAAAGAAGCAATAATTCTGCTCACTCTCTGTAGATCCCTGTTTCCGCCACCATACCTCTTTTTCCATCATCATCATCATTTACTTATATAGCGCCAACATATTCCGTAGCGATTTAAAATTGAGGACAAACATAGTAAAGTAATAAACAAACTGGGTAAAACAGACAAAGAGGTGAGAAGGCCCTGCTCGCAAGCTTACAATCTATTGGAAAATGGGAGTTTGACACATGAGGTTAAGTCTTCATTTGCAGTCGGCCCAGCCAGACTGCAAGGTAAAAGGTAAAAGTGACTCATAAGCTAAATGATCCTGTCACACAACAATGTTGGTCAACGGGTAGTTGTATAACGGGTGGTAATAGGGTAATGTGCAGAACGGAGTTGCAGAGTTGGGACAAGACAGGAGATGTATGTTGGTGCAGCTTTGTTGATGGCCTTGTAGGTTAGTAAGAGTATTTTAGATTGGATTCGGTAGAAAACAGGCAACCAGTGTAGAGACATACAGAGTGATTCAACAGAGGAATAACGATTTGCAAGGAAAATCAATCTTGCAGCAGCGTGCAAAATAGATTGTAGGGGGTTGAGTCTGTTTTTGGGAAGGCCAGTAAGGAGGGAATTGCAATAGTCAATGAGGGAGATGATAAGTGCATGAATTAAGGTTTTTGCAGTGTCTTTGGACAATATAACTGAATCATTCCTATCAGATTCATGCTGACATAGATCTGTAATAACTTCTATTGTACTTACCAGTAGGTCCCTAAAGGTCTTTCCTAGTTATTATTTTTTTAAAGCACCTGAAGCTAAACCATGAAAATGGATCTTGTTATAGAAGGTATAATCCACCTCTAGGGAGGTATATAATACCTATAGAATATATAAGCAACATTTAGAGTGCCTTTGTTGCATTCACTTCTCTAATCAAATTAAAGCAAACTTTATTAGCAAAATGATAGCATCACCAAGTTATTACCTTCATATGCAATCCATTCAATTTTACATCCTCCTCTCCACCACCCTTCATTTTTTAATCCAATTTCTCCCTTTTAATATTTTTTTTGATTAAATCTCCTTTTTGTTTACTGGCTACTCACCACTTTCCTTAAGTGTTTGCCGTCATGTTACCATAGTCTTCTTTTTCCGTTTATTTCTTATTTCCCCACCCACGTATATACACATCCCTTATTATTATTATTTAGAGACCTTCTTGTTATTTCTCCTCCTTTGTGTTCCCTTCCCCCATCATTCATCATCTACATGGGAGAAATGTTATGTTGCCGCAGAAGATCAATTTTATACACTAGGAAAATAAGGAAATGCATTGTGTAAATAGCATTTTCCTTCAAATAGCTGTATTGACTAATTGCTAATTGAGTTGAAATAAGGATTCTTTATTCTGAATCATTACTCCAAATCTACAGTAGGAGTCAGTTGTGCAAAATGTATGACTGGGGCTAAGTATCCATCTCTGCATGTGTTTATTATATTAAGATGACTCAAGATTGTTAGGAACTCCTCCAGCTGGTACAACAAAACCCGGAGTCTACCGCGAAAGCCAGGTGTTCACTGGAGCCCCTAGTGGTAGGGACAGACTTGGCCGCAGGCTAACAGAGGGTCGAGAGTTGTGTACCGGCCAAGGAGAACCCAGGGATAGGGTGTTATGGCGGACAGCAGCGTGGGGTTCAGGCAGGGTTGGTGAAGGCAGCAGACTGCGTATCCACAGAACACACCAAGGTCAGAGGTCACAGGCACAGGTTCGGAATCCAGGGACAAGTGAAAGATCAGGGGCACTAGCAGAGAAGCAAAATCCGGGTTCAGGCAATTGGTCAGGGTCAGGTTCAAAGTCCAGGAACAAGCAAGGGTCATACACGGGAAATCTATCATAGGTTAAACACCAAGCACAGAGATAAAGTTGCAAGCAGAACTGTAAACAGGACGCTATAACCGGCAGTGAGGCTTAGTCCTCACTGCCTTAAATAGTTCAAGCAGCCAATCAGAGAAGAACTTGGAAGCCAAGCAGAGTGTGCCAGACTAGTACCAAGAAGGGAGACCGCTTGGGAATATCTGGTGTAGTAGGTATACATGTCTGAGAATAACTATCCCAATTTGGGGAGGACTGGTCAATGGTAAATATGTGTACTACTGAACATGATGTGACACATCCATTATGCATGCCTCCGCACTATTCTGTAAGATTATGGACACATACCAGACACTATCTATGAATCTCTTGGAATTTTTTTCAGTCAATCAGTTATGTTTAATTTTGACTATGTACTATGAATGGTACACAATGCACCAATCAGTAAATATTATGCCACTATCTTTGATATGATATATTCTGTAAATATTATATTAGCAATCATTGCTTGCCCCTTAATAACTTTGCAATAAAATCGATATGTTCATTTGTCAATTACATGTATCTATGTAACAATTCAATGCCTACTAGTATCTAATGTCTGTTATTTTAACATGATCCAGTTCATAAATGTTTGCCTTTTAAAGATTCTGCCATAATAAATCGCCATGTTTAATTGTTACCGATACGGAGCACCATTAGCTATATAAGGACATCTAGGGGGGTATTCAATTGTCCGCGTATTCGCGTAATATATTGCGAATAAGCGGAACCGCGGACATCGCAAAAAATCAACTTCCCGGAAATGACGGTATTCAATTGTAATACCTAACCCAGCCCCTTATCGCGTAATATCCGACTAGTACGAAGTGCTTTTTTTTTTTACCCTTTTCCCGCCGTTCGCGATTTCCCGCCCACATTTCTATAAAAAACAACAACTTTGTTTTGCAAAGTGCCATTTTGCAGAGATTTCGATGCTGATGGCTGATTCCTGAGACCCTCTGGTTTTGTGAGATTCTAGATTGTACTTTTTGCATCTTTATATACCTTTATTCATTATTTTCACATTATTTACATACATTGCATTAAATTTTATTTTGCATTACATTTTATTTTGCATTACATTATAGTAAGTTATATTTTTACACAGTACTAACACCACACACTACATCAAACACTACACAACACCACACATTTTATTTAATAGCAGACATCAATATACTGCATACAGAAAAAGTGTGCAATAATCACAATTAAATAAAAGTTTAGTTACTTTTTAGCTCCAGCATTACTTTTATTTATTTCAGCTACATAGCAGCTACATAGCATACATATATCAGTATGTCTAGGGAGCATAGGGAAAATCTTTCTGAACAGGTACACCTGGATGAAGAAGATATCAGCAGTGGAGAAGAGCGGCAGCATGAAACAGAAGAAAGAGAGCGAGCACAAGAAAGAAGAAGACAGAGATTCCTTAAAAAAAGTGGCTTCCAGACCCTAGCAGCAATCTACAGTGGCTGAAGAAGATGATGGTGATGATCCTGAGGAAGGTGGTAGTAACATCACCAGAGCACCTCGTTTCTCTGAGCAGCAGAACAACATCCTGGTGGACACGATAGTAACAAACTATGATGTACTTTATGGTAAACGGGCACATGTCACAAGTCATCAGCAGAGGAACCAGATCTGGCGTCAGATCTCTGACAAAGTGACTTCTTGTGGGCAAGTTCCAAAATCTATTGAGCATTGCAGGAAACGTTTCCGGGACTGTAAGCGGATTGTAAAGAAGAAGATGGCTGCGTCCAAGAGGCATGCAAAAGGAACTGGTGGTGGGAAACCTGCAAATATCAGCATGAAACCCTGGGAAGTGAGGCTGTCTGAGGTCCTAGATCCTGTACTCGTGGAAGGTGTGGAAGGTGCTGTGGACACAAAGGAACCTTCAACATATTTATCAGAAGGTATGTATATATGTTTATATCTATGATGATGTGTTAATTAATTTTTTTTTATTTTTTATTATTTTTTAAAATAATTTTAATTTTAACACTGTTAAAATTTAATTGTAGAGCCAACTTCCAAGCGGCCATCTAAGAAAAGCTCAAAAGGACGTCCTGACACAGCTGCCAGCCAAGTTGGTAAGTGTTTTTTGTTTGACTATATTGATACTTATATATATATTTTACCAGTCACACACACATGTACACACACACACACACACACACACACACACACATACAAACACACACACACACATATCTCATGTCTAAAATATATTCTCAAACGAAAATCATATGTTATCATTGCCCATGGTTATTGTTACTGTACATTTGTGTTGTTTGTATACAAAATTTATTTTACAATGTACACACAGCTGTGGATTGAAATCTGTATACATACAAACCAATATGTAGATGAACCCCACCTTGACAATAATAACATAGGATTTTGGTGTGTGTATATCATGCAGCCAAAAGTTTTTTTCAATGTAAATTAAATATATGTATATATTTTATATGCACACATTCTCAATCACCACTGTTTTATGTATACTCATTTCTCTTTATCTAAAATATACCCATTTTAGTTATATTTTTGATATAGATGAATGAATAAAAATTAAACAGGTGGTTGTGAATGTGTGCATATGATTATATATAGATATATCTTTATTTTTTAGGTGTGTGTGTACATATATTAAAATATATACACATACATACTATGGTGTAAGAGACAAGAAAACAAACACACACATACACCAAAACATGTGAACGTTTTAGAACATAAAAAAAGTATATTAAAGCTAGACATGTATATATAAGCGTGTTTATTAACATATAAATGGATAAATATAGCTATAGCGGTTAAATTGTAGATATTGATCCATTTTTATCGCAATAAACACTCTTATATGTACACGTCTACCTTTAATATACTGTTCTTATGGTCTAAAACGTACACATGTTTTTGTGTATGTGTGTGTTTGTTTTCTTGTCTCTTACACCATAGTATGTATGTGTATATATTTTAATATATGTACACACACATATGTGTGTGTGTATCGATGTGTATGTGTTAGGTCAGTTGTGTGTGTATATATATATATATATATATATATATATGATCCTGTGAAAGAAGGCATATAAAGGAGGAGTTTGGTCTTGAACCATATTTTTTTTTTATAATTTAATTCTAATCTATTTAATGACATGGCCCATGATTCATTAAGGATCGTAAGTTTAGAAAAGTTATTTAGGTATCCTGGACAAAAACATGCAACAATGCAAGGTGTGCAAGTTAGTATTCTGTTTTGCACATAAGTTAAATACTGCCTGTTTTTTCCTGTTGCACTAATCTTTGAGAGCTTATTTGTACACATATGATATTTGTGTGTTACGTGAAAAAACAGTCAGTATTGTTTTTTTTTAAAAAACATATTAATATTTTGCAGCCCTTTCATTGTAACATCATTTTGGCCAAGTGACCAAAATTAGCAGTTTATATAGTTAAATGCTTAATGAATCAGGCATTATTTTTTTTTGGGCAAACATTAGTCAGGGGCAATTTTGAGTGTCAGAGGCAATTTTTGTTTTAAAAATATGTGTGTCATCAATCAATATCTAAAAACCATTTAAATTTTGTTTTTTGGGTAGTTCAAACACACAAAGACATCCTACTCTCTAAGAAAAAAGGAGCGTGTGCGACAACAGGTATGTATGAAATTTTTTTTTTAATTATTTTTAAAAAAAATATATCTATGTCTTGTAATAATCTAAAACAAAGCAATTTCAAACAGAAATGCCAAGAAAACGAATGAGTGTATCATCAGTTTCTACGGTGACTAACATCACTGAAAAAAGAAGAAGAGGTTGGTTTTAAAAAAAAAAAAAATTCTTAAATTTATTAAAATCGGATTTTTGGCAAATTTTTAACATTGCTTATGTTTCAGAGACTGCATTTGAAGAGCAACCATGTAGTTCAAGGACAGAATTGGCATCATTGCAGAACATTGCGGAATCCCTTACAGGTGAATGATAGTCCAATATACATTCTACATTAAACATTGCAAAGCCTTTTTTTTGCTTTATTTGTTAAATATTTCAAATTGTCATTAGGTTAAAATAATCTGTTGATGAGGAAATAAATCATTTACAATTAGATAATAATAGCAACATGTTTTATTGTTTATCCTTAGAAAACCTGAGAGAGAAGCAACAAGAGGCAAGAGCTGCAGACAGTGATGTAACCCCTATTGAGGATACAGAAACATGTAATTTTGCTAGAAATGGTAAGTAAAAATTTTCTTTGGCCAAAAATTTCAACTTAGCAGCTATTTATAAATTTCATCATAGGCCACTGATTAAAGGTATTTAGGTTAGTTGTTTACAGGGACTTCTTTCGCATTGGGCCCAATGGGCAGGTGCCCGGCAGCCCTGCAGGCCAGTTAAGTCTTTCCGAAGCAGTGCAAGAAAAAATAAAATTTTTACTTTAGGACAGCTGGCGATCTGGCTCCCTCCCTGTTGTCCTCCTCCGTGTGGTGCTGGCAGTGCATTTTGGGTGACACGTCATAACGCCCGCCAGTCAAGCATTGCGGAATGTGAAGGAGGAGGAGAACAGGGAGGTAGCCGGATCACCAGCTGTCCTAAAGGTAAGTTTGTGGGGTTTTTTTCTCTGTTTTTTTTTTTTATGTCTTGCGCTGCCTCAGACGTATATGGGCCCAGGTGCATGGCTTTACCCGGGGGCCCAAATAGTTGGTATGAGGGCCCTGGTCATTTAGGATATAAATCAAACGTTTTGAGTATCTACCAGTAAATTTCCATCATTAATACAAAGTGCCAAGTTCATACTGACCTTATTATACTGACTAATGTAACTAACGTCATTAAAAAATGTAATAATGTCTTATTTTTCCAGAATCAGAAGACTCCCATCAGTCTAGTTCTTTATCATTTTCACCAGAAATTCCTGTGATTTAGCGTAAGTGTTGAGTCATAATTATATTTTTTATAATGTCAAACAATATAGCATGTTTCTAAATAAATAGTTGTGAGTTTCTATATGTATGTATGTGTATATTTTTTTTTTCTTTCAAAATAGCTACAACAACAACCACAGCTTTTGAGGCCCTGCAGCAAACATTTCAGCGTTTGGAAGACACTTCACAATCTAGAATACAACGTGGGGAAAGTGCACCTTCAACATCTAGTTTTCCAAGACTTACAACACTTGCAAGAGAAATGGAAAACTCCCAGGAAGTGTTTCGGAGAACAATGGAAGACAACATGAGAGGAATTAAAGATGCCATTGTTGGACTTACTGAGGAAATGTCGAAACAGAGGCAATTACAGATAAACACCAATCGAGACATTGCCACTATTCTTTCCGGAATCTTAGCCTCCCAAGAAAGAACCGAAGTGAGCATTGGAAGAATTTCCAATACTCTAGACCAAATTTTGCAGAACCAGCAACAGACTGCAGCAGCCAATATCCTCATAGCCACCAACCTTCAAAGTTTAAATGAAGAAATGCGCTCAAGAAGGCTTTTGGAAAACCTTTCGGTTAATTTTCCAGAGTGGAATGTGTCAGGAACCATCCCTCAAACAGGACAACCACAAAGTGCCATAAGCAGCTTAAGGACCCCAGAGATACCGTTGGATTTGACAGTGCAGTCTGCAAGGCCAAGCCCAGAAGAATTGCAATCTGCACGAAGAAGACTACTATTATCTTCATCATCAGAGGATCCAGTGATGCAATCTACCCCCAACGTAAGTCAAATGTCTATCTATTTTTTTTATTATCTAATACTTCAATATTTTGTACGTTCACTAACCCAATCTATGGTCATATTTAATATTAAATAACAACATTTTAGTAACAATATATTTCTGTACTTTTTTTTTTTTCAGAAATAGAAGATATAATTGATCTGTTGATAAATATGGAGCAACAACTTTTACAAGTTTTCAACATTTGAACATTTTGGAATATTTCATTTTGATGATCACAATGAACCTTACATGTAAAAAGGTATGTATTTGTATATTTTTAATAATTCATAAAGATATACATTTCATATATATATATATACATACATACATACATACATACATACATACATACATACATAAATAGAGAGAGAGAGAGAGACATAGAGAGAGATATAGAGAGAGACATAGAGAGAGACATAGAGAGAGACATAGAGAGAGACATAGAGAGAGACAGATAGAGAGTTAGAGAGAGAGACATAGAGAGAGAGAGAGACATAGATATATATATACTCAAAACTTGTGAAGGGCAGATTTAAAAACTGACCAATACTTAAATTCTGTAGGCAGCTCCCCAGTCATTCAACACCTGTCTGCAGATGAGGAAGGTACCAGCCGGCGATAGACGTCTTTTTAAGCATATTGGTCTGGCTCATTTACGGTATCACACCATTGTGGCTTGTATTTTAGTTTGCAGCTGTTCATCTTGCCCTATGTCAGGAGGCTATATCTATTATCCAGGATTACCTTGATTACCAGGTTATTCGTGGTGCCATCAGAAGGAATTCATCATATAAATCATTGGCTTGATTACTTTGAATATCTGGTACGGGAATTATATATCTCTGGATGAATCCGACTATGTATCTTCTATTTTATTTTTATACATATATATACACACACATTTATACATATATATATATATATGTGTGTGTATATAGATATATAGATATATGTATATATGAATGCCTATATGTATGTATGTTAAAAAAAACACATTTTTTTTTAGTTGAAAATACACAAAGTTACAATGGAAAAATGCACGTAATCCTTCAATTACTGGAAGAATATTTAACAATGGTAAGTGTAATATTTGTGTTAAAATTAATCTGATTATTTTTCATTTTATATTAGGTATTATATATTTATTTTTTCTGTTTAAATCCCTTAGACAAAAGATTTTATAATCATCTAATGGTCTATGCTACAAATCATGAAGTTATCCCAAAGAAGAACTAACGACAAGAACTTAGTTTTGCCTATAATTAAACCCGGTATGTTGTTGATATATAAATGTATATTAAATTGTTTTTATATGTTAATGTTTTTAACAATTGTAACATTCATTGTAAAAAAAATTCCAATGTTAAATGTTATTGATAACAGTGGAAAAAAAAAAAAAAGTTCCAGAAATATTAAGATAATACTTAATCCTAATGAAAATTAAAATAGAGGATTGATTGTTAATGATGCTAATGTTGCAATTTTTCTTCAACTGTATTATGTTGTTTTTTTAAAAAAAATTAAAAATTAAACACTTTTTTAAATAATTCACAGCCAACTGAGGAGGATAGAAAAACTACTATGAAAAATACAAGAAATTGGAGAAAAGCAAAGGCCACAGAAAAATTAAATTGTGATATATAAAAATTATTGCACAAAGAAAATATGTAAATTATTAAAAGATGTTATAGTTTTGGTTTAAAACATGTGTCTTTCATTATTATAATCTAGAAAGATTGTTGTACAATATAATAGAAAACTAAATATTTGTTCAACACATCAATTTGGTTACAAAAAATGTATTAATACATTTTAAAGAGTGATTAACTTTTTGGGATACAAACAAACATTTCTCTTATAATTTAGGTTTTTGGTGGTAATTAAATAGTATACATTATATTTAACAAAAACAAACAATAGAAGTGGGCCAATATTCCATGCAATCCAGAATCCAATTCCATCCAATCCAGTCTGCAATCCACAGTGAAATGGGTGTGACAGGTACATTTTGGAGAAAGGAAAAGAGAAAAAAGGTAATTTCAGTGTGATTATGTGTCAGTAGTGATGCTTTACATAAGGTTACATCACACAGAACATAGCATGGTGCAGTTTACATATGATGACACCCACCTGTCCAAGAAGCTGGCTCTTGAAAAGCGTCATGGCCTCGGTCTTTAAAATCCAGTCGCTGGTTCCGTCTGCAATCCACAGTGAAATGGGTGTGACAGGTACATTTTGGAGAAAGGAAAAGAGAAAAAAGGTAATTTCAGTGTGATTATGTGTCAGTAGTGATACTTTACATAAGGTTACATCACACAGAACATAGCATGGTGCCGTTTACATGTGATGACACCCACCTGTCCAAGAAGCTGGCTCTTGAAAAGCTTCATGGCCTTGGTCTTTAAAATTCAGTTGCTGGATCCTTTTATCTTAACTAACAGTTATTAACATTAAAACATATTTTCAAATAAAAACATATATATATATATATATATATATATATATATATATATATATAAAAAATCCTTTAATCGAACGCCGAACAACGATTGTTGGAGCTATCTCCCACTAAATAATTTGAAGTCCTGAAAAAAAAAACCCAAAAAATATAAACTACTACTTATTAATTAATTTATATTTCTAAAAAAAAATTATGACATTAGAAAATTTACACTTACATGAAAAAAAATCCAAAATTAAACGTTGGCGCTCACGAGTTCCTGTTTCCCGACCAAATGCTGTGGCTGAAGAAAGGTCTTGATTCTGTAAAACAGCAGGATCTATCTCTACCTCCAAATTATTTGCCAAACAGATATTTTGCAGAATGCTGCAAGCAATAACAATAAGGCAAACTTTTGATGGTGAGTACAGAAGCGCACCGCCGGACCTGTCCAAACAGCAGAACCGGCTCTTAAGTAACCCAAAAGTACGCTCAATTACACCTCTGGTGGCTATATGTGCCGCTTGGTACCTTTTTTCAGCATCAGAAATTGGATTGGACACTGGAGTGAGCAACCAGGGCTGGCTCCCATATCCTGCATCACCTAATAAAAAATATTTTTTTTTTTATTAGTGCTCTTCTCATTTTAGAAATAATTATTAATAGCGATTACCTAGATATAACTTACCCAGGAGCCATCCATGAGGAAAATCTCCCTCCTCAAACCTCTTGAACACTCCTGAATTCTGCAAAATAAAAGAATCATGAGAGGAACCAGGGAAGCCAACACAAACATTTAGGATTTTTTTTCTGACATCACACACCATCTGCACATTCATGGAATGGAAGTGCTTTCGGTTTCAAAAGCTCTCTTCCATTCTGTGCGGAGGTGTGAGTGCCACATGGGTGCAATCTATTGCACCCAGGACATTTGGCATACGTGCCACACTATAAAAATTGGATTTGACCTCCTGCCATTCTAATTCAGACTGTGGGAATTTAATAAATTCCCTAGTATGTTTTTTCATGGCTTTAAGGACCTGGAACAAACTCTGTGAAAATGTGGGTTGGGAGAAACCCGCAATTACGGACAATGTCGGTTGAAAGGTTCCCGACGCTAAAAATGCAATGCCCCAAGCAGCTTTGCCAATCCAGGCACAACATGGTTTGTGGGGACTGTTGGTTCCAGGTCCTCTTTAAGGAGGTCATATAAAGAATAAATTGCAACTGAGGATAGGCGATATAATCTTATCACCTCCACCTCAGGGACCCCATCAAGTAACCGACGTGTGCGGTACAGACGGGGCCGTGGGACCCGACGCCTTGCATCAAGTAATGGAGCCACAGCATTCTCTCCCTGACTTGCAGCCACATGCACATCTACATTCTCCTCTATTTCCAAAGTATTTCTTTCCTCTCCCCCAACAAGCAAACCAGCATGTGCACATTCATCAATACATGCTGCATACATAAACTGCCAAACGTTTGTTGAAAATGGCTCCATTACTAATGCCTTTGTAAATTTCTTATAAAAAAATAAAATAAAAAAATTTAAGTATTAATTAAAGTATTAATTAACTATTATTATTATTATTATTAATTAACTACCTAGCAGTATAAATACTGCTAGATATTAAACTATTAACAGTTTTATAGAAATATCATTAACTATAAATACTGCTAGATATTAAACTATTAACAGTTTTTAACTATAAATAATGCTAGATATTAACAATTTTATAGAAATAAAAATCCTTAACTATCTGCTAGGTATAAAAAATTTTTTAGGAGAAGGGGAATTGCATATCTACATACTATATTGGAGTGCCCTGCTCTTCTAAACAAGAGCAGGAGCCGGCACATATGCAACGTAGCCCTGTATGGGAATTTGGGACAATAATTGTTCTTAGAAGTATAGCAATGGAAGCGAAAGCCGAAAGTGGCAAAACTGCACAAGTGCTGACCTCCAAACGGGCACGGAAGAACAGAGCGAGGGCCTCCAACATATATTTATATATATATATATATATATATATATATATATATATATATATAGCCAGGGCATTGAGTCTATGAATGTCTAGTATTGTACAGGAGGAATGCAGGACAATTATAACTGAGTTCAGGTCTGGAGACAGAGAAAGCCATGAAATAGAGATAGCACCTGTGTCATGTTCATCAAACAATTGCTCTGTGCTCAGTGTACTGGAGCAGAGCCGTAACTTAAAATTGTAGCAGTTCGGGTAAGAAGGAAGACTGTCATCCACCCTAGCCCTAAATTTTACCCATATGTACCTAAAATATTTACAAACTGCGCCTCCCTTCTGCGTTGCACTCTGTGTGGTCATTCCTATCGCAGAGCCCTGGTTACAGCCCTGGGCTGGAGCATTGACATCTTGAAAGTCACCTCTCCCATCAGGAAGCAAATACTGCAACATGGATTGATGAATAGCACTCAGTGCCATTAAGTAGCAATTATCGTTGACCTTGTCTTCTAAAGGAATGACGGTACCCAAACCAATCCAGGAAAATGTGCCACAACATTACTGAACACCCAGAACACTCCGCTCAAAATAGAGTACTTCAAGTTGCACCACAGATGCACTCATCTCTTTGTCAAGAACATTGTGATGAATGATTCATCTGCTTTCTCAACTGCTCACTAGTCCACAGGCTGAGCTCTGTACCACTGAACAACATCTGCAACCTAACTAGGATATCCTGTTCTGTGGAGTTCTCTTTGGACCATTTTGTATGAAACTCGCTCTTTGCGCCATGGGCTGAAATCTGGAGTCAACTGAATTACAGTTGCTCATCTGTTTTTCTGCTAGCACAAACTAATGCACAGACTATGTGCTTATTCACACTTTTGTCCTTTGTTCCGTTTGAACCCCATGCTGACATTGCATTAGACACCTTTGGCTGTGAAACAATAAGTAGTTCCGCAGTCTTGATCACTGAAGTTCCTGTAAATGTGTCTCAATTATCACTCCTCTTTCACAGTCATCGAGGTCTCCTCTTGCAGCCATGCTAGCCGTAATGATAGGCCACAAGGACGGTCCAACATCTTTAACACATGGCCCTGACCATGCTGGGATGTTATGTATTCAATTAATGCCTGAGCCACATCTGTGTGGATGCACTTGCTTTCAATATGCTTGGTGTCCTTCATTTACCCAAAGGAGGAATGTTTGGTACCTTCATATACAGTAAATATGGTTAAACAATTCAGGACGGACACTATAGACTATATTGAGTGTTAGTCAAAGTAGTTTCCAGTAGTTAACTATGTGTACCGGATTGTGTAAAATTTATGGTGACAAGTTATTTTGTACATTGGGAGAGCAGCAATAACTAATGCGATCCATTTAGATTCATTGGGTGGATCCGCAAGCCCTCCCCCCAAAAGATTTCCCTTTCTTGAAGGTACTAGAGGCTACATAGGTGGTTCAATGTCTAAGTGGCATGAGGAGCTTGTTATACACTGAAGGACCCTTTCGAAGGATCCTGCACTGCAGACATCTGGACCCCTTCCTCCCCGTTACTAAAGACCAGAATAGGGGTAGACTTCCAGAGGGATAGGCTCCCAGTCTGGTAGGCTAGGGTCAGGCTCATAGGTCTACCCAAAGATGGGACCATTGTTGCTGTAGAATAGAAATGTTATTCCAGTAGGTTTTCTTATTGAAGCCTTGCACAACATAGGTGGATGGGGCAGGGATAACATTATTGATAGTATTCGTTGATATATATTAGGTAAATAGTAATGTTTTAGAAGTGTACGTCTCCAGCTGCAGTTATAGTGCTGCCAATAACTTGCAGAAATAAATGGAAGGAATTCAGCACTTTAAGACTACACTAAACAATATTTAGATAAATAGAAACAATATTTGGGCGTAGTTTAGCTAGATTAATGTCTGGCTTATGAATAATTAAGACATTTATTAATAATAAACATTTTTTTTAAATGTAATGACCATAATGTCATTCAGGCTGAACATACAGTAAATGGCTCACAATGCACAGCAATGCTTTTCTCAGGCAGTAAATTAGATTAATAGTAATTTCTCATTTTATGGCTCCACAATGGATTGTTAAAATTAGAAGTGTAAGATGTAATGTCCTGTTATACGGAGGATAATTTCTCACACCGTGGAACGTTATACAATCCTCTCCTCCATTGTCTCGGGAATCTCCATCTGCATGATGGGATCCTAAACCAATGGCCACCGATATCCAGTTTAAAACGCGTGGAAATGTAGCATTGTAGAGCTCGCTTCTCATCCCAAATTAGCTTGAATCCAAGCCACAAATCACTCTGTATAGGTCAGTAAGTTTAATAATAATAAAAGAATGAAGATCAGCCTGTTTTTGTTGACAGTCTCTGCACTACCTGACGCGTTTCGTTCAGCTATGAACTTTATCAAAGCCATGAAATTGTCTTGTTTTCACCTCCTATATATGTCCAAGTGGGAGGGCTCTCATCATTACCTTTTGTGTTAATTAATTATGAGCTGTATTCCATTTCTACTCAGTTAAACAGACAAAATATTCCTAATATAGCTAATGTAGTCAATCCTTCATACCCATATAACACAACCTAACAAACGTAATTTTATTTAGTAACAGAAAATATATAAGTGACAATGTTTGTAGTTATGCAGCAGTCATGTGTTGACAGGGCAGTAATATGCAGTATATTGTAACAAGGGAGCTGAAGGGTGGGGGGTTGTTGAACTTTTTGAGAGAATTTCCACATTTAATTAGTAGTGATACTAAGTAATTGTTGTTTTTAGCAAAGTGATGTGACAGGTGATTGAACGGAGAGAAGGAACAACAGCAAAAAAACCTCAACTGCAGCTCCAACAATAAAGCATTTACTATTGAGATTTCTGCATAAACTGTTATCCACACAAAAAAGCTATCAACTAGGCAAAATTTGCAAATTTACAAATTAAAATGCTACAACTTTGATGATAATCCCTTTAAATATTGGGCACATGGAAGACAAAGTCCCTTCTAGTAAGATTGGTTTGGGCTCACAGAAGACTATAGTCTGTTTGTGAGAATAAGTCACTGACAGATTGAAGCCTTCACCAACACTGTTACCATGAGCCATAACCTTGGTGGCTCTTCCTTAAATCCACAGTCTGCAAATTAATTTATATAGAAACAGGGGGATTTGGTCCACACAACCCTATTTCATCAAAAGTACAGTATGGAAAGGTGCTACACCGATGTAACTTGCTATCGACCTGTTTATTAAAAAGTGGTGATAGAGTTGCAATAAGTAGTAATAGGAGGATTTCTATCGCCATAATTTACTAATAAAATATTGCCAAGGCAGCGAATACAACCGAAGTTTAATAGATAGAGCCCGGTATGCGTTACAAACCAAAGTACATGAGCACAATAATGACTAAGAAGTACTGTGCATAATAAGAACTCTTTGTATAATGAACTTTGCAAGATTATTCAGTGATATAATATCTGTAATGACTAGGAGGTTTGTGTTGCACAATAAAATCAAACTGTGAATTCTTTAATTTGGTCCATGACCCATCTCCATTGCTGCTTTTCATGGATGCAGAATATAATCAGGTTCCTACCAGAATTATCTGTAGAATGTAGGGACATTCCGCTCATAGAACTAAGTTCTAGGAATAGACTGTTAAGAGTTCTATTTATTAAACAGGTGTTTTCAGTGGAGATAGGGTTTGTTTTTTTTTGTGTTTTTTTTATTAGTGAAAGTCAAATTTGAGCTTTCAGTTCCACTGCTAACATGTGAACCGGTGACCAAGGTGACACATTCGCCTATCTTCCGAGACTAGCCAGCAGGAAAATTAAACCTTACCACCCCTGCCCAGTACAAGTGGAGCAGCTCAGTATGGTTCCGATGCTTTGGGGAGATTTGATAAATTGCGTCATAAGTCATTTTTGTAATTGCCACAATAGAAAATCATCCTTATGGCGGCATGTCGATAATTTGGTGCCTAAGTGTAGTTACCCATCTGATGAGAACTGCTTAACACAGTAGATCGGCATTCACAATTTTGATGAAAATGTGCTCTAGGAAAGTCAGTATTCATCAGTCCGGGGGCGTCCCCGCCCTCGGCTCTGACTGTCAGCTGGTCACGGAGAATAGCAGGCAGCTAACAGCAAATGTTATGCTGTTAGCTACCTGCTTTCACTGTAGTGCTTCTGCGGCGCGCAGTAATCTCTTTACTGAGGAAACCTCGTGAGAGTGAGACTACGAGTCATAGTAACGCATTTACTGCGCGCCGCGGAAGCACTACAGGGAGTGGAAGAATGCCTGCAGCCAGGACGGATCAGGAATGGGAGGTAAGCGGGGGGGGGGGGCTGTTTGTAGCTCACAAGGGGGAAGGGGTGAGCCTCACAGTACCCATAGCCTGGTGGCCTCCATTCCCTTAATCCGGCCCTGACGGTGAGCGGTGCAGTAGTATCGATGGACTGGAAAGCAGTGTTCTTTACATACAGTGAGCACCACTCAATCATTGCTTTATTTTTAATGTGGCCTTTTCATTACCAATAGACAGTTCTAATTATATAACGCCTTTTGTGAATGTGTAATTTTAAGCTTTGTATTATTGAGTTGTCCAGTTTGATATTGTATCTGTCACCTGAAGACAGGAGACATTTAGAGCTAATATTCATATAAATACAGATTGTCAGTTCCCTATAGCCGTGTGACATCATTGAGATCACTAGTATGTGTGTCATACCTTAGCGATGTCATTAGTTCCTGTCCACGCTATCCAATATTTAATAGCTGTTCATTTGAAAACTCTCATCAGAACAAAAGCTTTACAGCTACTGGTGCAAATATGTAGAGCAACAAAATTACTTAATGTATCATATCTTCTGAAACCTTTTCAGTATTGCAATGACAATAGAAAATTCTGCAATAATGCTGGTAATAATTTAGTACATGAATGTACATAGCACTCAATGTAAGTGTGCACTGTGTGTTAGCATTCTCACTAAACTTAAAAGAAACTCACATTTTTTAGTTTTCTATTATTAATGATCCCACCCTTCTGGTGGAAAAATAAGCATTTATTAAAATTGTTGGAAATTTAAATCAGCATGTCATTAGAGATTGAAAAGATTGTAATTTGGTCTTTTACACTTTGCTTCATCACTATAGAACCAGCAAGCAGCTACCAATACTGTTTTTAACTTTGTTGCAAAAATGTAGCAACTGTTTGCAGAAATGGTTAACCCTTAGTGCTGTTGAGAAGCCCATATATCTGAGTAATGTTGCTTACTATAAAACATATGGCAATAGAAAAATGAACAGTTTGCAAATCATCTTATTATTGATATGAATTAAAAAAAATAAGAGTAAACATATGTTAAACGACTCTCTAAAGGAGCTCATAGAAAGACATTATATAGTAATAAATATATTATAAACATACTGGGAAACTATTATCAGCAGTCGTGTACCATAAAGCCATCAACCGATCAGCCCGAACCCACTAGTATCCCGTTTTTACCTCCTCCAGTATGAGGTGCCAGAAAAATCATGGATGTTTTAGTACTGTAACATCTAATGAGAATTTGTGCACAATTGAATCCCCCCCCATACAATGTAAAGATAAAGTAACAGTTGACAGTGGATAAAACGCATAATAAAAGTGTGTTTGAACAGTGTAGGGAGGTCACACGGCATACATGGAGGAGGAGGGCGGGCATCCTTTCTCTGTGTGGCACCTTTGAAGGCTCCAGCTATTGCACGTTGCCTATCTCGGATATATCACCTACAGATTCACTTCTCATACACTAATTTAACTTTTAATAAGCCCAGAACAGTTTCTGCCGTTGTGTAAAACTCACTTTATTTTTTTTAATTGAAGACTGATGGTTGCTGACAGACATCAAATTAAAATAAGTGCAATTATATCCTGACCAATGTATCATCACCTGAAAATAAATATTTTGTATGAACTGTGCTCATATTATGTCATATTACAATGGATATGGATATTTAAAAATGTTTACATCACTTTTTAATATTTTCTTATGTAAAGTCCGCTGCTAAACAAAGTAATAGACATTCACATGTACATTGGTGGGGTTTTGATTCACTCTCTATATACTGTATATTTATTGTATTTCAGATGTAAATACAGTCAGTCCTAAACACTTTACCAGAATTGTATGTGTGCACACGTGTGTTGCATCTTATATGAATGTTACTAAAGTGTAGGAACTATAGAACTTTATAACATACAATATGGACATTACTTACAGGGTTTAACCCTTTTGTATCTGGTTATGCCAAAAGAGCCAAAAAGCGAAATCTTGAATATTGTTCTTCAAATTATTAGCCACATTTGGGCATGAAATTTTACATGTTTCTCTCTTGGAATTTGGCCTAAGTGGTCCTCAGGGATTATCCTTATTTTGTTCTGACTGGAGTTCTCACTTATACTTTGTTTTAATGAATTTTATGTAAGTTTAGGGGGAAGGAGAAAATAAAGGGTGAAATTGTAGTGAGTTGGGACGATACACGTTGAGAGGAAACTGTACCACACCAGTGTTCCCACTATAAGGGACCCCTAAACGTTTAAAAATTCTCCATGATAACCCCTTTATTAAATAAAAAAAAATATTTTTCCTTGATCTGGCGTAGTCCAAATTGAAAATAAACAGGCATTTATTAATGTATTTTATTTTAAACAGCACTGTTCCTCTAAAGCCAGGAAAAATACTAAAGCCTGAGGGGAGGGCACTAGACTAATTGGGCCTGATTCATTAAGTAAAGTAAAGCAAAACAAATGAGTAACTTTGCACCTTGGCAAAACCATGTTGCATTGGAGGGAGAGGTAAATTTAAAATGTGATGGCAGATTTACAGTGGGGTAGGGCATGTCCTAGATCAACTTTAAATTTCAGTGTAAAAATAAAGCTATCAAGTATTTGTGTGCTATGTGAAAAAACAGTCAGTATTTATCTTATGTGCAAAATAATAAACTAATTTGCACCGCTTGCATTGTAACATGGCTTTGTCCAGGAGAAAACTAATTTTTTGCTTTACTTTCCTTAATGAGTCAGACCCATCATCTCTGCGGGAACAGCTGCCATTGGAAATAATAGAGTAACAATTTTCCAGTGATACATTATTGATGGTTATCACTGTTTTGTAAAAGTTAATTGATTTATCCGATTCTTCAGTTATTTATTACATTTTTGTCGAATTGCAATTAATTTACAAATTAATTTGCCAGTGGCGATCCTCTGATAATCAGATTTGGACTAGTTGATTTGCCTATCTCTAGTCACATGAGAGTAGGAAGTGAACATGGAATCGGACATGATAGACGAGAAGGTGGAAAAGGCATAATAGGGACAAGAGATCTTTCCATCGTATGTTGGATTACATGACATCTATCTGTATCGCTATAGTCTTGGCACCTCTGCTAATTGTGAAATACAGGGATCTAACATTCTCTTCTATATTGGATAAGGTAGATGTGAGGTATACGTTGTCTGCAATGAGATGTCAGCAGTGTCTTCATTGAGATTTTGCTCCAGGACCAAAGAGACTTCAAATTTCATTTTTAGATGTACTGAGTGCATCAACGTCTACATTTGTACTATCCCCAGCATCAGGAGCTTCACTATAGTAGGTGCAATGAGTGCAGCAGGTACAGGACCAGATAAGAGCGGGTCGCCCACCCACCTCGGAGGTCCAGCACCCACTCAGGCTTCCCCACTGCTCTTTAAAGAGCAAAGAGCGGAACCTGTGAGGTGAGAATGGCATCTACCCAAATTTTGCTATGAGTTTCCAGTGATGCACTGCTCCTCCCCTGCCCAGGATCTTTGGGTTTTCTTTGAGGGTGTCTATCATCATCATCATTTATTTATATAGCACCAACATATTCCGTAGTGCTTTACAATTGGGGACAAACATAGTAAACTAATAAACAAACTGGGTAAAACAGACAAAGAGGTGAGAAACAAACATGTAGAGGTGTCTACATGCCTTATTGTAATATTAATTTGTAGATCATTAGTGTCATAATCCTTCTAAAGATCTGCAGTACATTATCAAGTTCCTAGTTTTTGTCAGAGATTATCAAGTCATCTAAACATAATGGAGACATTTTGCCGGTTGAACTAATTCATTTGTGAGAATGTCACATATTTATTCAACAGTAACTAATGATATTACTAAACCACAATGTTTATGTCTCTTATACTGGTTGGGACCACAAATGTGCAAGTGCAGCTGTTTGTCCAACCATCACATTTCCAGGTATTTACGCCTATTTCCTAGACTTTGAAAACACCATTGTAAGATGTGAAAATGACATGTGTCGCTTCTGTGTCTACAGGTTTGTATCACATTGGTAAATGTCTGTCTAGACACAAGCTTATCATGCAAGTGCAACTGGGAGATGCAAAATGTATCCCCCCATTATAAATATAGGCATAAGGTCTGGTATCCCGCACCTCTAAAGAGTCAAATAATTCATGTCCTCCTTTGGGGGAGGAAAAGACTGTGCACCTACCTGTAAAAAGGGAGAAGCTCATAATATCCACTTCCTCATCCCCACCTGCTCACTCTGACAATCCAGTCCTGAAAAATAAAATATTGTTCCTCCACTTCTGTGCAAAACTTGGTGCATTTGTCCACATAATCTGCACCGAACAAGGAATACCCCAATTTGGCCAAATTCTTTCATCGGACAATGAGTAAGAGTAATGGTAATGTCCAACACGATGTAGGCCTAAGTTCAAGAAAAAAAGGCTAGGGAGAAAGCCTACAGGAATAGCAGGGAATGCAGCATTATAAGGAATGTTCATTAAAGCTTACAACCTAAAAGGAAGGGGAGGACATAAATTGGGCGGTACCGAGTGGGGAATGGAGGCACAGGGGTGGAGGGCTGATAGGCTTCATTAACAAAATGAATTTTAAGGGTTTTATTGAAGCCTTGTAGAGTAGAAGCTAGTCTGATAGGGAGTGGGAGATCATTTCACAGGTGAGGAGCAACCCAGGAGAAGTTCTGGAGGCAGGAGATGGAAAAGGTATTCAGTGTGGTAGTGTGGCAGCTGTCATTGGCAGATCGGATGGGAGAGTGGGTAGAGATGATGTTGGAGATGAAGGTAGGTGGAAGATTAATTGAGGGCTTTGTAGGTAAGGGTGAAGAGTTTAAATTTAATTCTATGGAGAGAGAAGGACAGCAGAGATAGAGTGGACAGAGAGAACAATAAGGCGGGCAGCAGCACTGAGTATAGACAGAAGAGGGGCAAGGCAGGATTTGGCTAGGTCAGATAGAAGAAGACTACAGTAATCAGGATGAGAGATTACAAGAAAGTGAATAAGGGTTTGGTGGCTTCCATGATGAGAGAGTGCTGGATCCTCAATAAGGTGGAAGTGGCAGGATTTGGCTAGGTCAGAGAGAAGAGGTTGCAGTAATCAAAATGAGAGATTACAAGAAAGTGAATAAGCGTTTTGGTAGCTTCCATAATGAGAGAGTGCCGGATCCTCAATATTTTACAGAGGTGGAAGCGGCAGGATTTGGAGAGGGACTGTATGTGAGGATAAGACAGTAGAATTGAGGGTCAGAAGAGAGCGTAGTGTTATAAACAAAAGAGAGGGGATGGAGGTGGAGGAGGAGTCGGGTGTGGAGACCGAAAAGAAGCAGTTGGTGAGGTAAGAGGAAAACCAGAGAACAGTGTTACAGAGGCCTATAGATTGGAGAGTTTGGTCAACAGTCTTGAAGGTAGCAGAGAGGTAGAGAAGGATGAGAAGTGTTCCTTAGATTTAACGGTAAGAAGGTTACCTTAGTAACTTTAGTGAGGGCTGTTTCGGTTGAGTGGTATGAGCGAAGGTCAAATTGAAGTGGATCAAGGAAGGAGGGAGAGAACAAAAAGGAAGTTAGACGGTTGTAAGCAACCCTGCTCGAGAAGTTTGGAGGGAAAGGAGGGAGCTAGTATGGTAATTAGAGAGAGAGGCATAGTAATTCTCTCAAATCCCTCTTATCTGATGTGCGGTCCTTCATTGGAAATGTTACACTAGTTGGGCATCGTCCTCCTGTTTTTGCTTTACTTTTACATATTCAATGTTAAATTGATTAGATTGCAATCTCTTATGGGCAGTGCCCTCTATTCACTTGATTTCCTGCCTACTCCTATCCTGTGGTCTGGGGCAGGCTGGGCTGGGGGGCATCTACCCCCTGGGCTGGTCCCATAGTGGGCTACCTTGGGCTGGGTCTTTGGGCCACCTGTACTTTTTTCCTTTAAAATAATCCTAATAAGCTGCTGAGTTGAGTCTTGCCCCCCAGGCTAAAGTTTCCCAGCCCTCCCCTGCCTGTCGACCCCTGTCAATCACCTCTGTGTGCCATGCTCTGTATGTCGCACCTCTGTTCCTGCGCACAGGCTTGTCACACGCTCTTCTGCTCCCAGGTTGTTGTACTTGGTAATCTATTCTTGCTTTGTACTCTCATTGTACAGTACTGCGGACCTTTGTGGCACCTTATAATAAATAGTCATTATAATAATAATAAATCAACGTTGGATTGTACCTCTGGCATAAACACCATGATGATAGGTGGACAAAAATATGTAATGACACAGGATAGAGAGTGGTACTAAATATTTATTGTCACAAGACACAAGATACATAAACATCTGTATTAAATAACATTTAAACATGGATACTTTCGACAAAACAAAAATGGAAGATTAAAAAGTAACGGTGCTGCTCCTTACTTTACATTGCTGCTTTACATGGCTGGGAAACTGTACTTAAAACTCACATCCTGCTAAAGAAAATAAAAAAACATTCAGTGGAAATTTGTAATCACACACACACACCGGCTTCCCAGCCTTATATAGGGAAAGGCTGTTCTAATCCTCCAAGATTACATAAATTTCCCATTAATTGTCCTCTTACCAATTGATTCAACCTGTTTTTCTGTGATGAGAAAACAAGTGAGAAAATCAGAAGCAAAGCATTTTGTACCAGGTGAAATGGGTCACATTGGAGGACCAGGCTATTTGCTGTTCATTAGAACAGTTTATAAATAAATAATTCATAGTTACAACTTTTTAGACTATAATATCAAGGATAAAACATCATGGGGTAAATGTATCAAGCTGAGAGTTTTCCAGCGGGTTTGAAAAGTGGAGATGTTGCCTGTAGCAACCAATCAGATTCTAGCTGTCATTTTGTAGAATGTACTAAATAAATGATAGCTAGAATCTGATTGGTTTTCCCGCAGGAAAACTCTCAGCTTGATACATTTACCCCCAGGTGACTGTAACTATGAGCACTGTTAACATATGGCCATTGCATTTATATTATAAACTATACAAAAATGAGATTAGTCTAAAAACTGATTTACTGGAGCTGTCTATATTTAAATGCACTTAATCGCCTTGTCACCGGGCTACAATAAATATCATTGTAATTAATTCAAATATTTGAAACTGGCAGGTAAGGTTTATTATGAAAAAAAATAATGATTTCTTAGTAATAAAATAAATATTTTGGACTTTACGGTGTGTCCACACAAATTTTCAATCAAATTTAAAATGTTGCCAGCATATTTTCATATACTTGCTCTTACTTTTTCTGAAGTGTTTTAGAAGTATCACATTTTTTAGGGCTAATAATCTTATTTGCGTATCTACAGTATTAGTTATATTGTTGACCTAGGCATCTGGAGGTCAGGAAATACATGCAAAACGGTGGTTGCTAAGATTAGCAAGCTACATTGTAGCCATAAAGTCACTGTCGTGTGAAGAACAACTAAACCACGAAACGGACATTTTTTTATATGTACCGTGGAGGTAAAATTATTTGTGGTCCTTCTATTGCCATTCTGTTACAAAGTAAAGTATTGCCTCACCCACTTCATTATACACAGAAAAAGCTCCTCCCACAACTGTAGGACAGTTTCCTGATTGGATCTGACACAGACCCTGCCCCTTTGTTTGAACCAACCAAACAATCAACATTGTGCATTTTTGCAAAGCAAGTCTGCCTAACTGTCATTCATTTTCTGTTTGGTTAGAGAAGTTCCTCCCTCCTCACGGCAGCTTGTTGCAGAGGAAAGAGAGAATAAGGGACATAACTATTAATTATCCAGTTATTTCATGCATGTTATTCAACTCAGTAATACACAAATTTTAATATATATGTCTAGCACTGGCTTTTAAGAGAGGATAAATCAACATTATGTCTTTACATATTTTAATGCTAGAGCAAAAGTAGGCAACATTGGAAAATACGTTTTTATACTGAAAATGTTTGAAAATTGGTTGAAAATCTGGGTTGAGTCTCCTTTAAATGAACTTTAAATATGTGTATTTTGAATGAGATTATCCTAAAATATAGACACCGTTTTCTTGTGAAAACAACAAGGAGATCCTTAGGGATAAATGATTTTGCATGCATTAACATCACAATATACATATTTACTGTTACAAATTATTTCAAACAGAAGAAAAAGTTGATCTATGTATGTTCCCATTTATAAAACATAAAGCAAAAAAATGATATTACAAAAATATTGTGCTGTATCAGCCATTTAAATTAAGAAAATAGTCTCCTCTTACAAGTTTTATTGGGAGAACATGGAAAATAAATATCAGAAAAAACTACTCATAATTTAAAACTTACTAAATCTATCTGATGTGTGGCTACAGTTCTCCTTCAGTACCACTAACCATAAGCAGTCCACAATATCTGTAAAATATATAAAATACTTTCGTGTGTTTGATATAGGTTTCAAGTTTGCCAACCCTTGAAAATATCTTGCTGACAATTAAAAGGAAAAATATTGACAGTCAAAATTGTTAACGACACATTATTTAAATAATTCAAAAAGTATCCAAAGATGAAAGTAGTAACATCTAACGAGGGCAGGATTTGAAATATTAACCCCAACACCTATAGAGACCCAAACCCATTGGCGATCTTCATAACACAGCAAAGGGCAACAGTGGGCAAAAGGGCATGATCCAAGATCAATGGCATCCATGTATTCATTTCAAGTGCAAGGAAAAACAGGAGAGCAATTGCAGGTCAGCTGACTGCAAATTTCAACCTTTGGTTCCAGCAGATCATCGAAAATGATATGATGAGAACTCCGAAGAGCAGGATATATTAGACGGGCTGTGCAGATATCACACCTGGTGGTGCAAAGAGCACAAGCAATGGAAACGCTATCAGTGGAGGATGGTGACGTGTTCAAGTAGAACTCTAGTCAATCTAAAGAACTGTGAAGTCCTGAGTGCTTGTTTCCAACAGTGAAGGGTTCTGATGGCTCCATAATATTGTGGGTTACATTTTCCTGTCAATGCTTAGCTAGAGTTATTCTCTTAGATGCCAGTTGCTACTTAATGCCGCATATAGGTACTGAGTGATCATATTCACCCCATGTTGCAGCATATGTTTTCTGACGGAAGGATGTCTTCCAGAATGACAATGCCCCTATCCGCAGAGCCTGTGTGCTCACCCATTGGTTTAATGATCATTGCATTCATGGTAGTCATGGCATTGTTAGTGAGCAGATGGGGATCAAGCAGTTATGGGTTATTGTAGAACTACGCCTGAGACAGCCTTATCCACAACCATTATCCAGGCGTCAGGTAAGCGACTTTCTTGACTAATAATAGTGCTGCATCCCTCCTGAACAATTCCAGACATTAGTCGACTCAATGCTACAGCGCCCACAGACCCTACAGCCCGCACTTGGTGACCATCAGTAAACTTACTGACAATTGGCAACCATACTGTGTTTAAACATGTTGGGGCCTTATCATTAAGGAGAGCAAGGCAAAAAAAGGAGTCAATTTGATCCTGGACAAACCATGTTACAATGCAAGGGGTGCAAATTAGTTTATTATTTTGCTGAAAATACCGGCTGCTTTTTCATTGTATAGCTTTATTTTTACACTGAAATTTAAAATGAATCTAGAACAAGCCCTACCCCAACTATAAATCTGTCCCCACATTTAAAATTTTTCCCCGCCTCTAATGCAACATGGTTTTGCCAAGGTGCAAAGTTACTCCTCTTATATGCTTTGCTCTCCTTAATGGCTCAGGCCCATTATGTACAGTATTCATTTTTATAAGCTATAGTAAAAACAGACAACATAAAGAAACAAACTATTTGTTTTTGCTACTTACATACACGTAATATATTTTGTGAAATACACTCATCATTGTTTGTTTGTTTTTTCATTTAAATGTAGAAATGGTAAATTAAACTAATAAAATCCTGGACCAGAGACTAGTAACTTTATCTGTATTGTAAGATCAAACAGTCTATTCTATCGCAGCCATTCACACACACTTTATCCTATTCCAAGGTGGTAGTGGATTGTATATTAAATACACTACGGGCCTAAATCCTTAAGGAGAGCAAAGCATACAAAAGGGTAACTTTACACCTGGGCAAAACCATGTTGCATTGGAGGGGGAGGTAAATTTAAAATGTGACGGAAGGTTTAGAGTTGGGGGTAAGGCATGTCCTAGATCAACTTTAAATTTCAGTTTAAAAATAAAGCTATCAAGTATATGTGTGCTACATGAAAAAACAGCCGGTATTAAACTTATGTGCAAAATAATAAACTAATTTGCACCCCTTGCATTGTAACAGGGTTTGTCCCGGAGAATATTTACTCCTTTTTTTGCCTTACTGTCCTTAATGACTCAGGCCTTATATCTTAAATATTATTTTGAAACACAAAGCTTAAAATATAAGTTGCTTTTTATATACATTAACTATTTCAGCTAAAATAATACAAAACAACACTTCCAGGAAATTGCTAAATATGTATGTGGGAAAAAAACCCTATAAAAGTAATTAATATTTTTAGTACGTTTGTGATAACTGAGAAAAGAGTATTTCTATGTATACTGCACTTTATGTCTGTAAGTTCATTGAAGAACCAAAAAAATACAGTGGAAAAAAGTTTTCATTGAGTCACGTAACCGAATTGCAGACATACTTAGCTATATCATATTGTGGTATGTTCAAACAAGATATATTTTAAGATTAGTGATTTATTCAATCTTTTCCTGAGCAGAAAAACAACATTGTGTAGCCACATGTATAGCAAAGTGTTAAAGAATGCTCAGATTTGATCTCTAGATAAATAGAGCAAAATACATACCAAACATATCCCGTGATTATGGCTTAAGTTTTCCATAAAATAAACAGTCAGAAACTCATATATAGAAAACACTTCTGTGCATCTCAGTGGGGGCCTGAAACATTAAGGAACGTAACTGCCGAAACGTGCTGCATTTTGCGTAAAATCTCTCAGTGTATGCCCAGAAACAAACCATACGCCAGAGAGCACAGCAACGTCCAATTAATCTTGAAGCGCAAAGGACTCTTACTACAGCCTATGATTCAGTGGTGGAGCGGGCAGGAGAATGGACATATGCACATAGTCAATGTACAGTAAGGGCATGCCAAGCTCCAGCGTTCGATTCAAGCTTTGAGCATCTCTTAGGTATGTGTTTTTCGGTCATATCACTTGCACCTGCTTCAGGTCAGGTATAAGTGGCGATTATTTATCATGACGGCTGTGTATGCATGCTAGAACATGTGTTTGTAATCAGGAGCAACTGTACAAATGTATTTTATGTACAGCAGGCATCAATAACATCCTTAAAAATGTATTTTATGTACAGTAGACATTAATAATATCCTAATAAATCCTAATAAATGTATATAATGGAAAATATTTATGAATGACTATATTATTAACAGGTGACATTAATTGATTTCTTTTTCTCTGTCGTTCTTTTGTGACTTAATGTTCCACATATTGGACGTATGCTGAAGTGTCTTGTCTGTTAGAGCAGAGCGGACCTAGACTCGAATTCATCAACAAACGCTTCTTCAGATACGCTCCTTGTTGAACACAGACGTACGTATGCCCGATGTACGTGCATTTATAAATATAAATTCACATTACGTTCGTTTTGCATTTCTTGATGGGGCTCTGTGTTTTTCATCCTCCAATTTCACTGACTTCTTTACAGCGTAATATAATTTTCTTTGCATTCAGGTGTCACGATAGTCTCTACAAAGGTCCTATATCAGCTAACATCCCCTCATATGAGTCTTAACTGGGAAAAAAGGAATTGGGTACCGCTGCGGTAATGACAACCAACACAGTTACTGGAGAAATAAAAATGTTTCTTATTTGGCCAACAAGGCTCCTGGCAGACTGTACAACACAATACACAAGTGTAACTGGTACAATACACAAACACAGGGAAAACGTACATCACCAATTACCAGGGACCCTGAGAAGGTTTATCTTCCTCATGGGGCTAAAACTCTGGGTCCCTCCTAAAATGAGTAACGAATAAGTCCTTACGATCTCTGGTCTCAGAAAGCCCACAGGCAGTAGGCCAAGCTGGGACTGCAGCCAAAGATCCGATCCGATTACCAAAGTCTAGTGGATCACATACCCTCCAGTGCACAGCATCCAGGCAACAACAACTGGAGCACAACTGGGAGAAGAAGCATTGTAAGGGAATATTGTGGATTACAGTTGTATGTGAGAAAGGGGCACCGGCGGGCTTGACCTTTATTCAATGAGCTGTGGCACCAAATTTTTACCACAATAGGTAAGTTAAAGAAAAACTCATTAAATGTAATCTACAAAAATGCTCCTAAAAACGGGATTTCCAATGTGTGTCCCCAGAAGGTGCAAAAGGAGTAAGTATAGACTGATGTCTGGTTTCCATCATCTCTGACAAAGTGTACAGCTCAAGTACTTTTATTGGGAGAAAAATACCAAAAAGGGAACCCTCCCCTAACTGCACATTTTTTACCACTGGATTCTCACTTAAAGTACTTCAAGAAAAAATGCACTCAACACTTCATGTCATCATTGTGGTCGCCAGGTAATATATAAGTCATGTAGGATTCACCCCTTGTAAAATCGAGGAAGCCAGCACTCCTCTTCTCCCCAAGCATCTTTATAAAAAGCACCAAGAGCATCGTCTGGCAGCCCTTGAATGGTGCTTGGGGAGCACTGTATCGGCCGTAGGGCATTGTGGTATACACCACTGCACAAGATGACTATACATTATTATATCTTTTGCTGGCTATGCAATGTTACATTTTCAATAAATGTGCAAAGAATTTTTTTTATATATATATATATATATATATATATATATATATATGTTACGAGCCGCGGCGGTGCCCAGCCGCCGCGACTCACTCACCTGCGTCCCGGCCATCGCTATGGCGACCGGGACGTCAATGCCGGCCAGGGCAACGGTCGGACGCCTCAGCGCTGCGTCCCGGCAATGAGAGGAAGCCGGGCGCATGCGCTCACCGGATCCTCTAGCCTGCGGGCTGATTAATGCTGTACATTAATTATGCAGGGGGCTGTGTCTGATTCAGAGCTAGGCTCTGATTGGTGGCCACTGGTATTTAAGGCAATGAGGTCTGCTGCCTCATTGCCGGTTATAGCTTCTGCTTCCCAGTCTGCTGACCTGCTTTGTTCCTGTTCCTGTCTATTGAACTTCTGCTGATCTCCCGTGTTTGACCCTTGGCTTGGATTTGGACTTCGCTTGTGTATCCCGTGACCCTGACCTCTGGCCTGTTTACCGTTTCTTCTGTCTGCTTGTGACCCTTGACCCCGACTTGTTAACTAAAATTGCAACCTGCTGCCGGCCCTTGACCTCTGCGTGGACCTCACTCCGCTTGCCTGGGTTCTCCCCAGCCAGTACACACTTCACGACCCTCTGTCAGTCTGCAGCCCAGTCTGTTCCCACCACCAGGGGCTCAAGTGAACACCTGATTGGCAGAGTAGACTCCGGGTTGTGTTGTGGCATTAGGTCTACTATATGATGAAAGAAAAATGTTGTCCGGCGCTCAGAAACAAACAGAATTTAAAAATCACTGTGTCAGCATAAACATAAAGGAGAATTTTGTGCACAATATAGCTATATTGGGGTTAAGCTCACCTGCCGGACGTCAAGGCATTTCCTGTAGGTGAGTCCCTAAGCTAGTGATACAAATTTACATTCAGGGTGTTCCATTTAAAACCTTCCCCTGAACCTCCATCTTATAAAGCCTGCAGCACCTTTGTAGGGAGTGGTCAACTCCCAAAAAACTAGAAAACAGTGAAAGAAAAAAAGGGCGCTTCTTTAAATTAATGAAATGTGTACAAGTGTATAAAATCATTTGAAACGGCAGCCAAGGACAAATAGGACCAATGTGCAAGGGCAAATAAAAGAAAAATGTTGTCCGGCGCTCAGAAACAAACAGAATTTAAAAATCACTGTGTCAGCATAAACATAAAGGAGAATTTTGTGCACAATATAGCTATATTGGGGTTGAGCTCACCTGCCGGACGTCAAGGCATCTCCTGTAGGTGAGTCCCTAAGCTAGTGATACAAATTTACATTCAGGGTGTTCCATTTAAAACCTTCCCCTGAACCTCCATCTTATAAAGCCTGCAGCACCTTTGTAGGGAGTGGTCAACTCCCAAAAAACTACTATATGATGACCCGGACCGTATGGCCTCCATTGAAGGTCATCTACGGGCCTTGAAACAAGGCCGGCGGTCGGCAGAGGAATACTGCGCTGAATTTCGTAGATGATCATCTGATAGCGGATGGAATGACCCCGCCTTACGTAGTCAGTTCCGTCTAGGCCTGTCGGAACAGATTAATGACTCTTTGGTGCAATACCCGACTCCTACCTCATTGGAGGATCTGATGCACCTCGCCATTAAAATTGACAGAAGAATTAAGGAACGCAAGTCTGAGAAGGAGGCATCTTCTCTTCCATCTGCCTTGATTCCTGTTGTCATGGATGACGAGGAGCCTATGCAACTTGGAGCGTATAGTCTCTCCCCTGAGGAAAGAGACAGGAGGCGATCACAAGGCCTATGTCTATTGTGGCACTAAGGGCCACTTCTCCCGTTCCTGCCCTAATAAGCCTTATGTGGCGGGAGCGGTAAGTACAGCCGTTATTAAAGCTGAAAAAAGAGAAATTGCCAAGTTATATCCTGTCTTAAGCCAGTTTAAAACCAGTGTATCAGAAGAGGAAGATGAACCCACTGTGATTTCAGCCATTGCTCATGCTGTTAATATGCTAGAGGTTCAGTGTAAGTATGGGAAAGGAGCAATGGCTGAGATAGGTGAGAGTAGTGTGATCACTAGGAGTGATAGCAGTCTAAGTATTGATACAGCAAATCCTGTAGTGTCTCCTGAAGACAGTGAACCAGTGGGTGCATACCCAGTCCGCACAATATCAGTTCCCAATGGGAAGGCGGATAAGGATGGTGTAGTTCCTTTAAAGAATGTTACAATGCATTGTCTCTGGACTAGATCAGAATTACGTTCCATTATGACTGAATTCCCAGATCCTAGAAAAGAGTTGGCAAAGTGTCAGAAATTTGTTAAAGACTTAGGAAATGCACACGAACCAACCAATAAGGATTGGCGTGTAGTGTTGAGTACGTGTCTTCCTTCCCATACTGACATACAAAAATTTATTAAAGATTGTTTTTTGGATGAAGATGACACCTTGACTGATGAGATTAACCAAGAAAATATAGAACAAATTGTCAAACACTTATCCATCTATTTTCCAGTAGTAGTAAATTGGAGTAAGATTTTCACCATAAAACAAAAGGATAGTGAAACGGCCTCAGATTACTTTGCTAGAGCTATAGCAGCGATAACACGGTTCACTGGGATATCCAACATAGGTGAGGACCCACATCACAGAGAGGTAGCTGTAGGAGTATTAATGGATGGCCTAATTGGAGAGGCATCACAGTAGATTCTCTTAGGGAGTCTGCTGTGGAGCATTACAAAAACCTTTTTAGAAAAAAGGAAGAGAAAAGTGATAGGTTAATGACGGTAAGTATACAGGCTCTAGAGGGGGTGCATACATGACCACCCGCATACAACCCATATAACAAGAAACATAAAGTGATCAGGTGTTTCAACTGTAATGAGGAAGGACATTACATGAGAGATTGTAAAAAGGGGAGATTCAATGCACAGAGGGGTGGGTCACGTAGATATCCTCCAAGGAGGAATTCTCATGGATTAGAAGATTCACATCTACCCGCACATATCATAGCAGCAAATGCTGTGCGGGAAAGCAATAGTCAGCGCTAGGGGTCAGGTCATACCTGTAGTCTTCAGCCAGTGGGGTTAACTGAGAGTCAGAGAGAAGAACCAACAATGATAGTTGATATAGCTGGTAGGAAACAAACTTTTCTTGTAGATACAGGGGCGGCCAGATCTGTGATAACCTCTCCTTTTAATCTACAGGTGACCAGTAAAACTGTTCCAGCTATGGGGGTAACGGGAAGAGTGTTGCATTATCAACTAACTAAACCTGCTGAAGTTACTATCGGGCCCCTGCATACCAAGCATTCATTTCTCTTGGCTGCGGCGGCTCCTACTAACTTGCTGGGAAGAGACTTGTTATGTAAAATGGGATGTGTCATATACTGTACTCCAGATGGTGTGTTCTTAGATATACCGGAGAAAGTCGCACATGAGGTACAGGATATATTGGACACCCCTGAAAGGTTAATCTTACACTCTCCTGTTATAGAACAAAGTCCATCTCAAGTAAAGGGGATGTTGCTGGAAATACCAGGTTCACTATGGACCAGAGATGGACAGGACACAGGACTGATGGCAAACGTAGCCCCTGTCATGGTCAATCTAAAAAGTGGTAGGATAGCTCCAAAAATCCCACAGTATCCATTAAAACCGGAGGTGGAACTAGGGGTATATCCTGTTATTGAAAGGCTGTTACAACAAGGGATTTTAATTCGTACAGCCAGTACAGCAAATAGTCCCATTTTCCCTGTGAAGAAGAGTGGGGGGAGGGACTATAGATTAGTCCAGGACTTAAGGGGAATTAATAAAGTTGTTGAGAGCCAATTCCCCGTAGTGCCGAATCCAGCTATCATCCTCATGCAGATTCCACCGTCTGCTAGTCACTTTACTGTCATTGATCTATGTTCTGCTTTCTTCTCAGTCCCTCTTCACCCTGACTGCCAATACCTTTTTGCATTCTCCTACCGGGGAGTGCAATACACATGGACCAGACTGCCCCAGGGGTTCATTGACAGCCCCAGTATTTTCTCCTAAGCCTTACATGACTGTTTGCAATCCTTTCAAACCTGCAATGGGTCTGTTCTAATTCAATATGTGGATGATTTGTTGCTGTGCTCTGATTCTTTTATGTCATGTTTACATGATACTAAATTGTTGTTGCTTCATTTCTCACAAACAGGGCACAAGGTGGCAAAGGATAAATTACAGCCATGTCAGACTAAGGTCAAATACTTAGGACACTGCCTCACTAAGGGGCTAAGACACCTGACAACGACAGGATTGAGGCTATACAACACATGACTCTGCCGCAGAGCCAGAAGCAGATTCGTACCTTCCTGGGGATGTGTGGATACTGTAGATCCTGGATCCCAGGTTTTTCTATTCTGGCATTACCATTGCAGGAGCTAGTCTCTTCGTCAAAACCAGAACGTGTCGTACACACAGAAGAGTCGGAGCAAGCGTTCTTTAATCTTAAAGATAGTCTGACTAGAGCACCTGCATTGGGAATACCTGATTATGAAAAGCCTTTTGAGCTATACTGTACGGAAGCTGATGGTTGTGCAGCAGGTGTCCTCGCACAGAAACATGGTGATGCTAGCAGACCGGTAGCATACTACAGTGCACAATTGGACAATGTGGCAAGATCACTCCCAACATGTCTCAGAAGTGTAGCAGCAACTGCTCTCCTGGTAAGTAAGAGCGAGGACGTAGTATTAGGACATAATTCAACTGTCTATACACCCCATGCTGTATCAGCTCTGTTAAATTCAGCCCAAACCAGACATGTTTCCTCAGCTAGATTCACAAAGTGGGAACTAGCCCTGATGGCACCCTCAAACATCACCATCAAACGATGTAGCACCTTAAATCCAGCTACATACCTTCCATATGTGTCTCTAGAGACACAAAGGGTGGGAGGTGAGGAGACCCTGGTCGATGATGAGTTAGGCAAGAGTACTGACACGCATGACTGTATGGAACACCTGAATCAGACCTTTACTGCAGGGCCCGACATACGTGACACCCCCTTAGAAAATGTAGATTTTAGGTTTTATACAGACGGGAGTTGTCATAGACAGACAGAGACGGGAGAGCTATGTACTGGTTACGCTGTTGTAGACGATCAGGATGTGGTAGAAGCTGAACCCCTTGGCCCACCTCACTCAGCCCAGGTGGCGGAACTAGTAGCACTAAGGAGAGCGTGTGAATTGGCAGAGGGTAAATCAGCCAATATATATACTGACTCTAAGTACGCCTTCGGGGTAGTGCACGATTTTGGGGCCCTTTGGCGTCTTAGAAACTTTACGACAGCAGCAGGTACGCCAGTGGCACACTCACAACACATAAAAGGACTTCTGAAAGCGATACAGTTGCCCAGAACAGTAGCCGTCATAAAGTGCAAAGCCCATACCTTTGAAGAAGACCCAGTGTCACTGGGCAATAACAGGGCAGACAAAGCTGCTAAATGGGCAGCAGGGCAACCTATGACTGTATCAACCGAGACTATGATGGTTTTTCAGACATTAGACATGCAGAAATTAATTGAAATGCAAGATTTGTGTTCCCTGCAGGAAAAGGCGGTCTGGAAGGCGAAGGGATGTGGTCAAGAGTCCTCAGGACTTTGGAGGGATGGACAAGGTAAGCCTGTAGCTCCCCGAACGTACTATCCAAGCCTGGCTGAAGCAGCACACGGTCTGACTCACCTGGGTAAAGAAGGTATGTGCAAACTGGTGAGAGCATACTGATGTGCTCCCGGATTTTCCTCTCAGGCTGGTAAGAAGGCAATGTCGTGTCTTACTTGTTTGAGGAAAAATGTTGGGAAAACTATTCCAACGGAGCCATCCCACATCCCTCCTACAGACGGACCTTTTCAGGTAATACAAATTGACTATATCCAATTACCACCGTGTCACTCACCGGACTGTGAGTGCTTCTTCCCGGACTATTAGGAACCGTGGACGTCCTCTATCCTGAGGGACTGCGCATGCGCAGCCCTTTCCAAACCTTCAGTGTATGTTCCTTTAACTTAATTGGCAGATCAGGCAACCTCCCTATATTAAGCACCTGTGGTCAACACCACGTTGCCTGATCTTGGAGTCTCATTCCCCATGAGTCTCTGAAGGTGTTCCTGTGTTTCCTTGTTCATTCAGCCCTGCTGATTCCTGTGGTTTCCAAACCACTTCTACCTCTGTGGTTTCCAAACCACTTCTGCTACTGTGGTTCCCATACCACTTCTACCATCTACTATATCATCGTGACTGTGAGCTGATTCCTATCCGCTGCCTCCGTGCACTACAGTCTTCTAATCACTTCAACTCTACCATGTATCATTGGGACTGTTAGCTGATGCCTATCCGCTGCCTCCGTGCATTACAGGCTTCAACCACATCCACTCACCTGTTCATGATTGTGACTGCCAGCTGATTCCTATCCGCTGCCTCCGTGCACTACAGGCTTCAACCTGCAACTCGTCTGTGTTTCATCATCGTGACTGCTAGCTGATTCCTATCCGCTGCCTCCGTGCACTACAGTCTTCAACCTGCAACCCGTCTGTGTTTCATCGTGACTGTTTAGCTGATTCCTATCCGCTGCCTCTGTGCGCTTCAGTCTTCAGTCCTTGTCTACTCTACCGTGTTTCCTTGAGTCTGCTGCCACTATTGCTACCCGCTACTCTCCGTGATCATCTGTTCCAGTTCAACTCTGCTCCGGTGTCCCATCGTTACTGCACCTGCTGGTTGCTATTGGTTACCTCCGTGTTCCCGCAGAGACCCGCTGCTGTTACTTCTCAGCGCTACTCATCCATCTACTGCTGATCCGCTCTCCACGCCTTCCTGTGTTCCCTGCTGGTCTACCTACCTGTGCGCTGCACCTGCTAGACCCCTGCTTCACCCATCCAGGGACTTGTATCCTGCTGGCCTCCTGCCCTTCAGGTATCTCTGCACTCCTGTCTGACTGCCTTCTCCTGAACCACGGTATGCATACTTCCCATTGACTGTGCTGTGTATTGCATACCTTGCTGGACTGTGTTGGTTCTCCTCTGGAGTGTACTATCCGCTGAGTCTATTGCCATCATTGACTGTGTTGGTTCTCCTCTGGAGTGTACTATCTGCTGACTCTACTGCCATCATTGACTGTGTTATCTCATGCCGGATTACTTCAAGAGACTTTCTATATTGGCAGTGTTGTTCAGTCATTTATACATTTATATTGTGCATATTACTGTGGATCAAAGTCAAGGTGCCCGTGTATATATTGTGTTGCAGTCTCTCCCCGTGCACCTCCTCACATATATATTCAGTAGTACAACTTGCTAGTGGCAGACCACTGACTCCTGTTTACAGTTTCACCTGTTCCAGTATCCTCTCACATAGCAGTGGTACAACTTGCTAACGCAGACCACTGACTCCCCGGATACCTCCACTTGGATTCCATTCCTTCACTCAGACAGCGGTACAACTTGCTATCCGCAGACCGCTGACTCTCATCACCTCCTCGTTTCTGTTGGACATTCCTCCTCACTATAGCAGTGGTACAACTTGCTACCGCAGACCACTGACTACCTTCACGTGTCCTTTGTCCATACAGTTCCTCGTGTATTACTACCTCCATATTGCCAGTGCTGCTAGTCATAGACTTTCCTGAGCATCTCATCATCTGCTATTTCCTGTTCCGTGATCACCCTGCTACCAGAGTACCATATTACCACCTATACTGCTCTGGTAAGCCTATCACCTGGTGATCCCTGGGTAAAGACTCCTAGTGCCCGTGACAGTAAGATCAGGCCATGACAGACCCAGATACGGAACCTACTGCTAAAGAGATGCTGCAGCATCTGGTCAGCCGTGTGGAGCAACAGGATGCTCGCCAACAGCTGTTACTTCAATGTTACCAATCGTTAACCTCCCAAGGAACATCTGGACAGACTGTTACAGCTAGTATTGAAGCTCCTGTGCTTTCCTCCGTTTCCCCAGTGCCATCCCAGGTGTCTACAGCTCCTACGCTTCACCTGCCTACTCCGTCAAAATATGACGGGGACCCCAAAACTTGTAGAGGTTTCCTTAACCAATGTTCAGTCCATTTTGAACTCCAACCTCAAAATTTTTCTACCCATCGTTCCAGAGTGGCCTATCTTATCTCATTGTTTTCTGGACAAGCCCTGGCTTGGGCCTCCCCTCTGTGGGAAAGAAACGATCCAATTCTACAAGATAGTGCCAAATTCATTTCCACGTTCCGAAGTGTGTTCGATGAACCAGGTCGTGTGACCTCCGCTGCTTCCAGCATTCTTCGTTTGCGACAAGGCTCCCATACAGTAGGACAGTATGTCATTCAATTTAGGATCTTAGCCTCTGAACTTCAGTGGAACACTGAAGCATTAGTTGCCGCCTTCTGGCAGGGGCTCTCCGATAAAATTAAAGATGCACTGACTACCCAAGAGCTTCCTTCGTCACTAGAAGATTTGATCTCTCTTTGCCATCGTGTAGACATGAGATTTCGTGAAAGAGAATCTGAGAAAACAACTTCTGCTAAAGCACCTCTTCGTTTAAACCCTCAATTTCGTCCAGTTTCACCTTCTGTGATTCCCATGGAGATAGGACGTTCCAAATTATCTTTAGAAGAGAGGAAACGAAGAGTAAAGAATAGACTCTGTATCTATTGTGCTGATTCCACACATATGCTCAGTTCTTGCCCTAAGAAATCGGGAAATGCCAGGCCCTAACTAGTTCTGGAGAGGTGAAGTTAGGGTCCCTGGAGTCCTCTCCATTGTCTATGAAATCTAAAGTCTGCGCTTTCGATGTTACGATTTCCTTTGCTACCAAATCCTTTGAGTCACAGGCATTGATTGATTCCGGAGCAGCAGGAAATTTCATTTCTAAATCACTAGTGAATCAATGGTCCCTACCAGTGATCACTTTAAAAACACCCATTACTGTGACGGCTATAGATGGATCACGTCTCATCAATGGTCTCATCACCCAGAGTACGTCTCCAGTAACCCTTCAGATTGGTGTACTACACCATGAAGAAATTTCGTTTTTAATTCTTCCTGTTACGACAAGTCCGATTGTCTTAGGCCTTCCATGGCTTCAATGTCACTCTCCCCAGATTGACTGGCGCACCCCTCAAGTTACGTCTTGGGGGCCTGAATGTCACCATCGTTGTCTCTCTCAAGTTATTCCTCTTAAAGTACAGCAATCTTCCATCTCATCGTCCTCCCCGGGACTCCCTCCTCAGTATGCTTCATTTGCCGATGTGTTTGATAAAGCTCAGTCTGAACGTCTTCCTCCTCATCGTTCTTGGGATTGTCCGATCGACCTTCTACCTGGCAAGACTCCTCCCAGGGGTCGGGTCTATCCTCTCTCGTTACCTGAAACTCAAGCCACATCTGAGTACATACAGGAGAATCTCCAGCGTGGGTTCATTCGACCTTCCACCTCTCCCGCTGGAGCTGGGTTCTTCTTCGTCAAAAAGAAGGATGGATCATTACGCCCTTGTATAGATTTTCGTGGACTCAACGCCATTACTATCAAGAATCGGTATCCCATTCCGCTGATCACTGAGCTATTTGATCGCATCAAGGGAGCTCGGATATTTACTAAGTTGGATCTTCGTGGTGCCTACAATTTAATTAGAATCCGTTCCGGTGACGAATGGAAGACCGCGTTTAACACCAGAGATGGGCATTACGAATATTTAGTAATGCCCTTCGGGCTGTGTAATGCCCCCGCGGTTTTCCAGGGTTTCATCAATGAGATCTTTCGGGACTTATTATATGTATGTGTCGTTGTCTACCTGGACGACATATTGATCTTCTCACAGGACCTGCCTTCTCATCACCAACATGTGGCAGAGGTCCTCTCCAGACTACGGAAAAACTCATTGTTCTGTAAATTGGAAAAATGTTCATTCGAGTTACCCCAGATTCCATTCTTGGGGTATATAGTTTCCGGAGTTGGCCTGAAGATGGATCCAGACAAAGTAAATGCTGTACTACATTGGCCTCAGCCAACTACTCTTCGTGCCATCCAGCGTTTTTTAGGTTTTGCCAATTACTATAGACGCTTCATTCAAGACTTCTCATCCATTGCATCTCCCATTGTGGCCTTAACTCGGAAAGGGGCTAATACTAAGCAATGGTCATCTGAGGCTCTCCAAGCCTTTCAAATCCTCAAAGAGTCCTTCTCGTCTGCTCCCATTCTGCGACAACCTGATGTGACACTCCCCTTCTTCCTAGAAGTAGATGCCTCTAATGTGGGCTTAGGAGCTATTCTCTCCCAACGCTCGGAGCAACAAAAATTACATCCTTGTGCCTTCTACTCTCGGGGTCTTCTGCCCGCAGAGAAAAACTATACTATCGGGGACAAGGAGTTGCTGGCCATCAAAGCTGCATTAGAGGAATGGAGATACTTGTTGGAAGGAGCTCGCCATCCTGTGACGATCTTCACGGATCATAAGAACTTGTCATATTTGCAATCTGCTCAATGCTTGAACCCTCGTCAAGCAAGATGGTCTCTTTTCTTTTCCCGTTTTGAATTAATTATAACCTTCAAACCAGCTGCTAAGAACAAGAAAGCTGACGCTCTATCTCGAGCTTTTGTGACGTCCTCTGATGTAGAAGAGGTTCCCAACCATGCTATTCTAGACCCCAAATGTATTTCTCTGGCTGCGTCATCCACCAAAATGCTACCATTTGGGAAGACCCTCGTGCCTCCTACTCTGAGGAGGAAAATCCTTTCGTGGTTCCATGCCTCTCGTTTTTCTGGACACGCCGGTGAACATAAGACCTTTGAGATTCTCTCTCGTAGTTACTGGTGGCCTTCAATGAGGAGAGACGTCAAAGAGTTTATTGCTTCCTGTGATTTATGTTCTCAGTTCAAATCCTCCCGCAGAACTCCAGCAGGGTTGCTGCGACCACTACCCATTCCGTCCAAGCCTTGGACCCATATTAGTATGGATTTCGTTACTGATTTGCCACCAAGTAAGAATCACAATACTATTTGGGTAGTGGTAGACAGATTTTCGAAGATGGCTCATTTCGTCCCTCTGTCCGGTTTACCTTCCTCGTCTACTCTGGCTGAACATTTCATTAAAGAAATCTTCCGCATCCATGGATGTCCGTCTGAGATTGTGTCAGATAGAGGAGTACAATTCGTTTCCAGATTCTGGCGGGCCCTTTGTAAAACCTTGGGCATACGATTAGCACTCTCATCGTCTTACCATCCGCAATCTAACGGACAAACGGAACGAGTCAATCAAGATCTTGAGACTTTTATTAGGATGTTCTCTTCAGCCAACCAAGACAACTGGGTAGAATTGCTCCCTTGGGCTGAATTCGCCCATAACAACATGTACCATGAGTCATCATCCAAAACTCCATTCTTTGTGGTCTACGGTCACCATCCGTCTTTTCCGGAATTTCCTGCCCTCCCGCCCACCCAAGTTCCTGCTGTGGAGACTGCTTGTCAGACCTTCAAAAATATCTGGTCTCAGGTCAAAACCTGTTTAAAGAAGACATCTAACAAATATAAGTCTTTCGCAGATAAGAAGAGGCGGGCTATTCCACCACTAAAAATTGGAGATCGTGTCTGGTTATCTACCAAAAATATTCGTTTGAAGGTTCCATCTATGAAATTCGCCCCTCGTTTTATTGGTCCATATAGGATCATTCAAGTTATCAATCCAGTATGTGTTAAACTTCTTCTTCCTAAGAATCTTCGGATTTCCAATGCCTTCCATGTGTCCTTACTCAAACCTCTTATTATCAATCGTTTCTCGACTCCTCCCTCAGCACCGCAGCCAGTTCAAGTTCATCAGGAGGAGGATTTCGAGATTACTGAGGTATTGGATGCAAAAATTTCGCGAGGAGTCCTCCGTTTCCTCGTTCATTGGAAGGGCTTTGGTCCTGAAGAGCGTTCATGGATCAAAGCTGAAGATCTTAATGCTCCTGCCCTTCTGAAGAAGTTTTATTCCAAAAATCCGGACAAGCCCGGTTCCAGGCGTTCTGTGCCCACCTTTAAAAGGGGGGGTACTGTCACTCACCGGACTGTGAGTGCTTCTTCCCGGACTATTAGGAACCGTGGACGTCCTCTATCCTGAGGGACTGCGCATGCGCAGCCCTTTCCAAACCTTCAGTGTATGTTCCTTTAACTTAATTGGCAGATCAGGCAACCTCCCTATATTAAGCACCTGTGGTCAACACCACGTTGCCTGATCTTGGAGTCTCATTCCCCATGAGTCTCTGAAGGTGTTCCTGTGTTTCCTTGTTCATTCAGCCCTGCTGATTCCTGTGGTTTCCAAACCACTTCTACCTCTGTGGTTTCCAAACCACTTCTGCTACTGTGGTTCCCATACCACTTCTACCATCTACTATATCATCGTGACTGTGAGCTGATTCCTATCCGCTGCCTCCGTGCACTACAGTCTTCTAATCACTTCAACTCTACCATGTATCATTGGGACTGTTAGCTGATGCCTATCCGCTGCCTCCGTGCATTACAGGCTTCAACCACATCCACTCACCTGTTCATGATTGTGACTGCCAGCTGATTCCTATCCGCTGCCTCCGTGCACTACAGGCTTCAACCTGCAACTCGTCTGTGTTTCATCATCGTGACTGCTAGCTGATTCCTATCCGCTGCCTCCGTGCACTACAGTCTTCAACCTGCAACCCGTCTGTGTTTCATCGTGACTGTTTAGCTGATTCCTATCCGCTGCCTCTGTGCGCTTCAGTCTTCAGTCCTTGTCTACTCTACCGTGTTTCCTTGAGTCTGCTGCCACTATTGCTACCCGCTACTCTCCGTGATCATCTGTTCCAGTTCAACTCTGCTCCGGTGTCCCATCGTTACTGCACCTGCTGGTTGCTATTGGTTACCTCCGTGTTCCCGCAGAGACCCGCTGCTGTTACTTCTCAGCGCTACTCATCCATCTACTGCTGATCCGCTCTCCACGCCTTCCTGTGTTCCCTGCTGGTCTACCTACCTGTGCGCTGCACCTGCTAGACCCCTGCTTCACCCATCCAGGGACTTGTATCCTGCTGGCCTCCTGCCCTTCAGGTATCTCTGCACTCCTGTCTGACTGCCTTCTCCTGAACCACGGTATGCATACTTCCCATTGACTGTGCTGTGTATTGCATACCTTGCTGGACTGTGTTGGTTCTCCTCTGGAGTGTACTATCCGCTGAGTCTATTGCCATCATTGACTGTGTTGGTTCTCCTCTGGAGTGTACTATCTGCTGACTCTACTGCCATCATTGACTGTGTTATCTCATGCCGGATTACTTCAAGAGACTTTCTATATTGGCAGTGTTGTTCAGTCATTTATACATTTATATTGTGCATATTACTGTGGATCAAAGTCAAGGTGCCCGTGTATATATTGTGTTGCAGTCTCTCCCCGTGCACCTCCTCACATATATATTCAGTAGTACAACTTGCTAGTGGCAGACCACTGACTCCTGTTTACAGTTTCACCTGTTCCAGTATCCTCTCACATAGCAGTGGTACAACTTGCTAACGCAGACCACTGACTCCCCGGATACCTCCACTTGGATTCCATTCCTTCACTCAGACAGCGGTACAACTTGCTATCCGCAGACCGCTGACTCTCATCACCTCCTCGTTTCTGTTGGACATTCCTCCTCACTATAGCAGTGGTACAACTTGCTACCGCAGACCACTGACTACCTTCACGTGTCCTTTGTCCATACAGTTCCTCGTGTATTACTACCTCCATATTGCCAGTGCTGCTAGTCATAGACTTTCCTGAGCATCTCATCATCTGCTATTTCCTGTTCCGTGATCACCCTGCTACCAGAGTACCATATTACCACCTATACTGCTCTGGTAAGCCTATCACCTGGTGATCCCTGGGTAAAGACTCCTAGTGCCCGTGACACACCGTGCAGGAATCTAAAGTATGTGTTAGTGTGTATCGATGTGTTTTCAGGTTGGGTAGAAGCATATCCAGCAGCCACTAATACTGCTGTGTTCACTGCAAAGAAAATTGCACAAGATTTTGTATGTAGGTTCGGTATCCCTAGAATCATTGAAAGTGATAGGGGTACCCACTTTACTGGTGATATCTTCCAAAATATGTGTAATCTCATGGGAATCGGTAGCAGACTTCACACCCCTTACCGACCACAAGCCAGTGGTAAGGTGGAGAGAGTAAATGGTACTATAAAGAACAAGCTTGGTAAGGTAATGGCTGAAACTGGGTTGGCATGGCCTAAGGCTTTGCCATTGGTCCTCCATAGCATTCGGACCACTCCTAGACCTCCTCTTAATCTGTCCCCCCTTGAGATACTGTTCGGACGACAGCCTCATTTGATCGTGAGTCCACAAGACGACTTGAAGTGTAATAATGAAGTGACTGTACAATATCTTATAAGAATGAGTAGACAGCTAAAGCAACAACAACAAAAGTTAAAAATGCTGTCACCTGGTATGCCAGAAACGAACTGTCATGATGTTGAACCTGACTATGTTATGATCCGCAATTTTTTTACGTTCAGGTTGTTTAACAGACCGTTGGGAAAGCCCGTACCAAGTGCTGCTGACCAGTACTACATCACTGAAAGTTGCAGAGAGAGACACTTGGGTCCATTCCACCCACTGCAGGAGAGTCCGTAACCCAGAGAAAGTGCAAGATAAAACTGAAACCGACGACATAGATCTGTCACTTGTGAGTCTGGTCCGGGACACCTAAAGCCTGCAGTCGAGACACCTGAACCAGAGACGTTGCCTCAGAACTATCTGTCCAGCGATGGAGTGGCGGTTTTTGTTTTTCTTTTGTTCCAGGATTTTCCTTGTTTTTACTTTTTCTAGGGCATTCAATTTTTGTGAAGGAGGATGGAGGACGGAGGAGGGTTCTGGTAGTGGTGCGGATGAGATGGAGGCAGAGGAAAAGTTATTAGAATACTCAGAGCAGCCCATTATCAAGCGTGGTCCGGGAGTTATGAAAAGGTCTGCTAGCTCAGGAACTCGGAGACAGTGTGAGGGGCTATTGTCTGATGAGTATTGCATCTGCAAGTTCTGTGACTCCCTCGTTGAAGAGAGATGCATCCAGCGATGTCAGTCCACCGGTAATCTGAATGTGGGCAGGCATCCTTTGGAGGATTATCACTCCCTGGTGGGTAAGGTGCTAAACCAAACCGAGTGCTGGGTGTGCTCTCATGTGCCGCAGGGGCAGCATAACATAGGACTAGTGCCATTCCCCCTAAACATTTCCGAAGTACTCGAATTGAGGGGTGGGAGGCCCATAGACGGGAGGTACAATAACACTAGGTTACCTAGTCTGACGCTTCGACAATACTCCGTAGGCAGATCTTTGCTGTGCCTAAATATATCTCATGCAAAGCGTCTGGAGAATTGGGAGGCTGACCTATCAGATCAGACAATGGCTCACCACGCTCATGTTGGAGGGAGACTTACAAGATCACCCATAAGCAGGAATGTTGATGGAAGTCACAAATTAGGGCGTATAACCAAACATAAGAAGGTATCCATTGGAAAAGTCTCTATAGATAATTGCATGAATGTCATCCATGCAGACACGTGTCTTGAGCAAATGAAGACAATGGGCATGGGTAGTTTTATCAAAACTCTGTGTGATATAATTAATGGGCATACTGTTCCTTATGTTCTCCCTGATGATGTGTATTTTGTTTGTGGAAGAAAAGCTTATTCCTGGGTGACTCCGAGTTCCAAGGGCTTGTGTTTCTTAGCTAAACTGGTTCCTGAAATCATGACTATTACTCATGAAGAAATGGTTGGTATTCACAAGACTACATCACCACCATACATACACACACAGTATGAACACCGTGGAAAGAGAAATATGATTCCTGGTGAGGAGCCCATAGCTACAAAATTGATTAGTGAAACCGCTGGGTTTCAAGTTATGGTTGCTCTAGATCTCACCAGGACCGCTCGGGGAACATTAAACTTTAAATATATCCAAGACCTAGCTAAATTAATAGATAATATCACCGAGATGTATGATGACACTTTCAGGTATACTGGAAGGGAGCTACAAGCGTACAGGAAGGAGTTGGTGCAACATAGACTGGTACTAAATTATCTCACCTCTATTACTGGTGGGTACTGTGTAACACTGGCCACCCAGTTCGGTGTCAAATGTTGTACGTACATCACCAATAATACGGATGACCCTAAAGAGGTTATAGACCGGAAGATGGATGAAATTTTGCAACTGAAATGGGAATTTCGAAAGAACCATAATTCTTCGTTATATGAGGTCGGGGAAAAGGTGGCAGGTTGGTTCTCATGGTTGAACCCTGTGAAATGGTTCTCTGGTCTGGGGGAGTGGGTACAGGAAATGGTTGCTAGTGTAGGTAAGCTCCTTCTCCTTATACTGGGTGTCATATTAGCAATTGGTTTATTTGCCAAATGTGTTCCTACTGTGTTGAAGTGTGGGAAACAGTCTTCTAGGACAAACACTGAGAACGAGACAGAAAGGGTGGTGCAAGACACCGAGATCATGGTCTGTGAAGAAGTGTTGTATAACCCTGAACTTGAAACGGTGATTAGGTGATAGTTTATTATACTATCAAAGGGTGGAGCTGTCAAAGTCAGCATATTGGATAAAAGTCATTTCAATTAAAATCGAGGAAACGTGGTTGTCTTTGTCTGAAAAGATGCGTACGGTACGCTACGGCGTGGAAGGGCGTACGCAGCTGCAACACGTGGCAACAACAGTATTTAGTCTTTTACATACATTCGCACAAACACGCACACTTGTAAAATAGTACACATTAATGGTAGTTGCAACACATAGTCATTTATGTCAAAATATAGTAGTATTTATATGTAATATTATAAGTTATATGCATATCAGTAAAACATATGGTACACATTGAAGGAATCTAATCATGTGTGGTATCATAATACTCCTCTTCTTATTTGCGACTGTCCGGTTCACTCTGCGAAGGAATCGCCGAGTGCATACACAAGTTATTAATGTTAAGGAATTATGGACTATTATGACTGAGTAATCTTGGCGGGAAGATCAGAGCTCATCCCCTGGAGAGATGACCCCCTCCTTTGGATTCCTGAGTTTAAACTAGCCAATGATTGACAACCCTTTGGACCTTCCTGAAACCTGGACCAATAGAAGCAAGCTATACCATCTGCATTGTTTTACTGTATTTCTGTGTGCATATAAGCAGCAGCTCCTCATCTAGTGTTCAGACATCTTGTCCCCAGACTTCAGGATTGAATGACTGTACACTGGATCCAGAGCGCCTGCGATAAGTAACGGCTGTACATATTATAATTTTCGCTTGAATATCGACTGCTACTTTTTGAGAATAAATCTTTGTGCGTTGGAAACACAAATCGAGATACGACAATCGTTATTGGTTAGCGACAATACGCACTTAACAATTGAGATAGGCAATAATTTGTATTCTTTAATTAGATCTTGCTGGTAATCAGTGCATCACACAGTGGAATGGATTCTCCACAAGGTAAATACATGATCATAGATATAGGTTTGAGGACTTAAAAGAAAATCCCACATAGATACAAAAAAATCTTCCCATATTTAATAAAATATAATTTGCAATTTATGGTCATTAAATAATAATTTATTTCTGTTGCCTTCTGACAGATACATTAGCCTATATTCAAATTGTTTCCAACTTATCTATTTGTCAGCTAGAGAATTCATCTGGCATGTATCAATTCAGTTTGAAAATGTAGTTGTCTGAGCTTTCACATTTGTATCAATCCTTTTCACTACCAGAGACCTTAGCAGACACCCAAAGATTACTGTTTTAAACTTTGTTGAAACACTTTTGCAACTCTCTCAAAACAGTTAACCCATAACTATTTAAAGTAGATCTAATAGGGACATAATGCGTCTGATTCATTAAGGAAAGTAAGGCAAAAAAGGAGTACATTTTGTACTGAACAAACCATGTTACAATGTAAGGGGTGCAAGTTAGTTTATTATTTTTCACATAAGATAAATACTGGCTCTGTTTTCATGTAGCACACAAATACTTGATAGCTTTATTTTTACACTGAAATTTAAAGCTGTCCTAGGACATGCTCTACCCCTACTAAAAATCTGTCCCTGCATTTTAGATGTACCTCCCCCAAATACAACAAGATTTTGCCAAGGTGCAAAGTTTTTTTTTAATTTAATTTCCTTAATGAATCAGGCCCAATATGTCCACATTTTCTAAGGTTCCGTGAGGTTTGTATTTATGTCAAACAGTTATGTTTATGTATATTAAAATGCCAGCTGGATTCCAGAAGCAACAACAGATATGGCTAAATAATATACAGGTTGTGGGAAATGTTGTGGGCAATAATATCTTTTAAAGTATCTCCTAGGAATTTGACTACCTTTATTCCAATCAGCAGATTTTCAACAGAAATTGAAATTCATACTGCATGTGTTACTAGCCTATAAAAACATAGCTGTCAATGCATATATTGATTTACTACCTCTGCATTTCTTCCATTAAGAGTTGATCATCATAAACATGTGATGATATTGTTGGACCATGTGCCATCTACTTTAGTTTGCACCTGGGTCACAAGTATCCAGCTCTGTCATGGTTAAAATACAGTATTATGTTTTTAGAACTAAATCTGATCCAAGGAGAAGAGTTCAAATGGATCTGCAAACCCTACAAGGACATTGGAAGAAAACATTATGGATTCAAGGGGCTCTGGTTTCTGAAAAACTTTACTAGAGAACGAACAAGAACTGTTTTCACCCCAATATGCAAAGTTACGTTTGCACGTGCTCTCCAATGTTCCTTTGATTGTGTGACATATTTGAATCAATGAAAAATGTCTGGTCTCCAGGAGCCATCATTACTTAATATAAGCGGCTTCCAAAATAGAAGATAGACAATTCCTTCTGGGCTCACATTTGTGTTTCCACTCTGCCTTCATTGACATGAGAAAAGTGTCTATATATTAGCTTTACATCAAAAAATGAAGGTGGTCTAGGGCTGTCAGTCCATGTGCTGGTTCTTCCAAGGCCATATTTAATTAAGTATTAACACTCCCATTATTTTATGTATACTATTCAGCCCAGTAACACACAGCCTTGGATACACACCAATATCAAATAGTGACTTGACTTGCTTTTTATGAAGGAATTTCTTACTGTAATTTAGTTTCTTTTCTTCCATACCACTCACCTTGGTAACATCAAGAGTACTGTTCTCTCGGCTGACATCTGTTTTTTGTTCACTACTACAAGAGGGAGTAGGCTGCGGAGACACAAGTTGACCTGCTAAAGAACACAGATTGTTATTTTAAATTGCACAGTGTCTAATAGTCCTGTAAAAACATATCATAATAAACATTAAAATATTACAATAAAAAGCAATAGTCCTACATTTGCAATACGTATTGTCCAATATAAGATAATAGGATCGTCATCACAGAATTTAACTAATAAGGAAAATAGATATTTTAGTTTTAATGTACAAATAGAAGGTGCCTCCCAATATAAAGAAATACTGATGTATTTGCTTTATCTGCAATTGTAACAGTACAGTAATGAGATCCAAGATCAGATGGAGTGGAGAATTCAAGTACTTTTACTGGGGAGAAAATAACTTCCACAAAGAAGAGTATGCTGCTGTACATGCACCCTTTATTTCATTTACATATCTAATATATCATATCTCCCACAAAATAAACTCTAAAAATAGGTGCACTCCATGACTTCCAAAACTTTTGCACCCAATATTTTATCACAAATCCATGTACTTCCCTGTAAAATGAGATACATTTCACTTCACAAATGTAGGTGATGTTTTGCACATTATATCACTTTTATCAACACTTCTTAGCTTGCATTAATAATATTTATTCGAATTTATAATCAGGGCCGGATTATAAGGGAATGGAGGCCCCGGGCTAAGGGTACTGTGAGCCCTCCCCCATATATATAATGGAGCATAATATAAAGCTGTGAGCCCCCCCGAGCACTTACCTCCTATTCCTGATCCATCCTTTCTTCACTGCCTGCAGGCTGCAGGCAGATGGCGTTCGTCCGTCACTCCCTGTAGTGCTCCCGCGGCGCGCAGTAAGCTCCTTACTGAGGAGATCTCGTTAGACTATGTGAGACTAGGATTCATAGTCTCACTCTCACCAGATCTCCTCAATAAGGAGATTACTGTGCGCCGCAGAAGCACTACAGTGACAACTACAATTACTTGTACTGAATGCCGGTATACCAGGTTGAACAACATGGAGAGGAGACAGATGTCAGAGCAGGTGGACTGATCCAGTATTAGCCACTTAAATAACAAGAATGGAGGGTGTGTAATGTATGCAGAACATAATTGGACCAGTTCTTGTCCAATGAGCTGACATTTGCACCATACACTATTCACCTTGAAATCTTGCAAAACCCGCACTGATGGCCTACTCCTTTCCATGCTGATGCTGGTGGACTTGAATTTCGATTGTGGTATGGCTGAAAGTCCTGGAGGTAAGGACCACTCACTAAAGGACTACTTTGGAAGTTAACCAAAATGGAAGGATTATCAAATAGAGCTAATGCTCCCTAAAAGGAAATCTCTACACAAAGTTCTATATAAGATGATTTTACAAATCATTATTATTGATTGTCTTGGATCATTATGGTTAAGAAACAGCATTTAATGTAATCACTTTCTTTTTTCAGCACTAAGGCTTACCTGTGTTCCATAACAATGTGCGTGCATTTAAAAATCAGAACACGTGCATTTATAAATCAGAACACGTGCATTTATAAATTGGAAGATGTGCATTTATAAATCAGAAGACAGCAATGATTTTAAAAAAATTTATCAACTGGAGGCTATCAATTTAAAAATATGTGATGAGCTTTTTCAAACTCAGCAGCAATGATAATTAAAAAGCAGGTTAAGTAGATTAATGTTAAATAAAGTAAACAATCTTTTCCTTTTTATTCAGTCTGCTTCAAAGCAAACAAAAGCAACAACATGATTGGTTTGTCTTGGTTAATTCTATGTAGTTTTCGGATGCAGAATATTGAATTCACAATGCTTAATTATTTCTATAACGCCATTATTAATAACAAAATGAAATAAAAACTTACCATTTTTGTCCATGGAATGAGGCTCTGACTGTTTCTTCCCAATGTCGGCAAAGGAGCGCACAATTAGGATTCTGTTAGTTAACTTCTTTTTGTTTTGGTGATGATGTGGTTTCAATAGCGCTCCATGAACTTTGTGGCGAATGTCTTCACTTAGCTGCCCAGACGCGACTTGCTGATCGAGAATCATATCTGTCATTGAATAAAAATAATATGAATGTATGAGTCTTGTTTCAGGCATGTTTCACACATAATTTTCTGTTGCCTTTTTTGTGGCTGACACTATCATTTGTGAAGTGAACATTTTAATACTCCGATTGGCAACAGGTTGGTATGATCCTATGAAAACGACTGATCTAATTGGTTACAGGCTGGTCTATTGCTGCAAATCTTCTAATGATTTATGTTAAGTTAGTTCTGTTAATGTTCTAATGCAATAATTGGTTACAGATCATTCTAGTTCTCTGAACGTTCTAATGCTCATATTACGCACTGGTCAGTCTAGCCATATGAGTGTATTAAGTCTATGATAGGCTAGAGGTTTGTCTAGTACTGTGGATTTCTAAAACTGATTAGCAGCCGTATGTTGGTCTAGTTATGTGACTGTTGTAATGTTCAGGTTGGCCTAGCCTTTTAAATATTGTAATGCTCTGATTGGCTAGATGGTGGTCTACTAGTCCTATGATTGTTTTAAAGCTCTGATTGGCTACGTGTTGGTTTAGTCCTCAGCATTCTAATGATGCGGGTGGCTACATATTGGTCTTGCCCTGTGAAAGTTCTGGGGCTCTAATTGGGTACACATTGTTCTAACTTGATACAGGTTGACCTAGCCTTGCCAATGTTCCAGTGTTCTGATTGGTTATATGCTGGCCTAGCTGTGAATGTTTTAATGATCTGATCTGATTATGTACAGGTTGGTCTAGTAAACTAAATGATCAAATATTCTGATTGGTTGCCATGTGTTAATTTAATCCTATGAATGTTCTAATGCTCTGATTGGTTACATGTTGGTCTAGTCCTGTGAATGTTCTAATATTCTGATTGGTTACATGTTGGTCTAGTGCCGTGAATGTTCTAATGCTCTGATTGGTTACATGTTGGTCTAGTCCTGTGAATGTTCTAATATTCTGATTGGTTACATGTTGGTCTAGTGCCGTGAATGTTCTAATGCTCTGATTGGTTACATGTTAGACTAGCCCTGTGAATGTTCTAATCTTCTGATTGGTTACATGTTGGTCTAGTCTTGTGAACTATTACTATCCTGGATGAACTAGGACAAATGACAATTAACCTTTCTTTATCCAGTCTTGCATAGAAGTATGCACATTTAGTCTTGTCAACAAATATTTTTCCACAATAGATATGGGCAAACAGATTGGTTTATTAAACAACTTTATTATTCCTTGCATCTAGTTAATTTCGTATAGTATTGTAATATATTCTGTGTACAAAGATAGCTTCACATAATACCTATTATTTTGGTCCACGACATGGAATATGGAGCTTTAAAAAAAATAATAATAATAATTTTACGTGTCAAACAAAAAACCTAGATACAGATTATATAACATGTGTTGTTCAACTGCAGAGGTTTAATTAGGAAGCCCGTCAGTTTTAAGGGATCTTATTTGAAAGATTCTGCCTACAGTGTATTTCATTCCACTTATCTCCTTCCAGGAAATGTAAAATGTTTCATTTACTAAAACCTTGAATAATTGTAAAATATACAAGCCGTATTTAAAGCACATTGTTGGCTGTTGGCACAGAAAGCCCAATGAAAAATTAACTCTTAATTACTAATATGGAAGACACAACACAGCTTGTATTTAAAATAGATTCATAAAACATGTCAATACATTAAAGTTTTGGTAGAAGTCTGTGGCATAATTACAGCTGGACATTTATATAATAGTTTAATATTATTCTATACAAAGGAGGAATGGAAATGTTGTCTTTAGTTGACTTTAGATTTATTCTGCTTTGTATGTCATAGCCTAGGCGCCTGCTTTAGAGTTGAATGTAATGATGCGTCACTTATGTTTCCACGGTTTCATTGCAAGTTGCACATATGTTAAGATATGTTCAAGTTTAACTCAAGATATGTTGCAATTATCCTCATCTAGTCATACTTGCACCTGACTCATGGATACACAAAGAAACGCCTCTTAAAAGGCTGTACTGAATAAACCTACACGTGTTACAGTATCGCGGTAACAATGGGTATAAATGCAAGTTGGAACTTAGGTTATGATTCTTGCTTATTGTTGTAAGATACCATTAGACAGCTGCGGCGGCCGCAGGCACGGCCGCGACTCACTGTAGCTCCGCCTGGCGTCCCGGCCGTCGCTATGACGACCGGGACGTCACTTCAGGTATTTCGGGCCGACCGTTGCCAGAGCAACGGCCGGACACCAAAAACAGGCTGCAGGCGCTCCGGCAGGCTGAATAGCCACGCGCATGTCTCATAGGTCCATAGGTGCTTGGATTATTGGACTCTGCCCATGTTGCTCATGACTGACACTTCTTGCCTGTACCTTGGACCTTGCTACTGTGCCTGTGACCCCGACGTCTGGCGTGTTTATTGATTATCCTGCTTGCCTGTGACCCTTGACCTTGGCTATCGTTTTGACTACCCACTGCCTTCTATTAGTCTCCTGGCCCACCGCTGTGGTCCTACATTACCAACCCACACTACACTTGGAGCTAAGTCCTGGGGGCATCCGAGTACCAGTGTGTGCGTCAAGCTCTAAGGGAAAGGCGGCTGCTATAGGCGAAGATCTCCGTCATCTAGTTCTGTGGGTTGGTGATCAGGGCCAGCAGCCTAACAGATACCCTTATAGTTTCAATGGCATTATTCCAGTTTTATTAAAACTTCCCAAGCCTGAGCTTGGGGGGGTTCAAATAAATTTTCTGAACCAAGTTAAAATGGCAACGGTGTGGGGGTGTGAGTGTGAGGACCAATCCTCTCCCTCCCCGGTTTTCAGCCTAGGCTCTAAGAGGAACAGAGGAGCCCCGGGAAAAACAATTTCATACAGTTGCCCCCTGGAATCTGGCTAGATGAAGGAGCCGGGTAGTAATGCAACTTTAAAGGGTCACATCATCAAGATATTTATAATTTATATTCTATTTATGTTTAACTGTTTAACTATAGCATCAGCATGATATAATTGTAATACCCTTTGTCTGATTAAAATGTTGTGCAAAGGTCTCCATTGTAATTTTCACTGCTAGAGCTGTAGCTTTTCTAACATGACCATCGCTGTGCTGCAGATAATGACAGTGAGAGTGTCTATAACGTCAGTAGCCGCAGCCAGGCTAATGAAGTTGAATTGCGCACAAGATAATGGAAGTATTATTGCTGTGAGAGGATTTTGTAGAGGCAGAGTAGAACTGCACATACAGAATGTCCTATATAAATTGCGTGAACAAGTAGTAAAAGTCTTTTTTATAATCATCAAAACGGAGAGGAATTTGACATGGTGAAGTCGTGATCTCTCCATGAAGAGCACAGGTTATGCTACATGCGTGATACCTTTTTCCTTCTAGTGAGTACATACCCTTAAGGGGTTAAGAAGATCATGTTTATCACGTGGTGTTTGTATAAACTACATATTACACGGCATTAGAAGGATATTGATATTTGGACCAACTGGATTGTACAGGCTGTACTATGTTTGTCTTTTTCTTTTCCTTTTATATATTCATCTGAATGACTGAGAAAAAAAGAGGAAATATGATCCGTTCCACTACAGTGTGAAATCACGTCTCTTGGAATATAGACTTATAAACAGGATGCTTATTGCAATATTAGTGGATTATTGAATATCATATCACCATTAGCGCCGTCTTCCCTTTTATTTGTTTATATGTAGTGATTGTACTGTACTCAAAGGGGTTTGTGTACGTAAAGGTGAAGGGCTGCTTTTAGGTGGGACCGCACAGATATACTCCTATTTGTTTGTTGTTTGTAGTAGTAAAAGTGTAAATAATTCATCAATAATTCAACCTTCTACCTAATTTTCCTAAAACAAACCTAACCCCACTTTATTTTTGCCTAAAATACTGCTTAGTTTAGCTTTTTTTATGTCTTTAATTAATTATGATAGTGAGTGAACATCAGGCTGTCCTTACTACCTGAGGCAGCATGTTTTTAAATTCGGCAAAGTGTGCCAAGAACTGTTTTATTTCACTGAAGTGCAACTGGAAGATGTAAAATATTTGCATCATATAGAGAGTGAGACCTAGGGGTATATTTACTAAACTGCAGGTTTGGAAAAGTGGAGTTGTTGCCTATAGCAACCAATCAGATTCTAGCTGTCAAGTTCTAGAATGTACTTGATAAATGATAACAAGAATCTATTTGGTTGCTATGGGCAACACTTCCACTTTTCCCTTTTAGAAGCTACAGTTAATCTCCTGTGTCCTGTTGATGAGGTAAGAAATGATCACACAGAGGACAATCTCAGTCTTCTGTGGTCATCTTCAGCGGCATTTACCAACAATCAGAATATTTGTGGTCACTGCGGTCATTTTTGGGCCACAGCCGCTTCCCTATCTGGCCAATTGCTCATTATCAGCTATGATATGGCAGTGTGTGCGGCCAGCATTTCAAACCCATACAGTAGACTGAGGCTGTTGCATGCTGGTTTATTTTTCTGTCACTGAATATGTTCCCCAAATCGCAGGGTTAACATTTGTTTCCACTAGGAGGAAAAATATTCATAAAATAAAAAAGATTTAGGGTTTATTCATCTAATGGAAGACATGGTTAGATTTGAATGATAATGTGATGGTCATGTATGAATATCTAGTTATACCACACATTAAAGCATCGTCCCTATTCCAATTTCCCTCAATAAATAGCTGCTCTGATCACAGACTCTCCTACACTTTCATAGAGATAAAAAGGTGTGTGTATTTGTCTACCTATAAATATTTAATTTCCCTCATGAGATGTTTTATGGGTAGCTGCATATAGATGATGGAATGAGAAATGTGTCCTTGAAAGAGCTCAAAAATAGCTCAGAAATATCTTGCACTCTGAAATGATTCCTCTGAATTAACTCATTAAAATGTGAGCAGTAACTAGGGGCCTGATTCATTAAGGATCTTAAATGAAGAGGTATCTTATTTCAGTCTCCTGGACAAAACCATGTTACAATGCAAGGGGTGCAAACTAGATTTCTGTTTTGCAGATAGGTTAAATACTGACTGTTTTTTCATGTACCACACAAATATCAACTTTCAATTTCAGTGTACAAATAAGCTATCAAGTATTTGTGTGTAACATGAAAAAACAGTCAGTATTTAACTTATGTGCAAAACAGAAAACTAGTTTGCACCCCTTGCAATGTAACATGGTTTTGTTCAGGAGACTGAAATAAGATACCTCTTCATTTAAGATCCTTAATGAATCAGGCCCTAGATTTGTATTCCGAAGACTACACAGGTTTAAAGGTGTAGTCTTATGCTGTTAAATATACAGACACAGCACCTTTCTGGAGATATGCTTGTGACATGACTCACTAAAAGGGGTTCTAAAATCACAAATAGGGGTCTACTTACTAATAAGTGGCGATAGGCAGTTCCTGCATGCAGAGTGGACTTTCAGTTTCACCTCTTAATACATAATTTATAAAAAGAGAAGAGAAATATTAAAATATACTGTATTATATCTGATTAATGTCATTAATAGATTTACAAATAAAAAAGATCAATTTTTGGTTAACCTGCTCCCTCCCAAGTTGTGTAATGTTACCTCTATTACACTGTAACATCTTCATGTGTGTAAACACAGGATGGCAACAGAATTCCCTGACTAAAAGCTGCTCTACCACATAGGGAAGGAGCAGGGCATTATAGCTCCACCCGTTCCCTGAAGCCCAGGGAGCTGCTCCGTGAAACTGTTTCCCCTGGGTTCCCGACAACGATGATACCTACAAAGAAACACTGATTAGCCAACAAAACTACATCAATATACACAGACTTACTTACAAAGCAACGCTGCAGATTTTCGAGGGGTGGATGATGCTGACCGCAACTAATTTCAACGCGAGACCTCTCCGGCCCTTGACTTCCACGTCACTGAACAGCGCGACTTAGGTAAGTGTTCATTTAAAGCGGCAATGTCAGGACCCCGCAGGTTAAGTGTTTTTAAGTGCCGGAAAGGTCTCTCGTCGGAATTAGTTGTGGTCAGCATCATCCACCCCTCGGAAATCTGCAGCGTTGCTTTATAAGTAAGTCTGTGTATATTGCTGTAGTTTTGTTGGCTAATCAGTGTTTCTTTGTAGGTATCATCGTTGCCGGGGTTGAGGTAATCGTTTTTACACAGGAAAAAAAATTATATATAATTAATGTCACCTGTTAATAATATAGGCATTAATGATAAACCTGTTAAAAAAAATTGTTTTTTAAGGTTTTTTTCCCCTTCAAATTCATTTATTAAGATGTTCTTAATGTCTACTGAACATAAAACACATTTTTACAGTTGCTCTTGATTGCAAACACATGTTATAGCATGTATACGACACTGTCATCACTAATGATCAGGACTTAGACTAGCCCTGTAGCTGGAGCAAGAGATACAGCAGGAAAAACAAGTTGTTTTGAGATACCCAAAGCTTGAATCGGACGTGGCTGCGTGTGATTGAGTTTGGCACACCCTTACTGTAAACTGACTACAGCTGAATGCCCCTTCCCCGCCCTGTTTCATCCCCAAAATCTTAGACTGTGATAAGTGTCCATTGCATACAAAGATATATCAGACATGGCTGCGTTTACTGGTATATGGTCCAGTTCTGTGCATGCGCAGTGTGATTTTTGTCTTGATGAATCAGGCCCACAGTGTTTCAACCCGATTGGAGCTCATCAGTGTAAGTTAGTGGCTTTCTGCTTAGCATGTGAAGCACTATAGATAGCCTTGCTGGAAAATTGACAATAGCTAGCAGAATATTTAGGGTACCTCCTAGTGACAATATAAAAATATGCTGCGCTATTATAAGAATATTCACTTCTTGGAACACAATTTACATACAAGCGATATTTTTCCAGAAGCAACTGCTTATGCAATGGAGTTATTTATTTGCATAATTATGAGAAATGCCTTTAGGATACTAATTAATTTAGTAGGAAAATGTGTATATATACTACACAAGCACACATATACATGCATGAGTAATATTTATGAGAGATCTATTACTGTCATGTACAATACCTGCAATTTCTTCTAATGTGTTGGCTCTCATGTCCAGCAGCACAGTGCCATTCAGAATACAACTTCTCAACTCAAACAAGCTATGAAGTGTCAATGTGCCGACATAGGGCTTGCTCCATCTCTCTCCGCCATCTTCAACGTCTTCTTCAAACTTCAGCCATCTAGTCAAACAAGACTTAATTAAACACACTAGAAATCCCATCATGGGCCTGAGTCATTAAACAGAGCATGGCAAAAAAAAAAGGAGCAAGTTTGCTCCTGGACAAACCATGTTACAACCTTACAATCTAGGGGGATAATATAAAGAGGGGGAAAACTGTATAATAAAAGTAATAAAAGTAAAATAAAAATACAATTTTAACATTCCTTATTATTATTACACAATATTGCCTGACTATATTATATGTTATTTTATACTGACCTGGCCACTTCTCGCCACTCAGCATCTTCCCCTTCACGTAGGCAAATTTCATCCAATTGTGTGAATAAATTATGAGGGATGTGTTCTTCATCATCGTCTTCTGTTCCAAGGATAAACTGGACCCTTTGGGACAGTGTGTCTACACATCAAAAGTAACCACAGGTTGTTATCAACAAATTAACAACATGCTGTGTGGGGCTCTGTAGATTTATGATTTTGATAAAAAGAAGCTTTAAACAGACAAAATAATGGCATAAATACAAGGCATTATACAATTTAGAGGGTTTTTTTACACTTCTATCGTCAATATTCTAAATGCGATCAGGTAAGCAAGTTACCAAAATCAAAATTATACTGAAAGTGAATCCTTTTTGCTGTTTAGTGTAAGATCACCTAGCGTCTCCTTATACAGACACTACTACGGTTAATGAAGAGAGACATGTCATATAAATGCTGCGCTATTATAAGAATACATAATGTGGGAAAAGATAAGGCTCACTTAATATTTTATAGGGATAATTATGGGAACGTCTCTTATCTGGTAGACCCTCGCTCCCAGGCATTTTAGATAGGAGATCCCTAGACAGGAGATACATGAATACACAAAACTGTGTAGCACCTTGGACAGCAACTACTATGGAAAGTAACTATCATTTGGGTTACACATGTCACAAAAAGTTGTGCTAAGTTAGCACAATATAGCTCAATTAAACTGAAAGTAATGAGAGGAATGTTTAACTAAACCACAATATGACAGTAACCATGGGCAATCTCAGTGTGTGGAGGATTGTGTATCCAGGGAAACGATTTGTTCGCCAAACAAAAGAATATTGGTAATGTGCTCAATAGGTCTGACTAACACAACAGAGCATGGTAATGCGGGAAAAGAGGCCATAATTCAAACTTACCCATTACATCCAGTTGGTGACACTGCTCTCTGTTGCAACGATTACCAAATAAAATAGATAAAATGTACATGTACATTAATCTCTTCTGTCATCGCTAGCAGAGACATTGCTACCTCCTACTGTGGAACATCTAGCGCACGACTGGTGTGAACACTTGTCTAAACAGCTGTGAAAGCTATCCTTATTGTTATCACACTCTGACATCACAATCATCAAAGATAACCATTTATCTCACTACACTGTCCATCCATGCCAGCAAGTGGCAAAGACAACTTATTTCACAGATGTTCGTACGCTGTCCATGAAAAATACATGCGGCATCTCCGCTTCGTTTATCTCTTCCTACATTTAATATAGTACCAGGGCCATCTTTTCCATTGGGCACGATGGGCAGCTGCCCGGGGGCCCCACGGGCAAGGAAGCCCCATAGTCACGGCTCTTAATGAGAATAAATAATCCTGCAAAAAAAAAAACCTGCAGAAAAAACCTACAAGGGTCACTGAGCAAGTACATCTATCTATCTCTATCTCTATATAGCTATATCTATATCTGTATCTCTATACATCTATATATCTATATCTAGGGGCCCCGGTGCACTGCTTTGCCCGGGGGCCCATAATTTTGTTAAGATGGCCCTGTATAGTACTGCCTATAATACACGCAGCTAAAGTCCCAAACTAATGTACATGCTCTCTGCTACACAGGGGTCTCACAATACAGTTATGTGACAGCCTGATTGGTTTATTTTCTCTCATTTAAGAAAAAACAAACAAATATATTTCAACAAATAGACTACCGTAACATAAATCAGTTAAATAGAAAATGAATTACTATAAAAAGTAACTTCATTTTGAAAACTACGTCTCATATATTATAATAGAAGTACAAGGAATAAACGCATCCCTTACAATGAAAAATAAGAAGAATTAGAACTCAGAATGCTGTGACGCATATAAATGGTGGCAGACTTGTTCTTTTAAAGCAGTTTAGAAATGTTTAGGCTTCGAGTGCTCTTCTATTTTACATTAGACGGTTGATTACGTGATTACGCTACATAACTGGTAAGCGCTGCTTGTGTGATGGATGGCTGGGGTTATTAGAAAAAGGTGCGGGGAGGGTGGAGAGTAATAGCGCAGTATCAACAACTGTTGCGCATCATAGGTCAACACATGTGGAACAAATACTAGGTGAGAAACAGTGTAATGAGCATCATTTTAATGAACAAAATGTCAATTCTGTATTAGCTGGACCAGTGAGGGTTTAAAAAATATATTTTTCTTTTTCAAAACTGGTTAGTTCAAATTCTGTGAGCGCAGTACAAATTCTGTTAAATAAATGCTACATTATTGAAGCGTTTGAAACAAGGCTTTTTATTGATTTGATAATGAGCTAAATATTTGTTATGTGATGAAAATGTATCACAAAGATGTTCACAGACAGATAGCTATATTCGGCTAGGATCTGTGAGATCTGAACGGACATCAATCTAGGATGTGCGTGGCCAAATCTGAAAGTTCCAGACATTTAGATCTGGGTATGAAACGTAAGTTACAAAAGTGAACCATTAGCACGTTTGGACGATAGGTATATGCAATTTGCAGCTAAGTAGCCCTAAAATGGCCAATTTTGATCATCAATATGGCAGTATGTGTGCTCACCTTAAGACAATTTTGAGATAATGTAATCTCCATTTAGAGCATATGATATATGGGTTTAAATGATTCTTGCAGCATTTAAAGGGCATCCATCATCTACATATAGTGGAGCAGCCATCTTCTGGGTTAATCCAACATTCATGTCTGTGCAGTCTACCAATTCAATTGTTTCAGTCATTGAGATGCCTTAGTATGTTTATTAGCTCTTAGTGATTTGATAGGCTATCTTCTCATACATCCTAGTCCAGCCCACAAAAATGGCTACCTCCACAATGGAAAAGCAGAGTGCAAATTAAGGGAGAGAGAACCCCTTTGATGCCAACGCAATACCAGAATCACATGTCTGGTTTGATATAACTCTTGAGTTATTTTCAACACTCATGTCTTTAGGAAGTTGACATTAAATATTTGATGCAAACATAACTCTAATACAGGGCAACTACACTCAGAAATGATAAAAATATAAAAATCATTATGTTGAGTACTACAACCTGCTGAAATAACTCCTAATACTAGAAAAAAGGCTACTATTGGAATTCTGCTGTTGGCAGATGCAGACATGTCTGTTGTTGTCATTTGTCAGACAGGTTATGAATACCTGACACACCTCGGTAACCATAGAAACAACAGTCAGTCAGCGCAGTCCATTTTGTTACCATGGTTACAGATGTGGTTAATGGCTGTCAGATATTCACAAAATGTCTGCCACATGGAAGTCATGTCTGAGTCTTTCAACTGCCAGACAGTAGTCCAAATTTCAACTGTTAGAAGTTATTTCAGCAAGTTGTGGCTTTTATTTAGGAGAAAGTATGTATAATTTTTGAGGAGTGTTAACTGTTAAAAAATTACAACAAATAAATAAAGAAAACACATAACGGCGCCTTACCATATGTAGTGGATTCCTGTCCATCTTCTAAACCTGAGTCCCGTTCCTTATCTCTTTTCCGGTGTTTGTGTCCACGATGCCGGTGACTGTGACGGCGATGACTTTTTCAACTCCCAAGAGGCACATGAACTCCAATAAACAATGTTCAATGGCCTATAGCAGTGGTTCCCAAACTTTCTCAGCTCAAGGCACCCTTAGGGTCACCATAATTTTTCCAAGGCACCCCTAAGCAAAAATTATTACCGGGTAGTCCCGTTTTTTAAGTAGTTGGGTCAAAATAACATAAGATGTATTTAGACCCCTTCACCATCACATTGTGCCCCTTTATCATATCACTCTGTATCCCCTTCGCCATCTCACACCCTGTGTCCCCCTCTTCGCCATCTCACACCCTGTGTCCCCCTCTTCACCATCTCACACCCTGTGTCCCCCTCTTCGCCATATCACACCCTGTGTCCCCCTTTTCGCCATCTCACACTCTGTGTCCCTCTTCATCAGCATCTCTCTCTGTCCCCCTCCTTCAGCATCTCTCTCTGTCCCCCTCCTTCAGTGTCTCTCTGTCCCCCTCCAGCATCTCTCAGTCCCCCTCCTTCAGCGTCTCTCTGTCCCCCTCCTTCAGCGTCTCTCTGTCCCCCTCCTTCAGCGTCTCTCTGCCCTCCTCCTTCAGTGTCTCTTTGTCCCCCTCCTTCAGCGTCTCTCTCTATATGTTGTGACAATATAATGGAAATTTACAAAAATACATTCTACCCTTATCAATCAATTATTTGGGCAATTCGAAAAGACTAGAATACACACAGCTTATAATCAAGAGTTTTGTCAGAAAATGTTAAAATTAGAAAAATTACTGAAGAAAGAGGTGAAACTATGGTGAAATATCAATACATTGGAATGGTATGTGGGACAGAAATTAGTACCCAAAGGACTCAAAATTAAACTGCAATGTTTAAAATTCATAAGGTTATTCAAGATATAGAAGCAGATATGAGTTTATACCATAACAATACGGGATATCAAGAATTATTGTCAGTAATTAAGCAAAAGTTTTTCGATGAGGAACAGAGAATCATCAAAAAGAAAGAGGGGAAAATAAGAAGGGATTTAGAAGCCATGACAAGCCCTTCAAATAAGAAATATAAAAATAAGAAGTCCAACAAAGGGAAAGGAATTAGGAAAAATCTGAATATCCAAGTAAAAGATACTCAGCAAAATCAATCTTCAAAACCATCATCCCTTGGTTATAGAAAGGATATCCAACATCAATATAAAATTACTACCCAAAGAACACCACGATATATTGAATTGGTGTACACATATCAAGAATACATGAAATTATTACATACTAAGAGTGGAAAATTACAAGATCTAGGAGAAATGGAGGATGGTTCCCATTCAGTGTCATTACTAGATATGTCTATTTTTTCAGTATATGAGAGTAATACAGATGATGAGGAATATGAACAATTAGCTTATGAGTTCTTACAATTAGGATGGAAAGAATCACATCGTAATTCAATAACCAACTATGGTAGATCTGAAGCAATTCTTGATCATTCCATAGATGTAGGAAAAGGTCCTTTGAATGTAGGTGAGGGGACTGTTCAGGTGGGAACTGTAGAACGAGACCATCAAGATGAACAAGAAGTGACACGAGATGCAAACCAGATAGAGGTATTGACTGCTATACCAATACATTATCCCAAATTGGATACAGTAGTACCCGATGAGGGAATATTGGCAGAAAATCTTTTACAGATCAATAGGGAATCTATCACTTCTAATGATATGGGAGGGAGTTTTTTGGAACAAATACCCACCCAGTACTAAAACGAAAACTAAGTCAATTAGATGGGGAAAAAGAGGAGGCCAGAAGTGTAGACACCTCAAAGAAAATCAAAATCCACTAATACCGTGTACCCAACCCATGGGGATTTTCAATCTCAGTTCACATAATTTATCTCAATCTGAAACGACACTCTTAAACAAGGGGATAAAATTCGCTCCAACTAGCAAAATGAATAAATTTGAAGTATATTTAGATTTACATAGGTTCACACGCAAATTGTCCCTTAAGAAATATTTCGTGAATACCAAAATACCTGAATCACGAACATTGGACCAGTACACACATACCAATTTAAAATTACCATCTACTTTTAACCCCAGTTACATGAAGGGGAACCTTATTGGGACCTTTGAGAGATTAGTTGCAGACGATCTGGAACAGATAGATAGTAAATCATTTAGACATGACAATTTGACAAGGTTGGAAAGAGAAGCATTAATTGGATTACAGAACAACACTAATATTATCATCAAGCCTGCCGATAAGGGTGGCGGTTTGGTGATATTAAATATGGAAGATTATAGAACAGAAATGTCAAGAATATTGAATGATATCGGGACATGCTCCCGCCTATCTACCGACCCAACACAAGAATATCATGATTTATTAATTTGTCATTTAAAATCAGGGTTAGAAAATGGTATATTGACCCAAAAAGAGTTCAAATATTTAGAGACACTTCATCCAAGGAAGCCGGTAATTTATTATTTACCGAAAGTCCATAAGAGTTGACAAACCTCCAGGAAGACCAATCGTCTCAGGGATTGGCTCCCTGACATCCAATTTGTCCCATTATGCAGATTATTTTCTTCAAGATCATGTCAAAATCCAAAGGTCCTATATTCAGGACACTACTCAGGTAATTAACATATTAGACAGTTTGGAATGGAAAGAGGATTTTTGGTTGGTGACTTGTGATGTCACCAACCTATAAACTGTAATAGATCATCATCAGGGATTAACTAGTTCAAGATTTTTTCTTGAGAATGCAGGTATTTTGCCACAAATTCAGATTGAATTTGTTATTGACAGCATGGCATTCATATTACAACATAATTACCTGTTGTATGAAGGAGCATACTACCTACAGACACGTGGTACAGCAATGGGCACCAGGTTTGCCCCGAGTTATGCTAATTTATTTATGAGCAAGTGGGAGGAAGAATACATCTGGTCCTCCCAAAAATTCGGGGCAAACCTGGTGCTCTGGAGGAGGTACATAGATGACGTCCTCATAGTCTGGAAAGGAACACGCATACACCTGGATGAATTCTTGTCATATATAAATCAAAATCATAGTAATCTTATGTTTACACATACTTGTAGCCAAAATAGAGTAGAGTACCTAGATCTAGAGATATATGTAGAGGGAAATCTTTTAAAGACCAAAACATTTAATAAACCAGTAGATGTAAACGGATACATCCTAGCCACAAGTCACCATCATTATAATTGGTTAAACAATATCCCCCATGGTCAGTTCCGTAGAATACGTAGGGATTGCACGGATCTTGATATATAAAGAACAGAGTACACAGTTGCGAGATAAATTATGATCCTGATCTAGTAACAAGAGCCTATGAGTTTAATAGGGATATAGATCGTTCCACTCTGCTCAAATACAAGCCAAAATCAGCCAATAATCAGGTAGTACCACAATTTCAAGCACCTGTGTTTATAACTCAATATTCAAGATCGGCTCCACAATTGAGGAAAATCCTCAACAGACACTGGCATGTGTTGTTGAAGGATGAACAACTACATACCATCTTACCCCCCAAACCGAAATTGGTGTTCCGTAGAGCACCTAATTTGGTCCTGAAAATTACACATAGTTATATACCTGGAGAATTAGAACCAAAGAGTTGGCTTACAGACATCTCCCAAAAAGGGGGTTTCTATTATTGTGGCACGTGTATCAACTGTAAATGTTTGAGTTTGAGATCTAACAAACCTGTTAGTATTTTTCAGTCCAACCAAACATTAGAACAATTTAAAGTGAAACAATATCTTACCTGTAGTAGTAAAAATGTAGTGTACCTATTGGAATGTCCATGTAACATCCAATATGTGGGCCAAACTACACGAAAATTAAAAATTTGCATTAGCGAACATATTCGGAACATTAGGAAATTGAATATGCTGCATAGTGTATCCCAGCATTTTGCAGCATACCATGGAGGTAACCCCATTGGTTTGAAATTTATGGCATTGACTCAAATTAGACCAGATTGGAGGGGGGGCGATTATATCAAAAAGTTGAATAAAGAGGAGATGAAATGGATGTTCAAATTGCGGACTTTGGCCCCTAGGGGGATGAACATTGATTTTGAAATTAATTTATTACTGTAAGATAAAAGGGGTAGATGTTTTGATTACACTAGATGTATTTTAATACAAGTTCTATCTTACCCTCATTGTTGTCCTCATTGGGTTGGAGTAATATGTCAGAGTGACATGACCTTGTGAGAATAATAATGGTTGGGTATTATTTAATAATTTTTTTAAATTATATTAGATATACCTATTATAACCTAGTTTATTATAGCAAGGTATTAGAACTGGTGAAAGAATATATATTATTATTTATAGAGACATTAGGAGACACACATTTAGGTGTTAATCAATTAATATGGATTGATACCTATATGTGGTCCTAAGAAATTTACATGTCTATTTAAATTTGTGATTGGTATTGTGTGTGGGTTTTTGTATATAAATTTGCTTATATATATTTTTTTTATATATAATTTTACTAAAACTTCAGCCACACGAGATATCCCTATTATCTAATGTTGTAAAATATTGTTTTTAAATACCTTATTGATGGTTTTATTGAATTGTCTTATCTAGATATTTTAACAACTTTTGCAAGGATGTATCAGTAGATGATAGGAACGTTTGTAAAATTTGAGTGAACAAGGAGTTAATTACAAGAATCTAGTATTGGTTACAATTGACCAATCAAATTGACATAATAGGTATATAAAGCACCTTGATTAAGGCATTACTCACTCTTGATAAAGTTCCCTATGGGAACGAAACGCGTTGAGGAGTATTATGAACATCGTGACTAAAACCTCAGTGTAAGTACTGATGCACTTTGTATGTTACAATAAAGCTTTTTACATTGATCTATTACTTTGGTCTTCCTTGGGTGCCGTATACGTATTGGAAAGACACTGCCGGTGGTTGCGGTTATATCAGTGTCCAACGCTGGAGGATCTATTACTATCTACAATTCACGAACTACATTACCCAGCATTACTTGCGGTCTTTTGATTGGACATCGAGATCGCCAGCAGCGTTTACCATCGGGCGGTTGAATTTGTATTCAGGAATATAGCTCTTCCAAACGGATGATACATCTTTTACGGACCCTGGAGGCCTGATTCATCGTGTGGAATAACATTATCATCTAGACTTGAGTCTATAACGATACTTTTTATCTTATGGACCACGCTATATTCAGTTTTTAGCCCATATACAATATATACAATCCATCAGATCACCCCAAGGGCTTTTGCTGTAAATCTTGTTTCTATTACTGGATGCTAGATGTTAACTCTTTAAAAAGTTTTGGAATAATTGCACAGCATATCATCATCATCATCATCACCATTTATTTATATAGCGCCAGTAATTCCGCAGCACTGAACAGAGAACTCACTCACATCAGTCCCTGCCCCATTGGGACTTACAGTCTAAATTCTCTAACATACAAACACACACAAACTAGGGTCAATTTTTTTGATATTGAACAATTAACCTGCCAGTATGTTTTTAGAGTGTGTCAGGAAACCGGAGCACCCAGAGGAAACCCATGCAAACACAGGGAGAATATACAAACTTCACACAGATAAGGCCATGGTTGGGAATTGAACTCATGACCCCAGTGTTGTGAGGCAGAACTGCTAACCACTTAGCCACCGTGCTGCCCCACTAGTTGTTTGCCTTTTTAAAAAATGTATTTTATATTGTATGAACCCTGCATGTTTAGTATTTTGGGGAAGAGGGGGATTGAGAGTGGCATAGAGTAGCTGGGTTGTGTAATCTAGCACTAATCAATTAATCATACAACTGTGTCTCCTCTAAAAGACAGAGCTTACTGTACTTAAAAGCAAATCATGATGCTAGTTTGAATTGAGTTAAAATTATCATTATTATTATAACATTTAAATTCAGTTTGCTAAATGTTTCCTATTATTTTTAGATTTAAAATAATAAAAAGTATTATTAGTACGTCATTACAAAAATATAACAAGTATTAATGCATTCAATTCTCAACTAAAATCAATCTAGCCCTGCTGTCAAATCCATTATGAAGCTATTCTCTGCTGAGCAAAACATGATTCAGAACTCAGTGTCCTAGAATGCAACATTTCCCCAAGCTCTGCTCAAGACCAATATGAAAAAAATACAGCACTTCATAATGCCTTATCTTGCAGAATATTCACTGTCGGGATGAGCTGGTGGATGGGCTGAAATGTTTTGTTGCTTTTGTAAAAAAAAAAACAATAACAATTTTTCTGCTATCTACAATAACAGCTTCATTACCTCCAACAGATGTTGCTTTCTAGAAGTGGAAAATTATAATTAGAAATGCAGTGAGCGTCTTTACATTATGGAGCTTAACGCTTAAGGTCAAGCTGGTAATTCTTAGGATTTCTTGTGATCTTGTGAATCCTCGAGTGCAGTGTCATATCACTTTGCACACATTTAAGCCCCATGTAAAGTTGGACACAAAGATTTGCCTTTGAGCAAAGGTTCGTCTGCACACTTGCATTTCCACATCGATATTATAAGTTGTATGTAATGTATTAAATCTACTGTAAGGGTACACACTACAGGTTTTTCATCCAATTATCGTGCCGATCATGCAATAAACAACCGCTTGGTCAGATATCGCATTAGTGTGTACGATCCCACAATCATGTCTTATCATACCAAAGCATATCGCATCATTCGATTTGGGATTTTAAACTTCCTAAAAATCACAATCAACGATGGAACGATGTCGGGCAAAAGTGGAAGAGTGTATGCACACAGGACCAGCAGTGTAGGCAGATCTCTATAGAGTGCGCAGTCACAATCTTTTCAGCAGAGGGTTATGAGAGATGAAGAATACAGATCTGAAGGTAAATCGTATAGGTGTGTACACATCTGCATGCTCTCGCGACTTGATAATCAATCATTGGTAAAGTCGTTACAGAAATCGCATCCCCAGTAATTTTCTATAGTGTGTACCCAGCAAAGATTTATTAATCATCATCATCAACTCCTAAACCAGTTTATATAGGTGCAACATTTACTCCTCGGAAGTGACACATTTTAAGACTTGTGTAACTCAAAATGCGAAGCGTCTCAATGGGACATGATGTGCATGTGCGCAGTGCAACAATTTTGCCCGAGGACGCACGTTTACATTACACAAATGCACTTGAGTACAATGAAGTCCTTAATGACACTGCTAAGTAGCCAATGATGAAAATTGAATTTTATCTTCAGATGTCAGGCGTTATATAAAATTAAACGTTTGCACAGGATAGAATGGTCATAAAAGAGCAATAAAGCTATAGAACACTTATTGTCCAGTCTATTTTCTACTTCATTGTCATTTTCCAAACCAATGTGCTTGCTCTTTGGTAGGTAAAGACAATAATATACTCTGCTGTACATAGATGATTTGCAGGGTTACCGATGAGCCATGTACATCTGGATATGCAAAATACACATGAAGTATGGTTTTACATGATTTTATTGCAATTAGTTTATATGCATAGGTATCAGGGGAGCACAGTGGTTAGCATTGCTTCCTTTCCAGTGCTGGGGACTTGTGTTTTATTCTGATCCCAGGTGTCCTCTGCATGCATGTTAGATTGTCTACAATTGCATGGGTTTCTTCCATGGTCTAAAAGTCTATGAACAGGGTAAGTGACTTCTGATTAAATTAACCCGGGAGTGTGCTTGTGATCCTGGTGTATAGCATAAATTATTTTGTAAACTCCACTTGGGCAGGTGTCTGAACAAATATCCTGTGATTATAAAACACTGCACAACATGTAGGTGCTATAGAAATAAAATATAACATTAAGAGGCATATTCAAATAGCCGCAATGTTCCTCCCAAAATTGCCACTGCGCATGTTTTCTGGTACTACTGTACCTCAACATTGCGGATTTCTACTCGCTCCGCTATGGGGGGGAGAAGAGAAATCTGTGCTGTTACATCGCCATAGAGTGACTTTGCGACTGTTCCTGAGGCTAATTGAATATGCCCTGTCGAAGTACAATAATTGGATGAACGAAAGTATATTGGTTAATATTGTTTTATCGTGCGATTGCACTCAGTATGCCACGCTACACATGGCATGGCGCGATCACGCGTTAAAATATGCATGCACACACTCACACTACAACATTTAGTTATTTATATATTTCATATTTATATTGATTCCATTCCACTGTGATTTATGAGCAGATAGTATTTAGTTTATTATTAGTTTATATATTATGATTATATGTACACTTTAGTGTTATTTAAGGTCTAGGTTACAGGAGACGTGTCATGTCTGGTATCATTTTAATCCCCTATTCATTAGCAGTTGTCCGGTTCTTTCGCCGAAGAGATCGCACATTGCATACTCTAGTTAGTGATGTTAGGGAATAAAACACTTTAAGTGATACTGACTATAAAATGCTAATAGACTAGTTGTAACTGGATTCTTGGCGGGAAAGTCAGAGCACAACCCCTAGAGATAACCCCCACCTTTGGATATTTTGGTTTGAACTGGCCTATGACCTGCAGCACTCTGGATCTCCCTGATACCTGGACCAATAGAAGCAAGCCACACCATCTGCATTGTTCTCACTGTAACACTGAGTGTACATAATAACAGCTCTCACTGGCACTGGCCTCAGTCTTGTCTGACCACAGTATTTTGGAGTTAAATACTGTCCTCTGGTACCAGTGAGAGCGCAGCTAGCGCAAGCGAGCGCAGCGGTATGTTTTTATCTTTTGGTATTGGCTGTACTCTATTATAATTATGTATTGAACTGCTAAATTTTACATCTGCTAAAATAAATTACTTTGTGCTTTGGAAACACAATACAATCGCTTGGGCAATCCTTATTTGAAAACGATAGAATTACTTTAATAGCCCCTAATAGTTATAAATTCTGCATATTTTCTAATGTAGGCATCTAGCATGTGAGCTAGCTGCAGTTATCTATACTGGCTTACTGAGGCACATTCAGTACTGTGGCTTTCTGCAGGTTCTGATGTATTGTCAAGAATTAGAATTGTTACACTAACCCGCGTATTGCTGGCTGTTACTTGCACGTTTCACTGCAGAATGTGGGACACACAGGAACATTCTCTAGTGCCCACGTGACTAGGCAGAACAAGCTGCGGGAGGATTGCAAAAGATGCAACTGACTACATAAAATACGTACGTCCCTTTGCGTGCTGTATCTTCTTTGAAATAGCTCTGCGTATGCATAGAAACGTCCCTTATGCCAATGAACGCAAATTTATGCAATTCATGTCTGAACACAAATGACGTCTGCCTACGATTTGAGAGGTAGAACGGGGGAGGGAAGCGGCAGACTCAGGTAGCCAATGTACAGTAAGGGTGAGCCGACACAGATGTGGCGGATTCAAGTCCTGGGTTTCTTTGAAGTAGACCTAGTTTCAGCCGTATCATTTGCACCAGCAGGTATAAATGCCGACTGATAGTGGTGACTCACATGTCATAGACGTTGTATTAAAAGCTACAAGTATGCGTGCCGCTAACTAGCACAGAAAAATAAGAAAACAACATTGCATGTGCAGTACACATTAAAAGCAACTTGGTTATGTAATTAATGTAAAAAAAATATATTTTTTTTAAATCCCTATTTTCATTAATTATCATACCGTTAAGAGTTGTTCATTGATTTTAGAATTTAAAATGTTTCTATGTGTTCTGACCTTTTATTGATGAAATACTTGTGTGTATGCTGCAGTCTGTTCTATCTGTCTACATACGGTAAGTAATCTCTAGGCAGCGTACAACCAGATTCAACCTGGAAAGTATCTCGGGAGGAAGAAGAATTCAGCGGTACAATTGGCACAAGCTGAAATGAGGATTATATATCATTTGGATACACTCATTCCTAGGGGCCTTAATAAGGACTTTGAGACAAAATGGTTCCTTATGTGAACGAGTTATCCTTATTTTGTTACATATTAGATATGTCATCCCTATCTGTTTATCCGTTTTTAGATATGTATTCCAGACTCGAGTAGATAGGTTGTATACCACACATATTCTCCCGTGTTATATGTTTATGTAAGGTATGGTTTATCGTATATATGGTATGTACTATCATTAAATTTTAGGGGCTCTATAATAGGTAGGTATGTCTAACAGATACAGACTTTTTTCTTATTATAGATGTCTTATCTCACCCCACTATATTGTAGAGATGAGCACACTCGGATTTCGTGAATCTGAGCCCACCCGAACGTTGCCGATCCGAGTCTGATCCGAGACAGATCCGGGTATTGGCGCCAAATGAGAACCTGAAACCGAGGCTCGGAGTCATAATCCCGCTGTCGGATCTCGCGATAATCAGATCCTATAAATTCCACGCTAGTCGCCGCCATCTTCACTCGGGCATTGGTCAGGGTAGAGGGAGGGTGTGTTAGGTGGTCCTTTGTCCTGGTAGATCTCGTGCTGTGCTGTTTAGTTCTGTGCTGTGCTGTGTTCTGTTCTGCAGTATCAGTCCAGTGGTGCTGTGTGCTGTGCTCTGTCAATTTTGAGTTCAGTGGTGCTGCTGGGTCCTGTGCTGTGTCCTGTTCAGTCCAGTTGTGCTGTGTCCTGTGGTCTGTGCATCTAAGGGCATAGTTATTTCCCCATTATTCCCAAGTGTTTAAAAAATTAAAAAAAAGTTCTAAAAAAAAATACAAAAAAATAATTTAAAGAAAAATTAATTACAACAAAATTTGCAAAACCAATCCTGCAGTATAAGCCCATTGGTACTGCAATATTACCAAGTTCACACATTCAGCAGTAAAAGTCCAGTGGTACTGCAATATTACAAAGTTCACACATTCTGCAGTATCAGTCCAGTGGTGCTGTGTCCTGTGCTCTGTCCTTCTGAGTTCAGTGGTGCTGCTGGGTCCTGTGCTGTGTCCTGTTCAGTCCAGTGGTGCTGTGTCCTGTACTCTGTGCTTCTAAGGGCATAGTTATTTCCCCATTACTCCAAAGTTTTTAAAAAATAAAAAAAAACTTCTAAAAAAAAATACAAAAAAAAAAAAGTAATTATAACAAAATTTGCAAAACCAATCCAGCAGTATAAGTCCATTGGTACTGCAATATTACCAAGTTCACACATTCTGCAGTATCTTGTGCTACATATAATGGAGACCAAAAATTTGGAGGATAAAGTAGGGAAAGATCAAGACCCATTTCCTCCTAATGCTGAAGCTGCTGACACTAGTCATGTCATAGACGATGAAATGCCATCAACGTCGTCTTCCAAGCCCGATGCCCAATCTCCTAGTACAGGGCATGTAAAATCCAAAAAGCCCAAGTTCTCAAAAAATAGCAAAAAGAGAAACTTAAAATCATCTGAGGAGAAACGTAAAGTTGGCAATATGCCATTTACGACACGTAGTGGCAAGGAACGGCTTAGGACCTGGCCCGTGTTCATGACTAGTGGTCCAGCTTCACCCAAGGATCTTAGCCCTCCACCTCCTCCCCCCCTACAAAAAATTGAAGAGAGTTATGCTGTCAGCAACAAAACAGCAAACAACTCTGCCTTCTAAAGAGAAATTATCAGAAATCCCCAAGGCGAGTCCAAGGGTGTTGGTGGTTGTCAAGCCTGACCTTCCCATCACTGTACGGGAAGAGGTGGCTCGGGAGGAGGCTATTGATGATGTAGCTGGCGCTGTGGAGGAACTTGATGATGAGGATGGTGATGTGGTTATTGAAAATGAGGCACCAGGGGGGGAAACAGCTGATGTCCATAGGATAAAAAAGCCCATCGTCATGCCTGGTCAGAAGACCAAAAAATGCACCTCTTCGGTCTGGAGTTATTTTTATCCAAATCCGGACAACCAATGTATGGCCATATGTAGCTTATGTAAAGCTCAAATAAGCAGGGGTAAGGATCTTGCCCGCCTAGGGACATCCTCCCTTATACGTCACCTGAATAACCTTCATAGTTCAGTCGTTAGTTCAGGAACTGGGGCTAGGACTGTCATCGGTACAGGGACAGCTAAATCCCGTGGTCCAGTTGGATACACACCAGCAACACCCTCCTCGTCAACTTCCTCCACGATCTCCATCAGATTCACTCCTTCAGCCCAAGTCAGCAGCCAGACTGAGTCCTCTTCAATACGGGATTCATCCGAGGAATCCTGCAGCGGTACGCCTACTACTGCCACTGCTGCTGTTGCTGCTGTTAGTCGGTCATCTTCCCAGAGGGGAAGTCCTAAGACCGCTAAGTCTTTCACAAAACAATTGACCGTCCAACAGTCGTTTGCCATGACCACAAAATACGATAGTAGTCACCCTATTGCAAAGCGTATAACTGCGGCTGTAACTGCAATATTGGTGTTAGACGTGCGCCCGGTGTCCGCCATCAGTGGAGTGGGATTTAGAGGGTTGATGGAGGTATTGTGTCCCCGGTACCAAATCCCGTCGAGATTCCACTTCACTAGGCAGGCGATACCAAAAATGTACAGAGAAGTACGATCAAGTGTCCTCAGTGCTCTAAAAAATGCGGTTGTACCCACTGTCCACTTAACCACGGACATGTGGACAAGTGCTTCTGGGCAAACGAAGGACTATATGACTGTGACAGCCCACTGGGTAGATGCATCCCCTTCCGCAGCAACAGCAACAGCTGCATCAGTAGCAGCATCTACAAAATGGCTGCTCGTGCAAAGGCAGGCAACATTGTGTATTACAGGCAGGGCCGGATTAACCCTAGGGATAACTGGGCTACAGCCCAGGGGCCTCGGGCATCTAGGGGGCCCTTGAAAGTGCTCAGCAGCAGTATTGATCGGTCGGGGGCGGGGGCGCCCCCTGCGCGATCAATGCTGCTGAGCACTTTCACTGCGGTCCTTCCCCGGCGCACTGTAGTCTCCTTACTGAGGAGATCTCGTGAGTCTCACTCTCCTGAGATCTCCTCAGTAAGGAGGCTACAGCACGCTGGGGAAGGAGGAGAAGGAGGTAAGTGCCGGGGGGGGTGGGGGTGGCTCGGATCACAGGGATGGGGGGCCCTCACGGGGAAATGGAGGCCCCCTTAGCCCAGGGACCTCCATTCCCTTAATCCGGCCCTGATTACAGCCTTTAATAAGAGGCACAACGATGACAACATATTAGAGAAACTGAGGGAAATTATCCCCCAGTGGCTTACCGCACTTAGACTCTGATGGGGATTTGTGGTGTCAGACAATGCCAGTAACATTGTGTGGGCATTAAATATGGGCAATTTCCAGCACGTCCCATGTTTTGCCCACACCATTAATTTGGTGGTGCAGCATTATCTCAAGAGTGACAGGGGTTTGCAGGAGATGCTTGCGGTGGCGCGCAAAATTGCTGAGCACTTTCGGCATTCAGCCAGTGCCTACCGCAGACTAGAGGCACATCAAAAAACCATGAACCTGCCCTGCCATCACCTCAAACAAGAGGTTGTGACGCGCTGGAACTCCACCCTCTATATGCTGCAGAGGATGGAGGAGCAGCAAAAGTCCATTCAGGCCTACACAGCCACCTACGACATAGGCAAAGGAGTGGGGATGCGCCTGAGTCAAGCGCAGTGGAGACTGATTTCCGTGTTGTGCAAGGTTCTCCCGCCGTTTGAACTTGCCACACGAGAAGTCAGTTCCGACACTGCCAGCTTGAGTCAGGTCATTCCCCTGATCAGGCTGTTGCAGAAGCAGCTGGAGAAAGTGAGGGAGGAGCTGGTAAACCATTGCGATTACACCAAGCATGTAGCTCTTGTGGATGTAGCCCTTCGTACGCTTTGCCAGGATCCGAGGGTGGTCACTCTTTTAAAGTCAGAGGAATACATTCTGGCCACCGTGCTCGATCCTCGGTTTAAAGCGTATGTTGTGTCTCTGTTTCCGGCGGACACAAGTCTACAGCGGTGCAAAGACCTGCTGGTCAGGAGATTGTCCTCTAAAGAGGACCGTGACATGCCAACAGCTCCACCCTCATTTTCTTCCACATCTATGGCTGCGAGGAAAAAGCTCAGTTTTCCTAAAAGAGCCGCTGGCGGGGATGCTGATAACATCTGGTCCGAACTGAAGGACCTGCCAACCATTGCAGACATGTCTACTGTCGCTGCATTGGATGCTGTCACAATAGAAAAAATGGTGGAGGATTTTTTTGCTGACATCATCCAAATAGACATGTCAGACAGTCCATATTGTTACTGGCAGGAAAAAAAGGCAGTTTGGAAGTCCCTATACAAACTGGCTCTATTTTACCTGAGTTGTCCCCCCTCCAGTGTGTACTCGGAAAGAGTTTTTAGTGCAGCGGGGAACCTGGTCAGTGAGCGGCGAAGGAGGTTGCTTCCTCAGAACGTTGAAAAAATGATGTTTATAAAAATGAATAATCAATTCCTCAATGAAGTACAGCACTGCCCTCCAGATAGTACAGAGGGACCTGTGGTTGTGGAGTCCAGCGGGGACGAATTGATAATGTGTGAGGAGGAGGAAGTACACACTGTAGGGGGAGAGGAATCAGAGGTTGAGGATGAGGACGACATCTTGCCTCAGTAGAGCCTGTTTATTTTGTACAGGGAGAGATGAATAGCTTTTTTGGTGTGGGGGCCCAAATAAACCAATCATTTCAGCCACAGTTGTTTGGTACGCCCTGTCGCTGAAATGATTGGTTTGTTATAGTGTGCATGTCCTATTTCAACAACATAAGGGTGGGTGGGAGGGCCCAAGGACAATTCCATCTTGCAACTCTTTTTTTGGCATTATGTGACCATTCAACAGTCGTTTGCCATGTTCAAAAAGTAAAACAAAATGTCAACAAATTCAAAAAATGAAACCAAAAGTAAAATGCCCTGTCATTATTTAAAACAAGAGGTATTGACGTGCTAGAATTACTGTAGTGTTTATATGTTATAAACACTACACTTGGAAGTTGGAGGAGGTATTGTGGCCCCGGTACTAAATTTGGTACCGGGGCCACAATACCTCCTCCAACTTCCAAGTGTAGTCCAGATAGAGGTGTATCAGATATTAAACAACGTTGACTGTTGCTGCAAAATTATTAAATAATATTGTGGGGAACACTACACTATGCAGTCCATAAACTTTTTTTGGGGAATTCAGACCCGTGGAGGGTTTTTTAATTATATTGTAGGGACCACTCCTCTACGCAGTCCAGATAAATTTTTGGGTGGAATTCAGACCCGTGGAGGGTTTTTTAATTATATTGTGGCCCCAGTAAAATATTGTGTACCGGGGCCACCCCACTACACAGTCAAGAAACTTTTTTTTTGGAATTCAGACCCGTGGAGGGTTTTTTAATTATATTGTGGTGACCACTCCTCTACGCAGTCCAGGTACATTTTTTGGTGCGATTCAGACCAGTTCAGGGTTTTTAAATTATATTGTGGTGACCACTCCTCTACGCAGTCCAGGTACATTTTTTGGTGCGATTCAGACCAGTTCAGGGTTTTTAAATTATATTGTGGTGACCACTCCTCTACGCAGTCCAGGTACATTTTTTGGTGCGATTCAGACCAGTTCAGGGTTTTTAAATTATATTGTGGTGACCACTCCTCTACGCAGTCCAGGTACATTTTTTGGTGCGATTCAGACCAGTTGAGGGTTGTTAAATTATATTGTGGTGACCACTCCTCTACGCAGTCAAGGTACAATTTTTGGTGTAATTAAGACCAGTTGATGGTTTTCTTATTATATTGTGGTGACCACTCCTCTGCGCAGTCCAGGTACATTTTTTGGTGCCATTCAGACCAGTTCATGGTTTTTTAAATTATATTGTGGTGACCACTCCTCTACGCAGTCCAGGTACATTTTTTGGTGCGATTCAGACCAGTTGATGGTTTTCTTATTATATTGTGGTGACCACTCCTCTATGCAGTCCAGGTACATTTTTTTGGTGCGATTCAGACCAGTTCAGGGTTTTTAAATTATATTGTGGTGACCACTCCTCTACGCAGTCCAGGTACATTTTTTGATGCGATTCAGACCAGTTCAGGGTTTTTAAATTATATTGTGGTGACCACTCCTCTACGCAGTCCAGGTACATTTTTTGGTGCGATTCAGACCAGTTGATGGTTTTCTTATTATATTGTGGTGACCACTCCTCTACGCAGTCCAGGTACGATTTTTGGTGTAATTAAGACCAGTTGATGGTTTTCTTATTATATTGTGGGGACCACTCCACTACGCAGTCCAGAAAGATACCTCGTTGCAACGTTTTGGACTAATAACAATATTGTGAGGTGTTCAGAATCCACTGTAAATTAGTGGAAATGATTGTTATTGAATGTTATTGAGGTTAATAATAGCGTAGGAGTGAAAATAAGCCCAAAAACTTGATTTTTGAACTTTTTATGCTTTTTTCAAAAAAAATCCGAATCCAAAACCTTAAATCCGAACCAAAACCTTTCGGCAGGTGTTTTGCAAAACAAATCTCAAGAAAATCCGAATCCAAAACACAAAACACGAGACACCAAAAGTCGCCGGTGCACATCCCTACTATATTGTTAAGTCATATTGCAGTAGTAATGCCCTGCCTCCAGTCTTTAATACACTTGTAATTTTGGAATACGGAATGTAAAGACCTATATATACCTCTGCTTATATTTAGTTTGCTTTCACTTTGATATATGATAGTCTAAATTCGATCGGAGTTTACAGACCTTACGGGGTTTGTTCTTATTTGCGGATTTACTGCAACAGTAACGCCTTTTCTCCCGTCTATAATATACATATATTTTTATACACATTGAGCATATAGACTCATAAAAACCTATGTTCACATTGAGCCCGAGTCCGTTTTCACTTTGACTGTATTTGAGTCTACAGACTTTGCGGGGAGTGTTCACATTAAATATAGAACACCTGCGGACGGACTATCTATTAGTTTAAATAGAAAGGAAGATCCCACCTCTCATAAGCCTTGAGAAAGATTCATTCCAAATCGAAACGCGTTGGTAGAGGTTCAGGAGCAGGTGTCCCCTACCATATACCTTTATTCCTGTGAGTTGCAGGCGATTCCATGGATAATTGATATAGTGCATATATTCCATCGTATGCGGGTAAGGGCACATCGAATGAGGAGATTTGATTTTATTATATTGAAAAGCATGTACGTCTTTTTTATTGAATAAACCGTTTTATGTCAAAGTTAATGCACTATTAGCATTTTCTTATATTTCCCCGTCCACTAATACACCTGGCGGATTTCCATTACGAGATACCTGGGACATCCTAGAAAACGATCATTGAAGGATTGTACTGAAGATACCCGTACAAGAAAAACTGTTGCTAAGTACACAGGGTTGTAGATCGGCGAGGAGTCAGAGGGAGTGACTATCCGCTGTGTGTCTTTCCTGCCTGATGATTGAAGTGATTGGAGCTACAGGAATAGGAGTCACCTTGAGTATTCCACGCTGAGTTGATGATTAAACCAACAGAGCGATCACCGAGAAGCGTTACAGGCTGTTCTACTACCTATGTCTGGTAAGTGCATTACCCTAAGGGGTTTCTCGTGTGAATTCGGATGGAACTAGATGAACACAGTATAAAAAGTCTACCCATTTGGAGATATTACATCTAGAAGTTTTTTCACGATACTGGACTGCGTTAATGCTTATGTTTTATATATGTTCTATTTAATACGAAAGGACTGATTATATGTTTGATTGGTACTAGGCGCCATTTGTGGCGGGCTTGTGGTTTTATATATTGTATTTGTATACTCCATTGTGGATAGGAGTATCCGCACACAGGCAGCCCCGTATCTAAGTCTGCGCTATATTTCTATCTTCTTTTATTGTTGATTATGTAATTAATGTAAAAAAAATATGTTTTTTTTAAATCCCTATTTTCATTAATTATCATACCGTTAAGAGTTGTTCATTGATTTTAGAATTTAAAATGTTTCTATGTGTTCTGACCTTTTGATGAAATACTTGTGTATATGCTGCAGTCTGTTCTATCTGTCTACATACGGTAAGTAATCTCTAGGCAGCGTACAACCAGATTCAACCTGGAAAGTATCTCGGGATTCACTTGGATTTTAATACGGTCAGAGCTACGCTCAAGCACCGTACACTGTGTGCAGCAGGGGCTGGCTGGGCTGGGAGGCTGGGTCACTGGGCCACCTGCATTTTGTTTCCTTTAAAATGTTCCTAATAGGCTTGCAACCAAGGGTAAAACTTGGCAGCCCGCCCCTGGTGTGCAGGTTACATCCAAATATGAATAAGGCTGTAAGAGCATACTAAGCATACTAAGCACACTAAGCATAGCAGCATATATGTATGATACACTCTAAAAATGTAATTCTTTAATTTCCCACCGCAAACCTAAGGGCTCATTAACGGACCGCAACCAATATATGCCTAGTCTTGCAATTTTGCCCCTATACCTTGTAAGATACTGGGCCTGAGTCATTAAGGAAAATAAGGCAAAAAGGGAGTCAATGCTCTACAGGACAAAACCCTGTTACAATGCAAGGGGTGCAAATTAGTTTATTATTTTGTACGTAAGTTGAACACTGGCTATTTTTTTCATGTAGCACACAAATACTTCATAGCTTTATTTTTACACTGAAATTTAAAGTTGATCTAGGACACGCCCCATCCTAACTATAATTGAATATGCCCTGTCGAAGTACAATAATTGGATGAACGAAAGTATATTGGTTAATATTGTTTTATCGTGCGATTGCACTCAGTATGCCACGCTACACGTGGCATGGCGCGATCACGCGTTAAAATATGTACGCACACACTCGCACTACAACATTTAGTTATTTATATATTTCATATTTATATTGATTCCATTCCACGGTGATTTATGAGCAGATAAGTATTTAGTTTATTATTAGTTTATATATTATGATTATATGTACACTTTAGTGTTATTTAAGGTCTAGGTTACAGGAGATGTGTCATGTCTGGTATCATTTTAATCCCCTATTCATCAGCAGTTATCCGGTTCTTTCACCGAAGAGATCGCACATTGCATACTCTAGTTAGTGATGTTAGGGAATAAAACACTTTAAGTGATACGGACTATAAAATGCTAATAGACTAGTTGTAACTGGATTCTTGGCGGGAAAGTCAGAGCACAACCCCTGGAGAGATGACCCCCACCTTTGGATATTTTGGTTTGAACTGGCCTATGACCTGCAGCACACTGGACCTTCCTGATACCTGGACCAATAGAAGCAAGCCACACCATCTGCATTGTTCTCACTGTAACACTGAGTGTATATAATAACAGCTCACACTGGCACTGGCCTCAGTCTGATCTGACCACAGTATTCTGGAGTGAAGTACTGTCCAAAAGTGCCAGTGGGAGCGCAGCTTAGCGAGCGCATGCAAGCGCGGTATGTTTTTAACTTTTGGTATTGGCTGAACTATATTATAATCATGTATTGAATTGTTAAATTTAACATCTGCTAAAATAAATTACTTTGTGCTTTGGAAACACAATACAATCGCTTATGCAATGCTTATTTGAAAACGATAAAATTACTTTAATACATGGTTTTGCCCAGATGCAAAGCAACTCCTTTTTATGCATTGTTCTCCTTAATGACTCAGGTCCACTGTGTTTTTTTATGTGACTATGTACCTTAAATGCCACATATACCATAAGCTTTTGTTTATGCTTGGATGATGCAACCATAACTTGTACAGTCATGGCCAAAGGTTTTGAGAATGACAGAAGTATTATTTTTCACAAAGTCTGCTGCCTCAGTTTTTATGATGGCAATTTGCATATACTCCAGAATGTCACAAAGAGTGATCAGATGAATTGCAATTAATTTCCCTCTTTGCCATGACAATGAACTCTATCCCAAATACAACATTTCCACTGCATTTCAGCCATGCCACTAAAGGACCAGCTGACATCCGGTCAGTGATTCTCTTGTGAACACAGATGAGAGTGTGGATGGGGACAAGGCTAGAGATCACTCTGTCAAGCTGACTGAGTTAGAATAAAAGACTGGAAGCTTTAAAAGGAGGGTAGTGCTTGAAATTATTGTTCTTGTGCACTGGCAATCAGGGTAATTGGTTCTATATATTATATCACCAAAAGGAAATAAGTACTATACATTGCTCACAACACCTGGTGGCAAGTGTATATCACACTGACTAGCAGGAATAGAGCAATATATATTATATTACCACAAGGCAATGGACACTATGCATTGCACTCACCAGCGACTGCAATCTAATTATTACACTGGCCACCACGAAATGGGCACAAAATTTTACTCTAGCCACCAAGGAATGGGATTTGTTATGTACTCTTAATATAACACCCGCCACCAGGGTCTGTGTGCTATACTGTCCACAGGACTGGGCTGTGCTCAAGGTCACTTGGCTGTTATTTTGGGAAGGATCAGTATCATTTGTTGCAGGAAAGGGAACCATTTGGAAAATAAGACTCAATTGCTGAGCAAACGCAGAGGGGATTGAGTGAATTTGCCAATGAGAGAGAGAGAGAGATAGATAGATAGATAGATAGATAGATAGATAGATAGACAGACAGAAAGAGACAGAGAGAGAGAGATAGATAGAGAGAGAGATAGATAGATATTAGATAGATAGATAATTAGTGGCGCTATATAAATAAATAGATGATGATGATGAATGATAGATAGATAGATAGATAGAAAATTAGTGGCACTATATAGATGATAGATAGATAGATAGATAATTAGTGGCGCTATATAAATAGATGATAGATAGATAGATAGATAGATAGTTAGTTAGATAGATAATTAGTGGAGCTATATAAATAAATAGATGATGATAGATAGATAATTAGTGGCGCTATATAAATAAATAGATGATGATAGATTGATAGATAGATAGATAGATAGATAGATAGATAGATAGATAGATAGATAGATAGATTAGTGGCGCTATATAGATAGACAGATAGATAGATAATTAGGGACGCTATATAAATAAATAGATGATGATGATAATAGATAGCTCAGGGAGGAAAGAAACCTGGAGCAGAAGGGCTATAGATATAACCAATACCACCAAATAAAGTAGCAAACAGAATTTGTGAAATACAGTGCTCCAGAGCTGGATTAAGGCTCTGGGGGGCCCGGGGCACTTTAGACAGGGAGGGCCCTAAAGTGTACTATGGCTATAATTTTAGACAAATACACAGACAATACTGTGTGCTCTACTGTTAGGTGCAGGCAGCTACCCCTTCATGAGTAGAGCAGTGTGAAGTGGGACATACCTCCCAACTGTCCCTGTAGACGGGACAAAGTCCTGACTTAGTGGTTCAGTCCCCAAACTCAGTACTGCCCCACCAGAATCAGGACAGTTGGCAGAATGTCCAGCTCTCTCCTACCTGTTCTTCCCGCTTTCAATACTTGTTACTGCCGCTTGGGTCCTAAGCTCAGTTGTGTTTGTCTGGATCCTGGAATGTTGGTTCCCTGTTTGGAAATAGAATAGGTACATGACATATAGAAATATCAGCAATGAGTGAACACAGTAGGCCTCCCTGCCTCTATGCAGTTCTACATTAAATCAAAACAATGCATGTTTTATTATTAGTGCCACTTTCCTCTAACCAGCCCCAAAATAATTGTATTCATCTTTAATAAAAAGACCCATAGCCCCTAAACAACCCCAGCATTAAATTAATAGTAATCACATTTATTAAATAAACCAATTTCCTACCATACATTAAATAACCTGCATTCACTTTTAAGAAATAGCAATCCTTTTTCCAAAACTCTGCCACACATTTAATTAATAGCGCCCAAACCACCCCAACATTAAATTAATCATCCCACCCTACATTGATAAGTGTGCACCAACCCCACGATAAAATTAAATTGCCTCACCATCACCCCACAAACAAAATAACACCCATTAATTAGCCACAAGCCCCTTGTGCCCTCACACACACTACATTGCCACAAGTCCCTTGTGCCCTCACACACACTACATTGCCACAAGCCCCCTACTGCCCTCACACGTTATACTTCCACAATCCCCCTGCTGCCCTCACACACTGTCACTCACCAGACTGTGAGTGCTTCTTCCCGTATGTTTAGGAACCGTGGCCGTCCACCATCCTGAGGGTCTGCGCATGTGCAGCCCTTTCAAACCTTCTGTTCATGTTCCTTTTAGTTAATTGGCTGATCAGGCAACACTCCCTATTTAAAGCACCTGAGTTCCATACCTCGTTGCCTGATCTTGGAGTCTCATGCCCCATGAGCCTCTGAAGGTGTTCCTGTGTTTCCTCGTGTATTCAGCTCAGCTGATTCCTGTGGTTTCCAGACCACTTCAACTCTCCTGTGTTTCATTGTGACTGTATTAGCTGATTCCTATCCGCTGCCTCCGTGCACTACAGTTATCAGCTCACTTCAACTCTCCTGTTTCCTAGAGACTGCACCAGCTGATTCCTATCCGCTGCCTCCGTGCTCAACAGTTCCAGCTCATCTCACTCTCCCGTGTTTCATCGTGACTGCACCTGCTGATTGCTATCCGCTACCTCCGTGTACCTGCAGTGTCCTGCTTGCCGCTACCCTTCAGTTCTACTCGTGTCGGCAGCCAGCTGATCCGCTCTCCGTGCTTCTACAGTGTTCCTGCCTGTGTCAACTCGCCTGTCTGCATCGGATCAACGCCTCGCTGCTTTCATCTCGTCTAGACCATCTCTACTCTTCAGGGTTCTCCAGGTGTCCAGTTCTATATACTACTGCTTCCTGTGTATTTGTTTCTATCCCTGCTGGTCTACCTACCTGTGCGCTGCACCTACTTGATTACCGCTTCTACCCTCCTGGGACTTCGCATCCTGCCGGCCTCCTGCCGTTCAGGTATCTCTGCACTCCTGTCTGACAGCCTGCTCCTGAACCATGGTATGCATACTTCTCATTGACTGTGCTGGTGTATTGCATATCTTGCTGGACTGAGTTGTTCTCCTCTGGAGTTTACTATCCGCTGAGACTATTGCCATCATTTAACTGTGTTACCTTTTGCCGGATAGTTCCTGTGACTTTGTATTATTGTGCAGTGCTGTTCAGTCATTACTATATTGTGCATATCATTGTGGGATCAAGTTCAGTGTGCCCGTGTATACTCTCTATTGCATTTCTCTCCCCGTGCTCCTCCTCACATATACATTCAGTGGTACAACTTGCTAGTGGCAGACCACTGTTCCCTGTTTCCTGAGTCACCTGTTTCTAGTATCCTTTCACATAGCAGTGGTACAACTTGCTAACGCAGACCACTGACTTCCCGGATACCTCCACCTGGATTCCATTCCTTCACCTAGACAGCGGTACAACTTGCTAAACGCAGACCGCTGACTCTCATCACCTCCTCGTTGCTTCTGGACATTCCTCCTCACTATAGCAGTGGTACAACTTGCTACCGCAGACCACTGACTACCCTCACGTTTTCCTTGTCCATTCAGTTCCTCGTGTACTATTACCTACATATTACCAGTCCTGCTAGTCATAGACTTTCCACGAGCATTCTCTACCATCTGCTGTCTCCTGTTCCGTGATCACCCCGCTACCAAAGTACCATATTACCATCTATACTGCTCTGGTAAGTCCATCACCTGGTGATCCCTGGGTAAAGACTCCTAGTGCCCGTGACAGTAAGATCAGGCCATGACAGACCCAGATTCGGAACCTACAGCTAAAGAGATGCTGCAGCATCTGGTTACCCGTGTGGAGCAACAGGATGCTCGCCAACAGCTGTTACTACAATGTTACCAGGCATTAGCCTCCCAAGGAACATCTGGACAGAATGTTACAGCTAATGTTGAAGCTCCTGTGCTTTCCTCCGTTTCCCCAGTGCCATCCCAGGTGTCTACGGCTTCCACGCTTCACCTGCCTACTCCGTCAAAGTATGATGGAGACCCCAAAACTTGTAGGGGTTTTCTCAACCAATGCTCAGTTCATTTTGAGCTCCAACCTCAAAATTTTTCTACCCATCGTTCCAGAGTGGCCTATCTTATTTCATTGCTTTCTGGACAAGCTCTGGCTTGGGCTTCCCCTCTGTGGGAGAGGAACGATCCAGTATTACAAGATAGTGCCAAATTTATTTCTATGTTCCGAAGTGTATTCGATGAACCAGGTCGTGTAATCTCCGCTGCTTCCAGCATTTTCCGTTTACGTCAGGGTTCTCGTACAGTAGGCCAGTACGTCATTCAGTTTAGGATATTAGCCTCTGAACTTCAGTGGAACACTGAAGCATTAATTGCCGCCTTCTGGCAGGGGCTCTCCGATAAAATTAAAGATGCACTGACTAACCAAGAGCTACCTACGTCATTAGAAGATTTGATTTCCCTCTGCCATCGTGTAGACATGAGGTTTCGTGAAAGGGAATCTGAAAAAACAACTTCAGTTAAAGCACCTCTTCGCTCAACCCCTCAACTTCGTCCAGCTTCATCTCCTGTGATCCCCATGGAGATAGGACGTTCCAAATTAACTTCTGAGGAGAGAAACCGAAGAGTAAAGAATAGACTTTGTATCTATTGTGCTGATTCCACACATATGCTCAATTCTTGCCCTAAGAAAATGGGAAATGCCAGGCCCTAACTAGTTCTGGAGAGGTGAAGTTAGGATCCCTGGAGTCCTCTCCATGTTCTACGAAATTAAAAGTCTGCGCTTTTGATGTTACGATTTCCTTTGCTACCAAATCCTTTGAGTCCCAAGCACTGATTGATTCTGGAGCAGCAGGAAATTTCATTTCTAAATCCCTAGTGAATCAATGGTCCCTACCAGTGATTACTTTGAAAACACCGATTACTGTGACTGCTATAGATGGATCACGTCTCATCAATGGTCTCATCACCCAGAGTACGTCTCCAGTAACGCTTCAGATTGGTGTGCTACACCATGAAGAGATTTCGTTTTTAATTCTTCCTGTTACTACAAGTCCGATTGTTTTAGGCCTTCCATGGCTTCAATGTCATTCTCCCCAGATTGACTGGCGCACTCCTCAAGTTACGTCTTGGGGAGCTGAATGTCATCATCGTTGTCTTTCCCAAGTCATTCCTCTTAAAATACAGCAATCTTCCATCTCATCTTCCTCACCGGGACTTCCTCCTCAGTATGCTTCATTTGCCGATGTTTTTGATAAAGCTCAGTCTGAACGTCTTCCTCCTCATCGTTCATGGGATTGTCTGATCGATCTTCTACCTGGCAAGACTCCTCCTAGGGGTCGGGTGTATCCACTTTCGTTACCTGAAACTCAAGCTACATCTGAATACATCCAAGAGAATCTCCAGCGAGGTTTTATTCGACCTTCCACCTCTCCCGCTGGAGCCGGGTTCTTCTTCGTAAAAAAGAAGGATGGATCACTACGCCCCTGCATAGATTTTCGTGGACTGAACGCCATTACTATTAAAAATCGGTATCCCATTCCTCTGATTACTGAGTTATTTGATCGCATTAAGGGAGCTCGGATCTTTACCAAGTTGGATCTTCGTGGTGCCTATAATTTAATTAGAATCCGGTCCGGTGACGAATGGAAGACAGCTTTCAACACCAGAGATGGGCATTATGAATATTTAGTAATGCCTTTCGGGTTATGTAATGTCCCCGCTGTTTTCCAGGGCTTCATTAATGAGATCTTTCGGGACTTGTTATATGTATGTGTCGTTGTCTACCTGGACGACATATTGATCTTTTCACAGGACCTGCCTTCTCATCACCAACATGTGGCAGAGGTCCTTTCCAGACTCCGGAAAAATTCATTATTCTGCAAACTAGAAAAATGTTCATTCGAGTTGCCCCAGATTCCATTTTTGGGTTATATTGTCTCCGGAGTTGGTCTACAAATGGATCCAGAAAAGGTGAATGCTGTGTTACATTGGCCTCAGCCAACTACTCTTCGTGCCATTCAGCGTTTTTTAGGTTTTGCCAATTCCTATAGATGCTTCATTCAAGACTTCTCGTCCATTGCATCTCCTATTGTGGCCCTGACTCGTAAAGGGGCCAATACTAAGCAATGGTCATCTGAGGCTCTCCAAGCCTTTCAATTTCTTAAAGAGTCCTTCTCCTCTGCTCCCATTCTTCGACAGCCTGATGTGACACTTCCCTTCTTCCTAGAAGTAGATGCCTCTAATGTTGGCTTAGGAGCCATTCTCTCCCAACGATCGGAGCAACAAAAATTCCATCCTTGTGCCTTTTACTCTCGGGGTCTCCTGCCTGCGGAGAGGAATTACACTATCGGGGACAAGGAATTGCTGGCTATCAAAGTAGCATTAGAGGAGTGGAGATACTTGTTGGAGGGAGCTCGTTACCCTGTGACGATTTTCACGGATCATAAGAACTTGTCATATCTGCAGTCTGCCCAATGCTTGAATCCTCGTCAAGCAAGATGGTCTCTTTTCTTTTCTCGTTTCGAATTAATCATAACCTTCAAACCAGCTGCCAAGAACAAGAAAGCTGACGCGCTATCCCGAGCTTTCGTGACGTCCTCTGACGTTGAAGAGGTTTCCAACCACTCTATACTAGACCCCAAATGTATTTCGCTGGCTGCTTCTTCCACTAAGGTGCTACCATTTGGGAAGACCCTCGTGCCTCCTACTCTTAGGAGGAAAATCCTTTCGTGGTTCCACTCTTCTCGTTTTTCTGGACATGCTGGTGAACGCAAGACCTTTGAGATTCTCTGTCGAAGTTACTGGTGGCCCTCGATGAGGAGAGATGTCAAAGAGTTTGTAGCTGCTTGTGAATTGTGTTCTCAGTTTAAGACCTCCCGCAGAACCCCAGCGGGTTTGCTTCAACCACTACCCATTCCATCCAAGCCCTGGACCCATATTAGTATGGACTTTGTTACTGATCTTCCGCCTAGTAAAAATTGTAATACTATTTGGGTAGTGGTAGACAGATTTTCGAAGATGGCTCATTTTGTCCCTTTGTCTGGTTTGCCTTCCTCTTCTACTCTGGCTGAGCATTTCGTCAAGGAAATCTTTCGTATTCATGGATGTCCGTCTGAGATTGTGTCAGATAGAGGAGTACAATTCGTTTCCAGATTCTGGCGGGCCCTTTGTAAGACCTTGGGCATACGATTAGCACTCTCATCTTCCTACCATCCTCAATCAAACGGACAGACTGAAAGGGTCAATCAAGATCTCGAGACCTTTATAAGGATGTTCTCATCAGCCAATCAAGACAACTGGGTAGAATTGCTTCCTTGGGCTGAATTCGCTCATAACAACATGTACCATGAGTCATCTTCCAAAACTCCATTCTTTGTGGTTTACGGTCACCATCCGTCTTTTCCGGAATTTCCTGCCCTCCCTCCCACCCAAGTTCCTGCTGTAGAGACTGTTTGTCAGACCTTCAAAAATATTTGGTCTCAGGTCAAAACCTGTTTAAAGAAGACATCTGCCAAATATAAGTCTTTTGCAGATAAGAAGAGGCGGGCTATTCCACCACTGAAAATTGGAGATCGTGTCTGGTTATCTACCAAAAATATTCGTTTGAAGGTCCCATCTATGAAATTCGCTCCCCGTTTTATTGGTCCATATAGGATCATTCAAGTGATAAATCCAGTTTATTTCAAACTTCTACTTCCTAAGAATCTTCGTATTTCCAACGCCTTCCATGTGTCCTTGCTCAAACCTCTCATCATCAACCGTTTCTCGGTCCCTCCTTCAGCACCTCAGCCAGTTCAAGTTCATCAGGAGGAAGATTTCGAGATTACTCATATATTGGACGCAAAAATTTCGCGAGGAATTCTTCGTTTCCTCGTTCATTGGAAGGGCTTTGGTCCTGAGGAGCGTTCATGGATCAAAGCTGAAGATCTCAACGCTCCAGCTCTTCTTAAGAAGTTTTATTCCAAAAATCCGGACAAGCCCGGTTCCAGGTGTTCTGTGCCCACCTTTAAAAGGGGGGGTACTGTCACTCACCAGACTGTGAGTGCTTCTTCCCCTATGTTTAGGAACCGTGGCCATCCACCATCCTGAGGGTCTGCGCATGTGCAGCCCTTTCAAACCTTCTGTTCATGTTCCTTTTAGTTAATTGGCTGATCAGGCAACACTCCCTATTTAAAGCACCTGAGTTCCATACCTCGTTGCCTGATCTTGGAGTCTCATGCCCCATGAGCCTCTGAAGGTGTTCCTGTTTCCTCGTGTATTCAGCTCAGCTGATTCCTGTGGTTTCCAGACCACTTCAACTCTCCCGTGTTTCATCGTGACTGTATTAGCTGATTCCTATCCGCTGCCTCCGTGCACTACAGTTATCAGCTCACTTCAACTCTCCTGTTTCTTAGAGACTGCACCAGCTGATTCCTATCCGCTGCCTCCGTGCTCAACAGTTCCAGCTCATCTCACTCTCCCGTGTTTCATCGTGACTGCACCTGCTGATTCCTATCCGCTACCTCCGTGTACCTGCAGTGTCCTGCTTGCCGCTACCCTTCAGTTCTACTCGTGTCGGCAGCCAGCTGATCCGCTCTCCGTGCTTCTACAGTGTTCCTGCCTGTGTCAACTCGCCTGTCTGCATCGGATCAACGCCTCGCTGCTTTCATCTCGTCTAGACCATCTCTACACTTCAGTGTTCTCCAGGTGTCCAGTTCTATATACTACTGCTTCCTGTGTATTTGTTTCTATCCCTGCTGGTCTACCTACCTGTGCGCTGCACCTACTTGATTACCGCTTCTACCCTCCTGGGACTTCGCATCCTGCCGGCCTCCTGCCGTTCAGGTATCTCTGCACTCCTGTCTGACAGCCTGCTCCTGAACCACGGTATGCATACTTCTCATTGACTGTGCTGGTGTATTGCATATCTTGCTGGACTGAGTTGTTCTCCTCTGGATTTTACTATCCGCTGAGACTATTGCCATCATTTGACTGTGTTACCTTTTGCCGGATAGTTCCTGTGACTTTGTATTATTGTGCAGTGTTGTTCAGTCATTACTATATTGTGCATATCATCGTGGGATCAAGTTCAGTGTGCCCGTGTATACTCTGTATTGCATTTCTCTCCCCGTGCTCCTCCTCACATATATATTCAGTGGTACAACTTGCTAGTGGCAGACCACTGTTCCCTGTTTCCTGAGTCACCTGTTTCTAGTATCCTTTCACATAGCAGTGGTACAACTTGCTAACGCAGACCACTGACTTCCCGGATACCTCCACCTGGATTCCATTCCTTCACCTAGACAGCGGTACAACTTGCTAAACGCAGACCGCTGACTCTCATCACCTCCTTGTTGCTTCTGGACATTCCTCCTCACTATAGCAGTGGTACAACTTGCTACCGCAGACCACTGACTACCCTCACGTTTTCCTTGTCCATTCAGTTCCTCGTGTACTATTACCTACATATTACCAGTCCTGCTAGTCATAGACTTTCCACGAGCATTCTCTACCATCTGCTGTCTCCTGTTCCGTGATCACCCCGCTACCAGAGTACCATATTACCATCTATACTGCTCTGGTAAGTCCATCACCTGGTGATCCCTGGGTAAAGACTCCTAGTGCCAGTGACACACACATTAGACTGCCACAAGCCCCCTGCTGCCCTCACACATATTAGACTGCCACAAGCCCCCTGCTGCCCTCATCATCATTTATTTATATAGCTCCAACATATTCCGTAGCGCTTTACAATTGGGGACAAATATAGTAAACTAATAAACAAACTGGGTAAAACAGACAAAGAGGTGAGAAGGCCCTGCTCGCAAGCTTACAATCTATTGGACAATGGGAGTTTGACACATGAGGTTAAGCCTACATTTGCAGTTGGGACAGCCAGATTGCAAAGGTAAAAGTGACTGTTGCTTAAAATTACTTCTCTTATATTTGAAAAGGTCAATTTATATCCCAAGAAGTATTTAATTATACTGGCAATTAAACATAGTGGCAAACTGACTGTTCAAAACTCAATATACCAGCAGGGCATCATTATAATAACATATATATGTTTTATGTTAGAACATAAAATAAATGCTTGCCTAAGGTCACAGAATAAATCAGTAATGACCTTTTCAACATCATAAAAAGCACCCACACTATGGGATTACATTAGGGGTATCCTCCTACATTATGTTGCACCATGCACTAAAACATGCCGTGCCATATTGTGGTAAAATGAAACGTATTTAACTCAGCCCCAAGATCAAGTTACACATTATGACCCAAGCTCTGCAATGCTCTGCCATTTATATAAATATTGAGCTCAGGGCTGATTTTGGGTCTACATGTTCTGAAATATTAGGTGCATTGCTCTATATTGCTGTATTTATTGAAGTGTGAGCAGCATGCCTCTCCACTGTTTCAATTGAAGCAGGACAATTTTGATTTGAAGAGCATGTTTTCCACAAGTCACGCCATCTATGGTGAGTGGGTGGCATGGGGACATGCCAGCTATTTGTGGACATTGAAAGGGGCAAGTTAGAGGGCAGTGTGAAGGGCTTTATAATTAATGAATGGGCAGTTTTGGGTAGTGTGTGAGTGTATTTGAGGGTGTGCTTTACCCAAGCTGCTCAGACAGCAGACAGGAAGTAAAATGAGCACTTCCTGTCTGAGGCCAATCAGCAACAGGCAGCCTCACGATTGGCTGCCTGTTGCTGCCACTGACCACCAATGATGTTTTTATTAACTTTCTTTTTCCCCAGCCCTTCCCTGCTCGTGGCCCCCCCCCCCCCCCGCGGGGGAGGGGGGGTGAAAACGAAAGTTAATAAAAACATGCAGCAGCTTCGCTCCTCCCAGGCGGCGGGGGGCCCGGGCACGTCACCCCTGTGCCCCCCCCCCCTTAATCCGGCTATGACTATAGTGTGTTTCTCTCTGCTATAGTGTGTGTGTCTTTCTGCTAAAGTGTGTGTGTGTGTGTGTGTGTGTGTATCTCTCTGCTAAAGTGTGTGTGTGTGTGTGTGTGTGTGTCTCTCTGCTAAAGTGTGTGTGTGTGAGGGGGTGCTACTAAAGGGTGCCGAGGGGTGGCTACTATTTAGCTAAAGTGTATGTGTGTGTCTCTCTCTCTCTGCTAAAGTGTGTGTGTGTGTGTGTGTGTCTCTCTGCTAAAGTATGTGTCTGTATGTTTGTCTCTCTGCTATAGTGTGTGTGTCTCGGCTATAGTGTGTGTTTCTCTACTAAAGTGTGTGTGTGAGGGGGGGCTACTAATGGGTGTGTAAGATAGGAGTGGGGGCTACTAAAGGGTGTGTAGGATAGGAGCGGGGGCTACTAAAGGGTGTGTAGGATAGGAGTGGGGGCTGCTAAAGGGTATGCAGGATAGGAGTGGGGGCTTCTAAAGGGTGGAATAGGAGGGTCTTAATATATTGTGTGATATGAGAAAGGGGAGGGGGCTGTCTTAATAGTTCATGGGGGTAGGGTAGGGTATTAATTTAATGGTGGAGTTTAAGTTGGGGCTAATTATTTAATGGGTGCTATTTTTGTGGGGTGATGATGGGGCAATATTATTTATTGGTGGGACAATTTAATTTAGTACTGGGGCCTATTAAATTAATATGGATTTTCATGTACCAATTTTTTTTTCCAAATAGGGACTCCAACATTCCAGGATCCAGACAAGCAACAACTGATCCAGCAGCCAAAGGTAGTGAAAGTGCCGAGAACAGGTAGGAGAGAGCAGGACAGTCTGCCAACTGAGACAGTCCAGAATTTGGGTGACTGTCTCGCTTAGGATTTGGTCCGACTGAAAGCACAGTTGGGAGGTATGAGCTGGTTGTACCTAAGAGTAGTGCACACAGTTTTGCCTGTTTATTTGTCATATATGATAACCCCCCTGCCTTAAGTGCCCCGAGCCCCCCGGAGCCTTATTCCAGCTCAAGCGATACTTTAGTGGTTCTCGCCTTGATTCCATTGCCTGCCTTCTACCTTGCATTGGTCCCATTCTCAGGTGACTTTGTTGAACATATGGACAGCCCCAATTGCACTGATATAATTAATCCTGCCTCCTTAAACTTAGTATATCACCAGCAAACCCTTGGAATAGCTTCCCCTTCACTTATGGCATTGTCTGCCAACCCTCCCTGCACTGTTATTAAATCAAACCACCACCACACATTTAGGGCTCATACACAATTGTTACAAAAGAAGTGTTTTCTTGCAGATGCTTGAAGCAGCTTACCTTTCTGGTGATCACACTGGATAGCCATTTATTATAAGAATTATTTTTAATGCAATTTTTGAAACACACAGTACACATTTTTATATATTAAAGAGAGAGATTTGACTGGTAGTTTACAGCTCATAATGTGAGGGAAAGATGCAACAGTGCGGTGAGGTGCTCATATGCTGCTTTGGCAGACTGTTCAAATAGAATTCTGCCAACATGTTTCGTAATAGTTAAACTTATTAAACAAAGTCAGATATGTTTCTATGAAGGGAATTTTGGAAGGATGTGTTAGTAGGCAACTAAAGAAGTTTGAGCACAGAGACATAAACCAGTCGCAGATAATGTAAAAGGATTCATGTATTTTTATAGCACACGACTGGCAGCTTTTTCCCTGCTTTGCTTTAGAAATGACCCACTGTGTCTTAAGTCATAACATTCCTAAATGTTACTACAACCGCATTCCAGTAGTTCTAAATCCCGCCTACTTTTGTGTTGGTCCGACCCACCGTTGAATTGGACCCACCCACATGAGGCCACTTCAAGAATTTTTTCCATGGCCACTTTAAGTTCCCAATCCGCCCCTGGCTAGTTCTCTAAGTTTAAAAATTGCAAGGAGGAACTCGCTTAGATTGATGAGAGGGGGACCGTTCCAACTCCAGCCCAAGTTCTGGCTGGTCAAATTCAGACCCTATCCCAGATGGTTCAGGGATTATCGCATCGGCTATCTGCACAGGAAGAAGCTTCCAGGACTTCACAAGTAACTCTGCCACCTGCTGCAGAACCTAAATTAAATTTGCCAGACCGGTTTTCTCGGGACAGAGCTTTGTTCTGGAATTTCAAGGAGAGCTGTAAGCTTTACTTCCACCTGAGACCTCAGTCTTCCGGCTCTGAACAGCAAAGGGTTGGTATCATTATCTCCCTTATCCAGGGTGATCTGCAGTCATGGGTCTTTAGTTTGGCTCCAACAAGTCCAACATTGCAGTCGGTGGATGCTTTCTTTAATATCTTGGGTCTACTCTATGATGATCCAGATAGAGTGGCCTCGGCTGAGGCTCATTTGAGGGCCTTGAAGCAAGACCGGCGCTCTGCTGAGGAGTACTGTGCTGAATTTAGGCGATGGTCTGACAGCGAATGGAATGATCCCGCATTACGCAGCCAATTTCGCTTAGGGTTGTCAGAACAAATCAAGGACGCTCCCCTTCTCCAACATCTCTGGAGACCCTCATGCAGCTCGCCAATCAAAATTGACAGACGGATCAAGGAGAGGAAGGTGGAAAACGAGGTACCATCTTTTTCACCTGCGTTTGTTCCTGCATCAATGCACACTGAAGAACCCATACAATTAGGAACATACCGTCTTTCTTCTGAGGAAAAGAATAGAAGACGGACCAGGGGCTTTGGCTCTACTTTGGCATCAAGGGTAATTTTTCCAGCTCCTGTCCTAACAAATTGAGAAAAGAGCAAGCCTAGGGAATAAGGGGAAAGTTCGCCTAGGTCTGCAAATCATCTCCTCCAAAAGTGCAGTCTTAGTTCCTGCACGTATCACTCACGGTGCTTGTTCTGTGGCTGTCTCAGCTTTTGTAGATAGTGGTGCTGCCGGCAACTTTCTGGACATCGGATTTGCTCACTCTTCCGGGATTCCTTCTGTGAAGCTTGATTCTACTATCACTGTCTGTGGCCTGGATGGAGGTCCATTGCCTGGTGGCAAAATTCTGTATGAAACTCCTCTGCTGCAGTTAACTGTGGGCGCCCTTCACTCAGAAACCCTGTCTTTCTACCTCATTAATTGTCCATCTGTTCCGTTAATATTAGGCCATCCTTGGCTCTCCCTCCATAACCCTGCAGTGGATTGGGCTGAAGAGGAAATTACCCAGTGGAGTTCCCACTGTTCGCAGTCTTGTCTGACCTTGCCCTTTCGGATTTTGCAACCCGTGTCCGAGCGGCTTCCTCCTCAATATCATGAATTCCGGGATGTGTTCTCTAAAATGCAGCTGACTCCCTGCCTCCACATCAGGATTTTGATTGTGCCATTGATTTGATTCCAGGTTCTAGATTACCCAAAGGGAGGTTGTATTAACTCTCTGGTTCAGAGACCAAGGTCATGTAAGAGTATGTAAAGGAAAATCTGGAAAAAGGTTTTATTAGACCTTCTAAATCCCCAGTAGGAGCCGGATGTTTCTTTGTATCAAAACAGACAGTGAATTGCGGCCTTGCATTGCCTTTTGGGGCCTTAATCAAATTACAATTAAATACACCTATCCTCTTCCCCTCATCTCTGTATTATTTGATCAATTAAAGACTGCTACCATCTTCACCAAGATTGATCTCTGCGGAGCATACAACCTATACACATCAGAAAGGGGGACGAATGGAAAACGGCATTCAACACACATTCTGGCCATTATGAGTACCTGGTCATGCTGGTACCTGTTCCGAGATCTCATTAATTAAGTGCTCCATGAATTTCTTGGCCAATTCATTGTCGTGTATTTGGATGACATCCTGATATATTCACAGCCCTTGTCGCTACATCGGTTCCATGTTAAACAGATCCTCCAAAAACTTTGTGATCACCATCTCTTCGTCAAGTTAGAGAAGTGCGAATTCGAATTACAGAAGGTGTCATTCCTGGGGTACATAATTTCCTCTGCTGGTTTTTCTATGGAACCAACTAAAGTCCAGCCATCCTAGATTGGGTACAGCCCAATAATCTCAAAGCTATCCAGAGATTCTTGGGCTTTGCAAATTCTTATAGAAGATTTATTCGTAAATTCTCAGATCTAGTAGCCCCTATTGTCGCCCTTACCCGTAAGGGAATGGATCCCAGTAAGTGGCCTTTTCAAGCAGTAACCTTATTTGAAGCCCTCAAAAGGGCATTCATCACTGCTTCGGTCCTCAAACACCCTAATCCGGATGTACCCTTTATATTAGAGGTTGATGCCTCTAATGTAAGATCTGGCACTATCCTCTCCCAGAAAGACTCACCGTTTACATCCTTGTGCATATTTTTCCCGTAAATTTTCTGTCGCTGAGACCAATTATGATGTAGGTAATCGGAAACTTTTGGCCATCAAATTGGCCTTTGAAGAATGGCGTCATTGGCTGGAAGGAGACATTCATGTAACTTCTGTGATAACCGATCACAAAAATCTTCAGTACATCGAGTCTGCCAAAAGGGTGAATCCCAGACAGGCCTGCTGGGCTCTCTTTTTTACCCGTTTTAGATTCCTTATTACCTACAGACCCGGATCCAAAAACATCAGGGCGGATGCATTATCAATTCATTTCGCATCATGTTCCTGTCTCTGAACCACTGCCTATTTTTCCATCATCTATTATTCATGCTGGATTTACTCAGGACTTGGGGGTAACTATTCATAGATTTAAAAAAATAGCTCCCACGGAAACTCTGGTGAACCGTTTGTTTGTTCCAGTTAATTTAAGAGAGGCAGTCCTTTCTGAAACTCATGACAGCAAGACCGCTGGGCATCCTGTTATCTCCAAAACATTGGAGATTCTTTCACGTTCTGTGTGGTGGCCCTCATTGTCCTCAGATATCAGGAACTTTGTTCTGTCTTGTGAAAGCTGTGCAAAAAACAAGATTCCCAGGAACTGTTCTTCAGGCCAGCTTTTTCTGTTGTCTATTCCTTTGAGACCTTGGACACACTTATCGATGGATTTTATTGTAGACTTTTAATCTTCTGCAGGGCACACCACTATATGGGTGGTTGTTGACTGATTTAGTAAAATGTCTCATTTTATACCTTTTAACTAGACTTCCCAATGCACAAGGTCTAGCTACACTTTTTGTTCAACATATTTTCAGCTTCATGGCCTTCCCACGGACATTGTTTCTGATCGTGGCTCTCAATTTATTGCACAGTTTTGGAAATTTTTCTGTACCCTCCTTGGGATTAACATCAGCCTTTCATCCACATACCACCCACAATCAAATGGACAGGCGGAGAGGGTTAATCCAGTCTCTAGAACATTTTTTTACGATTATACACCTCAAAATTCTGCGACAATTGGTCTCCTTTATTACCGTGGGCAGAATTTGCATACAATAACTCATTTCATTCATCCACTCGCACTTCTTCCTTCTATTGCAATTTTGGGTTTCACCCCAGATCAAATTCTTTGTTTTCACTCAACTCTTCTGGTCTCCCGGAAATACGTTCCACAGTTTCTAGTCTCAAGATCATTTGGAAAAAAGTTCAGTCTTCCTTGAGATGGGCCTCATTTCAGTCTAAGATGTTTGCTGACTGTTACTGTACAACCTGTTCTTTTAATGTAGGTCAGAAGGTCTGGCTCACTACTCGAAACATCAAGCTCAGATCACCCTGTAAAAAACATGGATCTAAGTTCATTGGACCCTTCACTATCAAACAAGTTGATTCTGTAGCCTTCAGGTTAAAACTTCCTCGCTCTTTAATAATTCCCAACACTTTTCATTGCTTCCTTCTCAAACCAGTGTTCTACTCAAGTCAGTTTCGATGCCTTCAGCCTTAGAGAACTCGGTCACGTAATCTGGATGGACGTCAAGAATTTGTGATCAAAAAAATTCTTGATTCTAAAAAAGTCCAAAGGACAAGTCCATTTTTTAGTTCAATGGGAAAATCGTGGTTTGGAAGAACGATACTGGGTCCCACGGAAACGCCTACATGATGATAAACTTATCAGGAGATTCTTCAAACAGTCTCCCAAGAAACCAGGGTGTCGAGGTTCCTTAACCCCTCCTCAAGGTGGGGGTACTGTTACGTGCCGCCGCGGCTGCGAGCACCGTTGCGACTTGCATTCTCCTGACTCCGCCGTCCCGGTCATCTCCTTGACGACTGGGACATCACTTCTGGTTTCCGGGCCGACCGATGCTAGGGCAACAGCCGGACGCAGATATGTTAGATCGCCGTGTGCCGGCAACACAGGCAGCCGGGTGCACTCGCTTTTATTACTTTACTATCAAGCATTTGGGAAAAGCAGGCAAAATTACATTCATTTAGCAGCGCATGGGGGGGCTGATGATGTCAGACTTGCCGCTGTATCTGATTAGCTGTATTTAGTATTTAAGGCAGGGAGGGCTTAGCCTCCCTGCCGGTTATAGCGTTTAATTCCCTGTGGATTGCTGATCTGCAGTGTGCCGAGTTGCTGACTCCTGATTGATCTCCTGTTTTAAACTAGGCGTTTTGGACCTGCTTGAACGGACTGCCCTGACCTCTGCTTGTTATTTGGATATACTGCTTGCTGCCAGCCCTGACCCATTGGCATGTCTTTGACTACTCTGCTTGCTTGGGACCCCTGATCTCGGCTTACGTCTGACCATCCGTTACCATCTGTATTGCCTCCTCCGGCTCTGCCGCTGTGGTTTTTGTTAATAAACTTACACTATAATAGAGTTAAGACCTGGGTGCATTTGAGTATCTGTGAGCACATCAAGCTGTATGGGAAAGGTGGCTGCTATAGGCGAAGACCTATACCTAGCTAGTTCTGTAAGTTTATTACGAGACCGGTAGCCTAACATTGTGCAAAATAATAAACTATTTTGCACCCCTTGCATTGTAACATGGTATGTCCAGGAGCAAGTTACACCTTCTCTTTTAGTCGTACTCTCCTTAATGACTCAGGCCATTAGTGCGCTATACCTTGCACACTGCGTCCAAATAAAATTTTAGTAAATTAATATTTGCTCACAAACAGCCTTTTATATTTCTTGGTACTGTATGAACTATTTCCCAATGCGCACACGTATGTGGCTATCCAAAAGGTCTGGACCCTTGTGCGTTATGTTATGGATGCTCTTTGGCTTGAAAGGAAACCCCTCGATCTCTGTAAAGTGTGTATTCAGGACAGTTTATTCTTAGGCTGCTCAGAGACTTTTCCATCATTGACTGTGCTGAGGAAGAAGATAAACCCTTTTACTTCGCACAACAAAGGATCGACGTCATGGCTGGTCCCACGCGTTCGTGCCCAATACCGTAGATCTTACTTTTCTTGCCACACGCTCCCTCTGTCATTGACTCCTCTCGGACATCCAATCGCTAATTAGACACATAGGACATAATGATGTCCATGGTGACAGCAGGAAACACTGGTGACCTAATCACTGGGGTTTCCTGCATGAGAGAGGATATGGGTCTAGGGAGTCCCAGATTATCTCTGCCAGTAATTCACATGTTCTATCATAGATCGGGGTATCTGTGTCATCCACGTCTATGGTATTGCATGTTAATAAATGCTATACCAAAAATCCTTTTAGACTATAGTGTAAGAGTTTATATTATAACAAGATTATATAGACTGTAGGTCATATACTGTGCTACAATCCGTGCATTATTCATGTATTTTGGTGTCTTGCGTGTCAGCTGTGCCGCAACATGCAAGTTTCATTTTCAACAAGCAGTAAGGTAAGCTTCTGAACACAACTAGAACCAAAATATAACAAAGACAGATAGTATTATTAGGTTAACTTCCATTGTGAAATGTTTCCATTAGTGATCTTGTTACATCTTTATACCACAATGGGGGTCATCTCCCTCCACTTGTCTCTCAAACATAAAGTGGTGTTTTCAAAACAATGGTAGGCTGTGTGCTTAATATATTTAGGAAGAATTGCTATGAAGCTTTACCACACAATGAAAAAATGTGTTGCACATTATGCCTCTTTTTATAGGGACTCCACCCAATGCAATCAGAAAGGTATACCAGCTTATTAAAAAGCCTGAGCGAAGCATTGTCACAAGATGTTAAACTATAGTTTCCTGACATCTTTTGAATATTTGTAGGGTTTTGTTTTTAAACAACCTAAGCTCGCACAGATTTATTCAAGAGCTTCAAAACTGATGATATTATAATGTCTTTCCACGTTCCTTAGACTGTTTTTACCATGGGACATGTCTATAGGCAATGGTAAAGATCTGCATGAGGTTCTTTCCATTTAGGTTGTGTGTGTATAATGTGATCCATGCGGCAGGTCAGACCATTGTCACCTTAAATCCAGCAATCTTACTCTGTCTATTATAAGTGACATTATTACTGGAGGGATTTTACACTGTTGCAATTTAGATGTGCTGCCCATCGAGCCTGTGATCATTGTGGTATGTCTGCTATATATTAAGTGTAATTTAATCCTTGTCACTTTTATACTGATAGGAATTGTTACGTTGCTGTAAAGACATTAGCGTTGCAAAAAAAACCTACCCCACCCAAACCTCCAGCCTCACATCTTTCTATCTACTTGTCATCCCCTCTCACACAATACTAAGGGTGCATTGCACATCTTAAATGTAACCAGCTGGGTCTTCTATGCACAGCCTGTTAGTCCATGATGTCTCAAGCTGACCAGAAGCAGCCTGAGAAGTTAAGCCAATCAGTGGCAGAGACTTTGTTGAACTTCCGATGCTAGTGGTAGGCCATGTTGTGCAAGTCAACAAAAAACAGAGAAAAACATAGGTTTAAACTGGGGCACAGTGCAAGATGAACAGGTGGTCAATATGATTTGTGTCTGCTGGTTAAGCTCTTGGCTCATCTTCCTGTCCAGCTAGTCTGCCCATAACTGTGCACTGCAGGGTACTCAGTTGTTATCTGAGAGGAGCCCCTCCTATAAGCTAGCAGAGTGAGTTATTGAAGGACTGGTACTGCTGAAGCAACTGCCCAAGCAGCACTTTCTGTATCTTGATTGAGGTTGCAGCTCCTGCTGGGCTGAACGGACAATTATGCTTGTGGAAGCCTTTGTCACTTTGTGGGACCCACTACAAGTGGGGAGACATTGAACTTTTAGAGGAGCAGAAGATCATGGCTCAGCAGCCTGGAAAGCACTACCAGAGAACAGTTACTATAGCTTCTTTTAGATAGGGTTGTACGTTACAGTTGGCACGGTGACCAACTGATACTTGTTCGTGTAAAGTAAGTTAATCCTGTGCGCTAGTGGATAAAACAAAGGGACTTTGTCAAATAAACTAAGTGATGTTGTGCCTGCTTAGGGATGTCAGGCACACAAGATTGCTTTTAGGCACACCAGTCAGCTGACAATGCAAAAAACCTAAACGTTACCCCAATATCCACACTCCACTCCTTACAAATAATGTGCTAATTAAGTCTAAAATAGAAACCTTTTTTTTTTCTTTTTTTATTGTGATTAACATTTTAAAAATAAATAAATCGCATTACTGAAAATCAGCAAGACACGGTGATGGAAAATATTAGACTTACTATAGTTTTTAATAAACAATATAGGCATTGAGTACAGTATACAAATCAGCAGAACAGTTAAGACATTAAAATTATGTAAGTTAATATTGCTAATGTATATTAATCCATCAAAATCTTCACATTGCCTGTTCTGGTTACATGAATTGAACAGAAAGTGTACAATCCTAGCATTTAAAATCTATAATACAGCTATAAAATGTAATTAGTCTTTTGCTCCTAAGAGACAAAGTATAACAATGAAAGGGTATGCATCCGCCACTGAATATAATGCATTTTCTTACTAGTTGCAGTGGCATTTTACCACATGCTTATGCACAATTGTCACATGGTTTCTCTGCACTGGATTGCAAACCGCAAAAACAGGGGTTAATACTGCTAATCCAAAACAAAATGGTTCTCTCACATTCAAAAAGGGCTGTTAACCAGAAATGAAACTTAAAAGATGCTTTTTCAGTTTTGGATTAACATTTGCAAGTCTATATATAAACTATACCATCATAATAGGAGTTTGATATTTTAACATTGTATACTTTATTGTATCTCTAACCTGGGAAGTATCAGAATGGTACTTCTTGTGGACTAGCTCTTATACACAGATTTGTCAATGTTATTAATAGCTCTTTTATATAAACTAGTTTGCTTCTCAGGTTCTCCGCCTAAAATATATTACACTATGAAGGGCATAAACATGCTGGGGAGAAACATTTTAATTGACCCTTTAATCCACTCATGCTCAAAATATAAAATTCTATTGTAATTTTAAAAGGATCACACATGGTCAGGTCCATTTTGTTTGGAAATGCACTGGGTGAGTTTTTATTTAAGCATTTTTAAACATGTGTCCAGAGAAACTGAAACTTGGTTCTACTGCAAACATTCTTTTAAATGAAAACTGCATTTTAGAGCAAAAAACTTCCATAACATACTTTTATAGATATTTGACAACTGATTAACATGGAAGCTTAAAAAACAAGGAAGAAAAAAATGAAAGGGTGTAAAAATCCAAGGTAATGATGATATTCCTGGATGACACTATTAACGCGTCAATTCAGGCATCGCTAAGACATACAAAGAGTGGCATTTATAACAGCAGACAGAACATATTGTATTCATCAATGAATCCTTAAGTTAAATGCAAGCAAAATGCAGAAAAGGGCCTACATTGCTGTTCAATTCTACTGTAACAAAAACTCTGCATGTATTGTCCATCTCGAGCAAATGCAAATTTTATATATATATATATATATATATATATATATATATATATATATATATATATTGCAACAAAAGGAGGCATTTAGCTGGCAATATGCAGAGAAAGCAGGGAAGTAGAGTAAAACATTGGCACAGTTATGTACCTATGTGGAGATTAAACCAGGTAAAAACATATGTGTAGTTTAAAATTGGTTTACTTACATAATTAAAAAGCTGCTTGCTCTCAGCAAACAGACAGGGTGGGTCTGATAGTCTAAACAGAGCCAGGGATGGGCGTTTCCTTTTAAAGAGAAGGTAGGTGTGTCACCTGTCCATCAAGCTAGGCCTGTGGGAGGAGTGTCAGGTATAAAACCCTGCTTGTTTCATTGTTCAGGGAGATCAACGCTGGGCTAGCTGGCTGATCTGGAGAGAGAGCTGGACTATGTATAGTAAGCGTTGAGGGTCTCCATAATTGCTGTGCAAGTATACGGTGTCAAAACATTAGCCCAAACTGACAATAAAGAACCATAAAAAGGAAGAAGTTGTACGCGTGTGCTTCTGCAGTAGCGGGCTCTTGCCACAATATAATATTTATATATATATATATATATATATATATATATATATATATATATATATATATATATATATATACATACATATATATATATATATATATATATATACATACATACATACATACATACATACATACATACACACACACATATACATATACACATACATACATTCATACATACACCGAAGATAGGCTTTATTTTACACCTATTATAGCAGAAGTAGCAGATTGTTTTTTGTCCCCAGGTTTTCAGCTGAAAAAATTTGGGCTATGGAATGTCAGATCTCTCCAGCTTCACGTTCTTCTGAACTATGTTCCTCCGATTTGCCATTAGCACTTTCATAGCTGCGTTTCTTGTGCTTGCGATCCCTGTCTCTAGATCGCTCTCTATCTTTTGATGAGATCTCTTTATCTCTGGATGACCTAGACAAAAGTAACATTATAATAATTAATAACTTTGGTGTGGGAGGAGGCGGCAACAATTGTCAATCTGATTTAAACCCAGTGAAATAATGGCCAGAGTAATTACCTTCATTCATAAATATTTTAAATATGTACAATTCCAATTTTTGTCATACCTTTCAATTATCTTCCTCCAAGCTAATAAAATAAAGCAAATATATTTGACACAAGGAGGAATACATAGTTGTATTACTAATGACCTACTGGCACTGTTTTGTTGACCTTATGTGCAAATATCTTTAAAAATATATATATTTCAAATGGATTTTTATTGCGCAAGAATACTTATTACATGCTGAAGACATTTCCCCTCCATACCATTCAACCCATTCAAGGTGCAGCTTGGGACGTCCCCATTATCTGTGTCCCCCAAATGGATGTATGAGAAAATGGTATTTTCACACTTGATTTAAATCCTTTTTTCTTAAACCACTGAGCGCCCATTTACACTCTAGTTCCCGTTAAATGTTTTCAGGGGAGTTTATAGACAGTAAAATAACAAAGTTGTTTACAGGATGAGGGATATAGAGGAGGGAGTTTGGAAAAAAGCAAAACCTTATTTAAAAAAAAAAAAAAAAATGTAAGTGCTAATCGGAGCCTCTATGTCCCATGATCTTAGTATCCCAAAGTTGGATGAATGAGAAGTTAAAGTTACAGTTAAAGTAAACTAAATACAAAACTCTATATGAGCTCCTTACTATCATTGATAACAAGGTACACAGGTCAATGCACAGTGAATTTAACATGCAATATATCATTAATTTTAAAATTGAAGTGTGTATGAGATTATATTTAAATCATTTTTGCAACTTCTATATATATATTTTTTTTAACCAAGACCCATAATTAAAAACATACTTTGACTTGGAGCTCCGGTCTCTGCTCCTGTCACAACTGCGATGGTGACTACGGCTACTCGAACGTGATCTATGGCTATGACGTTTGTCATGTGATCTGGAACGTGTTTTTCTTTTACGTTCCCGCGAGGAAGAACGAGGTTTGCGTCTTTCTCTGGATCTTGACCTGGATGGGGCCAAAATGCAGCACTCAATAACAAGTAATAACACATTCTAACAATGTAAAGTATGTGTATTAAATGGTATACAAACAAGAATACATGTACCATTTAACACTAATACAGCCTGTGGCTGGATCACTTAAGTTATTTCTATTGTATAAATTGATCTCACTTAGTATATCTGCAATGATAAACATTGTGCCACTTTGTTTTGTATTGTACATGTACCGATGCCATGGAAATTTCTTTCGAGAACTGTCTGAAGAAAGGAAATCCCATGCTAATTAAGCATTTTTCATCTGTGAGTGACCAACACTTTTTTAGCCTGCATACACAACAGGAGATTGTTACCTTTTATCATGTAGCAAGTAATTTAGAAAATCAGATTGATGTGAACTGCGTTAAGTCAAAGCTACATCCTGATGCTAAATATCTGATGTAATATCTCAGACTGTGGTGCCAGCTAGGAAAGGGGCTGTGTTACCTCCTACCAATATGTGTGTCAGAAACAGTAAATAAAAGATCTGTATTTTGTATTTTAACTATATTACACCATCTGTACTCCTGGATGATCACTAGTACCTCCAACTAGTGTGTAATGGTCTTTGTAAGGATCCCTTGGGCCAATAAACCTCTTTGCTTAAAGATTCCACCTATTGCCTGCTGCCTGCTTTATCCTGTGATCAACAGATAAGAAAAAAAAAAAGTTAAGTGCTAATTGAAGCTTCTATGCCCCATGATCTCAGTGTACCCACAACTCTTATTCGTTCCCCGGCTGTCTTGTGTTGAACCCAGCAACTCCGTGCCAACGCTCTGACGGCTACACCGCAGTCTTGATCTATAGTAATCGGTCAGGAGGTACCAGTCAGTAGGAGATTGCAGGTGGGCAAAGTGCTCCTCCCGAAGATCCAAAATCTAGGAACTCCATTCCCCTGTGGTCTGATAATTTTATTCCACAGAATCCATTACTTCAAAAGGGAAAGTGCTGCAAGGCTGGCAGCATCATGATAAGAATGTATAAGATCCAGTTTTCACACCTGTAAAAAGAGGGAAACCCCTTTCATTAACACCAGAACATGTAGATCCGGAGATCATTAATGTTTTCTTAAGACCAGTTTCCTAGCCTAGAGCATGGTCTGAAACATGCTGAGCAGAAAGCCCTTCACCTTAAGGATGGTGGCTTCAAGAGCCATGCCGAGAAAGCCAGCCAAGCCAGCCAAGGTAACTCCAGTGTAGAAAGAAACCTGACCTAGCTGGTCTAATCTTAGAGGCAGACACCACAACAGGCTGTCTGCCACGCTGAAAACATCTGTGTAACAGAACCTTCCCGTTCATTCGTGTTACCAGTCACACCTGAGCATCTTCTCCTTAATACCTACTAGAGTACACACGGGAGCCTTACTACTGGAGAAAACATGTAAATCAGACACAAGTCCCAGGGTATCTACATGGAGTCTATCAGTAACAACCGTGGACCCCCCTGTCCTGGAGCAGAAGTGCTCCACCATATTGTCAAACAGGGATGCCATCATCCTGAGGCAAACAGAACTTGTGTAGAAAAACTGCATTCCAGTTCTCCACTCCTAGGGTGGACACCGCCATGATTTTTCACTCCTTGCAAGATCCTGAAGATTCCTTTCATGATCAGGGTACTCTTGGTGCCTCACTAATGATTGAAGTAAGCCACCACTGTGGCACAGTCTGCCTACATCTAAATGGCACTTCCTCACAAGAATAGCAGTGCTCAGACTATGGCATTGAAAAACAGTTTCCGAGTCCTATGGAGTTCAAAAGAAAACAGCCTGCCCGGCTGGCAACCATAGCCAACAGTATCTATTGCCAAAGGAGAGGGTGCCGCTTCTCTACCACCAGAGGAGTGACTGGTGAACTCCTGGAGACAGTCTGATGAACTGGCTGGTCAGACGATGGTGAAATTTATTCCATTCCAAAATAATCTTGATCAGGACTCCTTGAGTGAAACGGTGTTAACTGCACTACCTGAAATGTTGAGACCATCTGTGCCTAGGACTTTCAAACAAAGGAGAATGAACACTAGTCTGTAATTTAACGTGGTCTTCACGACCCCCTGTAAAGAGAGGACTATGCCCTTTGCCAAGAACATCTCCAGATGGTGGGTATCGAAGAGCAGTTCCAGGAAGACAAACCTGCTGAGATTGGGTTGTATCCCAAACATGCCCAATATTAATGAGCAGATGGTTTAGATATAGAATGACAGTCACCTTCTCCTGGACCTCAGAAGGGTAGGGATCACAGCCATGATCTTTGTGAAGACACTATAGCCCGAATGTAAAATGGTGGGACAGTACAGGGAATCTGAGGAAACAAAGGTGTGTCTTCTAGATTGGGACAAGCAAATACACATCCTAGATTCTAAGGACACAATGAATAATCCTGGTCCATGCCATAGCTGAACTCCATTCAGGTTTCTGAACCAAGAAGAGTTTGGAGTAAAAACTCAATCCTTTCAGGGACTTCAATTACTGTTCCTGAAAGAGATCAAGGACTGAAGGCATCCCGTAGAGCAAAACGCTTTACTTTGTTACCCGAAGTCAGTGGGGAAAAGCCCTCCAGGTGGGATCCTAAGAAGATCTACAATGTATACCTGAGAACAGATTAATATGACCTAGCATCTGTGATTGAATCAAACCACAGGCCACAGAAGAAAATCAGAATGCTTTCACACCGACAGTTCCAGGGTGGGTGGAATCCAGCTGGAATCCTCGTCAATGCACTAGAAAACCCTAGAGTAAGATTCTTAGGCCACCTCATCTTGCTCTTGAAAGAACTCCTTACAGTCCGAGCCCTTCAAAGACCGAAAAGCAGCAGGAGCTTGGCGCTTCTGCAGATTTGTAAAAGAAGATTCCATCATCCTCTCCAGGGAAGACAAGAACTGAACCTCTGCACCAAACTGACCAGGCCTTCTGCCCAACATGACTTCTGGAGATGCACGGCTATGAGTCTTCGAACTTCACTGTTGCGATATTGAAAAGGGAAGGACCCGTTCTCAAGCTATCCGAAGGGGCTGAGGAGGGTGGGTACCAGATCAGCCCCTGGGGGTTAAGGGGGGGCAGACAACATCCTCATAAGCTTCGCAATGCACCGGGCCAAAAACATTACTCAGGATGGTTCAACCATTACAATGAAAACACCCCACTGGCTATTGCGGCTGCTGTCTCACATGCTGCATCTAAAGCAGCTGCTCCGGATTGTCCACTAGACAATTTAGAGTGGCTCTTGGACAGGTAATTTATATAAACGACCACCACTTTCCAAGGTTTGGCCCTGTATGTATTCCCATTATCCGACATAATAGGTAAGATCAGGGAAGATAGAGAGGATGACAATGACAGCTGTAAGTGGATTGCAAAACAGACACAAAGTACAGAGCAAAGCTGCAGTGCACAATGAGAACCTGACTGCTCTGAACTGTGTCTGTTTTGCAGTACACAAAGTTGCTGGAAAAAGTAACGATTGCGGTATCTCATTAGCACACTTCTGGGGTCCCCAGTCACAGGAAGCAGATTAAAGTAAAGTAAAATAAAAAGTTTACATTATAATGGTTGCCATATGCAGCCCTAAAAGCTGGCACCCATCTCCTTTGGAATCTTGAAAAATAATGAACTTCCTGGCTGGCATCAGAGGTATAGAGGAACAGGAGCTTAAAGTTTTGGAGGCAAATTAAAAGTGGCCAAGCTCCTGTCACCCCATTCTATATATCCACAATGTGTACACTGTCTTCTCCCATGGATGAGGATGAAGAAGAAAAATGAATGCTGCCCCGGCTCCAGTTCCCCCTAATGGATGCAAGAGAATATTATAAAATAAATTGTACACACACACACATATATATATATATATATATATATATATATATATATATATATATATATATATATATATATATATATATATATATTCTAAGAAATAATAAATGCAATGCTAATTTTGTGAGGAGGGGGGTGTTTGCGGAGCTACATTTAAAAAAGTATTACTGCTATTAAGCTGAAATTTGGCATGTCAATGGAGAACCATCCATAGGTGTCGCATGGCAAATTTCAGACAGAAAAAAAAAAAAAAAGACAGATTAGGAATAATCTAAACTTGAAAATCTTGCCTTTTTTTCCCCACTTCCTGTCTTGCAAAAAGTCACTGTTTTTCTGTTTTATTTGTGAGAGCGTAACTCAGTGTACAGGGTGTGTTAAGACAAGGGGTTTGTTTTGTTAGAAAGCTATTAGGGCTGAGGAGTGCTTTTGAGGTATGAGTTTGGGAAAGTTACAGCTTTTTTACAATTTGGTGAAATATACCCCATTTTAAAGATAGGGGACTTCATAGAATTTCATAACGTTGCCCATAGAGGTGTGTGTTGGGTGTACGCAGAGTGGCTTCACTTGCAAGTACAAATATGACTGACGCTTCTTGCCAAGAAATTTCCTTCTGTCAGCAGGAGAAATTAGAATGTATTCTGGGTACAGGGAGGATTGCGGTACACACTACCAATTTTAGCCCTGGCACCACTCTTATTTCAAAGGTTAATGGGTCCGTGCGGTGCCAGAAGCGGCTGTTACAGAGCCCATTTCAAACCTCCCTCCCCTCAGTGACGATAGTTAATTTATTCACTGCACGGAGCTTGGGGTGGGAGATTTGAAAAGTGCTCTGTGTATGTTGAAGGAAAGTTCTGTCTGCTCTGTCTGATATATTGTCCCCCGCGCTGCTTTGTGTGATCTATTGCCACTCCCCGGTGGTCTGAGTGATCAGTCCCGGAAGTAACCTACTTTACACTGCGGAACGCAGTGGAAATAGAGCGGAACGACCAGCTACTCGCCACAGGAGTATCTGGAAGTACATTGCAGCGTACAGGTGAGAAAGACAGCAGGCCGACAGAAGTGACAGTTGACAGGTCAGTGAATGCGGTGACGACGGCTTGGTATTGGGGGGACTGTTGGTGGATAGGGCCCAAATAGATGCACTCTTGAGGCAGCTGATCACAGGATTTAGGTGTAGGGCATTTGTTTTCCAGCATTTGACCGCTGGCAGATTTTAGGTGCCTGCAACTGTGTGCTCAGTGGTGGGCTTTCCTGTGATGACAGCTGGTGCCACAATCAATGGCTTTCTTGGTTGCTACTCGGGTCTGTAGGCCACAGGCCACTGCCAGAGTTAAAACGAGGCCACACTCAGGAGCACAGATTGGGTCTGGAAACGGTAACTTGGGGTGGGGAGTCCAGTTTTCAGGGGGAAATTTTGGAGTTGAGCAGAGAAAGAAACACGGCCGTCAAGTCACGCCCCCCGCATAGAGGTTCCTTTTGTTTTACCCCAATCTGCAGTTTTTTCACTTTCATTTTGTTTTGGTTTTAATTGTAGTAATTGATGCTGGATACCCCATACCTCTGGCTGCTCCCCAGCTTCACCTTATAAACAACAGAGCTGGATTAAGTCTCAGGGGTGCCCTGGGTACCCAAGACGATGGGGGGGGGATATAATGTAATATGTCTAATTTTAGACAAATACACAGGCAAAACTGTGTGCACTACTGTTAGGTGCACGCACCTCTGCCTTCACGAGCAGTACAGTGTGAAGACGGACACACCTCCCAACTGTCCTTGCACTCGGACCAAATCCTGACTAAGTTTGACAACTGTCCAAATTTGGATGACTGTCTGACTGCCCTGCTCTCTCTTACCTGTTCTTTAGATCAGTTGCTGTTTGTCTGGAACCTGGAATGTTGGGGGCTCTACTTGGTAAAAAATGGGTACATGAAATTTAGAAAACTCCAACCAGACCCGGCATTAAATTAACAGCACCCATGTTTAATAATAAGGCCTCCCTCCAGTCCCAAACATTAAAATGCTAATATAGTATGTGTCCCCAGTGCCCCCCCTCAATCCGTCACTGTCCCTGAAGGAGCAACAGAAAAAAGGTGCCATATTCTAAGCTTTTTCTGCATCCCCTTCAAACTTTTTTCCAGGAAAGTATGAGAAACACCCGCATAGTATCACTTAGCGCAGACAACTTAATGTAGCTGCACACTAGTTAGCAGTACAAACCAGAGCAACTGAGAACCGCAACCCGGAAAGACGTAATTATGTTGTCCCTAAGAATGGAGCACATCTAAGAAACACTGCATGCTTGAAAATGAAGAGTATTGAGGAATATCAACACGGGAAAAAAAGTGGAGACAACCTCTACAGTGAACCCCCAAGGGATCCTTCCTCCCTTGCTTGTCCTTGGTACATTTGAAGCAGACCTGACAACCATCTGGAGGGTGAGTGTTTGGTTCTTATAATACAGATTTAAATATACAAGCTATCACCCTCCCTAACTACCCAAGAGGCTTCAAAAGCCACATAGTATTCCATTGGCATGAGGCCAAACAGTCAGTAGCAGCATGCAGGGCGAGGGGGCGCTACAAGCGTATTAGCCTAGGGCATGAACACATATTCAGAGAGAAGTACCTTCAGAAAATGTCCAAGAAATTGTAGCCCAGCATGTTCGTCATAACTTCTGATTCTCCAGCTGCTGTAGGACTAAAATTCCCAATGTTCCCAACCACCAGCCTGCCGATTTGTCACATGGTTCATATGTCTGCATATGACTAAACGTTGAGGTTTTATACGCTTCTATGCCAATTCCATCCAAACCAGATGGAGTGGCATGTGAGAGAAAATGTCCTTTTTATGTATGTATTTTATTCTGAGTATAAATGAATGGTTTGTTTTTATTATTCTTTTGTGGAGATCCAGTGATTTACCTTGGCATCAGTGCAAGAGATAAATATGACTTAGGTTCTGTGTCCACCTGTCACATTGAGTGGGGGGAGAGCAGAAATCACAGAGGGACTGCACACGGCATGAGAAATTCCACTGACAGCTTCTCCCCAGTAAGTACTTCAGTTATTCTTCCTGCACACCTCTACATATACATATATTTATACATGCATACACACACACATCCTGGATGTACGAATTGTCAAATTCTATGCTGCGGAGAATCGTCTGTACATCCAGCAACTGGAGAAATATATAAACTACAATACAGACTTGCCTGTGAGAGCAAAGTCGTGATTTATATGCTCAAATGCCCATGCAATTTACTCTACATCGGAAAAACATCCTGTATGCTTAAAGAGAGGCTAGCACAACATTGGATGAGATTAAACATCTGCCTGTGGCGAGACACTTGTTGAGAAAGGGCATCCATTTGGGACTTGAAGTGGTATCCTATAGATCATATCCCTCCACTGAGGAGAGGAGGAAACTTATTTCTTTAATTTTTATGTGTGAATATTTTTTTTCATTTTTTTTTTTATTTCTATGTGGGTTTAGTTATGTTTATTACGTTTGGATTTGTCATTTTTTTCTGTTGTGGTATTAGTGAAGTTTGTAATGTTCACTGTTAATTATTTTCTCTGTCAATGTACATCTAGTATCTGCTTGATTACTGCTGCAGCCTGTCATTACCTGGATGGTGTTGTTACTGCAAATATGTTTATCTGGTTGTTTGGATACACTAATTGAGAAAAGACCTGAACAACACATTTTGATTTGAATGCACCTTTTGAACATAATCCAGATGGCTCTGATGTGACCTGTATTCATCTGCATGATGTTAACCACTCATTTACCAACTGACCACTGTGGGCTATTAATTTTACCTCGAGACAAGATCGCTATACTTTATGCTTTGGGATCATGGACACTTAAATTAGTGTTTTAAGTTCTGATATAGCCTACACGAGGGATCACATATATTTCATGATAGGCAACACTTAGGGCTAGATGTACTAAGCTGCGGGTTTGAAAAAGTAGGGATGTTGCCCATAGCAACCAATCAGATTCTAGCTGTCATTTTGTAGAAAGCACTAAATAAATGAAAGCTAGAATCTGATTGGTTGCTATAGGCAACATCCCCACTTTTTCAAACCCGCAGCTTAGTAAATCTAGCCCTTAGGATAAATTGCTATGTTTGTGGTTGCTAAGAGGAACGGGGCCTTGGGGCTATATTTACTAAACTGTGGATTTGAAAAAGTGGAGATGCTGCCTATAGCAACCAATCAGATTCCATCTGTCATTTTGTAGAATGTACTAAATAAATGATAGCTAGAATCTGATTGGATGCTATAGGCAACATCTCCACTTTTTCAAACCTGCAGTTTAGTAAATATACCCCTTGATCTTTTATACACAGGTGTCTACTTAACTATATGACATTATATTTAATGCCCCTGATGAAAGCAACCTAGCTGAAACGATCTTTGGAAAGGGGATACTATTGTGATTTATCTATTTTTTTCTATTACATTTCGTATTCTTCTTATTGCTGGTCTGTTCGCCTGTATAGGGGGATGTTAGTATGTTTTGTTAGAATAGTGAGCTCTATGGATGTAATATTGCTATATCTAATATGCAATTATTTGTTGTTTTAGCGAGTCCTGCCATAGTGACTCTGTAAAGTAGTAGATACACACTCCTTACAAATATCATCAAGGGTGTATTTTCCATTTTGTAAATCAATGTGAGATCAACATAATTATAAAACTCAAACTCAATCTCTCAAAAACTGAATTAATAATATTCCCACCCAAAAATGGAAGCTTCCTGCCTGACATTTCTATTTCTGTTGATAACATGACCATAAATCCCACCCCGCAAGCTCGTTGCCTAGGTGTAATCCTTGATTCACAACTGTCGTTTATTCCCCACATCAACTCTATATCTAAATCATGTTACATACACCTAAAGAACATTTCCAGAATACGCACATATCTGACACAAGACACACCGCAAAAACCTTAATTCATGCACTCATCATCTCCCGCATCGACTATTGCAACTCCCTGCTTACTGGTCTTCCCAAAGTCAGACTTGAACCCCTACAATCTATTTTGCACGCAGCGGCTAGATTGATTTTCCTTCCAAACCGTTAATTCCTCTGCTGAGCCACTCTGTCAGTCTCTACATTGGCTGCCTGTATTTCAACGAATGCAATATAAAATTCATCTACTAACATACAAGGCCATCAACAAAATTGCACCGACATACATTTCCTCACTTGTCTCGAAATATCTCCATACTCGATACCTCCGTTCTGCACAAGATCTACGTCTCTCCTCCACTCTCATCACATTCTCCCATTCTCGGTTACAGGATTTTTTCCGGGCTGCACCCACTTTGTGGAATTCCCTCCCACGCACAGTAAGACTTTCCTCTAGTCTTCAAACCTTCAAGCGTTCACTGAAAACCCACCTCTTCAGACAAGGTTATGATATTCCTCAACCATCATCTTAATTTCTCTAGATTACCCTATTACCATCCTCTACACTGCTAACGCAAGACAACAACCCTCTGACCAACACTGCCACACACACAGCACACTCAATACTTTTACCTTTGCAGTCTAGCTGGTCCATTGTGCAATATGATGTAGCACATGCCCTTGTGTTTCTAACTCCCATTGTCCCATAGATTGTAAGCTTTCGAGCAGGGTTCTCTTACCTCTCTGTCTGTATGTATTACCCAGTATTGTCTTATCAATGTTTGTTCCCAATTGTAAAGCGCTACGGAATTTGCTGGCGCTATATAAATAAATGTTGATGATGATGATAGGTTATAAACGGAGTTCTAATAGTAAGATACAGCAGTTTCATAACCCCTGGAAGTGATGTCACACACTATACAGAGGATTAAGATATATTAATTGCTTGCTAACTGTATAAACTATATTATTGGTTGGATGGGACAGTTAATTAATTCATGTAAGAAATGTTTTGCTAAAAACATTCCCTTTTGTATTGGATATTTCTACTGATATTTTATAATGCACAAATTTTCTTGTCAATATGGATGTTTTCCAAATGTATGTAATTCATATTGTAACTACACAATTACGATTAATTGATTATTTTACTGTTATAAAAATCAATTTTGATTGGTTATGTATTAGATATACTGGTTTCATATTCCCGGAAGTGATGTTACGTCATAGAAAGTACTAAGTAATAGAAGATACACAAGTTTCGAATTACAGGAAGTGACATCATGACAAATTTCCAGAAGTATGGAGCCCGTCCGTGGATTTCAAATATCGAGTGGGCATTTGGAAAGCTCTGGATTTTAGACACTATTTAAACCCTCCAAAATATGATGTAGATATACCCTTTGATAAAGTCTTCTGAGATGAAACGCGTTAAGGATGTAAGGAAGACTGTTTTTTTGCACCGTGGGACGTCTGGAATACGATTTATACAAAAAGGTTGCTGACTTTGTCTTACACAGAAAAGCGCAATATATCAATTTTAATGTACGGGCATTTGCCTATGTTTTCAATCTTTTAATGTTTTAAATAAATGAATGTTTGTTTTACTGGCTAAATCTGGAGCATATTACACCATGTTGTGGTATCTTTGAGCCTACAGCTATATCCCGGAAGGCTTCCATTATCTGGACTAATCTGAGTAAACAAGACCTTGGTATTCAGCAAATTGATCAGATAAGTGCTTTATATATCTCATTTTGGTACAAATTCACTTTGGGCACTGACAGTTTTGATCAATTGAAGTAAAAGTTTTACACTACTGTGGCGCTCTCTCTCTTTTAGGTTTTGATATATCTTTATCTACATATATATTTATTATATCTATCTATATGTCTAAGCCCTCTCTCCTTCTGTACAATCTCATGTAGCGAGCTTTCTGCTATCTCCACATGGATGTCCCAACGTTACTTAAGGCGCATGTTCAAAACAGAGCTTATTATCATCCCTCTTGCCAGTCACCACCTGCCCTCAAATCTCCCTCACTGACAATAACACCACAATTTCCTCAGTCTCCCAAGCCCGCTGCCTTGGTGTCACTCTTGACTCCACCCTCTGCTTTATTCCTCACATCCAGACTCTCTCCCAATCCTGTCGACTCCACTTTAAAAACATTGCCAGAATACACCCTTTTCGTAATCAACATGCTACCAAAACTCTTATCCATTCTCTCATCATCTCCTGTCTTGACTATTGCAACCTCCTGCTATCTGGCATTCCTAACACCCATATTTCCACACTTCAATCCATCCTAAATGCTGCTGCAAGACTGATCTTCCTCTCTCACTGCTCCACATCTGCTGCACCACTTTGCAATTCCCTACACTAGCTCCCTGTGTTCTCCAGAATCAAATTCCTCTCCCTTACCTACAAAGCCCTCAACAACATTACCTCTGCATACATCTAAAATCTCACATTAAAATACTCTCCCTCCTGTCCTCTTAGATCTACCTCTGACCTTCGCCTTGTCTCATCTCTGGTAACCACCTCTCACTCCCGCCTACAAGACTTCTCCCATGCTGTTCCCCACTTATGGAATTCTCTACCACGCTCAATCACACTTTCCCAGAGCCTTCAAATCTTTAGAAGCTCTTTGAAAACCCATTGCTTTTTAGTGGTAACCTTATCCTTGATAACACTATTCACACTAATGCACCCTCACTACTATCCCAATTTCCACTGTGAAACACATTTGCTCCTCTTGTTTAAACTGTGCTCTTCCACATAGTATGTAAGCTCTCTAATGAGCAGGGTCCTTCATACCCTTTGTTTTCATGTCTCCATTTATTTTGTCTACCTTGTATGTCCATGTTTTATGTATATATTGTTTTCCCTACTGTATAGCACTGTTTTGCCTTACAAATCTACGATGATAATAATATATTATATTTTTTTTTTTTTTTAAATACAAAAAATAAATCACTTATCCAGGGTACTCATTCCCCCAAAAAATGAGTACGTTTTTTTTATAGTGCAAATCACTTGCAGACAAAATGGACAATCACAATTTAGTTTATGTGGCCCATCAATGTTAAAATATTGTAATGCACCAATTTAGTACCATGGATAAACATGTTTGAAAACCAAATAGTTACAGCTCAAGTTTCGCTTACATGTAAAATATAGTTCAAATATACTGTAATCTCTGGCTTAAATGGATATAGTTGGTAGGCATTACCACAGAAGCATTCTTACCTTCTTTTTAATTTGTCACGTTCCTCCCTATCCCTTTCTTCTCTGCGTTTTAACCGATCCTGATTCCTCTTCTCTTGCTTCTCTGTCACAAGTCTCTATTTTATTAAAAAACAAATATATATTACAAGAAATACCACCAACCTCCTAGTAAAAGGAACATCCCGTTATCATAAAAAGAAATTAGGACATTAAAGTAACAAACCCCTTTATTAGAGTTGTATAACAAATTAATATGGGTGGAAAGGTAGTAGACATACCTTTAACTCATCTAATTTCTCACGTATCTCAATGAAGCCCAAGTGTAACTTGCCCCCAAAGTGGTCAGCCAGTCTTCTGTCATTGTCATGGAGGCCCAAATAGGCAGAACAGACTTCACATACTCTCAGTTTCTGCTGCTGGAAGCTGGAGGCTGGCATTGAGCTGCGGTAGATTTCCTGTTTGTAAAACAAGTTTTCGAAAAATAAATATATGACACACTTCTTCTCTACTCAATATGTGCGCACTTATGTGTAGCCTTAAACAACTTGCTTAAAATACTATTTTAGAAAACTTTCTGCTATTGCATCTGCCAATGCTCTGTGCAGGAAGAGGATGTTTGCCTGGTTTTCTCTCAAAAAATGCACTTCCTTTCAAGCTCTATTGAGAAATAAAAAAAGGACAGACTCAATGTTCGTGCCATGAAAGCTTACAGAACAATTGTTCCTGGGATTAGTAAATGTGGAGTGGTAGAGCACAGCAGGTTGCAATATATTAGGTGGCAAAAAAAAAGTTTAGGGAGACCTGTATGCGCAAAACAGTGTACATTGCCTCCAAAGGAAAGTGAAGAGGGAACTTTTTCACCTGTGGTGTATTCACATTATCTTTGGAACATGAGGATAAACATTCTTACACTTATACCACACATTGATTACACAGCAAAAACATTTAATTACTTTGTCTACCCAAGTAAATTGTATGAGGACATTCGATTGTTAATTGGGATATATAGGCCTTTTTTTTTTTTCTTCTCCTCTCTTACACCTGGCGAACCACAGTTGATCATTTTATTTATTTACTGCAAAAACCATGTTCACAGAAAAGATTGAGTCAGTGGTATGTAAACCAATACAAGACTTTCCTTCTACAAGCAAACTTGTGATGACATCACTGGGATTTCCAATGTGTGCGGTGAAAGTATTGCAGTCACTGAAAATACACAGAATTCTAGTTTGCTCCTGATACCTATATACACACACCTTCTGAGTATAACGTGTGTTAGGGAAGGAACGGGTTAATTGCAACCACACACAATAATGATAAAAAGTAGACTTTACACTCGAAACACATTAATGTTATTAAAATGTGTTAATACAAGTGTATGTGAGTACATAATAGCCACAAGAATACTTAATTTCCACATAAGTATTACAAACCTCAGCTTCTCTTTTTCGAATTCTTGTCTTTTCAACTTCATCCATAACCTTCTGTGACTCTTCAACATTTCCCTCTGCTCCTAGTTGCTCAGCTTTGGCCAGCAGTTTTCCAATCTCTTCATTTAACTCATGTACTCTCTCTGCCTAAGCAAGAACAAAACCAAAAAACAGGTAAGAACTGGTAAGGTAAGATAATAGTTTGAATGATGTTAATGAGGTTGTACACTATTTTACATCAACATGCCCTGTAAATGTTTATATTCCAGGGCCAAAATGTAGTGAAGACACACACATATACCCATCTATACACACATATTATACATAAGTGTGTGTGTGTGTGTGTGTGTACGTGTGTATATATATATATATATATATATATATATATATATATATATATATATATATATATATATATATATATATATCTCAAACACACTGAAAATGTTCAATATGTATAATATACACTTCTACAGTATAATTAAACAGAGCCGTGTTTTTAATGTGTATTAAAGGTATACTTAACTGTGTTCTTATTAAATGTATGCATTTGGATCTTTGTGGACCACTTGGGATGACCCAACTACCGCTTTTCTTTTTAAAGGAAATAAGGTATTGGTATTTTGCAAAAAGATTGCAATACGACCACAATTTTAATATTCTTCAGTATGAAAGGCACAGAATACCAGATTTCTTTCAAGAATGAAGGTAGCATTAGATAGTGTACATTATTGCAATTATATTTTTACTTCAAAATTGCATACCAGATACACTTTAACAGACAGGGACCTCACAGCATTAAGGAGCTCAGCTTTGGTTGAAAAGAGCGAACGCTAGGCTGCCAGCTCAGAAAGCCCATTCCTCTTCAGGCTACATTACACAACTCCTCTGATGGAGTCCTGCAGTGCACAATGACAGCTATAAGCTGACCACTTTCTGTTTAGCGTGCAGCTGATATTAAACAATGCAGGATTCAGTCTGAGAATCCATGTAACTTATTAGTAGTGATTCTTGGCCTTAACAGCATGGGTGTTAAAACCATAGTCCTTAAGTTCTTTCATCACCAAGGTTGAGGTAAGCCGACTTAAACAGGTCTTGTCTTAGATATTCTCAACATGGCATCGGGTCCGTCAGTTCTTTCAGAACCACAACATTCTTTGCCAGTCTGGTGCTATCACAAACCCATTTTTTTTTTTAATGGAAACCTCAAACGTGATTATTTCACTTTTTTAAGACCAGGAACAATTATTAATCATTAATTAATAAAAGTTATGTTTTATACACATAATAAATAATAAAAGTTATCTATTTCAGACCGGAGTGCATCATTTTCTTTTTCTTGTCAGGAGATTCTCTCCTTTAAAGGTTTTTCTTCTAAGCTATCAGAATCACCTAAACACCCTCTCCCTTGTTAACCTTATTTAGGACTCACAGAAGCTTTGCTATTGCAGGGAACAGGCAAGTCAGATGAAAATTCCTTGGGACAGATATGACATATACCAACATCATCTTTGGATATCTTGCTCTTGAGCAAAAGCGCTCCACAATGTGATTCAGCCTAGACGCCAACATCTGGCTGACCCCATTTTTCAACTATCTGTTGAAAAACAGAGTGGAGGGACCATGCCTGCTGAGAAATTTTGCTTCAGTTTTCCAAACCTGGAATGAACGTCGGAATAGCAGGAATATTTTGCTCCACCCATCTGATTATTTTGCCGGGTTCTCTCATGAAAAGGGAACCCTTGTCGGACTAGATCTTTATGGCCTTTCCTTTGGTGTTCTCAGACTAGTGCATTGAACACTGCTCTCAGATCCAGCACATTTGCCAGAAGCTTTGACCCCTCTGGAGCCCAAAGTTCCAGATGAAGGCCCCCCAGCACAATGGCTGTCACAATTGTCCAATTCTAAATGGTGAATCCCTGTTGAAGTTGTCGACCCTCAGCCACCGGAAAAGCGACGGAAGCACATGGGAGGAATTTTCAGCATCTGATCCCTCCCAATAATGCAGTAGAAGTCTGATGCTTCTGTGGTTTAGTTGCCGATTCAATTATCCTTTCCAAAGGATAGGCAACCTTAACAAGACATGCACCCAAGCCGGCTTGTCTGTTGCAGCAGCTGCGGAGCGCAAAGACCCCTGGCTGATTGCCACAGATAGAGAAAAATATCTCCCAGAGGGTACCGCAGAGGAACAGTTCACTGCATGATCCCTGGATGGACTGTGTCAAAGACCTCCCTTGCCATCTGTTTCACCCGCTGCGCATAAGACCTCACCACCTGAACGACTACTAGGCAATTTGAAGTAACACTTGGAACAGGTTGTTTAAAATATTTAAGGGCAGCATCCAGAGCTGCCTTGCCTAGGAACTCTGAAGCCTTCCCTAATGTGATCCATTAAGGGCAGCAAGTCTGAGTTCGGCATGCGCAACTGAAGACCCACGGTCACCTGGCCGAACTATTTCTTGCTGACCAATGTAGATGTCAAAATGGGTCTCAGGCCTGCACCTGTGACATAGATGAACCTTAAAATGCCATTGAAATCCGTACTGTCACTGCACCAGACCCAGCACTTGGAACAGGGTTAGTAGTAGATTTGGACAAAATGCCACAGGCATGTCCACTAGCAGTATGTCAGAGAAATGAATTACTACTTTCCCCTCTTCTTCACAATTGTCTACTTCTTAAAGAGACATCTGAAACAGAAGGATCCAATGAATACTGAATGTTGAGTCTAGTGAACTGCCATGACCAATGTATCCACAGTCTTTGTTGTTTTCTTTATAAAATCAATGTACTACTTGATTAAAAAAAATAAAAACAAACAAAAATAAAAACAAAAATAAAACAAAAGATAACAGAGAAAAAACTGACAGAGTACAGGTAAACAAATGAACAGTCTATGTAGGATACATGCGGTCTCGAGGAAGGATATCAAGGGACACAGTCACATTAAAACTAATAAACAGTACATTGATAGTCAAGCATATGGGTGCATATCAGAAATGACACAAGTTACACAAGCTGTGAAGATTAGGCAAGAGACTGAAAGTTTACCAAAGGATCATTGGGCAACCAATATACATATAGAGGAAGATGTGCAGGCTCAGGTGCACCAGGGGGTAAATTTATCAAGCTGTGGGTTTTGAAGAAGTGGAAATGTTACCTATAGCAACCAGATTCTATTTATCATTTTAGTATATTCTTTAAAATGACAGCTAGAATCTGATTGGTTGCCATAGGCAACATCTCCACTTTTTCAAACCTGAAGCTTGATAAATTTTCCCCCAGGAGTCAAACTGAGAAAATAAATGAAAGTTACGATATAGGAGAATGACAAGCCTCAAGATCCTCAGCGCTAAGTCTATATCGCGAGGAATACCACCAGGATCAAATTTTGTGATATTTATGTTGTGCATTCCTGCTAGTGTACATATACTGTTCACGATTCATCGTGTCATTTACCAAAACTCTCCATTTGCGGAACTCTGGTCCTTCAACAGCAAGACACATACAGGCTATTATAACTTTCGCCAGAGTTGCAAGAATAAAAATATATATGGAGAGGGAGTCCTGAACAAATTGTCTTCCAGGGTAGAGCCAAAAAGACATACCTTAGAGTCAAGGAGAGGAGCAACTGTTAAGGTATCACATATACATTCCCACATAGCAGTCCAGAATGCAGTCACCACTCTGCAACTCCAAAGCATACTTTTAAGGATATGGTTCCAGGTCTCATCAGTGAGCGGGCCTAAATCAACTACCCACTTGGACTTGAGAGGTAGTAGGCCGTCGGGTGCATACTGGAAGTTAAATTCTGAATAAAGGGTAGAGATGACTCTTCGGATACCCATAGTTAGCATTAACTTCTTAGTAGGGGAGGCAATTATTTGGAACGAGGAGTTACCAAACTGAGAATAAACAGAATGCCTCAGCTGTAAGTGCCGATTAAAGACAGAGTTGGGGAGGCCAAAGTCTAAACGTATTTGGCACTCCATTACAATAAAGATGGCCCAACATAGCCAATCCATATTTATGGCAAATATCATTAATTTATGGAGGTTACCAACATACCACAGTGGAGAGTCGAAATCCAGGCCTTCCCTCCTATGATATTGTGGCCCTGGCCCAGACCTTCACCGGCTGTGTAACAATAGGAGCAATATTTTTAAACGACTTCCCACCAGAAGTGGAGTAGCCCGTTTGCTCACCAAGAAATCCCACAAATGCACTATCACCAGAGGCCCTCAACCAATCAAATGTGATAATTGCGCTGCCAAGTAATAAAATGTAAAGTAGGGTACAGCCAAATCACCCATATTGCCATGGATCTGAAAATGGTACCCAATTTAATTTGGGTTCGTTTAACACCTCAAATAAAAGAGAAGATAAACGTGTTAATAAGCTGAAATACTCGATTAGGGACATGTATAGGAGAGTTCTGCAAAACATACAGATACTTAGGCTGCACAATCATTTTAAAAAGGTTAACGCTCCCTGATACAGTGAGAGGGAGCCGCTTCCACGAGTGAGACTTGAGCTTAAAGTAGTCAGTGATGTGGTCAATGTTTAGTTTAAAAAATTCTGTAGGGACAGGAGAAACCCAGATTCCCTGGTACTTAAAATGCAGTGTCCATTGCAGGGAGTGACTAGGAGTCAAATCAACGGGGAAGACACCATGGAATGGGAAAAATAAGATTTTTATTCACCGTAAAATCAATTTCTCCGACTCCAATAGGGAGGTGGGACTAGGAGTTTAGGCTCTTAGACTTGTTTTAATTCACACACCCCTCCTCTCCTGCAGATACCTCAGTTTTGTCTAATCAAGCCTAAGAGAAAGGGGGGCCAGGGCAAAAATCTAAACGTAAAATTCACAAATAGAACTATTTACAGAGCAAAGGAGGGTATGCAGTGTCCCCCAATGGAGTCAGAGAAATTGATTTTACGGTGAGTAAAAAATCTTATTTTCTCTTTCCTACCATTAGGGGACACTGCGAGACATTGGGGACATACCAAAGCTGCCTCTAAGGGAGGGAATGCTCTGGAACGCCTGCACGCAATACTCTGTGCCCAAAGCTCGCATCAGCGGATGCAAAGCCATGCAAACTGTAGAATTTTGAAAATGCATGGACAGATGACCATGTTGCCGCATAACTGCTTCGCCAAAGCCACATGACATGCTGCCCAAGAAGCGCCAACAGCTCTGGTAGAGTGAGCTCTCAACGTTACTGGGACAGGCCGAAAAGCCCGAACATAGTGAAAGTGATCCAGCGGGCAAGAGACTGCTTGGAAGCTGGCCAACCCCGCTTCTGGGCATTATAAAGAACAAAAAGATCCTTAGTCTTATGGACAGAAGCCTTGCGGTTAACATAGTATCGAACAGCACGAACCACATCCAGTAATAGTAACTTGTCACTTGAAGAAGAGGGGATCGGACGGATAGCCGGGGCCACAAACTCTCGATTTAAATGGAACCTTAACACTACCTTCGGAACAAACGAAGGTTTGGTGCGAAGTACCGCTCTATCCTCATGGAAAATTAATAATGGAGGCGTGCAGCAGAGCACTGCTATCTCCGAGACCCTACGAGCTGTAGAGATAGCCAAAAGGAATACCGTCTTCCAAGTGAGAAGACGTAAATCAACCGAATCCAGAGGGTCAAATGGAGCCCTGGTAAGTGCATTGAGCACCAAATTGAGGTCTCAAGACTCTGTCAGATGAACGAAGTAGGACTGCACATGGAGCACCCCCTGCAAGAAAGTTTGAACATCCCTGAAGGCCGCTAGCCTGCACTGAAAATAAATAGGAGAGCGCAGAGACCTGAACGTTAAGGTTCCCCAGGTGGAGCCCCTTATCCAAGCCGGCCTGCAGGAAGGCCAACAGTCGAGGTAGTCTAAACGTGCACATGTGGAGATCTTGGGACTCGCACCAAAGAATGTATGCCTTCCAGACCCAATGATAGATGGCTGAGGAACACATCTTCCTGGCATTGATCGGGGTACCAATCACCTCCCGCGAGAAACACCTGGCCCTAAGAATTGGGGTCTCAACAGCCACACCGTCAAAGCTAGATGATCTAAAGGGTGGCAGAGAAGAGGTCCTTGAACAAGAAGATCTGGTCGCATTGGCAGACGGAAGGGAGGTGCCGCCGCCAGTTCCAGAATGTCTGAAAACAATGCCCTGCGTGGCCAATGAGGGGCTACCGCTCTATTTTTAACTTCTTTAGCACCCGTGCGAGCATGGGTATCAGGGGGACTGGTACACCAGCCGAAAGTGCCATGGCATCCGTGAATCCTGCCTGGGGGTCTCGAGACTTTGAGCAGTATAGAGGAGCTTGATAGTTCAGCCTGGATGCCATGAGATCGAACTCTGGCCTGACCAGCATTCCACTAGGAGAGTAAAGACCTGCTTGTTGAAGGACCAATCGTCTGGGTGAACGCTCTGCCTGCTGAGGAAGTCAGTCTTCCAATTCTCCACGCCGGGAATGTAAATGGCTGATATCTTGGGAACATGACGCTCTGCCCATACCATGATCCTGGCCGTCTCCTGCATGGCCCCTACGCTGTGAGTTCCCCCTGGAGACTTGGATACGTCATGGCCGTGGTATTGTTTGACTGAATCTGAATAGGCTTCCCCGACAGAAACCTCTGTGCTTGCGTCAACGTCCTGTACACCGCTCTGAGTTCCAGGACATTGATTGGGAGTATGGCTTCCTGGGGAGACCAGAGACCCTGTAATCTCAGAGACCCTGGTACCCTCCCGCAACCTAACAGACTTGCGTCTGTCGTAACCAGAGTCCATGACCAGGCTTGAAGAGACTGACCTTTATCCAGATTCTGTGTGGATAACCACCATGCCAGGGAAAGGCGAGTGGGTCTCGACAGGCAGATGATCTGCCCGTCTAGATGCATCTGGCAACCGGACCATTTCTGAAGAACCTCCCGTTGAGGGTGAGAATGGAATAGCGCAAAAGGCACGGCTTCGAACACCGATACCATCGTTCCCAGGAGTTTCATGCAACTGAGGAAAGAATCCTCTTTTCGCACCAGGAGGATCTCGGTCTTGCGCAGTAGTGCGAGGACTTTGTTTTCCGGTAAATATACTCTCTGGGTCCTTGAGTCGAACATGAGTCCCAAGAAACGCATCTGCAGCGCCGGAACGAGTGATGACTTGGGTAAATTCAGAACCCAGCCGTGTGCTTCCAGAAACTGAATTGTGATCTGGATGTGATGTGTCAATAGCGATGCCGATGGAACCTTTAGAAGAAGATCGTCTAGAAAGGGAACTATTGTGACTCCCCTCTGTCACAGGAGCCCCGCGCCATGAGCTTGGTGAACACTCGGGACGCAGTCGATAGATCGAAGGGTAGGGCCCTGAACCGAAAGTGGGAGCTCCCTACTGCAAAATGGAGGAGAGACTCGCACCTCTTCCATATCAAAACATGCAGGTAGGCATCCTTGATGTCTATGGAGGCCAGGAATTCTCCCTGCTCCATTCCGGCGATGACAGTTCGAATGCATTCCCCATTTGGAACTTTTGAAGTCTTACCCGCTTGTTTAGAAACTGCAGATTTAAAAAGGGGATGTAATGACCCATCCGGTTTTGGCACCAGGAAGAGGCTGGAGTAAAACCCCTGACCTCTTTCCCTCTGAGGGACGTGAACAATGACTCCAGCTGCCAGCAGTTTCTGGATTGCCTCCTGAAGTGCTCTGCACCTGAGGGGACAAAGGGGAATATCTGTGGTGAAGAACCTCCGTTGTGGAAGCTGGACTAGGTCTATGTCTTAGCCCCGGGACACAATTCCTTGTGACCAAACGTCTGTGGTGGATGCCCACCACTGGCTTTGGAAGCGAAGAAGCAGTGTTCCCACCACATCCAATTCCGTCAGAGAGCCCTGACTGATGGAAGAAGGATCTCTAGACAACTTCGGGATAACTATATCCTGGTTTATATGAAATTCGGATACAACTTTTGGTTGAAAAGAAGGCGGAGTCCTCAAGACAGCCCTGTCATCATGATAAAAAACAAGAAGGGAGCTCTGCAGGAGAGTGCTGCCAACTCAAACACATCTTGCTAAATAAATTGGCAACAAAAAAAGCAACTTTCCAAGTGAGAGGCTTGAAGGAAATAAATTCCAGCAGTTAAAACGGCGGTTTCTGTAATGCAGTTAGAACCAAGTTTAGGTCCGAAAGAGCCACCGGAGGGACAAAGGGTGGCTGAACATGTAAGACCCCCTGGAGAAAAGTCTCTGAAAATAAATTGACAGGGCAGGGCCGACACCTGTACCTTAAGGGATACCAGTCGCAAAACCTTATCCAGACCGTCCTGAAGGAATGTTACTACTGTGGCTAAACGGAAGGAAGAGGTTGACACACTGTTCTGCTCACACCAACCTATATATGTCTTCCAGACACAATGGTAATTTCTGGAAGATGTTCGTTATCTAGCCGTTTTCTGAAGTCATGGTGGTTGCTTGTCTGCTGGCTTTGAACGGCACCCTGTCCAAATCTGCCTACCTCACTGCACCCCTCCCCGAGGTACTGAAGAATGACCTCTGGTGGGGATGCCTCTGGATCTGCCTGCAAAACAAAAGGAGCATTAACACCTACCTTTTGTCTTGGGGGCATCCACTGGCAGAACCGCACTTCGTCCCCCAGTGGCCTGAGAGATGAATTTTTCTAAGGGTGGACCGAATGCTGAGCCATCATATGGTAATGCCTCAAAGCCTTTTTGAATTCAGTATTCGCCTCCCACGATCTCAACCATAGTGTGCGCCTAGCCGTCACTGCCAGGAAGGAGGTCCGGGATAATCCCTGACCTGCGTCAAGTACTGCATCTCCCAAATATTCAGCCGCCTCCTTAATGTGGTCAGCCAAGGATGACAGAACAGCTCTAGGAAATCCCAACTGAAAGCCATTACTTAGGGAAGAGGCCCAATTTTCCACAGCTTTACGCACCCATGCTGCCGCCGTCACGGGACGGAGGGAAGCCCCTGAAGCCAAATATATGGATTTCAGGATACCCTCACATTTTCTATCAGTGACATCTTTTAAGTTAGCAGCACTGGGTAATGGTATAATGGTGGATTTTGCTAAATGCACAATGAGAGATCCACGCTGGGGTTATTTTCCCATGACACTACTTCAGAGTCTGTAAATGGATAATTGATAACTGGGAATCAGATATCTGCTATCAGGTTTCATTCTGGCCTCTTGCCAAATCTCTGACAATTGTGACGAGGATGGAAAATAAATTGTTTCTTTTTCCGTTTAAACATGGATGCCTGAGAGGTCACCTGTTCTTCCTCAGAAATGTCTAGCACCTGTCTTACCACTAGAATGAGGTCCTCCTCTCTTTTTCTGTTGGGGGAATCATCCTCCCAGGCAGATAACTCCTCAATGTCTGAGAGTCTTCAACAAGTTCAACATCCTCCATAATAGAGGGGTCAGTGTTCGACTCTGGCAGCTCTTGGGCCTGGGATTGAACCTGGCGTTTGCGCTGCCTACCTGAGGAAGACGACTAATATTTCTTCCAGGGATGAAGAAACTCTGACCAGACCTTGTACAGATCTTTCAAGGTTTTGCATGCAGGAAGGTGCAATGGCCATCCCTAGGACATGAGTTAGAATTGTCAACACCTACAATAAAGATTGGCAGTTCCCTGGCCAAGGCTGGCTCCGGCACACCGGAGGCCTCCCCAGATGAGCGCTGGCCCAGGTCCTCAGCCTTGCAAGTCGTGCATAGGGCATCCGGGTCTCACAATCCACAAGGTAATTTTGTTTGGCACTTTGAACAAGAAAAATATGATACCAAAGTGGTACCGGCAGCCTTGGACTTGAAACTAGTCTTTCTTTCTGACATGATGACATCGCAAAAAGGAGAGAAAAATACAAGACACACTTTGTAGAATTCAGTCACTTTCTGAGTGACCACTTCTGCCCGGGAGCCTATTTTAGTGTTCAGCCAAAGTTGGAGGGGAAAGTGGGTCTTTAAGCACTGCAAGCGCTCTTCCTCCCTGCTGCAGTGTTCACAGCATGAGCACTGCAGTGAGCAAAAAAGTAATTAAATTAAAATAAAATCTAAGTGAAAGAAAAAAGTGCCTATTCCAGTGAAAATAAAAAAAATAAAACGGATATCTCTGGTGAGAGTGGGTATAGAGGAGAAGGGAGCAGGCCAAACAGGTCTTTAGTGCCCAACTCCACACAGCGCACTCTATACCCCACGGTGAGCAGTGTCCCCCAACTGTATGTGCAAGAGAAAAGTATTTGGCCACATGTATAAATTATCAAATTAAGGTTTTTCAATCAGACACCGTTGCCAGAGACATATAAAATCAAACACCTAGCCATGCAGTTTCCATTTGCAAACATTTGTAATACAAAATGGGTTGTTCTGAAGAGCTCAGGTGACTTCAAGCATGGTACAGTGATAGGATGCCACCTTTGCAATAAGATGGTTCGTGAAATTTCATCCCTGCTGAATATTCCATGGTGAACTGTAAGTGATATTATTAGAAAGTGGAAGTGTTTAGGAAAAATATGAAGCAGAAGACAACGTAAAATCAGAGCAGGGTGAACGATTGTTAAGGCACATGGTGCGTAAAAGTCGCCAACTCTCTGCCGATTCCATAGCTGAAGAGTTCCGAATTTCCACCTGCATTAATGTAAGCACAAAAACTGTGCAGTCAGAGCTTAATGGAATGGGTTTCCATGGTCGAGTAGCTGCATATATGCCTCACATCACCAAGACCAATGCCAAGCATCGGATGAAGTAGTGTAAAGCACACCAACACTGGACCGTGGAGCAGTGGAAACGTATCCTGTGTAGGGACTAATCGCGCTTCTCTGTTTGGCAGTCAGACGGAAAAGTCTGGGTTTAGTGGATGCCAGGAGAACGTTACCTGCCTAACTCAATCATGATAATTGTGAAGTTTGGTGGAGGAGGGATAATGGTATGGGGCTGTTTTTCAGAGTTTGGGCTAGGCCCATTCTCTCCAGTGAGGGGCAATCTTAAAGCTTCAGCATACCAAGTCATTTTGGACAATGCTATGCTTCCAACTTTGTGGCAACAGTGTGGGGGAAGGCCCTTTTCTATGGCAACATGACTGTGCACAAAGCAAGGACTACAAAGACATGGTTTGAGGAGTCATGAAAAAAGCATTAAAAATTTCATGTAAACAGATAAAAAAACATTACATTAGCATGCCCTTTCCAGCGCTCCAGGGTGCTTATTTAAAATTGAGCATCAGTTGGTGTGAAATGATAGAGGGAAGGAGCTTTTGCTTGAGTAAGTTAACTCCTAAGTACCCACAGCTCCTGGGTCTGCCTATTAACCCAAGGTTGACCACACCCTTCAGGTGCTGCAGGTTTTATAAAGATGGAGGTTCAGGGAAAGGTTTAAAATGGAACACCCTGAATATAAATTTGTATCACTAGCTTAAGGAGTCACCTACAGGAAATGCCTTGACACTGGCAGATGAGCTTAACTCCAATATAGCAACATTGTGCACAAAATTCTCCTTTAAGTATATGCTGACACAGTGGTTTTTATATATTGTTTGTTTCTGAGCGCCGGACATCATTTTTCTTTTATATACACCCAAGGTATCAGTATCCCCGAACATGGATGAAAGAGAAAGATTAGCGTTTGGATTATTAACTGAATAGGAACATGGTCAGACATATTTTGTATTGTAGCTTGTTTGTTATACTGTGTATTCATAAAGTCTGAAGGTCTTACTTTGGCAGCCACTTCTGCACTTATCTCGTCCTGAGTATCAGCCAATCTTTTTTTCGCAATGTCAGTCCTCCTGTCACAGTCTGCAATGAATGACTGCAAGTGGTCCATTGCCTATGGGTAAAGAAATAGTTCTAAAATTACGACATTTTAGAGATAGCAATGAAAGAAAAAAGAGGATTTTTGTACTTACGTTAAATCCGTTTCTCTGATTCCGTCTGGGGGACCCTGCTTACCATGGGTTGTGGAGGGGAGCACGGGAGTTGGCACCTAGCTAGTTAACTTTAGCACTACTGACAGACCCCTCCCCTCTACAATCCCCCTGACTCTTCCTCTTCAGTTAATTAAAAAGCCCCAAGGAGAAAAGGCCAATCAACCAAGAGCACACAGAGGAAAAGCAGAAGGGAGGGATCGCAGTGTCCCCCAGACGGAATCAGAGAAACGGATTTAACGTAAGTACAAAAATCCTCTTTTCTCTTTCATCCAGTCTAGGGGACACTGCTTACCATGGGGACGTTCTAAAGCAGCCCCCTAAGGGTGGGACCGCTCTGAAAGCCCCGTTCGTAGAGCACTACGAGCAAAATTTGCATACGCGGACGCAAATACATTAAACTGATAAAATTTGGTAAAGGTGTGGACAGAGGACCAGGTGGCTGCCCTGCAAAGCTGGTCCGCAGAAGCCCCATTTCTCGCTGCCCACGATGCCCCTACCGATCTGGAAGGGGCCGTAAGTCTCTCTGGCATAGGACGGTTAGCCCTTATGTAAGCCTGCTTAATGGTTGCCGTAATCCATCTTGCAATAGACTGTTTTGAGGCTGGCCAGACTCTTATTAGAATCAAAAAGTACAAACAGAGAATCTGTACGCCTAATCTGGGAAGTTCTCTTAACATAAATACGGAGAGCCCTAACCACGTCTAACTTTTCCATAGACTGCTGATTAGAATGAGAAGTCGATGAAAAGACCAGAACCATGATTTCCTGGTTCAAATGGAATGCCGAAACAACTTTTGGAACAAAAGAAGGGAGAGTTCTTAATACCGCTTTGTCCTCGTGAAAAAACAGATATGGTTCCCGGCAAGACAGAGCTCCCAACTCTAAAACCCTGCGAGCAGATGCAATTGCTAAAAGAAAGACGACTTTCCAGGTCAGACACCTAAAATCTGCCGCAAGTAATGGCTCAAAAGGAGGCCCTTTAAGCATATCAAGTACCAGGTTAAGATCCCATGGTGCTGTAGGCGGAACGTAGGGAGGCTAAATATGTAAGACTCCCTGAAGAAAAGTCTTAATGTCTGGCAAATCCGCTAACTTCAGGTAAAAGAAAACTGAAAGCGCTGATACCTGAACTCTTAAGGAACCTAAACGGAGACCCGCTTCCAGCCCATCCTGAAGAAAAGCTAATAATCGAGGAAGACGAAAAGAGGACGTGTGACAGGACTTATTTTCACACCATCTGATATAGGCTCGCCAAATACGATGATAGATACGAGCTGAAACCGACTTTCGAGCTCGCAGCAGTGTTCACTACACTAAGGGAAAAAAACCCTAGCCCTCCAGAGCCTGGCTTCAACAGCCATGCCGTTAAACTGAGCCGAGGTAAGTTCTGGTGACGAAAGGAACCTTGTAGAAGATGATCGTCTCGCGACGGAAGACGATGTTCTTGCCCTACCGCCATGGAGATTATGTCCGCATACCACACTCAACGCGGCCATGAGGGTGCTATTAAAATTACCGGCAGACCGCCCTGCTTCACTCGTTTGAGTACTCGAGGAAGCATGTATGCGTGTAAATATTGTCACTTATTATATATGTTGTTTATTCATAAATACTCTGGGCTCACAGTATTTATGAATAAACAACATATATAATAAGTGACAATATTTACACACATACAATCAGCGTCTGACCATACCCAGGCATAGCAGGGGTCTCTCTTTTGATCAGCCAACAATTATACTAACCCAGGGACTTTGTACCCCAAACAGCTTATAAATTAATGTTATGCTGATTAATCTCTAATCCATTGGCAAACTATTTATGGGAACTATACCCTTAAGGATTGTTTTTGCTTTTTCTTATTGGATAATTACACATCCCTGCTATCTTCCTAGCTCCACTGTCCGTGGTATATTTTTATACACTTTTTGCACTTGCTTTCACAGGTTTTTTCTCTCTTTTATTTCACTTTTACATTAAGAGGGTTCTCTAATCTCGATAGAGATATGTTTTTAATTTGTCAATATTAATAAAGGCATTTGCCCTATCATAACATAAATCTAAATATTGAATCATTTGATAAGTTCCTACCATACCATTATTAAACCAGGTATTTCCCTGGAATGTGAGCGCTATTCTCAATTACTAAAACTGGATTAGGAGTGCTCTAATAATCCATTTCTTTCAACCTTTTTGTTGTGTCTGGAGGCCATGAGATCTATATCCGGAAGACCCCACCTCTGAACTAGAAAATGAAATACTTCCGGATGGAGGGACCACTCCCCTGGCATCATTGCATTGCGACTGAGATAATCGGCCTCCCAATTTTTTATTCCTGGAATGAACACTGCCGAGATTGCTGGAACATACTGCTCCGCCCAAAGAAATATTTGAGCTGCTACTCGCATTGCAGCTGCACTCCTCGTTCCTCCCTGTCTGTTGACATATGCCCCAGCCGTGGCATTGTCGGACTGAACCCTGACTGGATGGCCTTGAAGAAGAGTCTGGGCCCCCCGAAGAGCCAAAAGAATTGCTTTCAACTTCAACGTGTTGATGGATAGGGCTGATTCCTGAACTGACCAAAACCCCTGGAGCCGGAGATGCAGGACTACAGCCCCCCAACCTTTTAGGCTGGCGTCTGTTGTGGCTATGATCTATGACCATGGAGCAAAGGACCTGCCCACCGACATGTGATCCTGAATCAGCCACCACTGAAGCGATTCTCTCGCCTCCTGAGACAGCGAGATCTTCTAGCGATCCAAATGTAGGTGGGATCCTGACCATTTTGTCAACAAATCCCACTGGAAGCATTGTGAATGAGCCCGACCGAAGGGGATCATTTCGAAGGAGGCCACCATCTTTCCTAGAAGACGCATGCACAAATGAATTGAGGGACTGGGAGAGGACAAGCCCTGAGATGTTATACTCTGAATCAAGCTGATCTTCTCCGCAGGCAGGAACACCTTCTGCTGACTGGTGTCCATGATGAGTCCTAGGAAGACCATGCGTTGGCACGGAACCACCTGGAATTTCTTTAAGTTTATCAGCCACCCATGCCTCTCGAGGAAAGCTATGGTGAGGGATAAGTGCTGATGCAAGCAAATCTCTGAGGAGGATTTGATGAGCAGATCGTCTAAGTAGGGAACAACCTGAACTCCCTTTAAGTGAAGACACGCTGCCATTACCGACATGATCTTCGTGAAGACCCTTGGAGCCGTGGAGAGGCCGAAGGGAAGAGCCCGAAACCGATAGTGGGAGGCCCCCACTGTGAATCTCAGAAGAGGCTGATGACCGCTCCAAATGGGAACGTGGAGGTATGTGTCCTTTATGTCTATGGAAGCCATAAACTGATATTTCTCTAAGACGTTTATTACAGACCTCAGGGACTCCATCCGAAATTTGTCCATTTGCAAGTGCACATTGAGGTTCTTTAGGTTTAAGATGGGTCGAAAGGACCCGTCCGGTTTCCTGACCAGAATTTTTTTTGAATAAAAACCCTTTCCTTTCTGGTTGTCTGGGACCCTGCAAATAACTCTTTGCGAAAGAAGAGAGGCGACACAACCCTGTATCGCCTGTCTTCTTTGTGGATCTCGGGGTAGCGGGGTTACAAAGAAACAATGTGGTACCGGACCCAGCAGGTCTATCATGTACCCCTTGATATAATGCCCTGAATCCAAGGATCCTGAGATGACGCTGCCTGTAAGGCCTCTGCTACTGGAGTATCTACTTTAGGGATCCCTTCCCATCGAGCCACGTTCTCTTCCTGCAATGGAATAGAGAACCTTTTAACAGGCTGTTTCCAGGCTCCCTCAGCAATATCTCTGAGTTCTACAGAAGGAGGAAACCGAATAACCCTTCTTTTGGCTTTCTTAAAAAGATTTCTGTCTATAGAACTAGGATCCTCCATTTCTGGGAGGTCCAAAGCCTGCCTCACCGCTAAAACCAAATCATCAATACCTTGGTATCTAGCGTTTTCTTCCTGTTCCAGCAGCTGAACCTGGTCAGGATCAAAGTTTATGTCGCCTTCCTCTTCGGGAAAACCCCTCAGAATCCGAAAGGATCAGTAGAGGATTAGCGGATCTAAGCCGCTTTCTTTTAGAAGGAGGTAAATCTGGGGATTCAAGCAACCGATTTAGCCTGTCTAAATCCTTTATAAATGCCGAGGACCATGCCAGTTCTGTCGGACCAGGGGGCTGATCTGTTACTAAAGAGGAAGGTCCTGCTATAGCCGTTTCAGGAGAAACTGTGGCAGCAGGAAGCCCCAAAGCTGTAACAGCATTATTTGACACAGTAGGAAGGGCTGCCACACTTGTCAGTGAGTAGATTGAGTGATAATCTGTGCTAAAGAGGAAACCGACTGCATCAGAGAAGCCACCCAGGCCGGCTCCTCCGTCAGCAGGGCTGGAGTGTGTTGGGTTTGCGCAGAGGGGGCCCCCCCTTCGCAGTCAGAGTAGAGCGCCAACAGGTCCTTCTGCCCACATGGCAATTTAACCTTGCATCTAGAACATGTAAAATATTTAGCCATAGGACCTTTTCCTTTATCTGTCATTTCACAAAGGAAAGGAACACCAAACACACCAGATAAGAGAGATTGATATCTAGGCAAGTAAGAGAACCACAATATAACCCCTACTAGCCCCCCTTTGTAAACCACACAATACAGTTTTGCTGTAAATGCTTAAACAAATCTGCGGTACTTAGCCAAAAGGGTCACACAGGGGAGAAGTCCAACAGCAGTGTCCTGGTGCCTGCTCCCTCCAAGATAAGTTCTTTCCCGGGCTTCTCTGGCGCCAGAAGACTTGGAGTGTTCCAACTGCGCTGAAGAGCAGGGGAGCTCTCTGTAGTCTAGTTCTCCCTCTTCCGGCACTCTTGTAACTCTCTTTTTTTTTTTTTTGAAAAAAGAACTACTTGTATCGGCAGAGTAATGGAGACCTAAAAAAAGGGAAGTCTCCTGCAGCGTTCAATACCCCAATGCCCCCTCCTTTCTCTGAGGGGGGATCTTGGTATAGTCCCCGACCTCTCCTCCTTCATTCTATTCCTCCGCGGACCTAATGAAAAAAACATGGCCGCCGGCAGTGTATTCCGATAACCGGCGCTCTATGCCTGCAGTGGCAGCGCCGGTTATCGGGGGAGCCTCCGAGAGTGACAGCGGTACGTGAGACCGCTTGTCACACTGCAATCAGACAGCCTATGCTCTGCCATTGAGAGCCGTCTGCTCTCTCCGACAGAGCCCTGTCATTGCTGCGATTTTTCTGGGAGTGTGTTCTCTATGATAGAACACACTCCCAGCTCTGCCATCCAAACCTAAGTATTGCTTAAACAAACAAACAAAAAAAAAAGTTAATAAAATTAAAATCAAATTAAAAATAATCAAAAATAAATGAAAGAAACTTGCTGAAAAAAAACAGCCCAACTCCTTGGGCACCTAGAAAAAACTGAAGAGGAAGAGGCAGGGGGATTGTAGAGGGGAGGGGTCTGTCAGCAGTGCTAAAGTTAACTAGCTAGGTGCCAACTCCCATGCTCCCCTCCACGACCCATGGTAAGCAGTGTCTCCCAGACTGGATGAAAGAGAAATCAATGTTAGACCCAAAGAAAATTAAAAGACCTACAATTGTTTTGTTTTTAAGTTTGAATGCACCCATCTTAAAAACATTCCCAACACCACCCTGGATGTGCAAGGCAAAGAAGCTGCAGTAATTTTAAAGCAGGCTAACTTTTGTGAAACTGTAGTGCTAACCTGCAGATAAGTAAACAGATCATTTAATACTTTTAAAAAACAAAACAAAGAAAAAAACAGCAGACCCACAATGAGCATGTTGACTATATGAAAAAGTATATATTTTTATATAATCATTAGTGCCAATTTTTTTTTCGTATCTGTTCGGTTGATATGGTACTTAGCGTATAGCATTTTGGTATTACGCTGCCCAAGCCCCTTTACACCAACATATTTCTTCAGAGTCACTTATATTATGTGACATTTCTCCAGGGAGTCCCCCCTCCTTTCAGAATCTCCACCTATTAATCTATCCCCTCCACAAAATGACATAACCAAAAGAGTTCCCATTTCTCTTGCTGTAACAGTCAATTCTCTGAGAGTCGATACTATGAAGAAATTAAACTTAATACAGAGATGAGTGCAATGTATCCATAAAGATGACTGGAGAGCTGAATATAATCAGTAACTGCAGTGATCTTCAATATGGGAATCTCTTCAATATGGGAATCTCTTCAATATGGGAATCTCATGGTTATGTCAGTTGGGGAGTGGAGGATTTATACAACAGTAACAGAAAAAAAAACGTATGTGGAGTTCTTCTGTAAGGGTGATTTTGACAAGAGAAACATTGAAGTATGCAAAGTAAAAGTAACCCATAAAACAGGTAGAGAGAAATATTATGTACATGTTCTGCACCAGTTAGTACCAAAATTCAGTAAGTAGTAAAGCCCACAAGACGGTCCATTTTTGAACAGCAGCCTATTAATATTAAAATAAATACATAAATGGAGGGGGGAGGGGGACAACACACCTTCTTTGTAGAAATTGATTAACATTTCATATCCATCAAAACCTAAATCATTTGTAAAAATTTGAGCAAAAACAACTTACATCAAGCTCAAAGAAGAAATCTTGCTGTTTCGATGCAATTTCATAATCTGCCCTCAAGGCCAAGTCATGGACTTTCAAGCATTCTCCCAGATCCATCCTCTGTACAGAATAGAAAAGAGGTAGGAAAAAGAGTAAATGCTTTCTTAACAAAAAAAAGGGGGGGTCAATTAATCAAGTAAATTTTAAAATTACGTGATCCAAGCTGCACTAGCAATTTTCAAACATAACATGAAAAAAGAATTAGCTAAATGTTATGTTTATTAAATTATTATATTTAACAGGTTTAGCTTATAAACGACTACATTTCCATTCATTATGCCAAATATGCAAAAAATTTACCAATTTACAAAGTACCCAAGTCTTTAAAGGAGGTAATTGCTTCAAAATCACTTTTGATTTGAGTTCATCTGTTAAATCTCCTGTGATCACCCAAAGTCAATGAGGATTCTGGCATTTTATAAAATACACACATTTTTTTTATCCCCAATAATGATAACTTGTAACTTCTAACATTGTACTTCTAAGCTTTCATTAATGCACCAATTAGAAATGTCAAATATACATACAGAAGGAACTGCACATTTTTACAACAAATGCAAAACACACTGTTTAATGGCTTGCAGGCAGGTATTCTTAAAAATGCATATTTCAATACGCCTATACTGAGTAGTTATGTATTGCCCTTGCTCATAACTGGATAGATGCTAAGTCATTCCCATGATCACATTAAGAGTATGAGTCCTACAAAAGCAAAAGAGCTGCCTGTTAACATACACAGTCCTGCAGCTCTGCCACAAATCTGGTGGTTTAACAAATCAAGTCAAATTTGACATGGGCGTAAAGCATTTCCTTGTTCAGGTCAGCAAATGTTGCTATAAAAACTCCTATTTGAAGCATCATCTTACTGGATTTTCAATCCTATCCATTCAATTAGTACCTGAGTAGACAGTATGGTCGGCCATTAACATTTTGGAAGCATAACAGTTGAGTGGCTCCAAAAATAACAAAAGGGAGTACCTCAAAAACGAAATCTCTTGTGCAATATTGAAAGTGTGTTACAACTTCACTTTCATGTTGTCATTAGAGGAGGTCAACACTTAAGAATGCAACAGGTTTGTGGAGCTACAAAACTGCAGCAATTTGTGACTGCTTCAACACACCACCATATTAGATCATACTTTTCAGAATAGTTTTTATAAATGTCAGCCAGAGTCACACCTGACACTATTATTATTATTTATTTATTTATAAGGTGCCCAGATTCCGTAGCACCGGAAACAGAAGCAAGTAACAAATACATGAGGTAATACACATAAGCAGCATAGATGACTGAGAGTAATGCTATGGGTACTAACAAAAGACATGAGATACAAGGGAGTCCGACAGCAGACAGACATGGGACAATAGGTAGAGAGGAGGTGAGTTTTGAGTTAGAAGGACTGAAGGTTGGGGGAAGATTCGAGTGAGGCTGGGTAAGGTGTTCCAAAGATTAAGGGCAGCACGGCAGAAGTCTTGGAGGCTAGTATGGGAGGAGGTAATGGGCCCTTCTGCTCCACGGGATGTTTCTGTCCTCCCTGAGCTCGCCTTAGGACACCTGCGTTATGGTTTGACAGGTGTACCACCCAGTTAAACTCCCCACCTGCCACTGTCCTCGGAGCTGGTAGTCAGAAGTCAGTGGCAGAGTGGAGTGGCCGGGTAGGTATTTACCTCGAGACAAGGTACATCACAATGAAGCTCCAATTTCATATTCAATGCCACACTGTATCAGGATTTTTGTGTAATAACAATTAAAAATCTCTTAATTATAAATGGGTTGTGCACTTTTGGACAACCCAGCGGAACCTTTGCCTATGCATATCAAACAGGGAAGTGACGGCACCAATTAGGATTTCAAAATTATTACCAGTAATTCAATCTTGCTGGAGTGCACCCCTCTAAATAGGAACCACAGATTATTTCACAATGAGGTGCAACTTCATTGCACATCATTAAACTTCAATATTTGGACACAGTTCAGAATTGACAGCATTTAACCACAAATCGCAAAGCTAGCGTGGGCAATTGGCAGCCCTCAACGAGGTAACATATGGCACTCTCGACCAAGGAAATTTCTCCTCTACTTAATGACTTCAATGTCAGAGTAAGCAAAGTGCATTCACACAGTCTACATTGATTAAGCAGTGATTTTAATAATGGTACTGTCTACAACTTGATTTGCTAGCCATAAATGTATCTACTTTTTGAGCTGCACTTCTTACTGGTGGCCTGAATTTATTATGCAATATGCTGCCTGTCTGCAAGGGTAATTGTACACCCCTCTATTGGAACAGAGGGCCATTTACATAAAAAAAACATAAAATATTAAAAAAACAGTGCTAGAAGTTTACCATGTCTGAATTGGATAGGTTACACCATGAATGGACAATGAAAATTTACATACCGTTCCAGAGAGAATATCATTGGGACAGCAATTAAGCAAGTGGCTTTTGCACACTCTGTCATCACTGAACTTGATCCGCTGTCTGGTTGTGTCGCCTGCAAAAAAAGATTCAGAATATCTCATATTAGAGATTCCAAACTAAATTTTGACTGTGCACTGGACCATATTATTAGTCTAGCCTAACAATATTGGGCAAGTACAGAAAAAGTCTGACAGTTTGTTGGAGGCATAATAAATTTGAATGACAGGTTCTCAATATACAATAATACATTCTACTATGCGCTATGAAAATCAGAAAGTCCATTTAATCCGTTTGCAGATACTCTAACTTTGTATTGTTCAATTTACAGTTACCAATTTATACTACGACTATCTCACTTATTTTCCCACTTGTACAAATCTTTACAGTTAAGTTGTCATTTGATGTTTTCACTAAAGTATGTCAGTTACTTTCATCACCATGGTTTAACTGTATTTTGATAAAATATCAGAATACACATAACGTCCACCAATAGGTGGATTCATCCTTAGCAAGTTGATTGGGCAGTAGCTGAAAACCTAAATAATGCTGCTTTAGTGGCATAAACAAATTAAACAACTATGGTACCTAGAAACTTCTCTTTGTCATAGTGAAAGATATGAGCATACATTTATGCTTCTAGATTTTTTGTAATTAGCTGTACAGAATCTAAATGGTGAAAACAAGGCTGTCTGTATGAGACAGGATGGAAGCCATCACTCAATTATAAACTAGGGGGTAGTTTCAGAAGGTTCCAAAGCACTATAAACCAATGCACAATTGACTGAGATTTTTCCCCCTATTACCTTAAGGAGACACAACAGGCTTAGGCAACCATGCACTTTTAAAAATTATTTTTGCTTTTAAACAGAATCATGATAACAACCCTGCTATAATCTCTGACTGATGTATGGGGACAAACGCTTGCTAACAGGGTTGGGTTGCAACTGGATACACGGTAATATTATTCATACAAACCTGAGAAGTACTTACACTAGTCAAGACCCAGGAATACTGTTAGTGTGCAACATTTTACCAACATTACCCATGTCGTGCTCTGTGGACTGCAAAAACTTTTCATGATGTGATCAGCTGAAGCCCCAGACAGATTTTCCTATGATTTTGATTTTCTATGTCCTTTGATGTAGATAATTGAAAAGCAAAAGGGCAACATCCAAACTCACCACTCTAAACTAAAGTTTACAGACTAACTTATTACATTACAAAATACAGTGTTCCCTCTTTAGGATGCCAGCTTAAAACACAAGGCAAAAAACAGTCATTACAGAAAGGGTGCATTATAAAGAGGGTGAAATATAATGGTATTAGTACATTGTAATGCACATTTGTGCAGAGAACATACCAGGTGGTGAATAAGGGGGAGTTATAAAGAGGGAACGCTGTAGATCTTTTTTTTTTTTAAACGTTTACAGGAGAGAATGGTTGTCAAGCTCTACCTGACTAAAGTGACACAATGGATCAATATTTCTCTACCAATCATTAGAACACTGGCTTAGACATCAACCATACCAAGTGCGAGTAAAAAGCACTAGAATCATAAAACCAATATACTAATAAAGCAGCTGGTAGAATAAAAATAACTTTCTAGAGAACAATTATACTAGAGTAGTTATTAGCCGTTTTATTCACTACAAAGCTGCTCCAAGATCTCAAATTCCAACAGGATTTAAAATGGGACTTTGCTGGAAATGATTTTTTTTTTAAATGTATTTAAAATAAAGCTTAACAATATCAAAATGTATTTGTTAAAAGAGCCCTCTTGTTTTCAGCACCAGTAAATTGTCAGCCCTGTATGTACAATACTTGTTGGGCAGCAATCGAACAAACTACTGCAGGCAATTCCCTAAGCTCTATGCCTGTGCTCCAAACCACTAGAAGCACTGATGTAGTGGTAAGAGCCACTGGAGACAAAGTCTGTCTAAACAGAAAGTGCTATGTTAAAGAAAAAATGCATGTTACTGGTAAGCGATTATTTCCTATAACTGATCACATGCTACACAAATGACGGTGTAACCCTGCACATGGAAAAATATATGTGGTCCAGATGTTTAGTAAAGTTAGCTGTTTTATATAAATAAAGCTACCGATAACAAAAATAGTAAATGATTCAGGAACCTGTTATAGCTAATTACAGGTATGGGCTCTATTATAAGGCATACTTGGGAATTCCCAGATAAAGAGTTTTTTCAGTTATTTGGAGCACTATGTAGAAAATAAAAATATTTTAAAAAATACCCATTTTTCCTCCACACTGAATCTGCCAATCTGCTCATTTAATGGTTTGGCAGCACCCCAGTAACTGAGGAAGACAGCATTTGGTAATCATGTCAGAGTGTACGATATTAATAAGCTGCAGAAATTAGTTACTTTTTTCGCTTTCCAGTTTCCAGGTAGAATGACCCCATACCCATATATCTAAAGCAAGGTTGAGATTGCGATGAATACATTTTTTGTAGGTAAACTATGCTCTGTTTTTAAAGAAAATTCTTAAGACAGCTATCAAACTAATGTTGAATGTTTATTTAAAACCACAGCTTGCAAATTAAATATTGCACAAAAGTTTCAACATTCAGTAATTGTTGAAAAAAAAAGCATCACTACATTGTGGCAGTGCTGCTGTTATTTTTCGCTATAAACAATGAATATAGGTAGGTAGTCTGTGCCAGGCTAGTTTAAATGAAGCAAGAGATGTCTCAATATGAGACCTAGGGAAATAGTTTACACTGCTATCTAGTTTCTGTACTTTCAGTTGTTCATGATTCAAAGAAAACCGCTATAATTGCTTTAATAGACTGTTATACTTCATCTAGCTATTGTCCAATAGACATTAATGGGCCAATTCAATTAGCCGTAAGGTGCGGCAGTAACTTTGTGGCTATGTTTATGTGTGCATTACCAGAGTTCCAGTAATGAAAAGGTAACATTTTTAATCAGAAAAAGAGCAATGAGCATTTCCAAAGTATTATGTGGAAAGGCACAATGTCATGCTACTGCGACAACTCTCTGATGATGATTGAATCAGCCCATAAGAGTTTAATAAGAGTGAAATGTTTAATACCTAATGAGATACATTAAAAGGATACTCACAAAAGTTAAACTATGAAGAGCAAGTAAACCCACTATTGGACATATAAAAGCATGTGCTTTACAGATGTAAAGAATACACCCAGAATAAGAGGTTTATATGCATTTAGAGTAAATATTCCCAACATGCCAATTATTCTATCCATCTACTGAAAGCATTTGTATTTAATTATCTGCTTGAGAGGGAATGGTGATTGTCAACTTTAACTACTCTAGAGTTTAACATACAGAATCCAAGTTGACAGGCTTGCAGTTACCTATACAACAAAAACTACATACAGAATTGCGAATTCATATACAGTGGCCTGGTCAATGATGTCACAGCAAGCAAAACTGCCATGCTATGCTTTTCTTTTCTCTAAAGGTTGTGGGATGTGGCTATGTTAAATATGTGAAGAAATTATTTAAAATGAATAACATTGAGAACTGCAGTGGAAAGTTAGTATAAAAATAAAAAGTGCATTCTATCTTCATATACAAAAATGCAAATGTGTTTAAAATCAGCACTTAATTTATTTAATAACCAGATGATTGCTTCTTGCAAATAAATCTATTGCACAGCATGTGAATGATCATTTTTATTTAAAAAATATCAAGCACAGAGGGCTTCAAATTGAAATTATAATAGTTATTTTATTTGCATGGAAAGTTATTTTTAATTACATTGTTTTCTGGCTGTTTCTTGTATCAATATATTTCTTACTTTTAGCTACATCATTTATATGGAAAGGGAGGCGTATAGATACAGCTTCTCCCTTACATCTTAAAGTGAAAAAATAGGCCGACTACGTTAAACATGTCACCTATGACTTCAATAAATTTTAATTTGTATTATTTTTTCTGGCAAATGTTAGGGTATAACATATCCAAACTAAAAAGAACATCTTTAACTAGGATCATGTCACTATTTGTTTAATACTAACATACTTTTATACTGCAGGCAACAAAGGACCTTAAGTTAAATTAATTATGCAAGTGTTTGCTAAACTCATAAATGATCTGAAACAAAATGAATACAGCCAAATGAGATTACAAATTTTAAGTGCTACTATATAAAGTGCTTTAAATACTTTTTAAGAAAATATACTCAGAAGAATCCAAAAATCCAATCGAGGTCTTTTCCTTGGTAACCCATATTTGATCAAATTTATTTGCTGAAAGTCAGGAAAGTAGACTTGTGTTATTTTCTATAGATAGTTTAGCTCTGTTTGGGCCAGCAGCTGCAAGACTTAACTTTTTCTTTAGATTACACAACTGCGTTTTGTCCACATTCATTAACACATCTGAAAAGTTTGTCATAACTCACGGCTCGGCGAATGCGGGGCCTTTCTGATACTCCCTTGCGGATTGAAGTAGGCAGGCATAGATACATTGAACCTTTATAAATAAAACAAGGGGGCCAGATTGTTCAGTTTGTATAAAATACATTGCTTCTGCCAGCATTTTAACACAGTATCAAGTATATGTTGATCCAAACTTTATGAAAAACATAAAAAGCTAGAGTTAATCCCTCCCAATCACATTTTAAAGATTTCCAGACATGTAGTTTCACGAATGGTAGATAGATATTCTAATTATTATTTTCTACATTACAGTAAATATATCAATTAATGTATGGTTCATTTTCAGATACTAATTTGATGTGATGATTACTCATTGTGTAAAGTATGAAAAACATTACTTTTTAAATTGAAGATATTGCCCAAAATACTTTACAGTAAGTAGATTTAATGATCAATATGAGAGAGCAGATTACAAAACTAACCACTTTTCCTTGTTAAAGAGAAAAAAATAAATAAAAAAATAAAAAAAAAAAAAAGATATACATCCTGAGAATAGTAAATGGGTAAAAATGTGACTAGAAAACGAAAACAGAAGACAGTTCAGTCTTTACTGTGCCAACAACCCACATTTGTGAAACTACATAGCTGGCCATTTACATGCATTGATTGACAGTGTGTACACCCTCACAATCTTGTTAAACCATTTTATTACAGAAAATGAAAGGCAGGAGACACAGCACAGGTTTCAAACCAGAATCAAACCATGAATAAAGCACAAAAAGTTACCAACTTTCACTGATAAATATCTACTTAAACAGAACAAAGTTCCACAAAAAGGCTTATACTGGAAACTTTGCATTAAGAAATTAGTTTCAAGTACAGCCATTCACGAATTAGAAAGATTAAAATGCATATATCCATCTTGGGACATCTCTTTAGGTGATATTGAGATAGTCAAACAAGGAAGTCCATGTTTGTGTATGTTAGCACCAAGTTCATTTCCTACAACTTTACTGCACTTAATACCTTTTAAAGATATGTGCAGGCAGATATATATATTTTTTTAAATAAATTTTATTGACTTTTTTCAAAATTGAACAGTACAACATATGTTGCAATAGAACTCATAACAGTGTGAACATTGAGAGTTTGCAAAACAGGTAGAGTATGGAATCTGGAACAAATACAGAGGGATTGGTTGTTGTGAGCCATAAAATATGAGCGAGAGAGAATTAAAAGTATAATTGTTATGAGATATCAGAAGTACCATGAAGGGAAGACGGGAAGAGGCTGAGGGAGAGGAAAGATCAGAAGATGAAAACAGAGAGAAGAAGAAGGGGGGAGGGGTAAGGAGGGTATGTTAGTAGAGGTAAAAACAGAGAAGGGAGGGAGAACAGACCGAGGGGAGACTCAGATCAAGAGATGACTAAAATCTCTATATTATCATTTATTAGGAAATAGAGTGTGAAGCTGTGAAGTAATCCAGCCAACTGTGCCATGTGGAGAAAAATTGATTAGGGTGATCATTAACTACACTAGTCATGTGCTCTAGGTTATATATATATATATATATATATATATATATATATATATATATATATATATATATGCCAAACACTCTGAATAAGTTCGGAAATAGAGGGACTCTCTGGTTGTTTCCATTTCCTGGCTATTAAGCATCTGGCTGCGGTCAGAATGTGGCTGGGGAGTTTCCAAATTATTCTGTGAGTGTCAGGTGGAAGTCGATGCAGAAGAAAGTAAGACAAGTGGAATGGGGACAGGGATCCTCAATGGCTACAATTAAGCCAGCAGAGGTCAGAGGCTGTCGGATACATTGTTTTCAGTTTGAATGGAACTAAATACCAACGAAATAAGAGTTTGTAAGAATTTTCTTTTATCCGAGTACAGATCGAGGATTTGGCAACAGCCTCGCGAATCTCCGTCCATTCCTCAGGATTCAAAGTCTCAGCCATATCCTCCTCATAGCGGAGCTCATGAGGCTATTTGTCAGGCAAATTGTGATTCATTAATAGAGAATAGAAAGTGGATAATAAGCCTTTAGATGAAGCTTTGTTTTCACAAAAGGTTTCTAGGGGAGAGGGATTGTGGGGAATACGGGGGTCTATTAAGGTGCTGAAAAGGCATCAAATTTGTACATATTGATAAAACACAGAGGATGAAAGGTGAAAGCGCTCGCAGAGTTAAGCAAAGGTCGGGAAAAATCCCATTGGAACTATATCGGAAAAAAACTAAATATTCTGTTTTGTCCATTGGGAAGAAGATTTTGAATTAATCCCCAGAGGGAAAGAGGGGTTATGCCAAAGTGGTAACATTCGCTTAGGATTAGCTAAAAGTTTTAAAGTGCGGGTGCAATATTTCAAAATTTCTAAGGAGAAGCAAACTGTTGGGGGGGAGAGTGTGAAGAGGGGGAAGGTCTTGGGGGTCTAGCCAAAATAAGATACTGGGGGATAACATCTGAAGGAGGTCCGCTTCCGTGTCAACCCAAAGCCTGGTCTGAGGGAGAGAGGAAGAGAGAACCGCTTGAGTGAGGTGAAACGCCAAGTAGTATTTATGGAGGCAAGGAAGCCCCAGACCACCGTTGCGAGCATGGCGGAAAAGAACTTTGAGGCGAACTCATGGACGTCGGCCGGACCACACAAATTGTGAGATGCTTGACTGTAGATATTTGAGAAGTGAAGGAACACGTACAGGTAGGGTCTGGAAGAGAAAGAATCCTTGGCAGAATATTCATCTTAACTAAGGCCACTCTCCCAATCCAAGAAATATACTTCGAGGGCCAGGATTGGAGGTCTTGCTTTAGGGCGGCTATTAGTGGGGGGAAGTTGGCAGTAAAGAGTTGATCATAGGTTTTGGTAAGATTAACTCATAAGTATTTAATGTGATGTGGCTGCCAATGAAATTTGAAGGTGTTTTATAAGTGCATTTGAATATTAGAAGGGAGATTGAGGCCAAGGGCTTCAGTTTAATCAGAGTTGATTTTAAAGTTCGAGAGCAAACCATATTCATTAATTTCAGCTAAGATGGATGGAACAGAGACATGAGGGTTTGTAAGTGTGAGAAGCACGTCGTCGTGCATACAGGTATTTTAAAGATGATGATCCTTTAGCACCTTCCTTTTTCAATGATGTAACACTGAGTTTCCATGGTCAAGTACTGGCTTTGTTAATTGATGTTAAGTTCTCCTTTCCTGCATTTTTTTCTTAGGAGACAATTGAAGAAAAAGGAGCGCAGCAAATACAGTATTTATTAAATGAGAAAGCACATTTCACCATATCTACTCTCTCCCACTTGCCTTTAATTCCATGCAACATACTTTATTTTTTTAATATTCAGCACACACTATAAACTGGTAGTGCCAGAAAATGACTGCGGTCCATCATACAATCTGAGTTTTAAAATCAGAATGCCAATGATTCAGATGTTTTACCAAGCTGACCCTCAAGCGCAATAATTACAGTACAGTGTTTTTAAAATGTAACAGGCAAAAAATACTAATGTAAAACACTGTAAACCGGTAGCTATATGTTGGAACAAAAAATTACTCTACTAGTTTGACAGTATTGTAAAACATGCTAGTCTGAAAAACACACTCAAGCACCTGTTTGGGAATAACTGTATAAGGAAAAATTTACCATTAAGTTTATCCCTGTTCCCCAACTAAAAAGAAAAACAATCTCATTATTGCATTGGAAACTAGGTTTAGTGACATTTCTAAAATGTTTAAAGAATTGTGCACAAGTGTCATTGAGGCAGCCCTTCCGTGTTTATATATATCTGCGAAGAGACTTTTGACATATACAAATGGTTTGATTGGATGTTACATAGCTGTACTGGGTTTCCCACCTTCATTATTGCTGTAAAAAAAAACAAAAAAAAGAGTTAGGACTGTGCTAACGTTTACTTGTATCCAGGGACTGGATGACTGGTATAAGGAGAATCGCACTGTCAATCATCCCGCCCACAAATTATCCCTGACCAGGCAAATAATAAGAGTAGGATAACTCACCAAATTAATGAAAAGGCCACAGACTACGTGACGCTAACGTATATCATGATTAATCATATGTAATGGCTTACCGTCCCTAGAGGTCCCCATGAGCTGGTCAAGCATGGCGCGCATTTGGGCCTGCGCCGACATTTTGATGCGGGAAGGAAAAGATCACTGCGCTCGAAAACCACTTGCTATTCCAAATATCCCTTTCCCTGCCGTTTAACACACTGGGTGAGCCCTCGTCTGAATATAAAAAGCCTAGAGACGACCGACCCGCTCCTCACACAGCGGCCGGTGGAGGTGACAGAACAGAGAATTCCGACGGTTACTCCTCTCGCGAGCTCCAGCTCTTGGAGTGCGAGAAGAAGTCAGTCGATCGCGCCACCGAAGCCACTGCGATTGGCTGGAGGCCGTCCTTCACTCGTAGAGAACCGTACATTGGTCAGTGAGTGTCTCGCGCCCGCTGATTTTGGTTCTCTTGCCGAGACAGGGACTGCTTTGCTCTGCCCGTATGACGTGTCACAACAATCTCCAGTTCAGCAAGTGGATACCTCCAGAGTACACGTTATGTGTGCTTGCTATGTAGTTTTTAATAAAATAGTGTAGATGGAAATGTTATGTTAGCGCAATTTAGTAAAACGCATGCTTACAACGATGGTGAATGGAATCATTTAATTCAATAAACATGATAACGTATAGATGAATACAATGAATCATAATACTTTAATGTATAGTCATGTGCTAGCAAGTCCGAATTTAAGTATGAATTCCATGTATGTGTAAAGGGCCCTATCTATTCAACTCCGGTTCGTCTGCCAATCTTTCTGCACCACTTTGTTGTAGCGCAGTGGTTCCCAAACTTTTTCATTTCGAGGCACCCTTAGGGGAGATTCAATTCTCCCCGAAGTTCGCTGCATAAAACCTATTATCCTTATTACGGTAATTTTAAACCGCTCGCAGCCCAAAAATCTGACATTGAAACTGCGCACCATTACCGTAATAACGGTAATGGTGCGCAGGCCGCGTTAATTTTTACAGTAACGTGGCCAACTGAATTCCCCCCTTGGGGTCTTCATCAATTTTTCTAGGCTCCCCTAAGCCTAAATAGTTACAGAGTAGTCCCATTTTTTAAGTAATTGGGTGAAAATAACGGAATAAGTATTTAGGCCCCCTCGTCATCACACTGTGCCCCTTCATCAGTTTCCCTTGTATTACCCTGCTCAATTTATCCTCCATTAATTTTCTTACCTTTTACTTGCCTTTCTTTCTTCTGTTTTCTTCTTTTTTTCTTCTGTCTTCTTTTCTTCAGGTCCCCCTCTGCACCGTTCCTCACTGAAAATGTCGGGCGACAGTCTGCGAACAGAGCATGAAGGAGGTGCTTTATTGGTAAGATTGGTAAGTTTCTTGTTTTTTTTTTTCAGGTTTTTTTTGTTGGCCGGCCTGTGGACAAGCGTGGGATGGCAGGATGGCCTTGCTTACCCCGTTTACCACCGGCCCTGACTGCGACACTCCTGTGAGATCGCTGCGGCACCCCAGGGAACCGCGACACACAGCTTGGTCTAGGAAAAAGAGCAACAATTATTCTTGGGAACTACAGAGCAGAGAGAGGGAGGGTGTGAGGTGATGGGCGGGAGTAGAGCAACTGCACTCCTACTGCTTACACCTCGATTTTGGTTCAGAACCTGGGCGCCAAGGGCTGGGGGGCATCTGCCCCCCAGGCCAGTTCCATAGAGGGCTATTTTGGGCTGGGTCACTGGGCCACCGGCATTTTATTTGCTTTAAAATAGGCTGCTGAGTCAAGGCTTTCCCCCCGGGCTGAAATGTGCCAGCCCTCCCCCGCTGGGCGCAGTGCTGTAGATATTTATGATGGAGAAGACTACTGCCCGAATATCTTACCACTGGTGAGGGCCTTACCAAGAGAAAAACAGAACGGCAGAAAGGCACAGTCACCTCTTGATGGTTGTCTGAGACTTCCAGGAATGGCGTCTAGGAAAGGGGCGAAACACATCAACCCTCTCACAGAACTGTCTACCCTTGATAAGGTTTACCACCATCTTTAGTGTTAACTATAATAACAACAGCAATAACGCCCTGGTCCTAACACCACTTTATGTGACCGGTAAGTTGCGCAATGTTAACCAATAACACTAGGGGGGTTTCAGTTAGCCGCAAAGTGTTTCTGATTTGACAGAAATCTCTACTCTTTTTTCAATGAGCATCGATTTCTACATCGTGCCACATCGCCAGCAATTGAATTCACCCCCTAGGTGCAGTGTACTACGCTAAGACACTCATAATTCCATATAGCCAATCAAAGGACAAACAGACAAGAAAATACAGGACAAGGTGCCAAAAATCTACCTTCAATAGGGATCTGACTAATGGATCCTATACCAGAAAGCATCTCAAGAGCCTACCTTTAATGTGGGCCTGACTAATGAGTGCAAGGAGACGATACGCAATGTTAGGTCTAAGTGACCACTTGGAAAATTGGCCACCAGGGACAAGGGTAAGAAAAGGTATCAGACCAGACGTGGTCTTTAATTAACAGGTGCTAACCTCCTACCTGATGCCAGGCCTAATGCCTAAATTTCTTCCACAGGTGCTTGAAGTATATTGGCCACAGGCTATGCCTGATTTATTGTGTCCTTAATTTTTATCCTAGGCTCTGAATCTATTAAAGCTGTGTCTCACAGGCTTCTAAGCCTGAATAACTGCACCTTATATATAAAGGATATAAGACCTATGTAACGAACGCCCAGCCTGACCCAGATACAGCAATCTGAACAGCTGGCCGTTACTGGCGTTACCTTAGTCGCTTAGCAATAAATACACTTTTTCTGCGACCACAAAGGATTTATTATGGTGTCCTTATGTTCACCAGAACCACTTATTAATGTTTCACACGTAAATCATACACACATGTAGCATGAGCCTCCCTGGGCTCCATAAGTTCACAAAGAATCACGGAGAACAAACTAGATTACATTTATTTAATCTGAAAAATGCTTCCAAGGCTTAGTTACAAAAATTAATAACACGACATAGAATATGTTGCACAAATGAGTTTCATAAAATAAAGATAAATTATCTAATATATATTATGTGAAATATTTTAGGAGTTTGATCATCTTTATGGTTATATACAATATTTTGAAGACATTCTTTCTATATAGAGAGAGTGTATATTTAGAAATGTTCCATTGTATCTTTATGAAGCTATTATACTGTCTAATCATTATATTTGATTGCGAGTATATAATCTATCAATATGCTCGTATATTACAAATGATTGCTAATATAAAACCACCAATCTATCTTCTTAATGCTACGCTATGTATGGCAGCCATGTGATATTCTAAATTTATGATTGGCAGGGTATATAAGGACATACCTTTGAGGAAAAGAATCCACCACTGATGAAACCGCCCAGCTTGTCGGCAGAGAAACGCGTCAGGTGTGACGTAGACGAGCTTGGACATACCCATTGTTTTGGATTTCCGTGTATACACGTGTTTTTTCAGTTCCAGCTCTTATGGAATACTAGAGCTCTTACATCGTAAGGATACATTAGGATCTCTCCACAGCGATACAGGATATTTCTATATAAGTGAGCGTTACCAAAGTTCTGGCAAGGTACCTTATCAGCATATTGTGGATATACGAGACTTTCAGCTGCACTCTATTTGCCAGGAGCATGTGAGCTCCCCCGGTCATATGTTTTCTATACACAGCATCAATTCGTGTTTACCTATAGGAGGAACTGTTTCATCATTTACCATCATTCTAAATCTCTTCCCATACAGGGAATATCTATATATCGCTACATATAGAATCTTTGCACCTGTGTCTATACAAATATATAGGTACCTACAGAGCTCTGTTAGGCATTAAGGCGGTATACTATCCAGCTCGGTCTGCCAATATATTACATACATATGTATGTGTATTATAACTATTTTAATTATATGTTTTAATAAATTTTATACATCAGTGCTGCCACTACATGTATATTTTACATGTAGCATGAGCCTCCCTGGGCTCCATAAATTCACAAAGAATCACGGAGAACACACTAGATTACATTTATTTAATCTGAAAAATGCTTCCAAGGCTTGGCTACAAAAATTAATAACAAGACATAGAATATGTTGCACAAATAAGTTTCAGAAAATAAAATAGGAAATAAAATCAGAGTCACTACTTACTAGTTAAGACCTGGGGGTAAATGTATCAAGGTGCGATTTTGCAAAATCAGCGATTTTCTCGGGAGAGTTGAAACTCGCAGATGTATGAAGCTGAGATTTCATGCAAAATCGCCAGAGTTGTGCTTTTGTAGATCCACCAGCCGGACTGTTGGATCTACAAATTTATTTGGGACATTTGTGACAGCCATTTTGGGATTGAAAGCTGCTGACAAAAGAAAGAAGACTTCATCGGTGAGTAACAGGGGATTTATTATTTTTAATAAAAATATATGGTGTAAATGAGGGTGCTTACTGTGTTTATTGTGGGTTTTTTACTTTTATTAAATGTTAGTGGTGTTTACAAGGGTGTGGTTTTTTTTGGGGGGGGTTTTAAACAAAAAATTTTATTTGTTTATTTGAACAAGTTTACATGTATGTAAAATCAGCAAGTCGATGTATACATAAAGTAGGACATAATTACATGAGGATATAATGTTAACAACATTTATAAACGCATAATAAATGTAATGAAGTAACATCCAAATGTGGTATTGGTGTATACAATTCAAAGAGAAAAAACTTGTAGGTGAGGGGAGACATACAGGGGGTTGAGAGGGGAAGAGAAGGGAGGTATCTGAGGAGGAAAAGAAAAAGGTAAATGAATTTGTCTATGGTCACTGGAACAAGAGGCTGGTATATTTAGTCAGTCATCTCCAATCAAAAAGAAGTATGTAGATAATAAGTTAATATAAGAGAATGTCAAACGGTAGATAGGGGCGGTTCTGCTTCATAAAAGGATGTCCAAGGGTTCTACACAACTTTGAATTGAATTGGAGTATCGTTGAGGGTGGCAGTAATACTTTTCAAACGGTATATTGACCAGATAGAATTTATGGTTGCAGTGAGTGAGGGTGTGATCGAGCTCTTCCAGTGCAAAGCAATCAGGCAGTTAGCTGCATTCAGTATATGTCTTATTAGTTTTTGGGTTGGGCGGGGTATATTAGGGAGATGTCTAGGGAGTAATGAGAAGAGAGGAGTATCAGGAATCTGAATATGTGTAATGGAGGATATTAGCTTATGGACTTGTTGCTAGTATGAAATTATCTTGGGACAGGACCACCCAACGTGCAGCAGGGAGCCCCTACAACCACACTCCCTTCAACATCTGTCTGAGGAGGCTGGGAATATAGTATGAAGACGCGATGGAACCAAGTACCATCTACTATAAATTTTGAATGAATTTTCTTTGATTCGAACGGAAATAGAGGTTTTAGCCAGGTTGGTTATAATCTTGGTCCATTCTTTAGGATCTATAGTTTCTCCTGTGTCTTTCTCCCACGCGAGTTCATGTGCTTCTTTAGATGGAAGGCCAAAATTATTTATTAATTGGTATAATGTGGATATGAGGCCTCTCGTTGAGATTGGGTGTTTACAGAGTGATTCTATTGGAGAGCACTGATCTGTGAGGGCTGGTTTAGAAGTTGTAGAAGTGTCTAATTTGTAGGTATTGATAAAATATTGAATTGGGGAACTTGTAACTTTTTTTAAGTTCCGCAAATGTAGGGAAGATGTTCATGGGAGCAATGTCCTATATTTTGGTGTTTAAATGAAAACCGAAGTTGGATTCTTGGTTTACGACCGGCCCATATGAACTTTGACAGGGATTGCTGTAAGTTTTTAAGTACATGCGTGGGGACATGAATGGGGAGGGTCTGCCATAAATAAAGGAGGCGGGGTAATATATTCATTTTTATAGTGGTTATACGGCCGAACCAGGAGACCGTAAGTTTAGACCATTGCGTGAGGTCAGCTTTTATTGTGTTAATGAGCTTTGGGAAATTAGCAACATAAAGTTGGGAATAAGATTTTGTTAGGTATACGCCTAGATGAGTTGTTTAGATTGCCACCTAAATTAAGTTAGTTTTGAGTGTCTGAGTTTTCCCGCGGACGCAATATTTAAACTCAAAATCTCAGATTTGTCAGCATTAATCTTATAGTTGGATAGGGAGCGTAATATGAGGGTTAGTTAGTGATAAGATGACATCATCAGTGTACAAAGCAATTTTATGGTCTCTAGTGGTGGTTGGTATACCCGTAATATCGGGGTTGTTTCGTTTGCGTGCTGCAAGGGGTTCCATAATAAGGGCAAATAGAAGGGGGGAAAGCGGGCATACCTGTCTGGTGCCATTGTGTATAGTAAAAGGAGTAGAGGTGAAGCCATTGGCTAATACTGAGGCTGTTAGGTTATGGTATAATGCTGAGATACCACGACAGAAGTCTCCCTGAATTCCCAAAGAAACTAATGTTTGTTGCATGAAAGGCCAAGCGACCCTATCAAAGGCCTTTTCGGCATCTAAGGCGACCACCAGAGCCGGGAAAGCATCCATATTAGCTATATGAATCAAATCAATCAGCCTTCTAGTGTTGTCCGAAGGTTGTCTACCCGGGACGAAACCCACTTGTTCTGGGTGAACTATTGAGGGTAGTACCGGGCTCAGCCTATTGGCAAGAACCTTAGCAAAGATTTTTAAATCGACATTTAAGAGTGAGATGGGGCGGTAACTTCCTGCCTCTGTGGGATCCCTCCCAGGTTTGGGAATGACTACAATCCCTGCTCCAGTGGTCGCTCCGTCGAATTTGCCCCCAGATAATATGAAGTTAAACAAACCAGATAGCATGGGTGCCAGGGGATTAATGAATTTCTTATAATAAAGTGATGTAAACCCATCTGGTCCGGGTGCTGTTTGACGTTTCAGAGATTTAATAACGTCAATGATTTCTTCTGATGAGATCTCTGCGTTGAGGGAGGCAAGCTGTGCAGGGGTTATTTTAGGGAGATGGCACGATTGGAGGTATTTTTTTATGCTGGATTTTAGAAGGAGGGGGTCTGTGATGTCCGGGATGATATTATATAAGGATTCATAATATTCTCGAAATCTATGTGCTATATGTTTTGGGTTATATAGTAATGAGCCTGTAGAAGATTTTATAGAAGAGATTCTATTCTTCGTTCGCCTAGCTTTTAATTTGCGCGCTAAAATAGAATCTGCCTTATCGCTCTTCTCATAATATTTTTTTTGTTTCAGGGTTTCATTGAGTCTCCATTTTGGGCGAGTGTCGTTTTGTTGAGGTATACGAAGTGCCAATTCCACCGCGTCGTGGTCGGACCAGGAAACGGAGTACTTGGACCTCATCTATTTTCTGTGTAGTCAGGTGATCTACAAAAAAAAGTAGTCAATTCTCGTGTACAAGTCATGAGGAGGTAAATAGTGTGTATATGATCTAGAAGAGGGATACGTCGGACGCCAAGCGTCGTATAGATTATGCAAATGTGGTTGTGTTTTCAGTCTTGTCGAATCTCTGGATTGTGTGGAATGCATTTGCTTGGGTCGAGATCGGTCTAGTGAACTATCAAGGACGGCAGTAAAATCTCCCCCAACAATGGTAATCGTACTCGCGGATAAGGAGAGCTGCTGAAAGAAACCAGAATAGAAGGCTCCCTGCCGCACGTTTGGGGCATAAACTGAGGCTATCGTTATAGTAGTTTGATTGAGCAAGCCTTTTAGGATGAGAAATCTACCATGAGGATCTGTGATCGTGCAGTCTATGGTTAGGGGTACTCTTTGATGTATAAGAATAGCGGTGCCACAGCGCTTCCACTGGAAGAGGAATAGAAAGTGTGTGGGTAGAGTTTGGATGCAAGCGAAGGATGGGGGTCTTTAAAGTGGGTCTCTTGAAGAAGGACTATATCAGGGTTCTGTCTTTTAATAAATTGGTGAGCTATTGTCCGTTTTGTGGGGGAATAAAGACCGTTGACATTCAACATGAGAAGTCTAAACTTCACGGTGGTTTAAAAAGTGTAGGTCGCTGAGAAAATAATTGGAGATGAGTGACTTGTGGTTCCAGATACCGTAGGACAAATGGGTTAAGGGGCATACATAGAGGGGTGAGAGAAAAAGGGAGTAAGGTTCTGAACTCATTTTGAGTTTTGGGAACCGGAGTGGAAAGAGGCGGAGAAAAGAAGAACTCCGTCTCTGTGTTAGGGGGGTGTATGTGGAAAATTTTGAGTAGCTGAAGATACATATATATATATATTACAGTTCTATTAAATTTGGTCATAGAAGAGTAAGTGTATAAGAGGGTAGTGGTATCGGGGAAGAGGACTAATGTGTATTAAGCAGTGGATGTGTGTCTATTGTAGAAGACATACTGTTATAATGTTTCCACTTTTAGAGCCATAGGTGAATGTCAGAAGAAAGGCAATAAACTGCAGAGGAAACATTAATTTCGTAAACAGTTGGGTATTCAGCAGATAGCTATCATCAGGGGGGGAGGGAGGCGAGAAGGAGCGTCAGGCTTCATGAATACTCCATGACCCAATCTCAGTAAAAGAATGTTGGGGTCTGATATCTAAACTCTCAAAGGAGTTCAGCAAGACTAAGATTATCAAAAATTGAAAAACGTTCCACCCCGACCCCTCAGCAAGCAAGTGACTAATAACATTAAGTATCTATAAAGTTGTAGGATATACTAAGTGAGCATGTCTAACTAAAAACAGATAACATGAAATATAACAATGGTATTTGTATTGGTGTAAGCAGCAAAACGGTACTAATAAGGTTGAAGGGAACGATCTCCAGAAAGGGTCCAACTCTTATAATCATGAGATGAAAGCATGTGTGGTTGAACATTGGATTTAGCAGTCCAGGGAAGGGACCAACAATAAAATAGGTATTTAGAACCTGTGAGAGGCTATAGTGTAAATGGTGGAACAATATATGAAGACATAGTGAGACAAAGTACATAGGTGGAACCTGAACCTGGAGGGAGAGCTGCAGATGTAATCTGGATCTGGAGACCATTACCCGGAGACTTCTACGCCCGTCGCCAGACTGGTGTCGGGGCAGGCGATCTCTGCGACGTTGGTGAAGGTGTTGCCATCGATTCAGCTTCTTGAAGAATACCGAAGCGCTTGAGCGGGTGTTTTTACGGAGTGGGTGCGACCATCCTTCGAGACTTAGTTGGAAGGGAAAACCCCATTTATATCTAATGGAGTGGTTGCGTAATGCTTTTGTGACGTTGATCAAGTCCCTTCTTTTCTTAAGAGTAGAGAGGGCCAGATCTTGGTACAGTTGAAGATTAGTCCCCACATAAGAGATTGAACATTTCTTACGGACGTCATTATCTTGTCTTTGGTTTTGAAGTAATGAAATCTGATAATTACATCCCGGGGAGGTTGATCTGAGGCAGGTTTAGCCCGCAGGGCCCTGTGGGCTCTATCCAGGTGAAGCATATCTGAAGACATTTCGGGAATAAGTTGTAAGAAAATCCCATTGAAGTAGCCAGGGAGAGCGTCTGTGGTAACAGATTCAGGAACATTTTTAATGCGGATGTTGTTCCGTCTATTGCGATTTTCCAGATCCTCAAGGTGTTCTTTGTAGGTGTTGAATTCAGCCCCGAGTTTGATGATTTCTTTGTCAGTTGTTTGTTGATGTTGCGTAACTGTATCCAGTTGTTGTTCAATTTGATCTGTGCGAGTGCCCAGTTCAGTGATTTCTGAACGTAACTCGGCCACTATAGAACGCATTTCAGATTGGATGTTTTTTGTGACAATATTAATTACCTCTTTTGGAGTCAGGGGTAAGTCTGTAACAGATGTGTCATCAGAGTCTGAATCCGGGTCTGTTTGGTGAGTATTTGTTTTAGGGCGACCGTTGGCTTTCTCCAGCGCTTTCATAATGGTGTGTTTTGGAGGATTAATCACTTTATTCTGTTTGTTAGCCATGTTTAACGATGCAGACGAGGTTCTGATAAATCACCACCAAAGGAATCACCAGTGAATAAATGCAGAGGTTGTTAGATCAACTGAAGGTATAGGATGTAATTCAGAGTATTTGCAGCATTTGTAACGGGAATACTGCTTGGTGGGTAGCGAATATTTGATTGTATGGATATAGTGCCTCTTCCCACACCACAAGTTTTACTAGTAGCAAGGCATTCTTTGGATAAAGGGTGAGATCACCATGAAATTAGTGAAGATTTATAATAGCAAGAGAATTTTCAAAATAATACCAGAAACCGTCACTGGATGGCAGACTTTCTCAATTGTTGCATGCAGAGGAGAGCTGTATAGGAACTCCATGACGTTTTATCAGTTAATCCTGAATCTAAGAGCCACTTTAACTGAACGAAGTGGAAATTGAGAGGAACTGACCAGATAACTGGTGAATGGAGCTTTCTGAGGTGAGGCAGACTAGGGTAAATTGCTTAGACACGCTGGGTCCCGAGAGAAGATCACAGATGTATCATGTAGGAGGTATGAGGGAGAGAGTCGCTGGGATCAGCTGTATGTTTATAGAAGAAAGTTTCTTACCAGTGCAGCGTTACTTCGCCCTCCTCTATGCTTCTGAAGAATTCCCAGCAGACACCACAGGGCTCAGCTCCCCGGAAAAGAAGGTGTCAATGGCGTCTAGGGACTTCCGATCCTGCTTCTCCAAGACTCCTCAGTTCAGTGAAGGCCGCAGAAAGTCTCAGGTAAGCGGACTAGAGCCTGGATGGTATGGGAGGTAATAAGCTTACTGCAGGGTCCCCTTATCGGGAGAGTCAGAGCGACTCAAGCGTGGCGCCTCTCAGTATCCCTGGACTATTGGAGAGGTCTGGAGCGGAGAAAAGATAGGTGCTGGATAGCCCACAATGCGGCAGCTGGAAACATCACAAGGGTCTTTTAAAGTTTCGGGTTGACTCCCACAGAAAGTCCACTGTATTTGGTGATGGCGCCCGCTACTGCTAATGGGACATCAGGCAAGCTGTCAGATTCTCCCAAAGGGAGAAAGCGCTTTTAAAGGGTGATGATCCCTGGCGAATTTAGTAATTTGTATGTGGTTAGGATGCCCACAAATCGCCAATCAACGTTGTTTTTAACACTTTGTGCAGGGAGCTCAAAAGAAGTGCGACTATCCTGAACGGCTACTTAAACATTTTTTTTGTGGAACTACAGGTCCCAGCCAGCCATGGATGTCAGGGCATGTTGGCACTTGTGGTTCTCCAAGTGCCTACATGCCCTGGCTGCCGTGGGTATGCTGATGCTTGTAGTTATACAAGCAGCAGCATGCCCACACTATTTTGGGCAGCCTGGCTGGCTGGGACTTGAAGTTCCACAAAACAAAATGGCGTCCGTTTGTTTTTTTCAATATTTATCGGCGGTATTACCCTACTACCCACAGCCCACGGAAGAGCCCTAGTGCTATTAGCACTGGGCTGGGTGTCTCGTTTTTTCGGCGGACCCCTCTCCCTAGGGAATCCAGCCCAGTGCTGAACAGCCTGGGGTTGGTTAGTGATTATGGCAGGGGGACCCCTGCTGCGTGTCCCCCCTGCTATAGTGCCTACAACCCCGGCTGGTTTGCCTAGTGCTGGTTAAGTGAAAATCGGGGGCACCCCACGCAAAATGTTTCCTCGATATTCACGGAAGCAGCAATGGTCAGGCAGCACTAGGGTTAAGCAGGAATAGAGGGGGGACCCCACGCTTTTTTTTTTTTTTTTTTACTTTTATCTACTCTTTACAGTTTTTACAGCTGGAGCTCCGGCAGCTGTATAACAGGGCAGTGTAACAGGGATGCTGTGTAACTGCTACAACACAGGAGAGTTTGCCACACATGGGAGTGTTTGAACTCGCTGCAAATCGCCAGAGATGACCAGCGATTTTAAAGTTCAGGGTAAAAATCACACCTTGATACATTTGCTGAGTTTTTAACTAAAATCGCGGGTTAACACCGGCGATTTGCCGCGATTTTAACACGCTGGAAAAATCGCACCTTGATACATTTACCCCCTGATGTGTGAGGGAACACAATTGAGAAAAATAGGACATTTCAGTCTTGATAGACCCCCTCATGAAAATGCACAATGTAATGTCTAAAGCAGAAGATTTTAAACCCTTCTTACAGGCTCTTCACCCTCACCTTAGGAATTATATTTTCAGTTAAGTCAGTTAAGTCAGATTGATACCCAAAATGACACAGAGCTTTCTGAAGTAAATTATCTATCACTAATATATATGTTTGCGCATCTCAGAGAATCTCTCGCCTCTGCTATGCTTGACTGGCTAGATGGTTTCCAACTTTGGGGCTTCAAACTCCTCCAAGAACCTTATCTTTCCCGGGCCTGGATAGTTTCAAAAGATTATTGACACTTGCATAGGTTCAAACTCATGTCATCTAGCAAAGCACACGTTGAAAATACCTTACAAGGTCAGACACAATATACATTGTCATACATGAATTCAACAGAAAATAATAATCAGTCATTAGATATACTACATAACTGTCAAAACCTACAATACCACTAATGGGACCCACGGGCCTTGTGCCCGTCTAAATGCTGCACAGGACTAGTAGCTGAAAATATGCCCATGGGCCTTGTGCCTGAATGGAGAAGGAGAGAGTGCAGGCGCAAGCCTATGAGAAGGTTGCCCAAGGGTTTTACTTGCGTCTGGCAGTCTCCAACTGTTCCCTCCCTGTCTGCTATCTTGAACCAAAGCCATCCTCAAGACTTGGCTGCTGTCTTCCTGCTTTATCACGCAGTCGTCTCTCTTGACTCTCTCCGCTGGTCACAGATGAAGATCGGAAACTCCGCCGTCAAACTGCCAATACCACTTTTACCTGCTGAATGTAAGCCATCGCCGAGGGCGCAGGGTAATGACTCGGTGAACTTTGATTGGCTCGCTGCAACGCCTGCATTCAAACTGGCTGCGGTGAGCTCAGATTGGCTCCCCATGGCACCCACTGATTGCACCACAGTGAATCTTCATGAATTGGCTTGGTTCAGGGCCAGAAGAGAATAAATACTTAACATAAGAAAACAGTAATATATTCGCCAAACGTTCAACAGGAGTACAGACTTGTTAGCATAGAGATGTGGCTTGACAGTGTTAGTAGTAAATGCGATTTTTGCATTTCCCTCTTTGTACACTATAGTATAATGTAATGAAGTGTTATTATCACATTACAATATAAGTCATGGAGATAAAAAGAGTGGGATACAGATAAGGCTGGATACACCCTATAGTGTTTTCGGGCCAATCAGACTATAAACAACTGATTGGCTCGATATCACAGTAGTGTGTACCCTGCAACAGGGAACAATTATGATTTAAAAGCACATAATATCGTTGAACGAGATTATTAAACTGACCTATAAATCTCGATCAACGATGGAAGGATGTTGTTACAATTCTGCAGTGCGTATGCACTCTGCAGAATTGTAATGACAATTTAGCTGACAGTGACAGCCCTCTGGCACTGGGTGTGTGCTCACCAAGCTGTCAGAGACGAGGGAGCTGCAGGTGATGGGAGGGCAGCCGGATCCAACTTCGCTTCTATGGACTCTATATGCACCTGCATCCGTAGAGCAAGCAGGTACTGAGAGGTTGGGGACATACATTCATTTTGTTTGCACCTTCGGAAGCCTGTGGCAGTTAGACCCCACTGCCTCCCTCTGCATCTGCTGATCATGCCGACCATGACATTGTTGTGGAATAATTTGGAGTGTGCTGATCTACAACATAGGAAAAGAATCCGGTTTGCCAATAAATATATGTATTTTCATCCTGATCTATATGTAATATAGCCCTTCTGCTATTAACTGTATATACGTACTGATAACACTGGTAGCTATGCCTTCTGCTAACTCGTTCACTGCCAGTACTGGAAGCTGTGCACTCTCATGAGAAGAAGCGGCGTGGAGGGGTAAATCTGCTCACATTCTTATACTGGGCATTTCCATGCATTTCATAAATTAATCATTGGCATTAAACAATAAAGAGCTGTTCCAGTCAATCGCCAATGGGCATCTGCTTATACAGCTTTAAATACTCGTCCCACGTGTCACTTTTCTTTCCCTGTACTATTTTCCTGAATCCTCAGCCGAAGGTTATGACAGATGAGCACAGATCTGAAGGTAATCGTGTTATAGTGGGAACACTATAGAGGGATTTTATTTTCCTGTTGTTTGTAAAATCTATAGTTGGTAGAATGTTCCTGTAGTGTGTATGCAGCCTTAGGGAAGACAAACAGGTTTATCTTTGCTTCTAAAAAAGCCTTGTGTACATTTTATTCCAAACCCCCTGATTATTTATTATAAGGTGCTAAGGACTAATATATTATGGCAAGAGCACACTTCTCCTAATGCAGACATGAACAAATTCTCATTTATTTACTTTGCTTTATTGTCAGAATAGAAAAGTAGTAGATAACATATAAGTTTCACACACTTCCTGGTGACCCTAACTTAACAGAAACCAACTCTCTAGATACCAGCCATACTAGCATCAGTCATACTGAACAATGAAAACAGATAGGACTTTATACTTGACACTCATCCCACAGCCATAGCTTGATGTGCAGGTGACAATCCCACTTTTTTAAAAGGGAGTTCACATCAGCTGCTCTGGTGATTGCTCTTACTGCAGACACACCTTGCTGCACAAATGTATAACTCTGCATACTTTCTCTGCAGATTACCAGCCAAATACCTCCCTCTGTTACAATATACACTATATGGACAAAAGTATTTGGAAATTTGACCATTACACTAACAGAGACTGTAATGACATTGTATTCAAATACATATACTTTAATATGGTGTTGGTCCCCCTTCTGCAGCAATAACAGCTTCCACTCTTCTTGCAAGGCTTTCTACAAGATGTTGGATGATTTCTATTTGAATTTGTGCCCATTCATTCTATAGAACATTTATGAGGTCAGGCACTGATGTTGGACGAAAAGGCCTGGATCGCAATGTCCGTTCCAGTTCAACCCAAAGGTGTTCAATGGGGTTGAGGTCAGGTCTCTGTGAGGGCCACTCAAGTTCTTCCACACTGATCTCATCAAACCATGTCTTTGTAGTCCTTGCTTTGTGCACAGTCATGTTGGAACAGAAAAGGGCCTTCCCCGAATTGTTGTCATAAAGTTGGAAGTGTAGCATTGTCCAAAATTACTTGGTAAGCTGAAGTATTAAGATTGTCCTTCACTGGTGATAAGGGGCCTAGCCCAAACCCTGAAAAACAGCCCCATACCATTATCATTCCTCCACCAAACTGCACAGTTGGTATAATGCAGTCAGGCAGGTAAGGTTCTCCCGGCATCCACCAAACCCAGAGTGGTCGATCTGACTGCCAAACAGAGAAGTGTTATCTAATATCCTTAAACAAGTACAGGGCTTAGATTTGAGCAATTTTAATCACATGGCACAGAAAGCGGCAGAATCGGTGACATTGATTTTGCTGCATGAGGTTACTCAGCAACAGGTGACAGTTGAAACTGAGATGCGGGAAGCACAGGATCAACCAGCTATGTTAAAAGAGTGTTTTAGATCAACAGAGTATAGATACAAATAATTAGAAAAAGCATATACAAAATATATAGTATATTTTGTAAATAAGTGCAGAAAGTAAGTGAGAATGGAAAAAATAATTACCAACAGCATGACTAAGAACAATCTTGCAACAACGGGTGGGATTGAAGATCATACAACTCAACCAATGGACAGATAATTCAGATTCAGAAGTAAAGATAGACCAAGGTGAGAGTGACCTCCCTCCCTGATGGGCAATTATTTTATTTTCGAGGGAGATTACTTTTTACACACATCCCCACAGCGATGATGATTGCTCCATTGTATGCAAACATGTACATGTTTGAGTTTGAGCGTAACAATTGTTTTAAAAATTGAATGTCAAAGCTCACATTTTAATCTTGTTACAACAGAATCCCATTTGGCACTAGCGGACCAGAGGCGCGGAGTCCCCAATATTCATCAAGAACCGCAGCAAGGCAGGATGGACTTTGCTGTTAGGAACCCGCAAATCGCAGCCCTCTGGACTGCTTAAGTATGTAATACCAGGCCCAAAGAGGAAGATGGAGAATTCCTGGAGGAGCTGAGACTGTTATAGTGAAAAGGCATGAAGACACAGTAATCAGTACTGGAGGTCTGGCAAATAAGGAACTGGTACACAGTCAGGCAGAGTAGTCAGACAGGATAGGATCTTGTACACAGAGTATCAGGCAGCAAATAGCCAGACAGGCTAAGTTCAGAACACAGGAAGATCCAGCAAAATGTAGTCAGACAGGCAGAAATGGCACTCAGAAGATCCAGCAGAAAACACTGCACAAGAAGCAGCACAAAGGAGTCAAATGCCAAGTTGAGCAAGTGTCAGTGCTGACATTTTAAAGAGGCAGATTCAAGAAACCTGCCCCAAACTGAGTCATCTGACCTGCTACCTAGAAGCAGGCATGGAGGAAACAGCGCTGGAACAAGGAAAGGTAAGAGCGTTACAATTCTATAGGCATTATATCAATGATATTTTGTTATTTTGGACTGCAAGACCATGAATTTATATTTACTTTCACTGACATTCTGATTCTCTTATGAAACTATGCATAGTAGTGCCAATGGGTCTATTTCATTAGTGATCTTATCTGCCTTTTTTGCGGATAATACCAAAATCCACTCTGCGCATGCCCAGAAATGGGAGATAAGAAGGAAAATCTGCTGCGTAAGTTAAGAATTTCTTAGTTAAGATGAAAATCCTAAGATAAAAGGGTTGGGAAAGGGCAGGGAATAGGCAGATATCGTACTGACTTAAGAAGAGTAGGCATTTACCTCCGGACTCATTGGATAGATAAGAAGAAGTACTTAGCATTTTTCTTAAATTAATGCTTAACACTTAAGGAAGCTTGGGGTCAAGTTTAAGTACAAAAAAGCTATAGCAAAACTAAACTGTTGAAAAAGCATAGTTTGTTTAAAATACCCCTACTCACAACTAAATATGCACAACATACATCTTCACTTAGAATTATTTTTTTTTTTAATATTAATATCACACATTAAAGAATGTACTATTTTTTGTAAATAAACCATGGTGGATGCACAGTTTTAATAAATTGCAATGTGAAGTGGTTGATGTGTAATATCTAATAGTTATCCTATACATTGTTTGATTTTTTTTTTTAAACAGCTAATAATATGCTACTACAGTTTAATTTGTTTAAACTATGTAAATAATGTGAGTACATAAACCATGCGTACTCTTCCATAAGGGACACAGGAGAAAACCCACACAAACATGGGGGAGGATATTTAAACTCCGGAGAGATAAGGCTGTGGCTGTGCAGATGGAAAAATACGTGCATTATATAGACTAGAATGAAAAGTTCAACAATACACCATTGCCTGCAAGTCAAGTGCTGCTGGCAAGCTAAAGTGTTACTGAGAAAAATTAACAACCAGCAGCACCGAATAAGCCACAACACTAAACTGTTGTAAAACTAAGGTTTGCTTTAAATAACCATAATTACAAATAACTATGTACAACATACACCTGCATACACTTCTCTCATAACAAACTTTTTATCTTTTTTAATATTTATTAATGTCAATAATTATAGAATGAACTATTTTACCCCTAAGTCCATGGTAGATGCACAGTTTTAATAAATTGCAAGATAAATTCATTGATGTATAATCTAATAATAGTAATAATAATAATAAAAGTTGGACTCTAATTTGTTTGAAGATATTTTTTCGTGACTTAGGTGTTTGATTAGATCTGTGGATATTTTCTATTTGGATTCACTTTTTTTTATAACAGCTGCTTGTAGCTCCACACAAATTGCAACATTACATTTAGGCATATTCAACAAAATGGGTCAGGAATCCAATTCATGACCCCACTGTTGAAAAGTGGATTGTCTAACCACTAAGGAAATGTGCAGATTGAGCTTTACATACATTATATAAACTTAAATGACAAGCATCATGTCTGAAAGTCCTATAGGTGGTAGCTAATAGTATTCCTTAAAAAACCAACATAACACTATTGGCAACATCAAGATTTAAACAATAAAGAATTACACACACATTCTCTTGTTCTCCAACATGAATAATGTGTCATCTGTAATTTTGTATTGGAAATAAATGTGGATGCGAATTCAACGGCTAATAATTCACAATCATAAATATACATACATGATACAATACTCGGTATAAACAAAGCCGGTACCAAAACATATACTTGCGTACTCTTCTTTAAGTGACACATTGGACTAAACCTACAGAAACATGGGGATATACAAAGTCCACACAGATACAGCCGTGACTCAGGATTCAAACTCATGACCCTACTGTAGGCAACCGGAATGTCTAACCACTAAGTCATAGTTCAGATGGAAACAACCATACAACAGAACACAGGCACTAGTTGCACAAAGTGTTAATGAGCATAATTAAATTAACAATTGCACACACCTTAATAACAGACATGAAGGATCATGTTTCTTTTTTTAAAAAATTTAAAACAAGAATGTCCATGCTAATGCAACTCAGATTAAATCGCAATCAGAAATAAACGCAAACATATCGGTATAAAAATAAACAACAGACACCCGTAAACAGCATTGCATAGCCCCAGCATCACATCTCGCCATCTGATACCACAGTGGGCCATAAACCTGCATTTACTTGTCTCATTAGAATCCACTATAAAAGACTGGTTCATGCACACTTGGGGGTAAATGTATCAAAGTGCGAGTTTGCCAGCGTGTTTAAATCGCGGGTGTTTACCCGCGAGTTTTTTTTAAAAAAACTGGAAATGTATCAAGCTGCGATTTTGACACTCATGTTCAAAATCGCTGGTCATCTCTGGCGATTTTGAGCGATGTAAACACTCCCGAGTTTAGATAACTCTCCTGTGTTTGGCAAACTCTCCTTGCGTAAGCTGTATTTACTGTATTACAGCTTAAGCAAGTAGCGTTGCATATGCGCAATGAGCTACGTTACTTGCGTAAGCTCTAGGTACAGTATTAGGTGATTCCCCGACTAGCGTGGGAAAATCACATTATACTGTAGTTTTAGCTTACGCAATGAACGTAAGTTCATTGCGGTTCGGACCTCCTACATAGTAGGAGGTGTTTGCGGCGGATAAAGACTTTTATTATTTTTCTACAATCAAGAACAAAGATTTGCGATGTTACAAATATGGGGCCCTTCTGGCCGAAGTGATGCTGAATTTCTTCAAGCCATTTTGGAATTACAAATTTGCTGGGACTGGGGCAAGCCTGGAACTTTGGAAGAAGAAAGAAGACATCTTTGGTGAGTATTTGGGGTGTTTTTATTTTTAATAAATAGATGTGGTTTCAATGAGGGTGGTTAGTGTATTTATTGTGGGGTTTTTATTTTTAATAAATATGTGTGGTATTTACAAGGGTGTTGTTATTTATTTAACTTTTTTTTGTGGTACTACAGGTCCCAGCAAGCCAGGGATGTCAGGGCATGTTGGCACTTGTGGTTCTCCAAGTGCCAACATGCCCTGGCTGCCATGGGTATGCTGGTGCTTGTAGTTATACAAGCACCAGCATGGCCACACTGTTTTTGGCAACCTGGCTGGCTGGGACTTGTAGTTCCACAAAACAAAATGGCGTCCGTTTATTTTTTTCATACTTTTTCGCCATATTACCTTACTACCCACAGCCCAGGGGTAGTAGGAAGAGCCCTAGTGCTATCAGCACTGGGCTGGTTCTTTCTAGGGGGGGGGGCCCGCTCGTTTTTTTCAGCGGACCCCACTCCCTAGGGAATCCAGCCCAGCGCTGAACAGTCTAGGGTTGGTTAGTCATTATGGCAGGGGGACCCCTGCCGTGCGTCCCCCTGCTATAGTGCCGCCAACCCTGGCTGGTTTGCCTAGTGCTGGTAAAGTGAAAATCGGGGGGACTCCACGCAAAATTTTCCCCCGATTTTCACGGGACCAGCATTAGTCAGGCAGCACTAGGGTTAAGCCTGAATAGTGGGGGGACCTCACGCTTTTTTTTTTTTCAACTTTTATCTATTCTTTAACATTTTAACACTGCCAGGGCAGTGTAACAGTGATGTGTTTCTACAACACGCTGCTATGAAGCAGCGTGTTGTATCTGGCGTGTTTTGAAGCAAACGCTCCTGAGTTTGCTAACTCGCAGCTTCATACATTTGAGAGCTGTATAGCTGCAGTGGCAAACAGTCGGGAGTTTGATCTCTGGCGATTTTGCAAGTAGCGATTTTGACAGAAGCAGAACTCTGGCGATTTTGCATGAAATCTCAGCTTCATACATCGGCGAGTTTCAACTCTCCCGAGAAAATCGCTAGAGTTGCAAAATCGCACTTTGATACATTTACCCCTTGAAGTTGGTTAGGAGTCTATAGTGGAGTTTACTGATGTGGATTTGTAAAGTGGACTTTTATTTGTAATGAGAGTTATATTTTCTCTTACTCTTTTATAGACACATTCAAAGTTTGAACTTGTAAGATAGTTTATGTTCAACAATAACAGTGCATCTCTATCTTCATATGTAATGTGCATTTTTACATGTGTATTCTTTGTATTATAAAATTTAACCGCAATTTTTCTTGTGAAGCTTTTCAATCGAGTATCCATTAAAATGATTCTTATGTATTTTGCCACTTCCCCGTGTTACATGTTTATCCAACAGATCCCCAGCCCTCCTGAAACCTTGGAGGCAGGCCGCTTCAGGTTCCAGACTGATGTGCAAGGTAAAAAAAAAATTCTAATATTATTATTATTATCTTTGACTTATAAGGCAACACAAAGGGTCCGCAGCGCCGTACATTGCATATACAGAAAACAGAACCAAGATACAACATGATACACAAATATATACAAACACAGGTGACAGGGTAAAGCAAACCAGATTATATCTGACAGATAGTGAAAGGTATAGTAGAAATCAGCAAGAAGAAGGCCGAAGATTAATAAAACAGGGAAAACAGGGCTAGCGAAGCAGGCCAAGAGGTACAGAGGGTGAAGGAACAGTAGAAGGAGCACACAAGGAAAGAGGGCCCTGTTAATGAGAGCTAACAACCTAAAGAGAAGGGGGAGACACATAAAGGGTGGTACTAACTAGGGGAGAGAGCCAGGACAAGAAAGTTAGGAGGACTGATAGACTTGAATAAAGAAATGAGTCTTAAGGGCACGCTTGAAGTCTTTGAGAGTAGATGCTAACCTGATGGAATGTGGAAGATCATTCCACAGCAGGGGAGCAGCCCGGGAAAAGTCCTGAAGATGAGAGTGAGAGGAGGTGATCAGTGAAGTAGTGAGGCGGCGGTCAGAGACAGAGCGGAGGGGGGGGTAGGAGTGTAGGTAGAGATGAGATTGGAGATGTAGGGAGGGGAAGATTGACTATGGTTTATATTACACTATTTCAATTCTCTAAAAGCCTAAAAATACATTTGTTCTTTGATGATGAATGTAAAGGCATGTTTCATATTTCTAAACATATACAAATGCATGCACCAGACAGTTTTGACTGAAAAAAGTTTACCTTTGAATTCTGCAATTATTTTCTAGTTGGGCTGTAAGGGCTGCCTTTGAGATTATCAGATGTGAATTTTCTAGCCATAGCACTTATAAAAATAATGTTGAAGCTTGACTGTTGGAGCTTAGCTGAAAAAAAGACAAAACTAAAGGCTTTAATTGATGAACGACCAGGCCTTAGCTGGGAGATAGCTAAATGTGTGTACAAAGTACACAAAGTTAAGTAATAATTTATTTCAAAGTGGCCTCAGGTTGATCTCTTTTTCTCTAATATTTTAAACTGATAAAGAAGATAGCCATTATGGGTTTCAGCATGACCTGCTTTGCAACACCTCTAACCATTTAAAAAAAACAACATCCATGTATTTGTATTTAATGTTTTTTTTATTTATAAATGATTTTGTATTTACAGTTTGTTTTGAAGTTGTGTTTTATTTGATTACTGAAAATGTGTTTATAAATAAATATATTTTAATTTCTCAATACTCATTACTCCTGTAACTCTCTGCTCCTTTGGACACTGTTAAACACCCTCTTCTCCTACACATCCTTCACATCATTGTCCATCTAGACACAATTCTCTCCTGGGTCACTTCCTACATCTCAAACCACTCCTGTAGTGTATCCACCTCTGGCACAATCTTCCTTCTACTTCCACTCTCTATTGAGGTCTCACAAGACTCCTTTTTTTTTTTTACTAAATGTTGTACTTTAATATTGTACACCTCTACTTTTGGTGCACTCATTTGCACATTTGGCCTCCAATACCACCTCTATGCTGAGGACACCCAAATGTACATTGCTTTCCCTGACCTATTTCCTTCAGTACCATCTGTTTTAAACCACTGTCTTTCTGCATTTGACCCATGGATGTCACAACGATACCTAAACCTCAGCATGTTCTATAAAAAGCTTATTATTGCCCCTCATGCCTGAGTTACCAACTGCCTTCCAATCTCCCTCACTGTCAATAACACTACTATAACCTGTGATGTATAAAATTTAAATCATCAGTAAGTTTGTGATGAGGATATGAGGAATCCATTAATAAAGCATAACATACATTAAAAAAAAAATACATTTCTACAAAGGTCCCACAAAGTTTAAATATTATACCCCATAACAGGGCTGGACTGGGACTAAAAATCAGCCCTGGCATTTAAAGCACACAGGGCTGTGGGCTCCATGCACTATATTGTTGCACACTGATGCTGGCGCAGTACAACATGATGTAGTATGAGTGTGTGTGGGGGGGGGGTATTTATTTCTCTTAATTACCCTCAACATTACATTATTAGCACCCCAATTACATCAATAAATACCATGACAATACATTATTAGTACCCAAATTACAGCAATAAATAACCCCCCACACACACTCATACTACATCAATCACCCCCACATTAGAGCAACCGGCATCACCCCCCATATTACAGCAACCGGCATCACCCCCCACATTACAGTGTCCAGCGTCACCCCCTACATTATAACAATACCCTCTCCTACTTATTAGCAATACTAAGCACCAAACACACTACAACATTGCCACCAGCACGCCACCCCATACTACAGCAATATCACCAATTATACAGACGCCACTGTAGGAAACAATGTTTTGGTTTTTTCAAATCTCCCACAAAATAGCAACAACGAACAGAGTACATACACACACATATAGGTAACAGGTACCCTTTTCCCTCAATTAAATAGTAATGGCAGAATTTTCATGAATCATTCCACATGAAACAAAACTAACATATATCTAAAAAAAAACATAACTATTGAATGATCAGTTGAACCAACACGGCCGCATTAAAAGTATTTCCATCTACAGCAAAATGTCAGAGAAAAATATTTTTGTTTTACTACAGTAATTGGATATGCGTCTTTTCTATTCATTTTAAATAACACAGTATATAAATTAAGGGGGATAGAGGAGGTGGGTGAGAAATAATTGGATGTGATCCATCAGTTTGATTAGATAGGAAACATTTAGATTATTTACCTGGAGACGTCTACCCCCTTGACTCACAGGCAGGGCTGACAAGTGGAATTTTGTGCCCCGATACAGCAACTTCTTTGGGCTCCCATCATATTCAACAATGAAAGACTTGCCTTTGGCAGAAGTTCATATGATGCCACACCATAGTGTGCCCAGTTCATATTATGCCACATCGTAGTGCCCCAAGGTCATTATGCCACATCGTATTACCCTCAATTCATATTTGGTCATGCAGAAGTGGCCACAATTCATATTATGGCATAGTAGTGCCCCAAAACATATACCATACAGTAGTGCCCACAAATCATATTATGTCACAACAGTGCCTCCAAATCATATTATGCCACAATAGTGACCCCAAATAACATTATGCCATAGTAGTGCCCCCAAATCATTAGTAAAGCCCAGACAAAAACTCATTCACAAATAAAAATTGGTACAGCATATAAGATACTGAGTGTGAGTCCCAAGAGCAGCTTAATACATCATTTACAATGCAAACAAAAATAGATATATTGACACAATTACAGATAAAATTTATGACAAGCAATGTTTTTTCCTCTTAATTAAAAATCTCTGTACAGATAAATATGCAAAAAACATTACAGCGCAATAATGAGCTATACATAGTGTTAAACATTATTGGATACGCTGTAGTGTCCCCAGTTCAAGAAAGGATGGTTAAAAACATATTGCACACGAGAAAATATATGAACTTACCTGATTATGGCATCCTGTGTTCTGTTCTCCTACTGGGCGCGCTGGGCGAGGAGGGATCAGCAGCTGTCAGCTCACACAGGCAGTCGGGAGCAGGAATAGAGGGCAGTGGTCGAAGCAGAAATTTAGGAGTGGGGGTATAGAAAATATAAGTAAACGGAGTATGAAGGCTTGATTTTTTATTTTTTTTAACACTTGTCCCCTCTGTGCATTTCCATTCTTCATTACTACTTGTGTTTTATGATAGCTGCATCCCTGACATTCGAATTCTTAAGAGGTCTCTCCCTTTACACTTTCTTTTACCTATGCCCCTGCACCATCTTCTCCTTTGTCCCTCTCACTTAACCCCCTGCACCACCTTCTCCGCTGGCTCTCACACATCTTCCTGTACCACCTACTCCCCTGGCTCTCTCACACGTCTTCCTGCACCCTCTACCCCCTGGCTCTCTCACGCCTCTTCCTGCACCCCCTACCACCCTGGCTCTCTCACCCCCTCTCCCAGCACCCCCTTCCCCTTTGGCTCTCTCACCCCCTCTCCCAGCACCCCCTTCCACTTTGGCTCTCACCCCCTTTCCCAGCACCCCCTACGGCTCTCTCACAGCCTCTCCCAGCACCCCCTTCCCCTTTGGCTCTCTCACCCCCTTTCCCAGCACCCCCTATGGCTCTCTCACCCCCTCTCCCAGCACCCCCTGGCTCTCACCCCCTCTCCCAGCACCCCCTTCCCCTTTGGCTCTCACCCCCTTTCCCAGCACCCCCTTCCCCTTTGGCTCTCACCCCCTTTCCCAGCACCCCCTTTGGCTCTCTCACCCCCTCTCCCAGCACCCCTTCCTCTTTGGCTCTCACTCCCTCTCCCAGCACCCCCTTCCCCTTTGGCTCTCTCACCCCCTCTCCCAGCACCCCCTGGCTCTCTCATCCCCTCTCCCAGCACCCCATTCCCCTTTGGCTCTCTCACTCCCTTTCCCAGCACCCCCCTTTGGCTCTCTCACCCCCTTTCCCAGCACCCCCCTTTGGCTCGCTCACCCCCTCTCCCAGAACCCCCTACCCCTTTGGCTCTCTCACCCCCTCTTTCAGAACCCCCTTCCCCTTTGGCTCTCTCACCCCCTCTCCCAGCACCCCCTGGCTCTCTCATCCCCTCTCCCAGCACCCCCTTCCCCTTTGGCTCTCTCACTCCCTCTCCCAGCATCCCCTTCCCCTTTGGCTCTCTCACCCCCTCTCCCAGAACCCTCTTCCCCTTTGGCTCTCTCACCCCCTCTCCCAGCACCCCCCTTTGGCTCTCTCACCCCCTTTCCCAGCACTCCCCTTTGGCTCTCTCACCCCCTCTCCCAGCACCCCCTTCCCCTTTGGCTCTCTCACCCCCTCTCCCAGAACCCCCTTCCCCTTTGGCTCTCTCACCCCCTCTTTCAGAACCCCCTTCCCCTTTGGCTCTCTCACCCCCTCTCCCAGAACCCCCTTCCCCTTTGGCTCTCTCACCCCCTCTCCCAGCACCCCCTGACTCTCTCATCCCCTCTCCCAGCACCCCCTTCCCCTTTGTCTCTCTCACCCCCTTTCCCAGCACCCCCTTCGGCTCTCTCACCCCCACTTCCAGCACCCCCTGGCTCTCAACCCCTCTCCCAGCAACCCGTGGCTCTCACCCCCTCTCCCAACACCCTCTAGCTCTCTCACCCCTTCTCCTAGCACCCCCGGCTCTCTCACAGCACCTCTTCTCCTTTGGCTCTCTCACCCCCTCTCCCAGCACCCCCTGGCTATCTCACCCCCTTTCCCAGAACCCCATGGTTCTTCCACACTCTTGACCCCCCCCCCCCCCCCCCCACGCAAGAGAATGAGGGCAAAATATGTGTCTGAAATTGAAAACATAAGTAAATTACTGTCTGCTTTTTGTGGTTGTGGCTCAAAAATTTCACACTTTATTTATACAGTGACATTTGAAGCTCAGCTTGGACAAGAACTACCACAATTATAAATCTGGTGCCTCTAATCAGGTGTTGTCCGATGCCTGCAATTACAGCTTCCTGTTGTCAAGTGCCTGTAATTGCGAATAGCGGTATACTGTTCGCATAAATTCGTCACTCCCCCTGTTGCTAGAACCCGAGGAATGAATGACAAGCCGACAATTTGTAATGTAATTAAAGTATCGGGAAAAAAAATAATATTCAAAACTAATGAATAAAAAATTATCTATCAAAAATATTATTTGTAAAAAAAAAAAATTAATGTTGTTTTTGGAACTTTTAATGTTAACATTTTTGTTATAAAAAAATAAATAAAAATGGTGCGTGTCTTTTGTAATTTAATTACAAGAAATGTGTAACGGTAATTTTTGTCAATAATAGATGGACATTTAGAACATACATTAATATTTAATTTACATCGGTCCCTTCACACTACATCATCATTTTTTTCATAATTTCTTTATTTATGATGGCACCAGCAATTCATCAGTGCTGTACAGAGAACACAGTCCCTGGCCCAATAGAGTTTACAGTCTAAGAATCCCCAAACACATACATCAATTCAACTACTATATGCATTTTGATTGATGAAGTCAAATGGTGTTCACGGAGGAAAAAACACGGGGAGAACATACAGTGCAAGACTTAAGAAAAGTTAGACAATAATAGGAGTAACTTGGTCAAAGCATGTTTGATTGGAGGTATTCTGAAAAAGTTGGTATATAATTATAATTGGGTCATGTCTTAGATCAACTTTCAATGTATCTGTGTGGTACCTGAAACAAACAGCCATTAGTTACTTAGGTGCTAATAAATCAACTATTTTAACCACTTTTACAAGGTTCAAAGATCCTCTATTTTTAACTTTACTTTGCATAATGGGCCACAAAGTCCATGCTGTAAGACAGAAGGGCTAGTCACTAAGCCACTGTGGTGCACAAGTGTTGGCTACATATAATTTTGGGGAAGCTGACATACATAACATACATGCAGTATCTGAGGAAAAAGTTTGGCAGAAAATAGTTGCATTTACCTGATAGGAGCCTGGCACCTCCAAATCAACCCCCCCTCCAAATGTTAGGACATTCATTGTAATAGATGTGCAGTATGCAGATAATGTAAATGAGTGTGTCCTGTAGGCCAGATTCATTTCTTGAAGAAAAACATTGTCATAATTAAAAATGCTCCTTGGCCTAACAAAGTTGTATTTGAGGGGGAAGTACATCTAAAATATGAGTACAGACTTATAATTGTGGTAAAGCATGTAGTAGATCAAGTTTGAAGGTCACAGTAAAAAGTCAAACTATCAAGTGTGTTACCAGGGAATTATACTCACCGTTAATTTCCTTTCCTTGAAATACTCCATGGCAGCCCTTACAATGGGTTAATCCCTAATCAGCTAGTGTAGACAGGAATAATTTTGTCTCACCTGGCTATATAAGGTAGCTCCTCCTCTTCCTCAGTGTCTTTCGTAACTTCCCAAGCCGTCCTATAACATAACTGTGAGAACAAGGGTGGGAAAATATAGGGCTGCCATGGAGTATTTCAAGGAAAGGAAATTAACGGTGAGTATAATTCTCAATTTTCCTTTCCCTACTCCATGGCAGCCCATACACAATGGGATATACCAAAGCAGTACAATAAAACCAACGCCTTAATAAGGTTAAACAAAAAATGTATTCACAGCGCTTGTTGGAGAATCTTTCTCCCAAACTGTGTCTCCTTAGAGACTGAAACATCAAGAAGATAATGCTTAGAAAAAGTGTGCATCGACGACCATCCGGCTGCCTTACAGATGCCATTTGCGGATGCATGGGTTCTATGTGCCCAGGAGGTCGCTACCCGCCCTAGTTGAATGTGCCTTCAGTATCCTAGCTACTTCACTTCTCTGATCCACTTTGCCAATGTGGGTTTGGATGGGGCATGTCCTTTGCGAGGACCTTCAGAAAGTCCAAATAGTTGCTTTGTCTTCATAAGATTTTTTGTCTTGATAATGTAAGCAGATATAGCTCTCACCACATCTAGAGTTTGGAGACGTGTTTCGTCACTAGTAGTGGGATGAGGGTAGAAAGATGGCAGAATCAATTCTTGATTCATGTGGAAGGAAGATACAACCTTCGGTTTATACTCCGGATTCGTCCTCAAAATTACTTTATCTTCATAGATATTCAGAAAGGGTTCTTCACACCATAACGCATGTATGTCCCCCATTTGACGAGCCGAAGTGATTGCCACCAGAAGAGCACCAGAGTCAGCCACCTGAGAGATATGTTGTCACGGGAACTATGAGTCTTTACCCAGGGATCACCAGGTGATGAGCTTACCAGAGCAGTGTAGATGGTAATATGGTACTCTGGTAGCGGGGTGATCATGGAACAGGAGACAGCAGAGGATAGAGATGCTCGTGAAAGTCTATGACTAGCAGCACTGGTAATATATATGTAGTAGTACACGAGGAACTGAATGGACAAAAGAAAACGTGAGGGTAGTCAGTGGTCTGCGGTAGCAAGTTGTGCCACTGCTATAGTGAGGAGGAATGTCCAACAGCAACGAGGAGGTGATGAGAGTCAGCGGTCTGCGTTTAGCAAGTTGTACCGCTGTCTGGGTGAAGGAATGGAATCCAGGTGGAGGTATCCGGGGAGTCAGTGGTCTGCCTCTAGCAAGTTGTACCACTGAATATATATGTGAGGAGGAGCACGGGGAGAGACTGCAATACAGAGTCAATGATGGCAAAAGTCTCAGCGGATAGTAAGCTCCAGAGGAGAACAACTCAGTCCAGCAAGATATGCAATACACCAGCACAGTCAATGAGAAGTATGCATACCGTGGTTCAGGAGCAGGCTGTCAGACAGGAGTGCAGAGATACCTGAACAGCTGGAGGCCGGCAGGATACGAAGTCTCTGGAGGGTGAAGCGGTAATCAAGTAGGTGCAGCGCACAGGTAGGTAGACCAGCAGGGATAGTAACAAATACTCAGGAAGCAGTAGTATGTAGAACTGGACTCCTGGAGGACCCTGAAGAGTAGCGATGGTCTAGACGAGATGAAAGCAGCGAGGCGTAGATCCGATGCAGACTGGCGAGTAGACACCGGCAGGAACACTGAGAAGCACGGAGAGCGGATCAGCTGCTGCAGACACGAGTAGAACTGAGGGGTAGCAGCCAGCAGGACTCTGCAGGTACACAGAGGTAGCGGATAGAAATCAGCAGGTGCAGTCACGATGAAACACGGGAGAGTAGAGCTGAGCTGGAACTGTTGAGCACGGAGAGCAGCGGATAGGAATCAGCTGGTGCAGACTCGAGGAAACACAGGAGAGTTGAGGTGAGCCGAAGACTGTAGTGCACGGAGGCAGCGGATAGGAATCAGCTAAACAGTCACGATGAAACACAGGAGAGTTGAAGTGAGCTGAAGACTGTAGTGCACGGAGGCAGCGGATAGGAATCAGCTAAACAGTCACGATGAAACACAGGCGAGTTGAAGCGAGCTGAAGACTGTAGTGCACGGAGGCAGCAGATAGGAATCAGCTAAACAGTCACGATGAAACATAGGAGAGTTGAAGTGAGCTGAAGACTGTAGTGCACGGAGGCAGCGGATAGGAATCAGCTAAACAGTCACGATGAAACATAGGAGAGTTGCAGTGGTCTGGAAACCACAGGAGAGTAGAAGTGGTCTGGAAACCACAGGAATCAGCAGCGCTGAATACACGAGGAAACACAGGAACACCTTCAAAGGCTCATGGGGAATGAGACTCCAAGATCAGGCAACGAGGTATGGAACTCAGGTGCTTTAAATAGGGAGTGTTGCCTGATCAGCCAATTAAGTAAAGGGACAGGTACTGAAGGTTTGAAAGGGCTGCGCATGCGCAGACCCTCAGGATGGTGGACGGCCACGGTTCCTAAATACACGGGAAGAAGCACTCACAGTCTGGTGAGTGACATATGTCTTGCAAGGGTTCAAAAGGATAAGCTGTTAAGGCGTCTAAGACAATATTGAGGTCCCAAGGGGCTAAGAATGGTTTCAGCCTCGGTCGTAACCTCTTCAGTGCCTGAAAAACCTGGAAGACGAGACCTTGAGATGATAGCTTGATATTAAGAAGGATGCTAAGAGCAGATACTTGCACCTTTAACATAGCGGGTGCTAGTTCTTTAACAAAACCATCTTTGAGAAACTAACACATTCGGCACACTGGCAGACATGGAATCCTTCGCCATGTCCCTTGCCCAACAAATTAATTTTTTCCAAATTCTGCAATAAATCAGAGGAATTATTTTTCCTGGCCTGAATTAGAATGTCTATTACTTCATCTGAGACCCCTTTAGATTTCAGTAATTGCCTCTCAGTTTGCACGCCATCAAACTCGGGGAGTTTGGATTTGGATGCAAAACTGGACCCTGATGTCTGAGGTCTGGCCTGACCGGTAAATTTCATGGATGTTCCAGCAACACTCTCTGTGCTACAGCGAACCAGGGATGCATCGGCCATGCCGGGAGGACTGCTATCACCTCCACCTTCTCTTTCCTTATTTTCCCGAGTACCTGAGGGATGACTGGAAAGGGAGGAAACACATACCCCAGCTTGAAGTTCCACTTCATTGACAGGGCATCTATCCCTAGGGCCCTGTTGTCTGTGACGGGAGTAGAAGAGGGGTACCTTGGCATTGCTTCCTGTGGCCATCAGGTCTATCAGTGGCGTTCCAAATCTGCGTTGTACAAGTTGAAAAATTTCTTTGTGCATTTCCCCTCTCCTGGGTGGACTTGGTGTCTTCTTAAGTAGTCCGCCACTACGTTGTCTTTGCCTGCTACATGAAGGGCTGAGAGAGATTTTAGCTTTGTCTCTGCCCCTTCGATTAATGCAGTTATTTCAGCCAACATTGGCCTGCTCTTGGTACCACCTTGCTTGTTTATGAAGGCTATTGTAGTTTATATGGTAAATATCTCATTCTACCCTGCTCAAGCTATCTCTAAAAGATCAATTGTGCAGATATTGTAGTTTATATGGTAAATATTTCATTCTAACCTGCTCAAGCTATCTCTAAAAGATCAATTGTGCAGATATTGTAGTTTATATGGTAAATATCTCATTCTACCCTGCGCAAGCTATCTCTAAAAGATCAATTGTGCAGTTATTGTAGTTTATATGGTATGGTTACACTCTATTTGTTTGTTTAAGACTTTTATTACTTTGTTTGTAGTGTGTGTGTGATTAGTGGGGGTTAACTCATGAAAGTGGTCACATTCTTATTCCCTGACTCATACTTTACATCTCTTCTTCCTCTTTTCTCTCCTTCTTCCTTTGCATTCCTTTTATTCACCTCTTGTACTCTCACCATTTCCTCACTACACTTGTAAGCTCTTACCATTCTTGATTTCTGATTTCTTTCAACTGTCTATTCCACACCTTCTCTAGCTTTATCATGATTTACTCCTCTCTCACTTCTGTCCTCTCCCTCTATCCCCCTGTTTCCCATGTCCAAACTTTCCAGATTCTTCCTCCTCCTCACTCCCCCCTCTCACTTCCCATCCCCCTCCCTATTTCACTCCTCTCATCTCTTCTGTGCCTCTGGGCCCCTGATCTAACATGCTGCCCCCTCTTACATCTTTTCCTCTCTCCTCCCTTTCCCCACTCACACCCTTTCCCTCTTGTCCCCTTCGCTGCTCTTTTCTCAGTGTCAATCTGCTCCTACCTACCTACCTCCTCCCTCTCTTTCCCCCCAGCTTATATTCTCCCTCACGTCACTTCTACCCTCTGCCTCTCCCATTCATAAACCCCCTTATCTGCCCCATCTCCACTCCTCCCCCACCTCTTGCTCCCCTGCCCCTCATCTCCTGTCTGCTGACAAATCCCCTCTTATTTCTGTGTCTCGTCCAATTCCAACCCTCTCTTCCTGTCATTCCCCTCGCTCCATATCATACTCACCCTTGCAGACGAACAACCCCAACAATCTCATCCACATCTCTCCTTTTCCCTCTCTTCCACTATCCTGTGGTCTCTGGAATGCCAGATCAGTCTGTAACAAATTGACCTCTATCCATGATCTCTTTATGTCTAGATCCTTCAACCTGCCTGTCATCACTGAAACCTGGCTATCCCCCGAGGACACTACCTCTCCTGCTGCTCTCTCTTTCGGGGGCTTGTCCTTCTCCCACACACCCAGACCTGGGGAACGGCAAGGTGGTGGCGTCGGCATACTTCTCTCCTCTTGCTGTTCTTTTTGGCTTCTTCCCCCTGAACCCTCCCTCTTTTTCCTCCTTTGAGGTACACTCTATCTGCCTATTCCACCTAGTCCACCTTCGTGTTGCTGTTATCTACCGTCCTCCTGGTCCTGTCTCCCAATTTCTTGATCACTTTGCCACCTGGCTCCCTCACTTTCTCTCCTCTGACCTTCCCTCCCTGATCTTGGGGGATTTTAATATCCCTATAGATAATCCCTCAGACCCTGCTGCCTCCAAACTTCTCTCCCTCTCCTCCTCCCTTGGTCTCTCTCAATGGACCTCCTCTCCCTCCCACCGCAGTGGCCACTCCCTAGATCTGTTTTTTTCACACCTCGGTACTGTCTCTGACCTCATTAATTCACCTTTTCCTCTCTCAGACAACCATCTCCTCTCTTTTAGCATCTCTCCACCCCTCTCATCGTCCCCGGCCCCCAAGGTTACTCTCACTAGGCGTAATCTTGACACAGTTGATCCTACCAGTTTCTCCTCCTCCCTGGGCTTGCTCCTCTCCCCCATCACCACTCTTTCTTGCCCCGATAAGGCTGTCTCCTTCTACAATCGCACTCTTACCGCTGCACTTGACTCTGTCGCCCCAGCTGTCACCGTCAAGCTTCGTCGGTCCCCGCCACAAAACTTACCCGCTATCTTCAAAAATGCTCCCGCAGTGCAGAACGGCTATGGAGAAAGTCACGCACTCATGCTGACTTCCTCCACTTCAAGTTCATGCTTGCCTCTTATAGTTCGGCCCTTTCCCTCTCTAAACAATCTTTCTTCAAAGCTCTCATTTCTTCCCAATCCTCCAACCCCCGTCGGCATTTTGCCACCTTCAACTCCCTCCTCTCCCCTCCCCCTCCCCCACTCCCCACCACACTCTCCGCTGTTGACTTTGCTACCCACTTCTCCAAGATTGAGTCTATACGTCATTACATCTCCCAGCAGTCCCTTCTTACCCCACCCTCTCCCCCCTTCATGCCCATTCTGTCCCCCTTCTCACCCTCCTCTGCTGCTGCTATCTCCTTTCTCCCCTCCCTTCCAGCTAGCTCACCCTCCTTCTCTTCCTTCACTCCGGTATCTGCAGATGAAGTCCATACCCTTCTCTCTTCCTCTCCCCCTTCCACTTGCACACAGGACCCAATCCCCTCCCACCTCCTCCGCTCCCTCTCTCCCGAAGCCTGCTCCCACCTTGCACACCTCCTCAACCTCTCCTCTGGAATCTTCCCCTTCTCTTTTAAACATGCTCGTCTCCCCTATAGTTAATAAACCGTCCCTTGATCCCGTCTCTCTCTCTAATTACCGCCCTATTTCGCTCCTCCCTTTTGCCTCCAAACTCCTTGAACGGGTTTGTCTACAACCGTCTCACCTTCTTTCTTTCCTCTCCCTCACTACTTGACCCGCTCCAATCTGGTTTTCGCCCCCTCCACTCCACTGAAACTGCCCTCACTAAGGTCACTAATGACCTTCTCGCTAAATCCAATAGGCACTACTCCCTTCTTATCCTTCTTGACCTCTCTGCTGCCTTCGATACCGTTGACCACGCACTCCTTTTGCAAACTCTCAAATCTTTAGGCCTATGTATCACTGTCATCTCCTGGTTTTCCTCTTACCTCACCAACCGCTCCTTCTCAGTCTCTACTCATGATTCTACATCACCCCCTCTTCCCCTACCCGTTGGGGTTCAAGGCTCCGTTCTTGGCCCCCTGCTTTTCTCCCTCTACACCTCCTCCCTTGGTGTCCTCATCCACTCTTTTGGCCTCCAGTACCACCTCTATGCTGATGATACCCAAATCTATCTTTCATCCCCTGACCTCTCCCCTTCCCTTCTGTCTCGTGTCTCCTCCTGTCTCTCGACCATCTAATCTTGGATGTCCCAACGCTTCCTTAAACTCAATATTTCCAAGACCGAGCTTATAGTCTTCCCCCCTGCCAGGACTCTCCCACCTCCCCCCCCTCTCTATTTCTGTTAATAACACTACCCTCGTTTCTGTCCCCCAAGTCCGATGCCTTGGGGCCATCCTTGATTCCTCCCTCTCATTTACGCCTCACATTCTGTCCCTCTCTAAATCCTGTTACTTCCACCTTCGGAATACTTCTAAGATACGTCCCTTTCTCACCCCGGAAGCCACGAAAACCCTTGTTCACTCACTTATTATCTCTCGCCTTGACTACTGTAACCTTCTCTCTGGCCTACCTGATTCTCGCCTTGATCCTCTTAAGTCTTTCCTCAATGCTGCTGCCCGCCTCATTTTTCACTCCCGCCGCTCTATCTCTGCGGTCTCCCTCCAACAGTCTTACATTGGCTCCCCATACCCTACAGAATTAAATTTAAACTCCTCACCCTCACCTTTAAAGCTCTTAGTCAATCTTCCCCTCCCTACATCTCCAATCTCATCTCTACCTACACTCCTTCCTGCCCCCTCCGCTCTGCCTCTGACCGCCGCCTCACTACTTCACTGATCACCTCCTCTCACTCTCGTCTTCAGGACTTTGCCCGGGCTGCTCCCCTGCTGTGGAACGATCTTCAGGTTAGCATCTACTCTCAAAGGCTTCAAGCGTGCCCTTAAGACTCATTTCTTTATTCAAGTCTATCAGTCCTCCTAACTCTCTTGTCCTGGCTCTCTCCCCTAGTTAGTACCACCCTTTTTTGTGTCTCCCCCTTCCCTTTAGGTTGTTAGCTCTCATGAGCAGGGCCCTCTTTCCTTGTGTGCTCCTTCTACTGTTCCTTCACCCTCTGTACCTTTTGGCCTGCTTCGCTAGCCCTGTTTTACCTGTTTTATTAAGCTTCGGCATTCTTCCTGCTGATTTCTACCATCCCTTTCACTATTTGTCAGATATAATCTGATTTGCATTAGCCATGCACCTGTGTTTGTATATATTTGTGTATCATGTTGTGTCTTGGTTCTGTTTTCTGTATATGTAACGTACGGTGCTGCGGACCCTTTGTGGCGCCTTATAAGTCAAAGATAATAATAATACCACCGTCCTGTTGTCGGAGAACACTCGTATATGCTTGGTTCGTAGGTAGGGCTGGAAGTACTGGATCTCGCGCCAGACCGCTCTCATCTCCAAGATGTTTCCCTGAAGAAATCTCTCTTTGTCTTGCCAAGTGCCCTGTGTGACTATGGCTTGCATGTGAACACCCCAGCCTACTGAACTGGCGTCTGTGGTAAGGACGGCCACAAAGTCACTCCTCTTTCCCTGAGTGCCGCTATGAGAACTATAAGGACCTTGGTGAATGTTCTTAGAGACGTGAAAAGGCAAAACGGGAGACAAGTGAACTGGAAGTGACGTCTTTGAATGCAAAATCTCAGAAACTGCTGGTGATGAGGTGTGATTGGAATATGGAAATATGCATCTTCTAAGTCTATTGCCATCAGAAAATCTCCTATTTCCACCGCCTTGAGAATTGTGTTGACAGATTCCATCCGGAAATGTCTTGCTCGCACATAGCAGTTGAGAACCCTTAAATCTAGCACTGTCCTGAAGGCACCTGCGAAAGACTGATTGACTGAATAAACTTGTGATGCCTAGAATATTGTCTCCCTGGCTGATAAGCACGGGCCTCCTTGAACTGTTGTTTTGGAGAATAAGAAAGAAAACGTCTCGCCTTTCTGTCCTGTGGTAGACGATTGGCATTGCCACTTGCAAGTCTCTGCATTAGATTATCCAGTTTATCACCAAACAAGAAACTGCCTTTATAAGGAAGTGTTGTCAGACGGCTTTTAGATTGATGATTTGCTGCCCACGGACGTAGCCAGAGTGCCCTTCTTGCTACAATCGCCGAGTTCATGCTCGTGGAAGAAAAAACAATTGTATCCAATGAAGCTTCACACAGAAAATCAATGCTTTTCTGCATAAACTCTATGGATTTAAGAAGATACAATCTATTTATCTTATCCTCAATATCTGTATGTAGAGTACTGATCCACAGCCTCAGGGCTCTAGATACCAAAGCCATGGCTATCCCAGACTTTAGAGTTATGCCTGAGATGTGTAATTTCCTGAAGGAAGTCTCCATTCCCTATCCATAGCATCTTTTAATGGACCCCATCATCTCACGGGAGAGTGGTCTTTGAGGATAAGCCAGCTATGGCTGAATCCACCTTAGGCACAGAACACCATTTCAGCACGTCTTCATCCTGAAAAGGGTACATACGATTCAGTCTCTCCATATTAGGATTACTCTTGTCTAAAGCCAGACATTCTTTAGCAATCAAGTCTTTAACCACCTTATGCGTATGGAACACTCTAGACTTTACTTGGTGCTCTGAACACAATGCATCCTGAGGTTTGATTGGTACTGCTGGCTCTTCAATACCTAAGATTTGTTAATATGCCTAAGTACAACATTCATAGTATCAAATTTAAACATCCTGGGATCCTCTTTCACTTCGCATCATTTCCTCCATATCTTCTGCTATAGGGATCCTATCCCTTATTGTTCTCTCTTCTGGGGCCTGAAACTCTTGCTTCGTTTTAACCATCCATGAAAAGAACTGCTTAAATTGTTCAGGGGGGCCAGGCTCCTCTACTATTTCCGGGGTGCATGACACACACAACGGATCAGTACAATATTTCGGTAAACTGCCATCACAAGCTGCACATACACGATTCATACACGAGTTTATATTTCCTTTTTCCCTGCACAAGCTTCACAGAGGTATTGTAGACAATAGAAAAAAGAAACTAAGTAACTTAAGAGTAACCAAAAACCCCTTTTTAAGGGCTTACCTTGGGGTTCCTTCAGCTTTTTTGGGGCGGGCTCCTGGTCCATAGTGCACTTATCCAGGTAGCTGCTAGGTCCTGCAGCCTCAAACACTAAGCCAATACTGAGCCTCATAAATGGGCTGCAGCTGCTCAACACAGTGCCTGCTTTTGACATCAACCAAGTAAGTCTTTAGCAGATTAACTACCTCAGCTTTTTCCAGCCTGACAGGTGAGGTAAACAAGGAATAGCGCTGCCGGCCACCCAACAGCGCACCTACATTCTCGGTTCAAATCAAACACATTACACAATCTTTCATGTAGGTGAATAAAAAGGTGTATTCATTTAGCTCATTAACACTTCAAAGTCATTTGTCCCAGGTTATATAAGCATGCAAGTGTTAAAATGAATAATTAGGTAATAACAGTTCAGCACAATACACTCCAATTGTGTTTTAAAACTTTTGAACAAACCCTTTGCATCTCCCATATTTACCGTTACGTGTTATGATCTTAAGATGAACTGACTGCTTAAGATCCGTTGCATCTTATTTCCCGTTGCGTAAATGAGTTAAGGTGGGTGTGTATCTTAACTTCCGTCACTTGTTGAATGTCTACTTTCTTATCTCCCAGTTTGTTCTTAAAATACGCATCGCAACTTTCGCACAAGATAAGATCACTAATGAATCCGACCCAATGTCTTTAGCTTTCAACAGGTTCTGAAGGCTTTCTTTTAAGGCCTGTAACTCAAGGAAGGAAGATGGATTTCGGGACATGACAATGTTGTTCTCTTGGGGTAGATGATGAAAATCTATACTGTAGCCTTTGCTGACATTATCTTGTACCTACTCATCCTGAGTGGCAAGTTTCCAAACCGCTGCAAAGTATACAATTCTGCCCCCTACAGGAACAGAGGTTGGACTCAAAGAAAGTAATTGCGTTTTCTGTTGACCTTGTCTCTTTTACACTCTGAAAAGACTGTATAGAATGGTTGTCAAACTACCTTGATCATTGTTTCCCAGGTCTGTAAGTATAAACTTCTTTAAACTGCTGTCTAGAGGAAAACGTCTTCCTCTTCTATCTTGATGTAGAAGATTAGACCTAACTACAGCAGACTTCTGAAACATAGCATCCAGTTTCTCACCAAAAAGAAATGTACCTTCAAATGTACCTTGCCAGACTATATTTCGATTGCAGGTCTGCCGCCGACAGGCATAGCCAGAGAGCTCTTCTTGCCATCATGAAGTCATGTTTTTAGAAGAAAAAAACTCCAATATCCAGTGAGGCTTCACAAATGAAATCAATATTTTGCATAATTTCTACATCTTTTAGTAGATATTGTCTACTGATCTTTCCTTAAATATTTGTATTTAAGGTACTAGCCCATAGTCTAAAACCTCTAGAGACTGAGGCTTTGTTATAACAGATTTGGTCCAATGCCTGAAACAGTTCTCCATTTTTCAATCCATGTGATCTTTCAATGGACCACCGTCATCTAATGGAATCGTGGCTCTTCATAATAGGCTTGTCCTAGCTGAATCAATTTTAGGTAGCAGAGTCTATTTAGACGCATTCTCATCCTAAAAGCGATGCATATGGTTTAGACTCTTCATATTAGGTTGGTATTTATCCAATGATTGCCACTCTTTAGGAATTAGATCCTTTATAACCTTATGTATAAAAAATCCTGTGTTTTACATGATAGGCTAGAGAGTGGCTTGTAGTGCAATAGGTATAGGTGTATCATCCATACACATACATTTATTGATACATTTGAGGATAAAGAGGACACCCTTGGATCTCCTTCAATTTCTCCTGAATCACTATCAGACATAGAATTAAAATCTACCACAGAGCTAACTGATCCATAGGTAGATGGGCTGGCCCTCTCGTTCTCAATATCCTCATCAATTTGGGTTCTATCCCTTTTGTCCAATGCTCTTGAATCAAAGATTCCTCCTACACTACTCCTTACTTAGCGGAAACAAAAAGGAAAAAAAAAAAAAAAGACATGGTTATGGAAGAGTCACCTTATATACCCTTCAGGTGTTTCTTTTTTTCTGTCTATACTCAGCTGAGTAGGGGGCTAAACCATTGTAAGGGCAGCCAAAAATAATGTGAAAGGATAAACATTTTTGTACTTAAAGAAAAAATACAATAACGCAAGGACCTTTTAATAGTGCATAAATTATTTGAAGTAATGTTTATGTTAAGTTTCTCTTTAAAAATGTGGCCACCAACAGCTGAGCTACCTGAAATTTGTGTGTTTAATACCAAAATAGGAAAAGAGAAGTAGTAGGAGAAGTATGAACAGAAGATGTGGATTGTGACGTAGTGACTGTATTCGCCTCGTCAAGTGGGTGGGGCGATATGATTTACACCAAGAGATTAATCACGACCCTGCATGCTTAGTATTCACAGGTGGGCATAATACGCCCTCACTGGACATCTCCATTAATTTAATACAATTTACATTACTTTGTAGCATATTTCAGTGAATACAGGAAAAAAAATAATAATAATAATAATAATAATAATTATTTAAAAAAAAAAAAAAAAAAAAGCACAAAAAAAACCCAGGCAAAAATAATCATGATGTTCCTTTATAAAATACATTGGAAGAATTGTTTTTTGGCACCATTGGGCTTTTATAGGATAATGGAAAAAAAAAATTGCCTTTTAGAGCTAAAAAGGAGCATCATACATCTTGGGTCATTTAACATTCTCAGGCAATAAATAAAGTTTCATGTGTTATATCCTAAAGCTGCTGTAATATTTTGGGGTGTGTTTAACCAAATTCCTTGGCAAAAAAGAAACTAAAAATGGTTGAATGTCTGTTAGTGGAAAACTAGTAAAGTTATTTTTCTTTGTACCAAGGTCAAGTGAATGTCAGCAAAAAAACCAGCAGTTTAAAATGAATGTCTTTGTAGTATTATTTTTCTAGATACAGTCATACCTAAAATAAACACTACACACAAAAATTTGCAAGCATAACTTTATTTCAGGAGCATAGAACCTCATCAGACCTTTTGTAAGCAACATACGTTAGTTTTCAGCTATGGCTCCAACTTACAAAAATACCAATTTGTGGCATAGTTGTTTAAAATTCCCCATGGGTAGAATACATTAAAATGACCATTTAAATGTATTATTCCATTTACCTTTACAAAGAAAAAAATACATCAAAGGAATAATAGTAATGCCCAAAGAAAGTCAAGCCCATCCCCCAAATATCCAGTATAAAATACACTTGGCTATAACATCATAAGAAAGGTATTCTTGATTTAACGAATGCACAGCAGAGAATGCAAAACATGGCCTCCAATGCAATGCTGGAATCAATATTTAGTATAGAAGTTTATGAAAAAGGTGCCCCTTATTTGTTTGAAGTCACAACCAATATATAGACACCCCCTTTATATCATGATGACAAATCCAACTAAGTAATACCCCCTCTTTTTGCATGATGCCCTTTCTGGAAGGCCCACACTAGCCTGCTCACAGCTGTTTGTAAGACACCATATGGAAAGACAGGGTACTGAGCACCATAATTGAAATGTCTACATGCCAATGTTTGCTTCCACATAGAATACTACTAAAGCTTATACAAGATGTGAGTATTTCTGCTGCTCATTGTATCTACTAAGAATATGTTTTAATGCAATACATAAACCCCCAGTTATCAGTAACATAAAGACCCTTTTAATATCCACCACCATATGTCATATATACATAGTCAATAAAAACATAACGTAATGTGTGAAGCATTTTGAACAATGCAGACTTCCAGGTCATTGTGGTTTATTTTTATTTGTTTTTACATATTTGTAAAAGTTGTATCTTAAATAAAATTGCATTCAAACTAAACAAGAACACATCTTTTTTTATGCGGATGACTATTCATCATCAATCAGTTTCTGCCCTTGTTCCTCCTTCCTCTTCTTCAAGTCTTCTTCATCATCAGTAAATACATCACATTGACCATAAGCAAGCGTTGTGTGGGCCAGATCCACTTCAATTGGGAATATATCTGCCCCTTTCAGGACTTCATAGCACTGGTCATCATATTTAGACATTGCAGAGACAAAGCGCTGAAGCTGGAACACAATATCTTGGACTTGAAGAGAAAGAAGGACACAGTTTAAGATCACATTTTAATACACATATTTAATTAGAATACAACATTGGCATTTCTCTATTAGAAGGGGCGATTAGTTAGGTCATATCATGAACAACAAACCCCTACAGTTCTCCACATCTCAGTTACATTTCACATATAAAATATGAGGTCACTGAACTGCTATTATAAATGGTTGATATAGAATAGTAAAACTACCATTGCAAAGTCTAAAGAGATTAGGTTTTTGCGTTTATTAATATGTGATGGTAATTTAACGTCCGATTCATTGCATAGCACATACATCAAATACAGAACTATTCAATGCCTTTATGCAGTAGCATGCAAAATTATTGGAAATTCTTAACCCCACCGCAATTCCAGAGTTCTGAAAAAATATAATTAAGGCTGCTTCCATAACATATTCTACTGAAAGCATATCTGCTTATATGAAACCATTACATTTTTACAAAATTCAGTAACATCTGTTATTTACATACATTTATTATTACCATTGTCGGTTTTGTTTTGTGCTTCACAACTCACCATTATTTATTCTGTGTAATCAAGCAGTTACTTTTTTATAGACAATACTTAAAAATTAAATAAAAATAAATAGGATTTTTGGTACAAGCGTAAAATCCTTTTCTCGTAATCCATGGGGAACACTGGAGTCACAATGTGGTATTGATATGGTGTGAAGCTCTGGCATTTTAAAAAGATTCTTGAATAGCAAGCAACTCTCCCTCTATACCTCAATTAGCTATAATATTCAGTTTAAGTTAAAAAAGCCCTCAAAATAAGCGCAACAAGTGAAATAACCAATAGAGCGAAAGAGGGAGGAGAATAGGTCTATTACACAACCTGAACTGAAACATTAAGCACAGGAAAACAGAACAAAAGGGGCGTAAACCATCCCCCATGGATTATTATTATTATTAATTTTTATTTATAGGGCGCCACAAAGTATCCGTAGCGCCGTACAAGGACAAACAATGGCACAGTACAAGGTGAAACAGCACAGTACAAGTAACAGTAAGCACTCTGGGGGCTCAGGCACAGCATGAAACAGAGGGAGGGAGGGGAAAAGTGAGTATAGGCAGGTAACTATGGCCCAAGAGGATGGGCACGGATGACAGGTTGAGAGTCACTGAGGGGAGCGGAGAGAAGCGAGAGGAGACAGAGGGCAGAGGGACTGAGAGGAGGTGAGCTGAGTAGCTGGAGAGCGCAGTTAAAAGTGATGGAAACAGAAGGTAGGAGAGCCCTGCTCAAAGGAGCGAACAATCTAAAGGGAGGGGAAGACAGACAGACACATGGATGAGACGGAGAGACGGGAGAAACGGAGACGGAGTCGAGGAAGGGGAGAAGGGAAGAAGGGATGAGAAAGAGAGGTAGCCGACCGGTGGGAGTTTAGGCATGAGACTGGAAGGCTTTAAGGAAAAGGTGGGTTTTTAATGTGCGTTTGAAAGAGGACAGATTAGGGGAAGTTCTGATGGAGCGGGGGAGCTTGTTCCAATGGAGGGGAGCGGCGCGGGAGAAGTCTTGGATACGTGCGTGAGAGGAGGTAATCAGAGGGGAAGAGAGGCGACGATCGTTGGACGATCGCAGTGAGCGGGAGGGAGTATGAATATAAGTGATTATGAGAAAAGGTTTTTACGTATGTACCAAAAATACCATATTCTCTAACATCCTATGGGGGACACTGGAGTCACAATTGGGTCATCCTAAAGCTGTCCGTAAGGGAGGGAACACTCCTTGACAGTACGCAGAACCTTGCAACCAAAAGTAGCACGCCTCGATGCAAAAGTGTCTTTCCGAATTCTATTGGTTCAAGTGTGCACAGACGATTACGTGGAAGCCCTGCACAGCTGCTTAGTGCAAGCACCCACCAGTGATGCCCAGGAGGTACCCACAGAGCGGGTAGAATAAGCATTTAGGATGACCCACGCTGGTGTGAGCCTGAGAAATCACAGACTTAATCCACCTAGCAATAGTTTGTTTTGAGGCAGGCTAGCCCTCTCCTCTGTGCATCATACAGAAACAATATAACATTAGAACGGCAGACCTCCTTGGTTCTCTAAATGTATATCTACAAGTCACGCACCATATGCAGCCCATCTAACAGGCTATCCCCAGCCAAAAAGCTATCTTGATGAAAATCCAGTACCACAATGTCGTGGTTCAAGTGGGACCAGAAAACTACCTTCGGTTGGAACGACAGCTTTGTCCTGAGCACTGCCCTATCCTAGTGGAACACTAGAAAGCGATATCTGCAAGACAAGGTATTCAAGTCTGAGAGCATGCAAGCTGCAGAGATCGCCAGGAGAAAAAGCCGTTTCCCAGAACAAATGCTTTAAATCCTCAATCTCCAGAGGCTCAAAAGGAAGCTGTTGTAGCACCCTTAGCGCTAGAGTAAGGTCCCAGGGGACCACCGGAGAGACGTAGGGAGGCTGTACATGCTGCACTCCCTGCAGGAAAGTTTGGACCCAAGGCAAAACAGACACCTGGACCTTCAGAAAACAGAGGCTCCAGTCCAAGCTCCCCTGTAGAAAGGAGAGATGATATGAATCTTAAAAAAAAAAAATGGAACCTCTTCTGCTCGCACCAGAAAATGTATGCCTTCCAAATAATCTTGGTGGAGACTTACCCTCAGCATAGACTGCAGCACGTTGTCTAAGAGTCCTTTTGCTTACAGGATAGCAGTCTCAATAGTCACCCTGTTAAAGATAGCTGTGCTAAATGTTAATGCTGGAACGGACCTTTAGGTTTGGTCCTAACACAAGTTTCCATGAAGGAGCATCCAGGATTCCGATCATTGTGGAGTACCAAGACCTCCTGGGCAAGACCAGGTCCACAAGTATTGCATGGATGTCTACTCTTTTGATCTTCTTTAGGACCTTCGAGAGCATGGCTACTGGAAGGAAGAGGTAGATTAGAGGAAAGAACCAAGGAAACACCATGCCGTCTGCAAACAATGCCCCAGAGTCTCTGAATCTGGCTCAGTACTCCAACACCTTGTGGTTTAGCCAGTGCTTGAAGTGGGCTGGTCTTCACCCCACTTTGTCCCACTGGTCAGGGCTACAAGTGAATATCACATACTGTACTCACCTGTCTGCAGGACGGTATAGATGAGCCCTGGCTGTGGCACAAGTGGACTGGATCTATTAACCAGGTAACCTACATACAGTAGGTATAGTATGTCACAAAGCTGTTTAAACCAAGCGGGTTTATATATATATTTTTAATATTGACCAGCTCATAAATTTAAATTTAACCATTAGGTAATGACAAATAGATTTGCAAAGGTCAGCATTATGAAAGCTAATAAAATATAAATACATTTCAAATCCATCTGATCATGTATGCCCAATAAAAATAGGAGCAGAAACAGGTATATGTAGAGAGGGTGCATAAGACAGTGAGGGAAGCATGCGGCAGAGCCACAGAAGGGAGCAAGTAAAGAGGGAGAGGAGCGGTTATCTGGGATGAACACAGGGAGGCATGCAGAGAGTTGACAGAAAAAAGGAATCAGATAATGGAGAAGAGAAGGGACACAGGGATGACACAAGAAAAAGGTTAAGAAACACATAAGGAATATTATGGAAAGATGAACAAGACATATGAAGAGAAAAGTAAGTAAAAAAAAGGAGACGTGCGAGAGATGTGGGAACACAAAGACATGAGGGAGAAAGAGACAGACACAGAGCCGAAGTGATGGAATAAAGAGGACACATAAAAAATATTAAATGATGCTAAGCCCCTAGGCTTCCATCCAGTTACTTCAAGTTTCCATACCAACACTTCTAAATTTCCACTTTAACCACTGGTTTAGCGGAGACACCATCAGATCAACATCCAGCTGTCCCTACAGATTCAGCAGCTGTTGAAAGACTTTCAGGTGGGTGACAACTTCCCTTGCTGAACTCACTAGGTGCCAAGATGGCAGCCTCCCTGTTGTCCACCCATGTAAGAACACGGCTATGGTGGCTTGAAGACTTCATGATGCGAGCCATCTTTCTCATAGCCTGGGGAGTCCTTGATAGTTCAGATATGCCACTGCCCTGGCGTTGTCGATTGCACCTTTATTGCTTTTCCTACGACACCTTCTGTACCACTTTCCTCAGCTCCAGTACATTGATCGGGAGCTTGGACTGCTCTGGCGTCCACCGACCCTGGAAGCGCTGCTGGGAGGATAATTGCTCCCCATCCCTTCGAGGCTGGCATCCGTGGTAAGATGGATCAAATTCCATATGGTGAACGTACATCCGCTGGCGAGATTGCTTCTCTTCAGCACCCACTGCAGGCACTGGTGCACTCTGGAAGTCAGAGCAAGGCATTGAGAGGTCAGCTGTAAATGGGACTTGTTCCACTTTGAGATGAGTTAGTCCTGGAACTCCCTCAATTGTAACTGAGTGAAGAGCACTTCCTCGGTAGAGGAGACCATCTTGTCCAGATCTCTCATGCAACAGTCGACAGACACCCTCTTCTTGGTCAAGAGGTACTTTATTGCCAGAAGCGTGACAATTTTGTCCTTCGGTAAAGACACCTGTAGGAGAGTGTAGAAGAGTAACCCCATGAAAAACCATCCTCTGGATTTCTTGATGTTCAAAACCAATCTGGTACCATCACAATCTGTGCAACTCCAGAATCCTGGCCATCTCTGACATGCTTGAGAAGTAATATCGGGGAACTGGCCAGAAGCCCCAGAAGGTTGCCAGGTATCTGATCACATTTATTCCCCTGGTCCATAGCAAGGTAACCATGATAAACTTGGTAAAGACACTCTGGGCTGATGACAATCCGAAAAGTGTGCCCCTTGAACTGGAAGTGCCATGAATGTACAGCAATCCTAAGGAGGCACTGGTGCAACTCACAGGTCAGAATGTACAGGTAGGCATCCATGATGATCATGGAAACCATGAACTCACCCTGCAGCATACTGTCGATTACAGATCCCAGGGACTCCACCTTAAAACTTGTAGAACTTTAGATTTAGGATTAGTCTGAAGGACCCGTCCAGTTTCTGGATAAAAAAAGATTGAAATAGAAACTCCTTCCTCTTTCCCTTTCCAGAAAGGGAGAATCAGAATGACCTTCCGGAGGGCAATTCTTTTTGTAGTTTCCCTTGGTGAGCTTGTGGTAAAAAATTTGTGTAGGGGAGACCCAGTGATGCACTGACCCAAGCATCCAAAGATGTGATCCACTTGTCCTGGTACAGGAACAGGTGGGCATCCAGCCCGTCATACTGTTTGGTTATCAGCATGCTTGGAGGGTGGGTGCTTGGCTGCCCATGGATGATTCCCTTTCTGCTAGTCTTCTCAATCTCCTTAAGATTGAGCCCTAGAGGCTTGGGCTCTGGACTTCAAAAAGGGGAGGGGGGGGGGGGCCTGGGAGTACTTGAAGGGACAAGAGAGCTCTCTAACCTTATGGCAACAGAGACAAGATAGTCTAGCTCTGGAGCCTTTTTAGATTCTGCTTCTTCTTGCCAAGCCCCCAACCAGAAAATATGGAGGGCCTCTACAACAGAGGCCGAAATTCTGGTCCCTAGCAGGCCAGCAATGACAGCCGAGTAGCTGCTCCTGGGCCCGGGATCACAGCGAACTAGGGCTTCAACTCCCTGTGAAGAAGAAGAATATTCCTCCACCACTGGGACATAATCAGCAAGAATCTGAGATGGGGGTTGGCACACGGAAGTGGAAGAGTGAGGTTTCTTGGCACGATCCTATCTCCTACAAGCAATTAATTGAAACGGCAAATTATAGGCAGCAGACATATATATTCAAGAGCCACTCCTCTGTACCCCATTGTGACTCCAGTTTCCTCCATAGGATGTTAAGAGAATGAAAACATATGGTGGTTTCAAACCTGTGCTGTGCTGCAACCCTACAGTAATATGTTCTGTGGACATTATCTTATCTGTTCTGTTTGTACTTGATAGATATTAACAGTAAGTAAAAGCTTTGCAGTGGTCTATGTAGCAACTATATAGTGATATATGATTAAGAAACGCTTAAAGATTATGACAAATCATTTAGCAGTGCATAACAGATAAGATATAACAGGCACCTCCAACTTAGGGTATGTAGGACCACAAAATATTTACTTGTGTGCAATAAACATCCATTTCTAGAGTTAGAGTAGAGTTTCATTTAATACATTGGAACTTCTAATGTTTCCATAGTGCTTAGGATAAGATAAAAGAAAAGAAAAGTCCCTGTACATTACAGCAGATAAATACACACAAATCAGGGATTGTTAAGCAGATATTTAGCTTTTAAAAAAAACAAACAATTATATAAAAGTGTGCTTTTGGCACATTGTTTGGTATGTGGTGATGTATGCCATTTGTCAGTGATCAGATGTGTTTAACCACTGATTAGTGTACTATGGCTGTAAGTCAGTGTGGCTGCATTACCAAGTGTGTTTAGCTACAAGTGAATTTAAATAGCTTAATGCGATGTTATAACGGAGATAAAAGTAGAAGAACATGTTAACCAATACCACTGCTACAGAAAGTCATAATCCTACAAATCTGAGGTGCTTTCTGTTACTTGATTTTTAATTTATTGTTAAATCATTTTTGACTGTCTTTGTAATGTGCTATTTTTGGGGGTTTAGTCACACACTGGCCTCTGTATAAATTTGTAACAAATATGTATTGAGCAGACACAATCTTGTATAGCAAAGAATACACTTGCAGTGGAGGGGGCTGCAAGCTTCACATCTCTAGAACTCTGTTTTGAACTATGAGCATTTTTCTTTCGCGCCTCAAGAAAATTTGTTTTATCTGTCAGTTTATTTCCCTGCATCATCCCCTCTGTAGAACCAGCATGCTGTTCTAATTGCTCAGCCATTCCCTCCCCCTGTAACAGCTGTTTCAGTCTCTTATCTAATTAATGCATTGTATTCTATAGCCCACTCAAGGCTTTGCCTTTCATCCATCACTAATATGATGAGTTGTAAGAGTTCGAACTGGATCTGGACTGGACATTGGCCCACTCTCCTATTTCATGACTCTGCAAGGTCTCAATTAACACATCTCCTTTACCTTATTACTCTCCAATCATCACTTCCACCTACTTCCCCACATGGCTCCCCACATCATTACTCCATACTACAGACTCAAGCCTATCCCATCTATCCACTATCGCTCCCCCTTCCACCACATATGTCCCCCTCGAACATCCAATCCCGCCAACCTTATTCCCATCTTTCCTCACCTTCCCCTGTCCTGCGCACTCTGGAACACAAGATCTGTCTGCAACAAACTCACTCCCATTCAGGACGTCTTCCTCTCCCATTCCTTTGGTCTTCTGGCCCTTACTGAAAGTGGATCTCCCCCTCTGATACTGCTAACCGTTCTGCACTCTCCCACGGGGGTCTCTCTTCCTCCCATACTGTCTGTCCTGGGGACCGCCAAGAAGGTGGTGTAGGTGTCCTACTGTGTCCTGGCTACATCTTCGGTGTTATTTCCCTGAACCCTCCCTCCCCTTCTCCTTTGATGTTCACTCTTTCCTCCTCTTCACCTTCGTGTTGCTGTTATCCATCGCCTCCCTGGCCCTTCCTCCCAATTTCTTGATAACTTTGCTGCCTGACTTTCCCCATTTCCTCTCTTTTGAGCTTCCCACTATTATTATTGGGGAGTTTAACATCCCTACCGACTCTCCTATTACTACCTCTGCCTCCTAACTCTCATTTCCTCCTATGGACTCTCCCACTGAACAACTTCCACCACCCACGGTGATGGTCACTCCCTGGACCTAGTGTTCTCCCATCTCTGTGCCTTCTCCAACTTCTCCAAATCAGTCTTTCCCGTCTCTGACCACAATCTCCTTTCCTTTATCCTCACCTAACCCCTTGACCCCTGTCTCCCACCCAAAGTTGCTCGCATACTGCGTTCCCATCAACAGCATTGACCCTATCATCTTTGCATCCCCCCTTGAACCCTTACTCGTTACCATTTCTTCCATATCATGCCCCAATGCTGCGGTCGCTCTCTACAACTGCACGCTGTCTGTTGCTCTTGATACTACAGCAGCCGCCGCCACCCACCCCTTCTTCGTCCCCACCAATCTAAACCCAAAACCTGGCACTACCCTCTTCCTTGTCTCCTCCAAAAGTGCTCCTGCTCCTCTGAACGCCAATGGATGAAATCCTGCTCCATTGCTGACTTCACCCATTATAAATTAATCCTTTCCTCCTATTACGCCCTCTTTCTAGCCAAACAAACCTATTTCACATCCCTCATCTCCTCCCTGTCCAATAAACCCAGACATCACTTTGCTACCATTAACTCTCTACTGTATCCTCCCCCCTTGTCCATCACAGCTTTTGACTTCGTCACTTACTTCAAAAGACAAAATTGAGTGTATCCACATTGATATCTGTTCTTGTCAGACTTACCTCCCCCCACCGGTTCACTCCATCACTCACTCTGCCATACCTCCTTTGTCTTGGCTCCTACCCTCCTGTAACTGTGCCAGAGAGATCCTCTCCTTCTCTTTGTCTACAACCTGTCCTCTCTATCCGTGCTCTCTCTCTCTCAATGCCTGTTGTCACCTTGCTCAGCTGTTTAACCTCACGTTTCTCACATCTTTAACCTCTCTATCTCCACTGGTATCTTCCCCTCGGTCTTCAAGCATGCTCTCAACTCCCCTATTCTCAAGAAATCTTTCCTTGATTCATTCTCTCTCTCCAACTATTGCCCCACTATGCTTCCTTTTGCTTCTAAAATTCTCAAACAACTTGTCTTCAATCGTTTGACCAACTTTCTCTCTTCTTGACCCTCTCCAGTCTGGTTTCCATCCTATTCACTCAACCAAAACTGCCCTCACTAAAGTAACAAACAACTTACTCTCAACTAAGTCCAAAGATCACTTTTCCCTTCTCGTCCTCCTCGACCTCTCTGCTGCTTTTGACACAGTCGATTATTCTCTTCACCACCCTTCACTCCCTATATATTCGCGAAACAGCCTCCTCCTGGTTTGCCTCCTATCTCTCTTGCCGTTCTTTTAGCATGTCTGCTTTCAACACCCCCCCATGCCTTCCCCTTTCTATTGAGTCCCACACGGCTCTGTCTTTGGCCCTCAGCTCTTCTCTCTCTACACCACCTTACTTAGTGAACTCATTCAATCATTTGGTCTCCAATACCACCTCTATGCTGATGACACGCAAATTTATCTTTCCTCCCCTGATTTCTCTCCCGGCTTTCTAACCCATGTATCTAGCTGTCTCTCTGCGGTAACTACATGCATGTCACAGTACTTCCTGAAACTCAACATCTCCAAATCTAGGCTCATCATCTTTCCTTCTGCCAATGTTGCTGTGCCTTCCAATATCTCTATCTTAGTTGACAACATCGCTCTCTCTCCTGTCACCCAAGCCTGCTGTCTTGGAGTCTCCCCTGACTCAGTCCTTAGCTTTACCCCCTATATCCAGTCCCTCACTAAATCCTGTCAATTCCTTCTCCGTAACATTACAAATATCCGTCCTTGGCTCTCTCTGGAAGCAACCAAAATCCTGGTCCATTCACTCATCATTTCTCTTCTTGACTATTGCCACCTCCTTCTCACTGGCCTTCCTGAATCTCACATTTTTGGCCTTCAATCCATACAGAATGCTACGGCTAGGCTCATCTTCCTCTCCTGCTACACCTATTCCGCTACTCTTCTGTGCAAATTCCTTCATTGGCTACCTATCAGTTTCAGAATTCAGTTACAGCTACTTACCCTCACTTACAAACCATTACCAACGCTTCTCCCCCTTACATCTCTGAAGTTGTCTCGAGGTACATAGCTACCCGGCCACTCCGCTCTGCCTCAATTCACCACTAACTACCTCCTCCCATGCTCACCTCCAAGACTTCCACCATACTGCCTCCATTCTTTGGAACTCTCTACTCCATCTCACTTGATTCTCCCCCAACCTTCAGTCCTTGAAACGCTCACTAAATAAAACTCACCTTTTTAAGTTTGCCTATCCTACCACCACCTAACCATTCTATCCATCACCTTCTTTCTTCCAGTTGATCCTACCGTCTCTCACCACTCCTCCCTCTAGAATGCAAGCTCTCGCAGGCAGGGTCCTTTCTACCCATTGTCCCATGTCTGTCCGCTGTGACTCCCTTGTACGTCCCGTCATGTATTTTGCTGCACTTCGTGCGAGTGCCCCCATAGCATTACTACACTCATCTATTTGTTACTTGCCTCTGTTTCGGGTGCTTTGGAATCTATAAGGCGCCTTATAAATAATTATAAATTATTATTATTAGTCATCCTTGACTGCTCATTTTTGCGAATACCAGCAGTTTGAAAGTAATACCTTCATAACTTTATTTCACATACTAGCCACTTCTTCATTGTGGTAACAGATGCCCTGGAATTCAGGGATATTCTAACTTGCTACATCAAGCGGTATCCCTAGTTCTCATTTCAGAGCCAATCATGTCGGATATTAATTCATACACTTACCATGTTTCTGATCTAGGAGCTCTATCTTTTCCAAAACATCTTTTCTCATCTTAGCGAAACGAGTGCGCGCTTCCTGACGACAGCGCAAGATTAACCGATACTCATAATTTCCAGTACTAACACGATACAAAGGTTCTCCCAGTGCCTGAAAAACAGACATTATTTGCACAGCGAACAGGAAAGTGTTTTTGTTATATTTCAGCATAACCCTTGGTTTGCTTCTTTTCATTAAAAGTACTAAACGGTTCTGTGAAAACATTCTAATTGCACCTAAATGTACTTAGTAAATGGAGGATTATGTACCAGATTATCAGGTTTCCATGACAGCACACATCAGTGGGTTAAATCCTCCTTTTCCAGAGTCAGGACAAGAAAAGAACACATACCTGGAAGGTATCTAAGGATGTATCTTGTTTTCACAAGCAATATATTTAAACTTATAGGCTTGTTGTAAACATGATCTCATTCATCTTGCAATGGATGCCTTTGTGGCTGCTTGTCCCTTTCATCAGCAAAAACAACGGCTTCATTCGCTTGTGTACTTTTGTCCTGTGTAGGTAGATTCCTATGGCTGTCATATCAAGGTTGTAGAATTTCTGCTCTCTTTCTTCACTTTTGGCCTTGGGCCTAAAGAAGGGAGAACTATTTCTTGATTTATATGAAACTGTGAAACAACATTACTAGGAATGCCGAATTGGCCCTGAATACAACGGTGGCCAAGTGGCCACTTCTGCCTCACAGCACTGGGGTCATTAATTGCAGACCATGGCCTTATCTGTGGGGAGTTTGTATGTTCTCCCCATGTTTGCGTGGGTTTCCTCCGGGTGCTCCAGTTTCCTCCCACACGCCAAAAACATACTGGTAGGTTAATTGGCTGCTATCAAATTGACCCTAGTCTCTCTCTCTCTGTCTGTCTGTGTATGTTAGGGAATTTAGACTGTAAGCTCCAATGGGGCAGGGACTGATGTGAATGAGTTCTCTGTACAGCGCTGCAAAATCAGTGGCGCTATATAAATTAATGGTGAGGATGTTGATGATTTTTAAAAATGGTTCCTCCACCCATAATGCCTGCAATTCCGAAATTTTTCTTGCTCATGTGATCGCTACCAAGAATGACACCTTCCATGTGAGAAGTTTCAAAAGGTGTCTCTCCCAGGGGTTCAAATGGTGTTTCTGTTCAGACTTCTAGCACAAGGTTCGGGTCCAAAGATGGTTACAGTTGGTTGCTGCCTGAATTAAACTTCCTATGTACATGTTTCGTTGCTAGTTTTCTTACTATATGGCAATTTGTAACTTGAAGGTATTTACTGCTAGCCCTCTATTAAACCCCTCTTGGATGAAATTCAGAATGTTACTCATGTATGGATGTTTACCAGTATATTTCTCAATTCGCACCATTTTGTAACATTATTAAAGGCCATGAATCGGTCGTGAGAGCATGAGAATTGTTCACAATCACTTTTTCGTACAAAACTCTGTTGCTTCAAGAGAATCCATTCAGCAGCCAGGCCATCAACTAGAAAAACCCTGGGTTTGGATGGAATATCTTCCCTCATCTCAAAAGATCAGGGGGTAAATGTATCAATATGCGGGTTCTTAAACACCAGCGTGTTCAGCCTCTTCCGCGATTAAATTTCAAGTGGCGCTGCATTGTAAAGGGTTAACTTCCCTTTACAATGCAGCGCCGCTTGAAATTTAATCGCGGAAGAGGCTGAACACACAGGTGTTGAAGAACCCGCATATTGATAATTTTACCCCCTGGTCTCACTGGTAGATACAAAGATTTGTCACCAGATGTAGTATTTGTGGGAACCAAGTCATCCTTTATCAACAAGGAGGGACTTCTCACCGTCACCTTGTATTTCCTTATTTGTCTTACTACTTCTGGCATCACTGGAACTTGGGAAAATATACTGTGTCTCTATTGTAAAAAAAAAAAGTTCATCTCTCCAAGTGGTTTTCTGTGGACCAGCACAGTAAGTCATAAGTCACGTCTGACTTCCCTAATCAGCCTTATTTGATGGATCTTCATCTACCCCGTTCCATTTAGTAAAAAAAACAAACAAAAAAAACAAAAAAAACACTCCTATAAGTGTTTCATGTGTAATCTGGCCCATGGTATAACTTCTGTTGCACCGCAATCAGTTTCAGCACTCTGACAGTTCTCAGCTGGTATCCATTGCCTTGTTCTTAATTGTAGAACTTGCTGTCTCAATTTATTTCCCTACTATGTCTAACCGTATGGCCAGGAATTTTATGTTCTGGGTTGGAAGTAATGGACTCTTCCATTTATTAGCCATCCATAGTCTTTCAAAACCTGCAACATTCTCACTGACATTTAATGCTCATTCTCTGGACGTTGCCAATATATGCAAGTATGGCCAAAGGAATATACATTACTCTCCTAATTGTGCCATGAATACTACGAGAACATTCATAAAGGTCCTTGGGGACATTGATAGCCTGATAGGCATTTGAACTTTAAATGCTTGCTGAAAATCAATGTATTATCCTATATTTATATGGTGCCACAAAGGGTCTGTATAGCTGTACAGAGAGCATAAAGTGAAACAGAACATAGCATTACAGGATAAAACAATAAATACAGATCAGTTAAAATATCCATTCCATTATTAACTGTATTTGCATCTAATAAAGGAATGGTTGTCTTTTTTGATATTCTGGCTACAGATTTAGGATATTCATCCCAAATTTGTGTATGTTCTATCTCAAAAGAATACATGTGACTCAATTTGTCATTATTAAACAAACATTCTTCTCTGTGTGTTTCTATTGCTCCACAATTACCCTCTTCACTAGTTTGTTTAGAATGCAATTGGATTTTTGACTCTTGAATCGGTACATCTTGTGGGTGCTATATTTTTCTCATGACTTACATCAGTTTACAGATACATTTTAATAAATCATGTACCTAGTCTGAATTAAAGAGACATTCTTCATACACAGCAACTGAGCCTCCGTCAGAGGCCTCTGATACGTCTGACTGGACTCTGAATTTCTCCCGTTTCCAAATCATGGTCCTCGCTAATTTCCAATCAAGTCCTCTTGGGTCTCATTTGTTTTAACTCCTCCTTTACAAAGGTTTCTGCTAGAGCTACATTCGTCCATTGTATAAGCTCTGCCACGTGTCACAATCCAGCACTCATCAGCCTGTGTGACATGTGTGTGACACAGGGTTAATCAAAAATAGCCATCTGGTCCATTTAAAAAAGATTAAAATGTTCTGTTTATCTCACACAGTACCTTTTGCCTGATCAATCTGCCACCACCTAGGTTTGGTTCAAAAGCTGAAACTCTTGCTTAGAAAACCTTTGATTTTTTCCCAGCTGTATCGCAACTACTCTCTCACAACCTCCTATTATCAGAGTTATAATAATCCAAATGTAGCATTACTATTATCAAGTTAAGTCCCAACACAAGAATTTGTAAGAAGACAGACATAAACTTATTAAGTGTGGTTTAATACAGAGATTAAATCCACAATGCCTAAGCTGCAAAACAATTAACAAAAATTATTGTACAATATGGTTTTTTTTTTAAATAAAAATGATTAAACAGAAAAATGGTTCACTCATCACTAATCAGATTTATGTCTCCTGAGAGAGCTTGAATATTCTGGAACACTTCTCAACATGAAATGGAGTCCCAAAAGAGAACAAATCTTTTAGCTTTACAGGACATTTTAAGCATGCTTGAGGTGCCCCCACTATCGCCTTTCACTCTGAGGTCAGTACCAAAATGCCTGTGTGAATGTAAACGAGCATTTACGACCTTCTCACCAAAACACAATTTATATCAAGTATTCTTCATATTGGCCAAACATCTTACGAGAATGTCCCACAAAGATTATATTACACTACACAACAAGTCATAAGCTTCCTTCATTTACACAGCAGACATAACTCCTGTACGTATGATAATTGCCCACCTGTTCAGCCTCCAGTCACCCAGTTGAGATGTCCGAGATATCACAGAAGAATGTGAGAAGTTTGTTGTTGGGTATTATTTATAGATATTGATATAAGCTTAAAGATATTCCAAAAAGTTTTAGCATTTACGACCCGTGCCGTATTTTAGTATTGGACACATCTGTAGCTAAGAACACAACGCTAGCTATCTCAAAACATAATGGATAGAGCACAAGAATTTAGAAACAGTCAAAACGTAAGTAATTTAGTCTTAGCCAGGTTTTAACCAATGGTTGGACACAGAGTTCCTGTGAGCCAAATAAAACTAATATTATGTAAATATTAAATATCAAACATCTAGTTGCAGTTTTATGTGACTAGTAAGTAGCTTACATACAACAGTGTTGGTGCCACTCACAGTATAGTATTTTTCAGTGTATTCTTCAGGAAGTGCTTTACCACTTATTGGGCAATTTAGTATGTCTCGTTTTTGGCTGGCTTGTCTGCACTTTCTGTAGTAGCCTTTTCCTTATGGTCAGCTGACCTAAGACAATATGTATAAATAGGAAGGTACCCTCATTTATAGCACAGAAAAACCCAACGTAAGCATAAAGTTTCCAGGGCTTAACACTGCATTCAATGTTTGAGACTGCTTTTACTCCATTTCTGTTGTGGCTTAATGCACTGCTGAATCTCTCCAACCGCTCAACACTGTTTAAACTGAAGTCTCAGGAGTCCTTCCTGCTTTTTTCTCCACCTGCACTTGCATGGGCTAACCAGCACTCAAGAATTCCCTGAGCTTTTGTTATACACGTCACACTTGCATGCTCCCGAGTTGCCGGTTCAGACGTCTTAAAACCTGTAAATGGCCACTAGAGAGTTGCTCTCTGAGACGAAGGCCGGACACACCACCTTCTCTCTGGCTCGAGGTACTGCCACCTTCAAGATTGCAATTCTATTCCTACTGCTCCTCCTGATATAGGGTTGCTGCTATTGAGCACAACAGAACAAATATCTCAATCTAGACTAAAAGTACAGGAAAAAAAAAAAAAAGAAGAGGGTAGAACTTCAAGGTGTGTCTTCTTATATGTCCTGACTCTGGAGAAGGTAGAATTAGCCCACTAATGTGTGCTGCCTTGGACGAGTAACTTATGTGTGACATACCAAATGTATGAAGTGTCAGCACGTACCTCTAGAGGTATCCCCCATCTAGTGGAAGAGATCATTTACAATACAATATAGAGTTCTGTGGAACTCTGAGATTTTAAGGACTATGAAGTAAGCATGCTTTGCAGTAAAAGGGTTAAAAAAAATAAAAAAAAATAAACAAAAAAGCCTCCAAAATGAAAACCTTAGTCTATATTCATTTCAGCTCCATTTTATTTTATGTTCATTTATATCACAAGCTATAAAATATGTTAACTATACATAAGGCATACTGATAATTATAATTATGATTATACTTACTATGCTGCTGTATTCCTCATCATCCATCTCTTTCACTTTCAAACAGTATGACTAAAAAAAAACCATTAAAATTGAAAATACTATAATTTAATACTAGAATTTTTTTGGAGAAGTCTTTATGGTTTTCCAATAATAATATAGTAACACAGTAATAGGATTATAAACAAACATGAATGTATATAATTTGAGGGGAGAAGGTAGGGTAGAAAAAAAAGATACAGGTTAAGGACAGTGTAAACAATGAATGGGTTAAAATACAAGCCACAAGTGCTGTTAAGCCAAAATTTAAAGTAAAAAATAAAGAGAGATATCTATATCTGTATTGGTGGTAATCTTATTCACGATGCTTGCAACCCAGACAAGACTCACCGCAACATCTTCACTACAAATCCTCAAGAGCCCAACCTATTCTTCTCCATGACCGTTTACTATACTGACTTGGAGTAAATGCGATGAATGAACAGGGTGGCAGCACAAAATGACGTAGATGTCTGAGGATTCGTACTGAAGATGTCACTGTGAGACCTGTCAGGGTTGCCAGCATCGGGGTTTAGTACCCAACCCATCTATATAGAGACAAACACACACACACACACACACACACTTAGGTAAATATCCATACATAAAGTGCAAATTATTAAAACAAATTACAAGAGGTGACCCTGATCATGTTGTAGGTGGGTAATTGTTCTCTATTTTTCCCCACAGTGTTGCGGAAAGTGCTAGGTAAGGGAAAGGAGGGTTAGGAATGTAAGAGTTACTGTGTTTACAAAAGGATAGTGAGAAAAGGAGGTTCAAACAGTCAATACGGGTTTGGCCTCGAAATAGTCAGTCCAGGGAATCCAAGTTCTCCGAACTATTGGGAGTATTATGTAATATAGCCGCAATGAGTTCCACATGGTAAGTTGATCAGATATTATTGAGACAGCGAAAATTTGTAGATTTCCAGTATAAAATAATTTGGCACTTAGCTGTGGAAAGTGTGCGATTGGCCTGGTCAGAAGGGAGTAAAGAGAGGAGTCAGGGATCTTCGTACTAGCAATGGACTGAATGAGATCATGAACCTTTTCCAGACTTATTTTATGACAGAACAACTATAAGTGCTGCAGTGTGCCCCTTTGGCCACATGATTTACAACAAAGATTTGTGGAGCTAGAAATATAGAATGGAGGCTTGTTGGGACCCAATACCATCTAAAGAATAGTTTATATGAATTTTAATTCTTATGGATATTAAGCTTTTGGCTTGAGCTCTAATCTTAGAACACTCTTATGCGTCTACAGCCTGTCATGTGTCCCTCTCGCAGGATACTTCAAGCATATTTTTTTGTTGTTCATTGTGTCTTCGCATTAACTGATAAAGCGTAGAGATCAAACCTTTGGATGAAGGTCTGTATCGACACAGCGATTCTAAGAGGGAGCAAAGTTCAGAAGTGATCTGGTTTACACATTGTTTTTCAGTATTTGCAAATCAAACACTTTATTACTCCATAGTGCCAAAAGGCACTATGGAGTAATGAAAACCAAGTACGGAGCTCTAAAAATTCAGGGAAATATCGTACAGGCGCTAAATCCAGTGGAAATGAGTCATCCAGCTATAAAATTCCCTGTGGTTCAATCCTGCAGGTGAAAGCTGTGTTATTCCATATGGAAACTTTTAAGGTGTGATGAGATCTTATTTGGGTGCAGCAGTCCCAGACTGAGGGTGAGAACATTACAGTAGGGTTTCATTTAAATACTGCAGTTTAGCTCTGGGGTTTACTCCACAGTAGAGAGCATGGGAACAATAAGTTTATCAGGTCTGCCTCTATTGTTGTCCATACCCTATGATGAAGGGGCGAGTACCAAAGAACATTGGGCCATATGTGTTGCTTGATAGTATTCAGCATGTTGGGGACTCCCAATCCCCGTCTTTATGGTCTTTGCACATAATTTGCATTCATACTCTTGGTTGACACTACCTGTCCATATAAACTATAAAGAGATTTTTGGATATTTTTTTTTTAAGAGCTTTGGCAGAGTATTTCAGAGTATTGGAAGGGTCTGTCACAGGTACAAGAGTTTAGGGAGGATGTTCATTTTGATGACCACAATATATGGAACCCAAGTCAGTAACTAATATTAAAACAAAGTAGAAAAACCCAATTGATCAGGAAAGTATTTTGGGAGCAAAATCTACAATGATTGTCATTCACAAACATCCTATTCTTTAGCAATTCTGGAATTAATGATCGGATTGTAACATGTGTGGCCAGCTTTAGTGTATTATTTTCTTATTCATAAGGCCCTTATAAAAAGGTTTGCAGTGCAGTACATGACATTTACAGTGATATACAACAAGAGAGCAACAATCTAGAACACATTACATAATACATGAAAAACAAAAAATATACAAAGACCAGGCATCTACTAATTAAATAATAAACAGTTAACTTGGCAATGCAGAGCAAGTTATTTACAGGACAGTGAGCGAGAGTGATGGTAATGTCCAACGTTCCTCATTCCATTTTTTGGTTTTTAACTTTGGGAATACACTCCTAATTTATCAGCCATGTTCCCTCACTTTACATATGTCAAGCAAATTATATAAGCTTTGTGGCCACTATGCATTGTATCATCTCTGTTCACCCACACATAGTATACCAACCTGCGAACATAAATAATATTCAGCCACATGCCTTTAGATTATACCAGCCTATGTGCTCCCACAATATACTAATCTGTAGCATCCCCACAAAATGTTTATTAAAACATTGTACCCCAAGTACTTCAGCAGCTGGGAACCATTTAGAACTGGCTTACGGCACTAATACTTTCCATATGTTCAGCAGTCTAACACTGTGCCATTTTACCTGCACTCCTACAAAGGGGACAAGGGTTTCCAGCACATGCAGAAGCGTAGCTTTGAACACGGTTACAGAAAGCTGCATGGGAGGCATTAATGTCAAGAACAAGTTCTAACTGGTCCCCTCCTTCCTACTACAGCTAAATAAAAATGGCCCAAAACACATCAATGAGAGAGCAATGGCCTACTTACCAAATATTCAAACTTCACATCAAGGTATTTTCGGATAGTTAATTTAGTGTCAGGAATGGCTTTATTAAGGTAGGTATTTAAATCATTCAGCATCTGTTGGCAGAAAGGTACTATTAGGAAAATCAAAAAAAGTCACAAAATAAGCAAGGAAATTAAGTGCAACTGAAATTTTTCATATTTAACATTTTGTAGAAAAGGATAAATTAAGTCATCTAACCTTTCCCAAGTTTTTTCATATAAGCCATTTACTTATGAATTGTTTATTTTCCAAACTGCTCACTGGAATATTTCTTAGAATATTCATCAAACATCCCAAGTCTCTCAATTAAAAAAACAACAAAAAACAGATCCTGCTTCATCATAATTTATTTAATGGTTGCATAGAGAACATGTCTCCCAAACTGAGAATCACTGGAGGATAAGATATCTAGATAATAATGACTAGCAAAGGTATAGAGAGATGTACATCCAGCTGCTTTGCAAAGCTCTGTCATTGAAGCCTGAGCCTCCCTTGCCCAAGATGTTGCTAGTGCCCATATTGAGTGGGATCTCTGGCACCTCATGTCCATTCCTCCTCTACCGAATAATTACTTCACTGATCCACATGGAAATATCTTGTTTAGAAGGGGTGTAACCTTTTAGAGGTTCTGTGGGAACCACAAAGAGTTGTTCTATGTTCTAAATCATTTTGTCCTGGATAAATGAATGCCAATTGCCCTTACCTAGTCAAATCAGTGTACTTTACTTTCTGATTAATGTGAAATGTAGATACTACTATTGCCAGTATGCCTCCAAGTACCATGTTATCTGCATATATATTCAGAAAGGGTCCCCTGCACCGCAATGCTTGCAATCTAACTCTGTGAGCAGAAGTGTTGCGACCAGAAATACCACCTTTAAAATCTTCCATTTTAGAGAAACATATTGCAGAGGTGCAAAATGGTCAGACATCATCACCACCATTTATTTATATAGCGCCACTAATTCCACAGCGCTGTACAGAGAACTCACTCACATCAGTCTCTGCCCCATTGGGGCTTACAGTTTAAATTCCCTAACACACACACACACAGACAGAGACAGACAGACTAGGGTCAATTTGATAGCAGCCAATTAATCCACCAGTATGTTTTTGGAGTGTGAGAGGAAACCGGAGCACCCGGAGGAAACCCATGCAAACACGGGGAGAACATACAAACTCCTCACAGAAAAGGCCATGGTCGGGAAATGAACTCATGACCCCAGTGCTGTAAGGCAGAAGTGCTAACCACTTAGCCACCGTGCTGTCCAGACATAGAACCTAAAGGATCCTCTTCACTACTTGAAGGAAACAAACAATAAGGCAAGACCATTCAGAAGGAAGATGTGCATCCATGGAATAGTTGCTGCACTTTTATTGAATCTAAATTTTCTTTTTTCTTGCTTGCAAAAGTGTGTAAATTACTTGCTCCGAGACTCCCGTACACCTAAGCAGCACCCACTCAAATGCCATGCTGTTAAAGTTACCACACTGGATATGGATGAAAAAATGGGCATTTGTGCAGGAGATCTGTTTCGAGAGGTATTATCTATTGCGTTGCTCGAAACGACACTCCTCTTGCCTCTAATTTTGGGCTTCGACACAGAGAGACTTCCTGGTGGTACTTGACAGGGTGGTGGCATGATTAAGAGAAATCTGTGATTCCACTGCTTTAGAAGTTCCAATTGGAGCCTCTGAATATGCCACCTTGCCCAGGAAATGATCCCTATAGTGATGGTGATGACCGAGGGACTAGATCTTGATAAACTGCTCCTCTGACAGAAACTTTGTTCTGTAAGGTATTTATCTGCAACCCCAGAAACTTTATTTCTTGTGATGTCATTTTGCCTCATCCAACCATGTTCTTGTAGAGAACTTGAGCTGCTCTGTGGGAATCTGATTCCTACAGATGTCAATGGGGCCTGATCCTGACAATAGTCATAGTGCTGTCCTCTCCTTTAATTCTGAATGCTAAAAATTTTAGGTGTAGCAGGAAAATTCTGACTGACATTTTGTCTCCCTGGCTTATGACTTCATATCCTTGAAGTGCTTAGGAGTTGAGAAAGTGTAGATGTACCAAGATCTTCTATCTTGTGGCAAGAGGCTAGATTTACCCCAAGTTGGCTTCATACATCTATATAAAGTGTCTCTACCAACAATCGAAGTTCCCTGGCCTACATTACAGTTAGTAGTAGTACAGTTCCCTGTACTACAGGTTAATCTACTTTTGGGATCAAGTTCGATTCCTGAGTCTCTTCATCACTGAATGGATACATAAGTTAGATTAGTGCTTGTTCACCTGTGCCAATTCCTTATGAATAAGTTTTTTCATTTCTTGATGTACAGGAAAAAGTTTACTCTATTTATTGTGATCTTCAAAAAAGGATTTAAGAGCTTCTTCAATATTTGCATATATGCTTGAGCAAAATCTCCACATTGTCTAAATTAAACATTCTAGATGATGCTTTTCTCCATGCCTTGAGAATTACATATTATACAAAAAAGACTCCTTCAGAATCAGTTGTTGAAAGTTTATCACTCCACAAACTCTGTGCCTTTGTAGTTTACTCACCATCTCTCCCTCCACATGCTCTACAAGAGTACTGAAAGGACAGGCCATTAGCGAACTAAAGTTCAAATGCATGAAGGAGGAAACAAAACAAAACAAAAAACAAACAACAGTACTGTCCTGGGAAAACCAAGATATGGGTTGCACAACTTTAGACATTTGGAATGCCACTAAAAGTCATACAAGTCCTAAAAGAAGATTTTCTTAGGCATTTCAGTCTATGCAAGATTTTACCTAAGAATTGACATACAAGGATTCAAAAATTGTAATCGTTTAGTACTTCATTCAAAATTAAATATTGAAATGAAAATATTACCTTCATCCATATTCACAATTAAATAAATCCTGATTTTTGAACACAAAAGGAGACAGAAATTTATTGTAAATTGATCACTCACCGGTTTTATAGTTTTCAAAAGGTTAATCCCAAACTTTTCAATGCTACGATGTGCATCGGCGAATTTGACAAATGCTTCACTTGCTGCAGGTTGGGGCTCCCTCACACCAATGACAGAGAACACATCTCCAAAGGCTAGGGGAACAAGAAAAGGCTTTGCTTAAAATGTCACGTATTTACAGATCATTCATTTATATTTTTGGGATACTGAAATCCTCAATGGTATTAATTTACCAAATGAAAATTTAAAAATGCAAAATACAAACTTACACAGAAAATATACTATTTTCAAAAAGTTCATTCGACTACAAATATTCTAGAAAACTCAATTATTAGTGGAACAATGCTGAAACAGTTACTTCTTTAAGGCAACTACAGGGAACTTATGGTGTTATCTTCATAGTTTTCCGCAAAGTGAGAAATTCTACTTAGTGGGTGCACACTTTGTAAAGAAGCTTATAAGATAAATATTTTCACAATACGTAGCTTGGCATAGTATGGACTAAGCTGCATGTCTCCTGGTCTCCTGTCCAAAATTCGTTTAGTTTTCCTTTTCCTGTCGTATTCTGCACTTTTTCTCTCCTACCTATCTGCCTGCCTGGCAGAAGACTGGCTCATTTCTCGTGTGCAGTGGATCCCTTGCATGGCCAAGTAATAGAAAAAAAAGATAGCCCCTCTTATCAGTGCAGCCCCCTATAATCAGGCAATAACATCAGGACCTGAGACTCTACTGGGGAGTGATAAGGAAGACAGACTCCTTCAGTGCTTCACCATGCACTAGAGGTGCAAAAATTGGACTGTTTGGATGCCTACAATTGATCTGAACTGCACTGGCCAACCTTCAAATCCCACACTAAGAGAAGGTAGGGAAACATACCTAGGATCTCCCCAACAGAGAAATACTTACATTTGGTGCACAACGTCTCTAACCAGGACAGCGGCCATTGCTGCAGAGAGCAGCAAATACATTGAGACCAGAGAAAACCTTTTGCTGAAAATGCTGTACAATAGAGCTTATGAGGAATAGTGTATAGCCCTGAGAGCAGTGAATACTAAATTTTCACACTGAAACTTTATATAACCGTGCTTCATTAATAGCCATTTACATCTGCAATTTCTGACAAAAGGCACAGACTTTGTATTACCCAATACCACTCAATAGAGGCCTCAGACTCTTATGTAAGCGAAAACATAGTGGGCTTTATAAAGGAAACCATATATACACACATTTTAACCTGGATCTGCCATACCCATGTTATATCCGTTTCCATCGTCCCCAATAAAGATTGCCTGATGCGATTAATGTGGTTCCAACAGATAAGAGATTTAATAGCTAAATATAGCAAAAGTATAACAAAATACAATAAAGTATAACAGATACATTACGCAGTCGCCCTGGAGCCAGGAACAGTCATCAGTCCTAAAGTCTGTGTTGGTAAAAGGAAAAACTGTTGCTTGTTCAGTGCCTGTTTATATGCAGTTTGTGACATCATTACTGATTTTTTCAAGCCAATGTATACAAAGATAACACTAAGATCTTTCTTCATTGGTCCAGGGGTCAAGTCATTCCAGTACCATGCGGGTCCATAGGTCAATTCAAATGATGCCTTTCCAAAGGTGGGGGCAATTCACTCCCAAAAGCTGCATAGGTGTCTTCCCACAATAAAACTGGTTTAAACCAACCCATTAACAGAGTACTTTTGAGAATCTTATACTAATCTAGCGACTACTATATGTGCGATTGTTTCTCCAACGATACCAGATTCCTGCTGATAAAATGTAGATTAATATAAGACCAAACACCATACATTTCTTGGAACCTGAACCATAAATATCTTTAATGTAAGCTTATCTTTGTATAAATAATCTCTTATTCTTAATAAAATAATGCGAGTTGGAAATGTATTAAATGTGAACTATTTACAAATATAGAAGTGAGTGTAAGTGTATTTGCTCGGTTTGTCCATGCGATTCCGTAATTAACCCTGACATGATTTAGTGTACTAATTGAATTGCAGGTGAAACTATTACAAACAATACTTTATTGATTTAGAACAACTTCATCCAATTATTCGACTGACACCCACATGAGCTCATCAATCTATAGCTGGTCAAGCAGAACTGGTCTGACCAGGTCTGGTATTTAACTCTGTCAGTAGTGTATAAAAGAACACCTACTCACAAACACACTTGCTCCTTCTGCACTCCATTACAAACTGTATGCAGCCAAAAGTAGTGACTTTGTACTATCATTACCTACACTCTAATCAAGAGTCACAATATTCTTTAAAACAATATAATATAAAAACGAGATCTTCACAGGAACCTGAAACACTGCAGAGGGTAATGGCTAGACAGCACTAGACTTCTGGGAGATAATCAGAGGGTTGGCTCAAGAAGCAACAGGTTGTGCCTTAAACTTTGCAGCAGGCAGAAAACGCTTGAAGGTTTGGAAAGTCTAATTGTGCGAGGGAGGGAATTCCAAAAAGTGGGCGCAGCCCGAAAAAGCCCTGTAACCAGGAATGGGAGGATGTGATGAGTGTAAAAGAGGACGCAGATCTTGTGCAGAACGGAGGTGTCGAATTGGGAGATATTTTGAGACAAGTGTGGAGATGTATGTCAGAGCAATTTTGTTGATGGCCTTGTATGTTCGTAGAAGAATTTTATATTGTATTTGTTGAAAAACAGGCAACCAATGTAGAGACTGACAGAGTGGCTATGCAGAGGAAGAACGGTTTGCAAGGAAAATCAATGTAGCCGATGCGTGCAAAATGGATTATTGGGGTTCGAGTCTGATTTTTGGACAACCAGTAAGGAGGGAATTGCAATAGTCGATGTGGGAGATGAGTGCATGAATTAAGATTTTTTCAGTGTCTTGCGTGAGATATGTGCATATTCTGGAAATGTTCTTTAGATGTATGTAACATGATTTAGATAGAGAGTCGATGTGGGGAACAAAAGATAGCTGTCAAGAATTACACCATAGGCAGCGAGCTTGCGGGGTGGGATTTATGGTCATGTTATCAACAGACATACAAATGTCAGGCAGGAAGCTTCTGTTTTTGGGTGGGATTATTAATTCTACTTTTGAAAGGTAAATTGATGAGAGGACATCCAAGATGAAATGGCAGAGAGACGCAAGTCAGTAACGCAAGACAAAACAGATGGTGAGTGATCAGGAGAGGATAGATAGATTTGTTTATAATCCGCAGAGATGATACTGAAATCCAAAGGAGCTTATTAGTTTTCAAAGAGAAGTGGTGTAGATAGAGAATAGCAGAGGACCTAGGACTGAGCCCTGTGGTATTCCAATTGATAAAGGAAGTGGAGCAGAGGTGGATCCAGAGAAATTAACACTGAAAGAGCGATTAGATAGGTAGGATGAGAACCAGGATAGGACAGTGCATTCAAGACCTAGGGATTGTAGCGTTTGTATGAGGAGAGTGGTCAACAGTGTCAAATGCAGCAGAGAGATCCAGGAGAATTAGAAGAGGGTATGTGATTAAGAGGACAGGAGGTAGAGTAGGAAGATAAGAGAGTAGAAACTTCTTCCTCATTTGTGGGATCAAATGAAGAGAGTATCAGAGGGTGCTACAAAGGAATTGAGCGGCTTGCTTGTCGAGGGAGACGATACTATTTGAAGACTGATTTTATCAATTTTGTCCTTGAAATAGGAAGCAAGATTCTGGGCAATGATGGTAGTCGGAGGGTTTGTGGTGGGAGGGTTTAGAAGAGATTTAAATAGTTGAAAAGGTGTTTGGGGTTAGAAGCCTGAGCATAGATGAGAGATTAGAAGCATGTTTGTTTTGCAGTGTCCAGAGCATTTCTATAGTAGTGGTAGATAGCAGGGTATGTGATGAAATCATTAGAGGTACAAGATTTACGCCAGTGACGTTCTACTTTAACAGAAAGTTTTTGTAGATTTTGTGGTACTTTAGTGTGCCATGGTTGACAATGAAGTCTACGCGGAGCATAAATAGTTGCTGGAGCCACTTGATCAAGGGCAGTTGCTAGGGTTTGGTGAAAAGGAGATACTGCCCTATCAGGGGAGAAGAATGTACAAATTGGGGAGAGAAGGTTTTGAATAGAGGTGGAAAACTGTTGAAAATCAATAGTTAATACTCCTTTGGGTATGAGGAGGCATGCCATGCTATGGTGCATCGCTCCATTGTTAACTGTTTTAGTCCCGACATCACCGTGCTTATATGTACTGCAATGTCCACATTGGAATGAGTAAGGCAACCAATGTTAAAAAAAAAAACGCCAAATACTTAATGGAGTTGAGAATAGTGGTTAACCTTTGCCAAGGAATAAAGAGCTTAAAAGGTTTGTTGTCCAGAGCCAGGGTCATACGATAGTAAATTAATCCACAAAGATATAATCCAGAAGCATAGGTTCAAAGAAGTCAGGTTAAATAAATTGCAGTTTACTGGATCCAGGGAGCCATTTACAGAAGCCTGTGGTAACTAGCCACAAGTGTTAGCACTTGATCACCAGCAGGAAATCATTAATAATGCAGTTTACCTAGATGTAATGCACAAGCTTCATCTGGTTGTTAATGGAGCTGCAGCTCTTCCCCTCCTCCCTTCCCTCATCCATCTCGACCAGGTGGGATTTATCCCAGGGCGTCAAGCCCCGGACAACACTAGGAGAACAATCGACCTGATCCATACAATTCACAGGGGTAAGCTCCCCTCCCTCCTTATGTCATTAGATGCTGAGAAGGCGTTCGACCGCATCTCCTGGTCGTTTATGGTTGGGGTGCTGGGAGCGATGGGTTTCTCTGGAAAATTTATGACTGCCATCTCAGCCTTGTACCGCTCCCCATCGGCCACAGTCTCTGCAAATGGTCTGACCTCGGTCCCCTTCACTATTTCCAATGGCACACGGCAGGGCTGCCCCCTCTCCCCGCTCATTTTTGCCCTTATCATAGAGCCATTAGCAGCTAGAATCCGGGCTAACCAGCAGATACTAGGCATCCCGGTGGGTAGCTCTTTTCATAAGATAGCATTATATGCGGATGACGTCCTGTTAACTATTGCTCACCCAAATCTTTCCGTTCCTCCTCTTGTAGACGAATTAAATCTCTACGGCCACTTCTCAGGATATAAAGTTAACACTGACAAGACAGAAGTCTTAGACTTTTATGTTTCCTCAGCAGACAAGGTGTCTTTAGAAAGTTCCTTCCCATTTAACTGGCGGCTTCAAAAACTCAAGTACCTTGGGGTATACTTGACTAAGCAACTTCACCAGCTTTTTCAGGCCAACTTCCCTCGCATCCTTGCTCAAATTAAGTCGGATCTTGTTTCGTGGTCGCAATTATACATCTCCTGGATAGGTCGTATTAATGCGGTCAAGATGAACATACTCCCTAGACTCCTCTACCTTTTTCAAACCCTTCCCATCCGGGTCCCCCCCTACGTTTTCAAGTTTCTCCATTTCCATGTATCTAAATTCATCTGGGCAGGTAAGCGCCCCCGAGTCCGTTTCAAGCTTTTACAGAGAGCCCCGCGGGGAGGGGGACTGGGAATCCCTGATTTTCGACGCTATTACCTCTCCGCTCAGCTTGCTCAATGCGTTCTGTGGTGTAGTTTAACTCCCTCCAGGGTCTGGGTCGAGATCGAGGCTGAGAGTCTGGGTATGCTTTCCCTATCTACTCTCCTATGGCTCCCACGGGCTCGTCGACCAAAACGTGTCTCCCTTTATCCGGTCATTACACATTCCCTGGCGGTCTGGGACTCATGCTCTCAGAAATCTGGCCTCTCCCCCCATCCCTCTCCCCTAATTCCTTTGTTTAACTCCTCAGACTTCGCTCCAGGCCTTACTCCTAAAGCATTCTCCTCGTGGACCTCACAAGGGGTCCGTTTCTTAAACGATCTCACCTCTACGGCTGTGTTCCCCTCATTTTCTGACATCCAATCGCAATTAAATATTCCCACTAAATTATTCTACCAATTCCTCCAGCTCCGCCATTTTCACCATACTGCCAAAACTCGCCTCTCCTCCCGTCCCCTTACCACATTTGAACATCTTTGTCTCCGTCAGTCCTCCACGAAAGGCCTTATTTCAACATTATATTATGAACTCGCCCCACCTTCCTCAGACCTTAGAGTTTCGCATGAACTGGCCTGGGAACGTGACCTTGGTGAAGTTCTTTTGAGCGAGGAATGGTCGGAGATATATGAGAATGCTGCCTCCAGCTCAATCTGCGTTAAAATAAAAGAGAATGTCTATAAGGTATTGTACCGCTGGTACTACGTTCCCTCCCGGATTCATAAAATTCTTCCAGACTCTTCTGATCGCTGTTGGCGCGGGTGCTCCCACGAGGGTAACTTTATCCATATATGGTGGACTTGTCCCAAATTATCAAACTTTTGGGCCGAGATTAAACACCTGATCCAATCGATTCTCCAGATAGCAATACCATTAGAGCCTAAATTTTTTCTTTTGCCCTTGGGAGCACCAGCGGCGACTCGACACCAAAACAAGTTAGCTAGGCACATCCTGACGGCAGCTACCTGCCAAATTGCAGCAGACTGGAGGCAGCAATCTCCACCTTCGCTTCAGGCTGTTATTAACAGAGTTTGGCAGGTTCAGCGCCTGGAATACATGACCAGCATCATCAATAGGACATCAAGATCGTTCACTAAGGTATGGAGCCCATGGCTCTCGTTTTTTCAGGCTTACTCCCCTTTCACTTGACTTTACACCTACATATATCCGTCCTCTTTTTGAGAACCCCTTTCTTCCTTTCCTTTTCTGCTCTGTTCTAGTCTCTCTTCTCCTCTCTCCCTGCGTTATGCCCTCCTCTTTCGCGGCATTTCGCTCTCTCCCTTACATCTTTTAAAAAAAAAAATTTTTGGTCATTCTTTATACACGTAATTTGACCTCTTTGCACTGATTTTTTTATATTCTGTTGATTTTATATCATGTTTTATGTGATGTGTTTTTTTTTTCTTGCTGACACTGCATATCGGTTTTGTTTGTTATTTGACCTTCCAAAAATAAAAATTTAAAAAAAAATAAAAAAAATGGAGCTGCAGCTCACTGCTTTAATAATTCACTGCTGCACAGAGTATTAGTGGAATCTTGCATCTTGGAGAATGAACGCTAAATTTGGCACTAATCAGGATCTGATTATCAAATAGGCTTCATCTTGGAGAATGGAATTGGCAGGGAGCCTGACCGATCTTGCGAGTGCAAATTAGTTTGATATTTTGCACGTAAGAAAAAATATTGGCTGCTTTTTCATGTTGCACACAAATACTAGATAGCTTTATTTTTTCACAAAAATTTAAAGTTGATCTAGGATATGCCTTACCCAAGCTATAAATCTGTCCCCACATTTTAAATTTGCCTCCCTTCCGATGCAACATGGCTTTGCCAAGGTGCAGAGTCACTTCTTTAATTTGCTTTACTTTGTTTAATGAATCAGGCCCATTGTCTTCAGACTTTACCATTGGAATGCATAAAGATTAAAACTTTAATGCATTTTTCTTTGGAGCACAACTATTCTGTTACATTTCAAAATGAATTACAGTTTATACCTTTCCTTGTATCAATTTTGCACCCTCAAAAATGTTGCGTCGCCCAAAAGCCTATTTGATAATCAGAGCCTGATTAGTGCCAAATTTAGCGTTCATTGACACAAGCTACAATATTGCCCAGATTTATGTACTCCTGAAAAAGTAGTACCTGTAGTGCTATTGTTACAGAAAACATTCAGGCAATGGATTAGCGATAGCAGGCCGTATTGTACATCCTAAACGCACATACATTCTATTCCTCCTACAGATCTTTCAGGTTTTCTACACCTCAGCATACCAATTGAAAAAAAAATTCAAACCAATCACAACCGATGTGAAGTATGCCATAGAATAGCAGCTGAGCGTGTCCAAGATGGTTGCCTCGCCCTATGCAAGAATGTTAAGAGCTTTCAGTCCTATTGGGAGAAAGGTGATACTACCAAGATGACGACTACTACTATTAGTTGCATGGTGATTCCATATGTTCTGAGTGGTATAATGGTTAGCAACTTACTCTAAAAGCATTGGTAATTCATACCCCCAAGTCAAAGTATGCAAACAACAATAAATCTCTTTTCTTTTTTCTCTATCTACCGTTTTCACAGTTTTTGCACCATCTTGTAAACTGGGCAAACCTGGCAAACCTTTAGTACAGTATATTGTATATAGTCATACTCAGAGGTTGAAGTTATAATTTAGAAGTGGCAGTATGGAAAACATAACTGAATGCCTGGTGCCACCTAGTACCAAAAGATTTGCATAATTTAATGGGTTTCAATTAATTTTAGCCCTGATTTTAGATTATTTTAATACTAGTAAAATACAAAGATATGCAATACAATCTAGACTTAGTACTCTAGTACACAACAGTACAATACACAACATAGCGACTAGCCAAACAAGCTGCAATGAGGTACAAAGCAGGTGTAGCAGCTCACTACAACTTGAAGAAAGAGGCAGGAGAAGTATGGGACAAAATAGGGAGCAAATCAGTGCAATATGAGCCAGTGGCCAGGAATATGACTGCAGCTAACAGGATCAGAGCCACTGACTCAAGGTAAGGGGACTAGTGAGGTTTAGAGACCAAGGGCCGATAACCCAGGGAGAGAGTGCAGGAGGTGTATAGGTGGCAAAGGTAATGAAAGGAGGAAAAAGACGAAGGAAGAAGGCCCTGCTCACATGAGCTTACAATCTAGAGGGGCAGGGACAAATACACGGGTTGACACAGAGGAGATGGGTCAGTGTAAGGGGACGGGGGCGTTAGGGTGAATAAGGAGGAAAGCTTTTATGAAAGGCCGTTTGAAGCGTTGGAGGATAGTGGAGAGCCTAATTGGTAAAGGGAATGAGTTTCAGGGGTTGGGAGCAGTACGGGAGATGTCTTGGAGGCGAGAGTGAGAGAAGGTAATGTGTGAAGAGGAGAGGCATTAGCAGAATGGAGAGGGTGTAAGGAAAGTTGGAGATTTAAGAGGGAGAGGATTGGGTGAGGAGTTTCGCTCCCTTCTCCTTATAGAGTCCAGTTCATCGTAGCGACTGGCAGAGAAGGAAAGGAAATGCAAAGTAACAATAGAGAAATATGAACAAACATCGGCACTGAGGATAGACTAAGTGGTGAGAGGCCGGAAAAAGACAGACCAGAGAGGAGAAGTTTGCAGCATTCCAAGCGAGGGATGCCAAGCGAGTAGATGACAGTCTTTGTAGTGCGAAGGTTGGAAAACCATCTGATCCTGGAGATGTTTCAAAGATGGATGCAGCAAGATTGGGAGAGGGATTAAATGTGGGGAGGAGTGAAAGAAATAGAAGTAAGGATTACTCCCAGGCAGTGAAATTCTGAGACAAGAGGAAAAGATAATGTCATCAATGGACAGAGAAAAGGGAAGGGACATTGGAATACGATGAGTTCAGTTTTAGTACTATTAAGTTTAAGGAAGCACTGGGACATCCAAAAGGAGACAGCAAAAAAAAGACAACTAGACACACAAGAGAGGGGGAGTGGTCAGGGTGTCATCAGCATTAGGATGGTATTGGAGGTCAAAAGAGCTGATGAGGTCACCAAGAAGTGAACAGGGAAAAGAGCAGGAGGGCAACAACAGAGCCTTGGGTAGAAGAAGGTGAAATAAGGGGTCGAGACAGAAAAAAAGCAGTTGGAAACGAATGGAGGACAGCCGGGAGAGAAAAAGGTCACACACATCAACGGTTACAATTAAGTCATGGCAGACTTAAGAGGGTGGGGGGATGGCAATTCAACTACATTGAATATCTTGTTGCCAGCTTGACTGCAAACTTTCACACCTTTCAACTCCACAATTAAACAACTTAAAGAAGCACTCAAGAGTCCTGGTTAGGATAAACATTTGTGTACACAATGTCGCTTCTTTCTAAATTCACATTAATTTAACATACTTCTCATACAGGTGAAATAATCAATGTGACGGAAGCTCAAGCAAGATTAGTTCCACTGTATCTGTGGAAGAGATTTCAAGTTTTCAAAGGCATGAATGATGTACAAGTCTAGAAAACTGTACGGCCTCAGTTACTCAACAAATGTCTTTGCCACAGTCTTAAAGTCCATCATAATTATGCTAATACAATGATGGCTTTTAATGTTCTCTGAAATGGAGACAGATTTCAACAAGTAGAGATGTAGATTCAAGTGGGAGGGAAGTACTGTCTAAACTTTCAGCAACAGCTCATTGGCTGCTGAATTGGCTCTCAGACAGTCAGGTCCTGGACTGCTTCCGGTGGGCATCAAACATATTTAAAAAAAAAAACCCTCTTGCTCAAGGGTTTGTTAATCACAGTAGGACATTGTTTAACACAAATCAATAAACCCTTATAAGATATTGGCTAAAAGTAAAAGGACTTCTTTACATTAAAAAAAAAATACTACTCAATAGCTTATATCAATTATATACAGTGTTAGTGTAAAAATAATCATTACCTCTGTGTGTTTGAGAAAGTTCAAAGAATGCTCTCAAGAGACGTTTGGTGTGTTCCATCATACCTTGGGAAAAAAACGAAAAAAAAAACCAGCTGTATGAGTGTAGGGATAGATATTGCAAACAAGATAGGTAATCATAATCTAGAGGATTAGAGTCTTACTTACTATCTTTAATTTTACTTTTAATGTTAACATATGGATACAATTTATTCTGTGCAAATAAGAACTTCTTTTGTTATAGGTATAAGCGAGTGCTGCCTTCCTATTTGCTCAGTACACTAAAATAAAGTCTATGGGTTTCAAATAAATACTGCCGTCTGTGCCCATTTATAGAATACCTCCTTAGATTCAATATACAAAAGTTTTTAAACAAATAAAAAAAATATTTCAGACAAGTGCAGAAAAATGAAGACACATCGTGGTGTCTTGTGATCTGTGGCCCACCTTCGGTCAGTGGACTTCCCCGAATTACTGGCCCTGCAACTCTGGGCCTGGCAGCCATCACGAAGCATACGCTCTATGACTGCGGATCACCTCTTACCTGGACCGGATGCTTCCTGGCACAGGTGAGAGTCGGCAGCCTGTCTGGTGACCCCATTGTTTGTGTTGGAGCACTCTGTCTGCAGCCGCATCGGCCATGGTTACCCTCCACAGTCACTACATTGAAAGTCCCCCATCTCGATATTGGCCTCACCTCTTTCCACGATCAGGCAACTACCTGGTGCATAGTGAGCCCCATATGTGTTACATGTAGCACTCCTGCTAGTGGCCTCCAGAACTTACATCACTCCCTGGAGAGACTTGTCAACCAGCCCTGTCACTGCTTCATTAATTACACTGGTCTGGACTACCAAATAACTGTCCACTGGAAGATGCTGACAGCACCATCTGTAACCCTACACTCTAGCTCCCTGTTCAACTCTGTGCCAGACAGGCTCTTCACCATTTTCCTCTGACAGTGGAACTATCTAGGAGCCTGCAGTACATCCATTCCTGCTGTAATGTTTTACACTGCTGGGAATATTTGAGCTCCTCATATAGAGGCAAACCCTGACTTTTGAGGGTAATACCCTCCAAATTTTCTGAGCTCTCTCCCCTACTACCCTGGCAAGGAGGTGAGAGCTCAAACCTGTGACTTTGGTCCTCCTAGAGCACAACATACGGTACCACTGTGGATTCTTCTTCCGCCTTTTCCTCTGGTATCAAAACAACTTATGGCTAAATTATTGGATGAAGCCCACAACCTCCTCTGTTACATTAGGCTCACCCCTCGACTTCCTCCTGCCTCTGACCTCAAAAGCAATGCTGCTCCTGGCACTTCCACACCACAAGCGCAGAGAACTCAAAGGATAGACTTGTCTACAGTCCCAAAACTCTTTAAATCACACTCTGTAAACCCCTGAACATTTTTTGGGCCCACACTGCTTTGCATGTACCGTCATCTGGATGAAGGCTGCGCCCTTGGCAGCACGCTTTAGTTGTGATAGCTGACTTTATCCACAGACCGGAGGCCTCCCCCTAGTGTTAGGGCAGCAGGTGTCTTGACATCCTTCATCTTTTACCCATAAGCCCTCCACGAGAATCCCCAAGTTATTTTTCCCTTGCTCCTGTGACTGCTTTTCTGGGGACAGGCTGCCTCCCTATCTAGATTGTATACATTGTTCTCTGTAGCCTACCCAGAGACTTCTTCTGCGACAGACTACCTGTGCCGAGAACAGGACGATTGCAGCCGCTTTCTTTACCTCATCCTCATACCTTGTTTGCTGTATTGTTGTTCTATTTGTTCTCCATTTATATCTCCCACAGCTAATCTCTCTCTCCTGTCTGCGGAACCTGCTCATCACGAAGGAGAAGATGGGTCCTGATGTAGCTACATGCATGTTGCTAACGCATATTGTTCTTATTGCACCTTGTAGTATTGCTACTTGTTTACTTCAGTTTGTGATATTATTATGATGGAGTTTCTTATGTATTATGTTCTCATATCTTTTCCCGCTTTTCTGCTTTGAAGTCCTATATCTGGTTCACTGCCCAGAAGGAAAAAATTACCGATCATTTACATGACAGAGACAATAAATTCCACCAAATTTGGGTGCCCTGGCTTTTCCTTTAATTTTCTCTATCCCTCAAACCCCTTGTCACGGTTCTGTAGGTTTGGATCTGCGCAAATTAGCACTACTTCCAGCAAGGCGCGGAGTCTAACGGGCAGAAGGTATTCACCAGGGACCGCCGCAAGGTGGTTTGGTCTTAGTTACATCTGCACCGCAGGTCGCGGCCCTTACTGGGAGTATCAGGCGCGATCCATAGGGGAATGCGGAGAAGTGAATCCGTTTAAGCACAGCAGGTTACCACTGCAGTGGTGGCGTAGAACACATAAGTGTCAGCTCTGCGGTCAGCAGGTTAATACTGAATGGTGGCAAAGTTCACGGAGAAGTGTTAGCTCTGCAGACAACAGGTTACTGCAGGAATGAAGAAGAGTCAGCTGAGCGGACAACAGGTACTGCAGGATATAATCCAAAGAGAGAAAACAGCCAGCAGGAGAAATGGAGCCACGTCTAGTACCTAGAAGGTAGGTACTAGATAGGCACTGAGCTGCAGGGGAAAGTGCCTTTTAAATTTGGAGCCAGATTGAGTAACCAATGAATGGGGAGCAGAGGATATAAAGAGATCTGCGCATAGATGGCGGACAGCCGAGACGGAGCGCAGCGGTCAGGTAAGTGTGCCGGGCTTCGGTTATAGAAGTCGAATGCCCGGCGTGTGACATTTTTTCTTACTTTTTTTTGTTTGTTTGTTTTTGAGGAAATGCTTTCTATCGGTGATGACCAGTAGTTCCCCCTCTCCCCTCCCTGTCCTACAATAAAGAAAACATTGCAAATATTATGTGAACGAATGTAGTGGTATTTTATCGGTTGACAAGTTTCTGGTTTACTGTTGAGATTGTCACTTTACTACCCTTTTCGTCTTCCTTGTTTATCTTTACACACCCTGTGATTTGTTCCTGGTTTCAGTTTGTACTTGTTTTTACTTTCATAATAAAGTTAAAAAAAAAAAAAAAAAAAGTAGCAGAAATAAGGATGCACTTGCAATTACAATGCGTCAGTCGTACTAATCAAAACAGCAAGAAAGGACTTTAACATGCAGTATAATCTATGCCTGCCAACATTCATGATCGAAATTTACCTCTATAAAATTCTGCTGTTTTTTCAAGCTCTTCCAGTTTTTTCACCAGGCCATCTGTGACAAGGAACATTAGGTATATATTTCAAGTAAGATCTCATCAAAACATTTCCAAAACAATGGAGCCCGCTTGCAAAATCTTTTTTTGTTAACCAAAACAGCATAGAAAAATAAGTGAGCTCACATGAAAGAAAAAGACAAAGCGACCAGCAAATACAGATGATACTATCCTGAACCAAATATCATTGTGTCCACAAGGCATGAATCCCTACAATGAAACAGTGCAGCAGTGTTATTACAGTTACAACTTTTAATGCCTATCCAAGCAAATTGGAGGTACTTTTTAAAAGTTATAGCTTACTCACAATGACTGGGCTGTCTCATGGCCTGATCCATCATCCAGGACAGTGGACTGATTATTTGGTTACATAAGTGATGCTTAATTATCTTTATTTTCACCCAATCCGTTTTCCCACATCATGACCATTTGGGTTTGTTTTTTTTTGGTTTTTTTTTGGGGGGGGGGGGTTACTATTCTGGGAGAGAACAAAAAAAAAAAAAAGCAATGGAATAAACAAAAGTGAACACTTCTCTTGGATGGGTTATCCAATGAGTAATGTAATATTCAATTGTTGACTAATAAACATTTAGAACAATAATGACAATCATGGCATGAAGCTAGAGGAAATGTCTCATGAAGCATGATCCAAAGTGAAAGGAGGTTTGCTTTTTTGCAGTTTGTCTCATGTAGAGGAATGACTATCACCTGTGTCTATTAAACTCCAGCTAGTAATGTTCTCTGTGCTTTTAACTTCCTAGTAATTGTGGTATAGGAGTAGTGTCAAACACCAGATTAACACATTAAGTAGACTAACTTTGGCTCATCGCTCAAGTAATTAACTGGCAATTTGAGAGTTTCCTTCAAATGTAGCAGCATTACCATTGCACAGGATGGCACGACTTAAACCAAGAGCATCCGCAGTGCCTGAACTCAGGTTCTCCACCAGACGATGCTTCACTTTCTTCAGTACTGCATAAAACCACAAAGGCAACAACTGAGACACACAGACCAACCAAACACAAAGACAATACAGGGTTTTTTAGAAATAAAAAAGTAAAAAAAAAATGTTAAAATCTTACCAATATCCAAAGTCCTCCCCTGCTTAGGATCAGCTTGTAGCTTGTTGTAGTGAATAGTCACTTCTCCCTAGTGAAGATAATATTGAACTTACACATAGAATTGTCATTAATTCACTTTCATTGTAATTTTCTAAAGATGATCAGACAGAAAATTAATTGTTGAACGCAGTGTATGCATACATACAGATCAGCCACAACATTGCCTAATATTGCGTATGTCCCCCTCGTGACAACAAAACAGATCTCACATATCAATGCATGGATTCCACAAGACCTCTGAAGGTATCTTGTGATATCTGGCAACAAGACGTTAGCAGCAGATCATTTTAGTCCTGGAAGTTGAAAGATAGGGCCACCATGGCACGGACTTGTTTTTCCAGTGATTCTCCAAGTGTCAGCATGCCCTGGCAGCCATGGGTATGCTGGAGCTTATAGTACTACAAGTGTTAGCATGTCCAAACACTTTTTCACATGGCCTTAAATTGGACGTGAAACTTTTTGCCTATGGAATTTCACTTTAACGCTACCCTTGATAACAACCTGGACAGATCCACTCCTCCTCCCCATTCCTCCAGTCATTTTGTAAATACCGACTCTAAAGCCTTGGGGGTCTCGTTTTCCCAACATCTGTTATTTGGTGCATGGCGAGTTAGAAAAACATTACCTTTTACTCTCGGGTCCACAGCGTGCACACGCGCTTTGACATGGTCTTCCTGTGTGTTGAATTATCTCAACATATCATTGATGTGGATATCCTCCCAAGCACATGGTCAGACCATGGCCCAGCTACCGTGGACATTGTGGGCCCACAGACGGGGAGAAAGCAATTTACTCGGTGCCTAAATGATAGGGTCCTACTTAACCCTCACCTTAAATCAGTTAGACACAGGAATTTAGCCACTATTGCAAGACAAATGCTGACCCTTCTTATCACCACTATGCTCCTCTGGGATGCCCACAAGGCTGCGAGCTGTGGTAGTCTGATTAGGGCGGCGGCATACGCTAAAAAAAAGTGGACTCCAATTTCTTCAGGCCTCCAGACGCGTAGCTAGCCTAGACAGAGCCCACAAAGCTTCGGGCCTACCGGAAGACTGTTCTAAACTTGCAGCAGCAAGAGGGGAGTTAAACCTTTTGCATTCTGCGAGAGCTGAAACTGCGTTGAAATATCTAAACCAAAGTTTTTATGAAAAGGGCGCCAAGGCAGACAGGCTGTTGGAGTCCCAGCTAATACCTAAACTCTCCTAAAGTAATGTACTTCGTATCAAATGTCACTCAGGTAGTCTCACACAAGACCCAAATCAGATTACAGAAGAATTTAGGAGGAGTTTTTATAGCAAACTCTATAATATCTCAAAGCCAGGTGACCCCTCCTAAACCTTGGTAGAGAATTCTAAACGCTTCCTCTCTCCGATTGCCGCTTACCCAGGCTCTTGGCAGATGCTCTCGACCAATTAGGGGTAGATTTCACAATTCAAAAACTTGAAAGCTAACAGAGCTCCAAGCCCCAACGGTTTCACAGCCACATACTACAAGACATTTAACAAACTTCTTTCACCTTATCTTGTTGACTTGTTCAATGATGATATACTAAAGGGAGGCTCCTTCTCCAAATAAGCCTTGGCTGCACGTAGAATTGTTATTCCAAAGGAGGGCAAAGACCCGTCAGACTGTGCCCATTACAGGCCCATTTCACTATTGAACACAGACATCAAGATCTATGAGAAAGCCCTTGCTCGGTGCCTCAATTCTGTTATCCCATCTGATCCATAAAGATCAGGTGAGATTTATACCGAAGCATCAGGCACGGGATAATACCAGAAGAACCATTAGCCTTATCCATTATATCAACTTGGCCAGAACACTGGCCTTGGTGCTCTCTCTGGATGCAGGGAAGGCCTTTGACCGAATCAGTTGGCCCTTTATTCTGGAAACTCTTAGGAAATTTGGCTTCGATGGTACTTTTCTCAAGAGAAACCAGGCACTGATTCAGGTCCCTCTTCCAGTACTCATCCTTGATCTCAATCACCAATGGCACTCGTCAGGGCTGTCCCTTTGTCACCCATAATCTTTGCTCTGGTGATTGAGCCCTTGGCGGGCAAAGGAGGATTTGTATACTTACGATAAATCCTTTTCTCTTTCATCCTATCTGGGGGACACTGCTACCATGGGTTGCATGAGGGGAGCTAGGAGTTGGCACTCAAACAGTTAATTATTTGTATAACCTACAGACTGGCTCCTCCCCTCTGCAACCCCCTGCATTCTCAGTGTATTTATAAAGCCCCATGGAAGGGTAAGACAACTGAGAAAAGAGCAGAAGGCAAAAAGAGAGGGAACGCAGTGTCCCCCAGAAGGATTTATCGTAAGTATAAAAATCTTCCTCCCGAAGGCCACTTGCTTATGGGGGCGACTTTAATATGATTCTAGACTCCTCTCTTGATAGGACACCGATGACCATGCCCTCATCTCAGCCCCAAGCGCACTTCGTTCGGTAGGCTAATTGCTTTGCCGCGTTACTTAAAGAGCATTCCCTCCTGGATGGGTGGCGGGTGATTAATGGTACGGACAGGGGATATACTTTCTATTCTCACCCCCATAACATATACACCCGAACAGACTATTTTCTGATTGACACTCGGCTGGCCCCTAAGATTCACAGAGCTGAGGTTCACCCGTTTGCCTGGACAGACCACATGGGAGTGTCTCTTCAATTGGACGTTGCAGACCTTCCTAAGCGAAGCTCAAAGTGGCGGTTGGATGATACGCTCTTACTTAACCCTGCGGCATGTCTGGAAATAGCGGAGGCGCTTAATGAATTCTTTGCTCTATATGAAACTCCTGACATATCCCTGTCCACAATTTGGGAGGCACACAAGGCCACATTACGTGGACGTCTTATTAGTATCGCAGCCTCCCGGCGTAAAGAGGAACGAGAGCAGATATGTGCACTGGAAGCCAGACTTCTCTCTCTACTCACTCAGCATCAGGGTTCATTAGATCAGTCACATCTGAGGGAACTAATGATAGTCAGGGGCCAGCTCAATGCTGTCTTATCCAAAAAAAAAAAAAAAACAGCCCGTGCCCTCAAATGGACCCAGCAACTTTTTTTACGAAAAAGGCGACAAGGCAGATTCCCTACTAGCCCGGAAACTCCGCCAAAAGCGCACCCGCAATGCGATTTCATCTATTAAAAATTCCCAAGGGCAACTGACATACAATCCAAACTCTATATTGAAGGAATTCCAGACATACTATTCATCACTATATAATTTGAATGAATCAGACCCGCCACCCCCTGACCTAGACGACAAAATAAATGCGTACCTGCAATCCTGCCATCTCCCGCGACTATCAGACTCCGAGATCCAGTTTCTCAGTTCTGACACAACAGCTGAAGAAACTACTACAGCCCTACGCAGCATGAAGATAGCCTCTGCCCCGGGTCCGGATGGACTCCCTGCCAAGTACTACAAAAAATTTGCAGGAATCCTTAGTCCAAAGCTAACCACATGGTTTAATGCCATCCTTGATGGGACCCCCTTTGACATAGCCACAACCCGAGCCCGGATTACTGTTATTCCGAAAGAGGGCAAAGATCATCCCTCTGTAGTAGCTTCCGCCCCATCTCTTTACTTAATGTGGACCTAAAAATATATGCCAAAGTCCTTGCGATTAGGGTGAATGCTGTGCTCCCGAAATTATAACACCCCGATCAGGTCGGATTTGTCCCATGCCGGCAGGCAGCAGACAATACCAGGCGGACCATAGACCTCATTCAACATATTAACGAGTGTAAGTTGCCCTCCCTCCTCATGTCCCTTGATGCTGAAAAGGCATTTGACCGCGTTGGCTGGCCCTTTATGATAAAAGTCCTCGCAGCCTATGGTTTCAAAGACTGCTTTATCGAAGGGGTCTCTGCTTTGTATGCCAATCCGACTGCTTCTGTCCAGGTGAACGGGTGCTCCTCATCAGCCTTTCAGATTCAAAATGGGACCAGGCAGGGATGCCCCCTCTCCCCCCTCTTATTCGCATTAATCATAGAGCCTCTAGCCGTGAAAATATATCAGAACCCTGACATCTCCGGCATACAACTATCATCCAGCACTTATAAGATAGCACTTTACGCGGATAATATCCTCCTCACCATCACTAATCCCCTAACATCGCTACCCAACTTATTCCAAGAACTTGACAATTACTCCATGGTATCGAATTTTAAGATCAATACGGCTAAGACAGATATCCTGGATCTCAATATCTCCCCTAAGCTAAAGCAGCTCCTGGAACTAAACTTACCCTTTCATTGGAATTCCGAGTGTATTAAATACCTGGATATTAGACTTGCCAGAAAGGTAGAAAGTCTCTACCGGGCAATCTACCCCCAGCTTATAGCTTCTCTTAAAAAAGACATGGTCTCCTGGGACAAACTTATGATATCTTGGGTGGGCCGGATTACATCAGTGAAGATGAACTTGCTTCCTAGACTGCTTTACCTTTTTCACACCCTGTCTATTAGAATTCCCCCCTATGTCCTAAAAATGCTGCAAGCCTCTGTAAGACGATTTATCTGGTCAAACAGAAGACCCAGGATCTCTGCTCGTATTCTGAAACGCCCCCCCATGGCAGGTGGCCTCGGCATCCCCAACCTCCGGAATTATTACTACGCGGCACGTTTAGCTCAATGTGTCCAATGGCACTCTCCGCTTGGAACTAGGGTCTGGGTTGATATAGAATCTGATCTCCTGGGAGGCTCGCCTATTTGCTCTGCTCTTTGGCTTCCAGCTGCTCAGCGCCCAGCCCCCGCTCGAACTCATCCAGTAATAGCCCTCTCTCTCTCAATCTGGTCCCAATGTAATAGAATGGCAACTCTGTCTCCCGCACCTTCGATAATGATACCCCTTTGGATAAACCCAGCCTTTACGCCTGGTCTTGCACGCCCTATGCACACAAAGTGGGCAGTAGAGGGTTGAATACTGCTACTAAATCATATTACTAGGACCCAAACATTTCTTCAGTTCTCAGACTTAGCAGGCCGGTGCGGGCTTGTGATGGGACAGTTCCACCAATTCCTACAGATTAGACACTACCACCAAAAGGTCAAGGCTCAATTATCATCTAGGCCTCCCACTGTGTTTGAGAATCTATGCCTTTCTGGAGCATCTTCAAAAGGTCTCAATTCCACACTATACAATGCATTACTCCCCACCTCCACAGAGGTTAAGGACCGATTCCAGACGCAGTGGGAGACGGACCTGGGAAATTCTCTAGAGAACGGAAGAATGGTCAGACATTTATGAGTGGACAGCTCGTTCTTCCATAAATGTCTGCATCAAAAAAAATGCCCATAAATTGCTCCATAGATGGTACCACATGTTGGAGAAATTGTGGCCAAGTTGGCGCCTTTATGCATAACTGGTGGAGCTCTCCCAGAATACGCTCGTACTGGACAGCGGTTCTCCCACTAGCTACAGCGGTACTCGACACTCCCATACCCTCCAACCCCAAGCATGTATTATTGCCCTTGCCTCTCCCGGACATCCCTACACATGCATATAAGCTCCTCCGGCACATAATCAGCGCGGCTACCTGCTTCCTGGAAGAATCCCACACCCTCTACTCTCCAAATGGTCTGCGGTCGGGTTTGGCATACTTACCAAATGGAGCATATCACCAGTGTGCTGAGGGGCTCCTCCGTGTCTTTCCATAAAGTCTGGTCTCCATGGGCTTCATACCATAATCAACCCCTGCTTTAATTCTAGTAGAGACTGATCCTTTATTGAAATGAATGGATTTGACTTCTTGTTAAAGGTGTGAATTCCTTACCCCTAACCCCTCTAATTCTCTTCCCCCTTGTTTCTTGCCCATCATCCTTACTTATCCCCCCCTTCTCTTCTTTCTATTATTTTTCTCTCTGTTTTGTTCAAAATAAAAAACATCTTCACGCTACAAGATCAACATGCAGTCAAATTTACACTGTAAAAGCATGGTGAGAAAAAGCTGTACATTGTGTCTATCTTTATATGTACAAGTACTTGTTAATGTACCTTTTGAGAATTTTGTTAAAGATAAGATGTTACTATTAATACAACGTACTTTAAAAAAAAACAAAACAAAACAAAAAAAAATCTTCCTCTCTTTCATCCTATCTGGGGGACACTGCTACCATGGGGATGCTCTAAAGCAGCCCCCTAAGGGAGAGACCACTCTGATAACCCGGCACGCAAAACACTGCGGCCAAAACTGGCATCAGAGGACGCAAAAACCTTAAACTTAGTAAATGTATGTACAGAGGATCAGGTGGCTGCTCCTCAAAGCTGATCCTCTGAAACTCTATTTCGTGCAGCCGAAGTAGCACCCACTGTGTGGATGGAATGGGCGGCAATATGGCTAGGCACAGGCCGGTCTGTCGTGACATAGGACTGCCTAATGCTGGATGTGATACACCTGGCGATGGTCTGCTCAGTAGCCAGCCAACCCCTCTTTTAAGCCTGCAATACCACAAAGAGGGAATCTGTCCTGCGAATATCCGAAGTTCGTTATCATGCGAAGGGCATGAACAACATTCAAGGATTCCTCAGATTGTAAGTCCAAAGATCCATCCTGCACCTGGAAAACCAGGACTACGATCTCCTGATTTAGGTGAAATCTGAAACCACCTTAGGTTGGAAATAAGAAGCCATCCTCAGAACAGCCCTATCATGGGAAAGCGGCAAGAAAGTTCAGACACTCTCCATGGAGATGCTATGACCAAGAGAAATTCACATTCCACGTGAGCAACCTGAACTTGGCCATGCTCAATGGTTCAAAGACTGCGCTCTGAAGCATAGTTAGCAGATCCCAGGGAGCTGTGGGCGGAACGCAAGGCGGCTAGATATGAAGACCCACTGAAGAAAAATCTTCCCTTCTGGCAGCCCCCGCAATTTGCTTCTGGAAATAGACAGAGGGCCAATACATGGACTCTCATAGAGCCGAGTCTAAGACCCGTGGACAAACCACCTTGGACAAAGGCCAAGAGACTACAAAGTCAAAAGACTTTGTGTGGCAAGAGTGATGCTCGCACCACCTAATGTACATACACCACACTCGGTGATAAATGCAGCCAGAAGCCTGCTTCCTAGCTCACAACATAGCTGAGCCAAAGGTTTATCCACATAAACACTATGGACACTAAGGCTGGCTTCAATAGCCATGCTAAAGGTCATGGAACTGAAACCGGCCCTTTAGTAGCAGTTTGTCGTAAAGCAGTAGACACGCCCTTGCTCACTTGCCAGTCGCAGAATGTCTGCAAACCAGATCCGACATGGCCAATGTGGAACCACCAGGATCACAGGTAGACTCCTTGTTTCACTCATCTGAGATTTCGGGCCAGCATTGGAATGAGAACAGATATCTTTTTTTTTGGAGGTTATTGCCCACTCCTGCCAGGTGTCAGGTGCCGGCCCTCCGCTCCTTCTGGGAAGGCCGCCTTCTACCTCCCCCACCGCGTCTGGTTGCCAAACACCAGACGCTCTACTTCCGGCTGAACTGTCGGCCCTTCTGTGCAGGTGCTTCCAGTTGCCAGGCAACGGAACTTTACTTGGATCACTGGCCGATGACAACACACCGCCGGCATATCATTGGCTGCCAGTAGTATTTTGGACAGACTGACAACATGCTGGTGCCAGAGTATCAGGTTTTCCTTGCTCCAACGTTCCAGTGTGTTTCCTTGGATTGGCTTGTTTGACTACTCTCCGCTCCTCTGTGTTCCCATTTGACCCGGCTTGTCTGACTATTCTTCTGGGATCCTCCCTTTGCATTACCAGTTACCGACCCGGCCTGTCTGACCATTCTAATTGACTTCCCCCTCTGCACTGATATCTCCTGATAGATGCTGAACCGGCCACATTGACCATTTTTCTGGATTTCCCCTGCACTACTACGTTGCCAGCATGTTACCGAACCGGCTTACCTGACTACCCATCTTGTACCTCGCTATACGACTCAGTAAGAGACCACGGCCTGCGCACCCCCTATTCCAAAACCCAGAACCCGGGTTTTTCTGGAGAAGACCGCACCCTCTACTTGATTTTATTTATGATATTTTCACATGTATATGTAGAGTCTCAGCGTATACTCTGAGTAAGTAACCTTAGGACCTTGGCATGAGTTGGTCAGCTTAACATATATTGCAGTATGTGGAACCAACATTTTGTTTTTTATATAGAAAAGTAGTAAGTACAGCACTAATCATGCATGTGGAGAGTGCAGAGTATCCCTGTTTTTAAATATAGACATATATATATATGTAAAGTCCCAGTATATACTCTAAGCAACCTAAGGTTACATTATATGTGTGTGTGACCTGTATATAGCGTTTATAAACCCCTGTAATCTAGCAGCACATACATCTCTAAAATAATATATACATGGCTGTCAAAACAAAAAAACAGTCTTTTAGGATGAGAAAGGTACTTAGCTCTCCTGTATGACCCAGGACCCGCTGTGCATTGGGAGAAGAGGTCTGTGTGCAGCATGGAGAATGAACAGTTTGCCACTGTAGCTGATAACAGGCAACTGCCATTTTCCTGCACTTTACAAAGACACACCAAGTCACCAGTTTCTGTAGGGGTGTCCTCCCTTTATGCTGCTCCTTGTTTCTCAAATATCCGTTATGGCGTGCTTCCCTTATTATCAAGCAGCCTAACGGTCTCTCTGGCGGATGCGCTGGCTTCTATATATAAGCCCACAGCGCCCTTTAACCCATCCGTGAAAGTGTGCGGTCCAATTCTCCATCTCATTACCAGGGAAGTTGGTACCGTCCTAAAAATGGTGTCCTGCATCGGTATTGCCGCGCTCTATGCCTACTAGAAGTGCTGGTCAGCCTCCTGTCACCTCTTATAGTTATCTGTAGTACCAGAACCGTCTGTACTCTGGCAATGCAGCAGCAGGGATCCTGTGAGGAAATGTGTCTCCAACACAGCCCCAGTAAGTAGCAGCTGCTGCAACTGCACCTAATCTTAAGTAAAGAAAGATAAAATAAATGAAAATAAAAGAAATTTCTCTAAGTCTGTAAAAAAATGCTGCAAGAGATTCAGCCCAACTCCTTGGGCACTCAAATTACACTGAGGATGCAGGGGGTTGCAGAGGGGAGGAGTCAGTCTGTAGGTTAAACAAATAATTAACTGTTTGATTGCCAACTCCTAGCTCCCCTCATACAACCCATAATAGCAGTGTCCCCCAGATAGGATGACAGAAAATTTGTTTCACTTCAGATGTTAAAAAGGTATTACTAGCGGTTCTGAAGAATACAAGCTTAGCCTGCTTGCAGATGACACATCCTGCTCACTTTGACTTTTTCCCCCTCCACCCCACACCTCACTCACCATCCTTACAGCTTATGGTCTCCTCTCTGGCTATAAGATAAACCTCTCCAAGACTGAAGCGCTTACGCTTCATGTACACCCCTCGACCCTGGGTCTCCTCAAGAGCAATTGAAATTTACGTGGCAACATTACAAAATAAAATAATATCTTGGAATCTTTATTACCTCCCAGTATGATTCTTTAAACATGGAAAAGTTCCCCTCTATAATTAAAATAATTAAGGCAGATCTGTTCAGGTGGCAAAAACTAATCATCTCCTAGCTGGGTAGGATAGTTGCCTTCAAGATGAATATCCTGCCTGTCTGCTCTACCTCTTTCAGACTCTTCCGATGCAAGTACGCAGGTCCACCCTGATCCAATTACACTGTTGGTTCTCTCAATTCATTTGGCAGCATAAACTCCCCTGCAGTAGCTTCTCGACTATGCGCAGAGAGATGGTTAGCGGCGGCAGGTGCTTCCCGGACAGCCATCTATATTATATTGCTACCCATCTGAACCAAGCTGTGGCCTGGTTTACATTAAGTAAAGGCCATTGGTGGATTAACCTGGAGTCCTCCTGTTGTCATAATTCCTTCTTTGGGATCAGTTTTAGGGGTCCCAGCGGCCAATAGGCCTTTATCATTGACATCGCACTTTTCACCTGTCGGATTTGGGACTATTTTAAGCTCCATTTTGAGACTACCTGCAATCCCTACCCCATAACACCTCTCTGGGACAATCCTGCCTTAATCCCAGGGCAATGCCTCTCTCGGTTTAAGCTCTGGCGGGAGAAGGACATCAGGTTGGTGGGTTACATTTTGCACACTGATTAATGTTAACCAATGTCGCTGTTGCAAGAGAAATTTGGCTTCCCAAATATTAACCCATTTGCTTATCTTCAAGTGAGACACTATGTTGACTCCCTCCCTAAACCTGATATTACGAGACCCTTAACTCACCTGGAAACTATGTGTGAATTCATTTGTTCCAGAATAGTGTAAATTTCTTGATTTAACTTCGGAGGTATCACTTATGTTTGCCCGCTTATGTTTATGCGGAATATTGGTGTATTGTATACCAAAAATTATAAAGTGTTTAAAAACAAAATATTTAAGTTATCAAATTCAGAAGCCTAGAATTTGAGGGCAGATAAGAACCACTTAGCACATCTAGTTTCCACTATTTTTTTATTACTCCCTAATAACCAAGAATGTTTAAATTGTTGCATTATACACATATATCACATATATACATACATTCATTAAATGAGCTTGAATAGAGAAAATTACTCATTCTTCTATTTTGTGTCACTGTGTGTACTGCAATAAACATGGAAGAAAGAAACCCAGAGCATTGTCTGAAGAGGTCAAACAAGATTGTAGCCAAGCATGGACAATCTCAAGTCCATAAATTGAACCCCAGACAACTTGATGTTCCAGTTTCCAACATATGCAATGTTATTAGGAATTTTAAGGAACATGAAATTGTATCCAACCTCTCTGGATTGAGGAAACTTAATCTCAGACTGCAGCGCAGGGTTGTTGAAATGGTGAAGAAAGCACCTCGATCAAATGCCAAAAAGATTCAAGCTGACCTTCAGTCACATGGTACAGTTTCAAATCACACAAACTGTCGCCAAATCAATGAAAGGGGGTTATATGGTAGGAGACCTAGGAGGGCCCCACAGCTAAGAGAACGAGACACACAGGAGTTTACCAAAACACCCCTGAAGAAACTAAATTCCTTCTGGGATAAAGCCCACTTTACATACAGTCAACGCCATAAATATTGGGACATTGACACAATTCTCATATTTTGGGCTCTATACACCACCACAATGGATTTGAAATGAAGCTAACAAGATGTGCTTTACCTGCAGACTTTCAGCTTTAATTTGAGGGTATTTACATCCAAATCAGGTGAACGGTGTAGGAATTACAACGGTTTCTATATGTGCCTCCCACTTTTTAAGGGACCAAAAGTAATGGGACAATCGACTAAAAAGCTTTTTCATGGGACGTGGCTTGACGGAGCATGGAGTAGGCTGTGCTGACTGAAGCTCTCCAGCCTAAATATCCTGTAGCGATATCCTGCTGTGTTACCGGCTCCTTCTAACGGGGATAATTTGGTGTAAGAACTGCCCCTGCCTGTCCTGGTCCAGCTGGTGTCTCTGTTGGAGGTTCGGGAGAGATACAGTCAGTGTTGGTGTCCGGAGCGTGGATGAGCCTGAGCGCGCTGGCGGGGAAGGAGTTCCTGGGTCGGTGAAGGCGCTGCGAGTTATTAATTACCTGCCCTGTGTGAGCGAGCCGTGTGGAGGGAGGTCATCTGGCTGCTGGGGTAAAGTGAAGAGCAGAGTGTCGGTCCCCGGGTGTTCCCGCCGGGAAGAGAGGTGCGGCGCCATCTTGAAAGGTAGTGTCGGGGGAGAACAGAATATATGCAGTCACTCTGTATTGGAGGCATAGCGGTCACATTCCTGTTCTACAGTGGTGCCTGTTAAAAGCATTGAGATTTTTATCTGTGGCACAGTAAGGAGATTATATACAGTGTCATCTGAAGCTGCCTGGTGACTTTTTTCCCTCTGTGAATTATCTGCGTGCAGGTGGTGTCTTTATTGAGCATTCACTACAGTGGACTTGTATAATACATCATAACAGTGCATCTGTAGCAATCTGTGTGTAGCAGGTGCTAATATGGGTAAGCACTCTACAAGTAATACTGCTGCTAGCAGGCTGGAGAAATATGCTCGTTCTAATCCTGCTACAGCCACAGGTGGAGCTCCTGCATCTGAGTTGCAAGTACCCCAGTCTTCTAAAGATGCAGACACACCTGCTGATTCTACTCTTCAGGAGCTCCTGGAAGCCATCGCTGCCTCTGAAAAGAAGGTAATGGATAAAATTGGAGAGGTGCAGGTTGATTTGTCATTGATGCGGCAGGATTTTCAGAAAATTCAAAAGCGAGTGTCAGAGACGGAGGCCCGCATCTCTATACTTGAAGATACTACAGTCCCTTTGCCACAGAAAATTGCTTGTTTGGAGGCTCAGATGGTGTCAGTTAAACAGAAGATGTCAGATATGGAGGGCCGCCTCAGACGCAGTAATATTCGACTGGTAGGTCTCCCTGAAAAGGCAGAGGGAGATGCTCCGGAGACATTCTTGGAGAATTGGATGATCCAGCTGTTCGGCAGAGAGGAGTTCACGGCCCAGTTTGCGGTGGAAAGGGCGCACCGGATTCCGACTCAAAGACCGCCTCCTGGTGCACAGCCGCGCACATTTATTGCCAAGATGTTGCATTATAAGGATCGGGATGCTATTCTGCGCCTGGCTCGGATTAAGGGCCCACTGATGTACCAAAATCAGAGAGTTGCTGTATATCCTGATTTCTAGGTGGATGTACAAAAAAGCAGAGCTCAATTTATTCAGGTGAAGCGTCGTCTTCGTGAAATGCAACTGCCATATGCTATGCTTTTCCCGGCAAGATTAAGAGTGATTGCGGATGGAACTACCCTTTTCTTTGGATCTTCATCTGAGGCGACTCACTGGTTGGATAGGAGAGCTCCAAGTGGTCTTCGTCCGGACTGAAGATACTCTTGGTGATGTATTGGTCTCCTGAACTGAGATGATACCAAGACTGTGTGCCTTTGATAGTCATAATGTTTGAGATATGCTCTGTCAATATATATCACTTTGATTTCTGACTATATATGACTGAAATACTTTGGTTAATATTGTAGTTATTTGGATCCTTTTGAAAATGTCAGTTATGGGGTGATATTGTTTGAGATTGTTGGATCCTACAGTAGGTGCTAAGGGTCTGGGTGGGTATGGAGGGTTGGAGGAGTACTGGGGTGAACTTGTGGGTTGGGGGGCTTCCCTTGCTTAAAGGGTCGCGACCTCCCTCCCTTTTTTTCGTTGCATACGGGTATTTTTCCATAAGTACGTGGAGATAGTTGTGTGTGCTGTTTAAGGGGATGCGGGATAGTTATAAGGGGATCCAGGTATGTCTAAGTTGGGGATGGATATACGGGGAGGGCGGCTGTTTGAATAGGGTAGGGTGGGGTAGGGTTTTTCAATGCAGTGACAGGTTTGGTATTTTATCTCTATGCAAATATTTTCAGATGATGAGACTGACTATTTTGGTATATGCTAATATGGTTGACTGGTGGCTGGGTGTCTGCCTGGGTTGGAGGGGGTTGATTCTTATGCAGAAATGTCTTATGTGTATTCCCTTGTGTTATGGCGACTGGAAAAATGAATAGGGGGTCTATTAAAATCCTGACTTGGAATGTTCGTGGTCTAAATGATAAAATTAAACGGTCTTTGGTCATATCCCAATTAAAAAAGTATGAAGCGGATGTTATATGTCTAACTGAAACACATTTAGTGGGATGTAAAGTGTTGGCCCTTAAAAAACCGTGGGTTGGATGGGTATACCATGCTACTCATACGGGTCATTCTAGAGGGGTATCTCTCCTTATACGTAAAAAAGTAAACTTTATTTTGGAAATGGTGGAGTCGGACCCATTAGGTAGATATGTTTTTGTAAGGGGCATTTTTGATTCCAAGCGTATAAACTTATTGTCAGTCTATGTCCCCCCCCCCCCCCCCCGTATAGTAGTGAGGTTTTAAAAAAAATGTAGTGATTTTGTCTCTCTCTCCCCGGACACTCCTGTGATTTGCTGTGGGGATTTCAATAATGTGTTGGATTCCAATGTTGATAGGTGGAGGGAGGTGGGGGATACTACACATGCTAAAAAAACGAAATTCGCTGATCTGTTGGAAGAGATGGGTTTGGTGGATGTGTGGCGTCTGAGACATCCGGGGGAGGTCTGTTTCTCCTGCTATTCCACTTCATATAATGCTTTCTCCCGAATTGATTTAGGACTTGTATCAAAGGAGTTATTGCCGGCTGTCTCGGATGCTGCATATTTACCAAGGGGGATTTCAGATCATTCTCCGTTGGTATTAACAGTCAAACTTAATGTTTCTAGAGGTCAAGCATTTTGGAGACTTAATCCCTTTTGGTTGACATTGTTGCAGGATGGAAATACCTCGGACTCCCAATGGGAAGAGTATTTTGCTACCAATGTGGACACAGCAGCCACACCTTTTGTCTGGGATTCATTCAAGGCTTTTTTAAGAGGTTCCTTAATTAGAAGTATTAATTGTTTCAAAAGAGAGTCTAGGTTGAGAGGTGATAAATTGGAAAAAGAGGTTGTGCGGTTAGAGGAGGTGTACCTCTCTTCTCGTGTGGCTTCTGATAGGATGGCTTGGCTAGCGGTACAGAGAGAATGGTCGGATTATTTGTTAGATAAATCAAGGCGTAAGCTGTTATTTGCTAAACATACTCAATACTTTGAAGAGGATAAATGTAGAAGGTTTTTAGCGTATTTAGCAAGGTCAGAAAGGGCGGCGGCTGTAGTGGCGGGGATTACAGATACTTTGGGTGTTGTGCATACCTTGACCGAAGAGATCAGTGATGTTTTCTATGTATATTTTAAAGATGCTTATGTGTCAAGAGCCGAGTACTCAGACTTAGACACGTATCTGGCGGCTGTTTCTTTACCTAAATTGAGCGCAGATGGTAGAGAAAGTTTGGACCTGTCAATTACTGAGAAGGAGATTGTAGCTGCGATAGCCTCGTTTCCAAATGGCAGGGCTCCGGGCATAGATGGGATACCCATAGAGTTGTATAAGAAGCACCTGGGGTTCTTTGTGCCTCGCTTGAAAGATATGTTTACAAGCTTTAGAGATCAGGGATGTGTGTCTCCGTCTATGTCTGAAGCCCTTATAGTTCTTATCCCTAAATCGGGAAAGGATCCCTTGATTCCAGAATCATACAGACCTATATCGCTATTGACAACAGATATTAAGATTTTGGCAAAAATTTTGGCGACACGTTTAAAATCGGGTAATTAGTGAGATTGTACATCCTGACCAAACTGGTTTTATGCCGGGGAAATCTACGGCTATAAATCTGCGTAGGCTTTTTTGCCATCTGCAGTTGCCCCACCCGGTGGAGGAGGAGGCGGTGGTGGTGTCGTTAGATGCTGCTAGGGCCTTTGACTCTGTGGAGTGGAGGTATCTGTGGGCGGTGCTGTTCAAATTTGGGTTTGGTCCGGTTTTTATTCAATGGGTTCGACTGCTATACTCCTCCCCTACAGCTAGAGTCTGTGTAAATGGCTTTGTGTCCCGTCAATTTGTTATGGGAAGAGGTACCAGACAGGGGTGCCCTTTGTCCCCCACTCTATTTGCCTTGGCCATAGAGCAGTTGGCATGTATGATTAGAATGCAGTCAGATATTACTGGATTGAGGATGGGCTGCAGGACGGACAAGATTGCCCTTTATGCAGATGATATGCTGCTCTTTTTGTCATATCCTGATAAATCGCTGCCAACTTTACTCAGTGTGGTCTCAGTGTTTGGCAGGTACTCGGGGCTTTTGATTAATTGGGACAAATCTAGTGTAACTCCGATTAAGGGTGCTTGCCCTATGGGTCAAGTTTTGCAGACTCCTCTTAAATGGATCCCGGTATTTAAATATCTTGGTATCTGGATATCTAGTGATATGGGTCAATATATCCAGCGTAATGTCCAACCTCAGATTGACTATCTTAGGAGCCGGATTGGGGTATGGAAGCAGCTGCCACTGTCGGTCACAGGTAGAATTAACCTGGTCAAAATGATAATCCAACCAAAGTTTTTGTACGTTTTGCAGCAGTCACCGGTGTATATTCCTCATAGCACATTTCGATACATTGAACGTCTCATGGCTTCTTTGGTGTGGGCAGGCAGGAGAGCAAGAGTTAAGCTTACTACTTTATATCGTTCTCGAGGGTCGGGGGGGTTTGGCTTTGCCGAATCTACGGCTTTATTATTTTGCTTCCCAGTTAACGCATATTGAGGTATGGTTCCGGTCGCGGTTGGGTGTAGATTTGCATGACTTTTTAGTCTCTGAGACAGGATCTAATCATACACGTGTGCAGTTTCTTCTAGCTGGAAGAAAGGTTGGGAGGGACCCCCCCCCTTGTGAATTCAGGCCATGAAGGTTTGGCGACTGTCAGCCCAGATTGGGGGTGGATTGGATTTAGATCCGTGCACTCCAGTCTGGGATAACTTGGATTTTGGAGAAATGATTAGGATGGAGGGAGCTGGAGCCTGGCGATTCTACAATATAATACAGATTGGGCAACTGTATGAAAATGGGGTATTATATTCATTTGAGTAACTTCAGAGGTTATATGAGCTACCTAGGGGTTACTTTTATAGATACTTGCAGTTAAGACATGCTTTGGCCTCGCAGTTCCGGGGAGCTGCCCCAAGCTTTAGTGCAGACTCCTTAAGGGTGCAACTGTCCAGGTTGGACCAAAGACGGCAAATCTCTTTTTTGTATTCAATATTGGTGGAAGGATCTGGTGAAGGGGGCTTGCCGGAGCTGCGATGCAGGTGGGAGGAGAATTTGGGGAGACTTAGTGACAAGGCATGGGATATGGTGTTGTGTAGCCCGAAAGAGGTCACTGCATCAGTCAGATTTCGCCAGGTCCAGTTTTTTCTGTTACACAGAGCGTATCTCACCCCTCTTCGGCTTTCTAAGTTTAGTGGGGGTCAGAGGGTGTTGTGTCCCAAGTGTAAGAGTGAAAAAGGAGATTTTTGGCATATGCTCTGGGAATGTCCGCTGGTTTCATCCTTTTGGGGAAAGGTGGAGAATGGTATTAAAAGACTGGAGGTGGGAGTGGTGGCCTTGACTCCAAAACTCTCTATATTCGGTTTGGGCTTAAACAAAAAAAACCCGTAGACTTATTAGACTGCTTATCAACACGTTACTTATGTTGGCAAAGGTGGTGATAGCTAGAAAATGGATGGCACCTGAAGGCCCGACTTTGAGTAGCTGGATCGACCTTGTTAACGATACAGTCGGCCATGAAAGGTTCATGTACACCAGCAGGAAACTAGTGGATAAGTATGAAAGAATATGGTATAGGTGGAGGATATCCCCATATGTTATAGAAGGGTTGAGGGAGGTGGAGCTCTCCTAATGAATGCTTGGGGCAGACATCCAGCCGCCTATTGTTGAGTCATTAAGGTCAACGATTATATTCTGTATTATCAAAACTGTAATATTATTTCATTGCATCTTGAAATGGTGGGAGGTGTACATACCTTGGCTTGTATATCTGAATGTCAATGTTTTTTCTTTTGTGATACTATTATGTATGGTTACTTGATAATACCTGTAACACTGTGTGGGTTATAATTGGGGATAAAGTCCAATGTTATGGGCTTTTTTGTTGTTTAAAATGTTGTTATTAAAGAAAAAAAAAAAAAAAAAGAAAAATGCAATAAAATTTTACCCGATTTAAAAAAATAAATAAATTGCTTTTTCATGGACATGTGTGGGCTACTCCCTCGTTATTTCATTATCAATTAAGCAGGTAAAAGGTCTGGAGTTGATTCTAGGTGTGACATTTGCATTTGGAATCTGTTGCTGTCGACTCTCAATATGAGATCCAAAGAGCTGTCACTATCAGTGAAGCAAGCCATCATCATTAGGCTGAAAAATCAAAACAAACCCATCAGAGAGATAGCAAAAACATTAGGTGTGGCCAAATCAACTGTTTGGAACATTCTTAAAAAGAAAGAACACACCGGAGAGCTCAGCAACACCAAAAGACCCGGAAGACCACGGAAAATAACTGTGGTGGATGACAGAAGAATTTTTTCCCTGGTGAAGAAAAACCCCTTTACAACAATTGGTCAAATCAAGAACACTCTCCAGGAGGTAGGTGTATATGTGTCAAAGTCAACAATCAAGAGAAGACTTCACAAGAGTGAATATAGAGGGTTCACCACAAGATGTAAACCATTTGTGAGCCACAAAAACAGGAAAACCAGAATAGAGATTGGCAAACTACATCTAAAGAACACTGGGTGCCTGTCCTGCTGGAAGACACATGACCTTTGACAATGACCCCAAACACACTTCAAAATGCACCCAGGAACGGTTCAAGACAAGACGCTGGACTGTTTTTTTGTTTTTTTAACCGTATTGAGGAAACTGATCAGTACAATATAGCAGTAAACACGTTACAATAATCAACATAATTGTTTCCTCAATATTCGATTAAATATAAAAAAACAAACCCCAAAAAACAGGGAAAAAGTTGAGGTTCTGTACCAATAATAAAAATGATCAATTATTGAAAGTTGTAGTCTAATACAGCTCTAAAACATGTAGGGAAAACAAGGTAAAAAACATGTACAACATAAATAGTCCCCTTGGGGCAGTATTAATCATTAAAAAAATATATCCGAGATGCTGATTCAGTAAATACAAATTTTCAATTCTATTACTAATACAATAAAGTTATTTATAAGTAAAGATTGCAACAGCATGTAAGAACATTTTTCCACCCACCACACACAAGATCCCTCTTTACTTAATGTTATGGGCATTAGAAAGGTCTATAAGCCCTGGAGGGGGGGATGCTTACAAAAAACATATCTCCTAGGAAGAATCCAAATGGATTTTCAACATGAAGACCCTAACACCTGAAGTTTTCAATATCGACTTTTTACAAGTCCCTGATATAGTTCTCCAAACATCTCTAGAACCTTTGGCCAACTTATCCCACGATACAAGGGGTTTATCCATTTGGGTGCTGCACTATTCACACCAATACATAGCTGCCTATTTTGCAATATACTAATAGGAAACAACAGATAACATGCACTGCATATTTTATTTGTGCCTTGAATTATGGTATTGTAATAGAATCACACTGTGTTAACAGCGATTTGTGTGAATACTTTGTTTAAACATGGACGTTAGGCTCGTTCCATTGGCCACAAAATCTGTCAATCACTTAACTGACCGAATGGATGGGTTGGTATAAGATCCACCATCCAATATAAACATCACCAGTCCCATTAGCTGCATTAACTGTCAGTCCCAGCTGGAGCTTATTGTAAACCTCTTTTGAACTAACCAATCACAGAGGAGCATCGTAAAAGGGTGCATTTATAAACCTTTTCTCACCCTCGCAAACCATCTATATCCCTGAGGAAGCCTGAAAGTAAATTGTGTTGGATAACATAACACGCTAATTCTACGGCTCATCTGCTCACCGATCCTTGACTGTGCTCCAGTATCGGTGCCTAACGAAGGAACAGTACTATCAACCAACACCTGCATTCGCAGTACGGATGAAGTCACAGTCAGCACCACTCAGTTAGCCTGACAACCATTACGGTATTCAACACTACGGCAGTACAAACAGAAGGGACTTCGGAAGAATAAATCCTGTATAGGGCTTTAGGTGTTAAGTTTCTGCAACATTAAGCATCCTGGCACCGCTCCACCCAGATTTAATTTTTCCTGCTTTTTACCCTAACATATGGGCAGATGAAAGCATCTGTGAGACTAATAATTTCTGAGCACCATATCAGCACTGATCTCACACTTTGGACTTGCTTGCCTACTCTATGTGACCTTGGCATTTACAACAAATTGGTTTATACTCAAAGATGAACTATTACCCGGCAATATTTGGAGCCGCCCCTATACTTGACTCCACCATATTGGGGCATATTCAGATCGACATTGATTTCCATATACTCCCCATCCCCCGGTTTTAAGGTAACTAACATATCTGGAAGGCATATATAGAGGTGTCCCGAGACAGCTTCTACAATATGCGAATAGTGAAATACCCATGTTTTACTCGAGGAGGAGCTGGCCCACTGGCAGGCGCTGCCTACAGCGGTTTTCTCTTAAAAAAAACTAGAGGGCACATATGGTGTGAAATTTAGTTCGTATATAATGATGTGCACGCGATATGCTAGCTTAAATTTTCAAAAGCTTTGCTTCAAGGGGGTTCTTGTTGCTTCCAATTTTTGGCTATTTGAGTTAAGCAGCATATATTGAGTTAATAATAGGAGTGTACTCTATACCAGAATGGTACAATATGGGGGCAAGTCCACCATATATGAAGGAAGGTTCCCTAGTTTTGCCAGCAACTGTGACATCAGGGGGTGGTTCAAGATCCTTCTCCCATTCCCTCTCGTGTCGACTCCAAGAGTCAAAGGAAACCTCTATAAGCAGATTGTAAATCATAAAGATCAGACCTTTTCTTATTGGGTCTTTAGACAAATTGTTTCACATGAGGTTAGATCTCTTAAGAAATCTGTAGTGGTAAAGGAGGGGAGAAAATGCTAACATGAGAAAAATTAAAATAGGGGTCTTCATGAGGGGTATTTGCTGAGGAATATCATCTAAAGAGGCCCAATTATTTTGTATCTTAAGATCATAAGTAACTTTTATACTGGCCTGAATCCATTACTTATACTGAAAGGTGGAGCGTCCTGGGGGAAAATTCTTGCAGAATTGAAGAGAGTTTAGTTGAGGTTGCCTATGTTTTTTAGATAAACCCCAGATAGAAGCAGCAAGGTTATTTACCTTAATACATGTAGTTTCCACCAATGCAATTGTATTAGGTGGGACACATGTTGCTGCTATTTGGCTCAGATACAAAGCAAGATAGTATAGCTTAATATCAAACCTCTACCACCCCTGTTCATTGGTTTTTGAGTACAGACATAGCAGTTCTAGGGGGTTTATCATTCCAAAACGAATTTATAGAAGATAGATTGCAACTCTTTTAAAGTTGTTTTAGGGACCTTGACCAGTAAAGTCTGAACAAGATTTAGCAGTTTCGGAATAAGTAATTTTTATCGCAATTATCATCCCCAGCCATGTAACCATGCATTTCCTCCAATACTGAGGTCAGATTTTATTCTAGCAATCAGTTGAGGGGTTCTCCTGAAAGAGATATTTGTAAGAAGAGGAGATAAATATTCCCAGGTATTTTCTTTCGCAGTTTTGGCACTTATCTTTGATATGCTGTAGGATATGAGGCAGCATGGCCTTCGATTTATAAACGTTTATTTTATAACCAGAAAGACTACCATATATCTATTAGACAGTAAAAGGCATGTATAGAGATTTGGGGATGGGATAGTGATATCTGTTAACAAGGATATTTTATATAGCGGATCCCCCTCCTCCGTGGAATCCGAGCTTTTAATTGATGCAGCATGTGGTTCCATTGCCAAGGCGAAGACCAGAGAAGATCAGGGTCAACCTTGTCTAATCCCACTGGAAATTGGAACAATATCTGATAGGGGGCCATTGACCATCACCCTTGCTGTGGGAGAAGCATAAAGATCAGCAATACCTGTGAAAAAGTGAAGTTAAAGGCCTGTAGTGTTTGGAACATGAATTTTCAAGATATTCTATCAGGAGTTTTTCTCACTGTCTAGGGATAAAGTGTATAAGATCTAATGCTGTTCTCCCTAACACCCTGGAATTTATCTTACTTGGTCATAGTGGGTCAATGCGGGGAGGATTATGGCCAAACAGAGCTACAAAGTTCAATATCATTATTAAGCAATGAAATAAGTATGTAGCTCCCACAGTCATAAGGATCTTTACCCTCTTTGTGTATGACCACTATTCTAGCTTCCAGGATATATTTTAGGAAAGGGGCACCCTGTAGAACAGCACAGGAGTTAGAGTGGAGATGGGGGGAATCAGGATATTATCACATGTCACATAATAAGCTGTGGAGAAGTCATCTAGGCCCGGATTTAAACTCTTCTGTTGAGATTTCATCATTATGTTGTTGTGCGGGATGAAATGGGAAGTAATATCTTCTGAGGGAGTGGTGAAGTGTTGAGGGTCTTGTAGATCATACACTTTAGAATAGTAGGACTGGAACCATTATGATGTTTTTTGGGATCATATGACAAGTCTCCGTTAGAGTTTCTTATTTTTAGGATTATATTTTGCGATCTTTTTGCTCATAATCTGGTGGCCAGAATTTTGTCCATTTTATCTTTCTCGTAAAAAAGTCTGATTTCACCATTTTTATCTCTTAGCTGTTTGGTCGGGGAGAGAGAGGTTCAATTCGGTTCGAACCCTATTTAGGTTTTCAAGAATTATTGGCTCTAAAATTTATGTTGTAATTCTAAGGGATAAATGTATCAAGGTCAGATTTTTTTCAGCGTGTTAAAATTGTGGAAAATCGCAGGTGTTAACCCGCAATTTTAGTCCAAACCTCATCAAATGTATAAAGCCGTGATTTTTACCCCGATCTTCAAAATCGCTGGTCACCTCTGCCGCTTTGCTGCGATGTAAAACACTCCTGTGCTGTAGCAGCGTGTTCTATAAACACATCACTGTTACACTGTCGAGCTCCGGCAGCTGTCTAAACTGTAAAAAATAGATGAAAGTTTAAAATAAAAAAATAAATTTAACAGAAAAAACCGTGGGGTACCCCCTCTATTCAGTATTAATCCTAGTGCTGGCAGACTACTGCTGGTCCCATGAAAATAGGGGAAAAATTTGCGTGGGGGTCGTCCAGATTTTCACGGAACCAGCAGTAGGCAAACCAGCCGGGGTTGGTGGCACTATAGCAGGGGGACACGTGGCAGGGGTCCCCCTCCCATAATGACATCCAACCCCAGGCTGTTTAGCGCTGGGCTGGATTCCCTACGGAGTGGGTATGCTGGTGCTTGTAGTTTTACAAGTAGCCGCATGCCCACACTATTTATGGCACCCTGGCTGGCTGTGACTTGTAGTTCCACAAAACAAAATGGCGTCTGTGTTTTTTTATACTTTAATCTTTTACAGTTTTTACTGCTGCCGGAGCTTCGGCTTTATTGCAGAACAGTGTAACAGTGATGTGTTTATACAACACGCTGTTAGCAAGCAGCGTGTTGCATCTGGCTGTTTGAAAGCAAACGCTTCTGAGTTTGCTTAATCGCAGCTTCATACATTTGAGACTTGTATAGCTGGAGTAGCAAAGAGTCTGGAGTTTGATCTCTATCGATTTTGCAAATAGCGATTTTGACAGAAGTACATCTCGATTTTACATGAAATCTCAGCTTCATACATCTGCGAGTTTCAACTCTCCCGAGAAAATCGCTGGATTTGCAAAAATCGGACATTGATACATTTACCCCTAAGTCGTGCAGCTGCATAGAAAGGGAGGTTTGTTTGGACAATTTATCCTTCTTATATCTAAATGTTGATGAGATGTCCCCCTTATTACTGCTTTATGTGCTTCCCACAAAACCATCAGGGAGCTAGTTTAGTTGAAAATATTCATTCACCAGACTGAATTTGGAAGGTAACCATAGCACTATGAAGGAGTGACTCATCTAATCTCTATGTGGGAGAAAAAGAATGAGAGGAAATACCAGAGAGATCTGCACAAATTGGGGCACGATTCGACCAGATCAAAGGGTATATTTAGACTTTAAGCAGTTTCATAGTTAGGTCATGACCGAGGATCATGTAGATCCTAGAGTAGGTGTTATGGACATTTGAAGAAAAATGTATATAGTCTTTGGTCATTGGTTCCTTGACTCTCAAAGTATCGTACAAAGGTGGAACTATCTTACAAAAGGTGGGATTTGTGAGAAGGGATGACGGGTATTGATCTAACTTATTACAGTAGTCATATTAAAGTCCCCAAGAATAATCACCTCTCCTTTAACTCACTTCCCAGACTTGAAGCAGCAAGATTCATCGCCATGTTTGTGGACCATGTGTCAAACTTTAGTCTTCCTTCAAAAGGCTCTGAAATCGTTCCGAGAAGAAAGAATAACTGACTAATAGAAATGTAGAAAGCTAAGTAAAGAACTTAGCTAAAGTGAGTGCTCTTCAGCTTTTTGAGAGTGGGATCAGGCACCATAAGAGCAGAATATTCCACAGACAGTACTCCTGGAAGATGCAGGGAGCAGAAAACAGTTCCATGGTTTCCCCATGCTGTTTTAGGCCTAATGCCAGAAGTGGAGTCATGAGCCTCCATCCCTCCCAACGCCCACCAGAAGGAGGCGCAGAAGGCAGGCCCCACGTTTGCCATTGTAGCAACTAGCATCCCCAGTGGAGCTACCCCTGACCATTCATGCACTCCCAGGGGTGCATCTCGCGGAAAAAGGAAAGTCCACAAATAGAGATGAAACAATAAACTACTACACTATACTTACACAGTGCTTACTCACCTGAGAGTCAGGAAAGAGACACCAGGAGGAGTCACACTATATACCTATACTATATCAGAGTGTAGAGGGTTCCCCGTCTCTACTCAGTTGACTATGGAGTTAACCCATTTGTTAGGTTTGCTAAAGAGTTCACAAGGAAAACTCTTTAAATATCATTGCTATATATTTCTCTCATTGCTCTCCAATCTGCTAAGGATGGGCCACATGCAGCCCTCTGAACCATCACCTACGTCCCCCAGTGTCTTCTGGCTTCATTTGCAGATTTTTTTTTTTATTGTTTCTAACACTTTTTTTTATCGTAGGTTGTTATTCTCTCTCTTGGAGCATAATGTGCATCTCACTTGCCGGTTAGAGGGCTGCTCGTGAAATGTATCAGGTTGCTAATCAATAATAGTGTAAGCTCTAGTGAGCAGGGACTTATTATGTTCAGTTTCATTGTATGTTTACCATGTATGATCAACTTGTCTCCCTTATTATATAACACTTGGGAATATATTGGTGCTATATAAATAAAGGATAATGTCTGTCTCTGGTTACAATGTAATCCAGCAAAAACTTGTGTACATATTTAAAGACATTTTAATAAATGTACCTCACCTTAACATGCTGGATCATTTTGGCCACCTCCACTTTTGTTTTTCCTTTCACTGACCTCCCATTCACACCAGTGATTTCATCCCCAGCTGCAATGGTACCATCCAGTGCAGCAGGAGTGTTGTCAAATACCTGCAGGAAGAAGTAAAAAACAACAGTTAATACAAACAATAGCAGCTGTCTAATAGTAAATACAAGTTAAAAAGGGCTACAAATAACAATAGCTGAGAGAGAAAAATTGTAGGCAGCGATAAGACATGATTTGGTTACATGCAAAAGAGGAGACTGCAACATTTAGCGTAGAAGTTATTGCAATAAAATCTATGGAATCTAATATGAATACAGGTAAAAGTAGATTATGCAGGACAAAATGAGTGATAGGGAAAGGTGGATGTTATCACCAAAAGGAAACAGGGATACTGTGAATAAAGAAATGTCTATTAATAAGCCAGGAGACATGCCTAGAGTTTGAAGATAAAATCCTATAAATGCCAGTTGTTGACTGAATGGACATGTCGTGTCAACAATAAGTATCTACAACTTCAGGAGACTCCAGCTTCGTGGGACTGTAGGTGTCAGAAAGGGCGAGATTATGCCGAGTCATGGACATCGGACCCTTCTCTTACATTTGATAGCTGGGGAGGGGTTTTACTAAGGAAAAAAGATGTGTGGAATTCTAAAAGGAGCCCAGAATCAGGCAGATCTGGTCACTCAAGTCAAGTGTGTGGCCAAATTTGAAGGATCAGAGCCGAAGATGGGTTTTAAAGAAAAATGTTGTGAGAAAAGAAACACATGGAAAACTTGAGGCTTTCATCGTAAATGTTACAGTAGTAACACAAACAGTAAGAAGAAAGAATCACATTAAAAAAAAAGTAAATTAGAAAATGTACCCTACAAAGTTTTTGTATTTATTTGGAAGAGACGATCATACAGAGAGAATGGTTATTGGAATGTTTCCTGATATCATATTGGATGTGGAACTTTGCCTGGGACTATGAGATAGCGCTACTTGCTTATTCATGTTTGGGTTTGATTGTGCGTCAATCTAACAGTAGGCAGCAATCACTAAGGACCGCGAAACCAGTGGTATTTGCAATATTAACAAAATTATGCAGTAAGAACCCTGAGCACTAAATTGAAATACCAAAGCTCTACAGGATGTACAAAGGGGGCTGAAAATGTAGAACCCCGTGTAGGAAGGTCTGCATATCTCATTAATACTAACATGCGCTGAAAGAAATTTGTTAATGCTGAAAACTGCATCTTCAAAACAAGAGTGACGAAGACCCTTGTTAAAACCCTCCGTAGGAAAAACAACAAGCGGGAAAGACTAAACCGCAATTTGTGAAAACTGACCTTCACACCATTAAAGCTAGGCTTTCCATACACATAGTAAAACTACAGAAGATGACCGATTCCTCACCTTGATCAGTCTGCACAACCTTGTGCGAAAAACTTCTGGGGGTAAATGTATCAATCTGCGGGTTCTTTAACACCCGCGTGTTCAGCCTCTTCTGCGATTAAATTTCAAGCGGCGCTGCATTGTAAAGGGAAGTTAACCCTTTACAATGCAGCGCCGCTTGAAATTTAATCGCGGAAGAGGCTGAACACGCGGGTGTTGAAGAACCCGCAGATTGATACATTTACCCCCTGGTCTTAAAGATCATGGTTTCAGTAGCCACACTGTCAAAACCAGACAACTTAAAGAGAGAGGCACCAAAGAGGAACCTCAGTCAGAAGATTGGGAAGAAGCAGCAACCGGTAAGACGGACCTACGGCCATCCCTAGGATGTCGGAATACCATGTCATGTGTGAACAATCCAGATACTAGAATAGAAGCCACCTGTTTTCTTTTTAGTTTAACACCTGCGGAAGCATGGAAATTGGCGGGAACAGATACACCCACCAAAACTTGCACTGGATTGTCCTGGCATCTTGTGTAACTCGCCATGGGAACTCTGAATTTTAATTGAGGACAAAATTGAGGAACTCTGAAGTTCAGACGCAATTCCCAAGATCCATCTCTGGCTGAACGCAGCTGAGCAAACACCTCTATCTGAACAGACCATTCACCCAAGTGGATACCTTTTCGGCTGAAGTAATCAGTTTCCCTGGGATGTGGCGCATATCACTGGAACATGGTAATCCATGCAGGACAGGAAACACACCATCGCCCTCATGACCATGGCACTGCATGTTCTCATCTGAGGTAGGCCATCCCTGTGGTATTATCCGATTGGACATTCAGGGTTCAACCAGTAATACCCCCTGACCGTATTACAGCACCCTTAGTGCCCATCAATGTCCTTGTGTTAAGAATGATCTAAGGACTCCTGGTGAGACCAGAGGCCCTGGAACAGAAGAGGACCTATGACTGCTCCCCACCTGGACAGACTGACATTCGTGGTGATGAAGGTCCACTCCCAGCTCTGGAAAGCACTGACCTTTTGTTAGATTATCAGCGACCACGTGAGCGACTGATGTGTGGTCATGGACAAAGTGATGATCTGCCTGCCCAGCTGAAGCGTGGACCTGGACCTGAGGAGCTCTCACCAAAGCGGTCTGAAAGGAATAGGTTGTGAAAACCAATGACTTCTCCCTATCAATTGCATGCCTCGGAGAAAAGATACTTCCCATATGAGCAGAAAAGAATTTGCCTTATTCAGAATGAAAGACTCATCCTCCCAAAAGGAGAAAGGACCTGAACCTTGGTTGATTCCGATTAGTAGTGCTGTTGGATAACTACATTAACGATCGGCTCCAGCTCTGAACCAAAAATGGGATACCGTCAAATGGTAAGGACGCCAGTGTTCACTTAGATACTGCATCTGCTGCCCAGGATCGTAACCTCAAGCAATGCCTGGCCACTATAATGAAAACCTGGAATTGATAGAAATCTGCTTTCAAAGATACCAAAGTTAAAAATAAGAAGCGTCCTGAAAGTGTTCAACTAATACTTTCAGCTGTAGGCCTATATTCCTGGAGACCAATGGCCAACTGTTGACCATATTAGAATAGCCTTGTTTACCCAGGATACAGACAAAATCAGTCCGTTGTTGCATGTGCAGATCAAAGGAGAAAACTCCCCCAACAAAACCACACTTCTTATCAGTACAGTCCCAGAGTGAGGCTGCTCCCAGCACTGCTTTATTAGTGGTTTTAGACAGGTAGGCAATGGAAGGATCTACCCTAGGAGAATTCTTCCATTAAACAGTCTCTCTGGTAGTTGGATATTCCAGCAACAAGATACTAAGGAGGTATTTAATCAGGTATTTGTATCTAAATATAATAAAAGTTCATGAGTCAAAATTATCAGAAAGAATTGTTCGATACTCCAACAAGATCCAACTCTTAGAAATATCTTACCCAAAAAAAACAAAAATCATTTTCAAGAAGAATTGCAATATAAAGAACTTGCTAGCTCCCAGTCTCTTGCATGACGAAGTGGATTTGGGAAGTACTTCAGATGGAGTGTTATGTGGATTTTTTTTACAAAAACCCACTGGGTGTTATAGATGTGGAGGGATGAGATGTCTCACGTGCAGCCACATATATAAAACAAAAATTCTAAAACCTCTGATGGAATAATATGTACATCCTTATACAAAAATAAACTGTAACACCAACTATGTGGTATATACACTGAAATGTGACTGCAATAAGTTGTATGTGGGGAGAACCGTAAGATCATTAAGAATCCGGTTTCTAGAACACAGACAAAATATTGTTACGAAGTCCACTTTACATAGTGCTTCACGAAACTTTGTTGAAGTTCATGATTCTAACCCCCAATCTCTTGCAGTCTTGGGGATTGAGCATATCAAACTTACATTTAGAAGGGGGATAGGTTTAAGAAGCTCTGTAAACAAGAAATCAATTAGATACATTTATTAAACACACTAAGTCCTCGTGGACTAAAAGAAAATTTAGAATTAAATGGTTTATTGTAAGCCTGGAAAGGGATGGTGAACCATTAATATTGATTATTATCTAATATATGGAGACATACTGTTGTGGTCTAATTATGTTGGGCCTCTTAATGATTGCTAAAGGTATACCTCTTATTTGATGTGCGTGATCCAGTTATATACATATGGGAGTCATGTTAGTAGGTCTATTAGAAACTAATTTAGTCTATAAAAAACCTGGTATATAGGTCATCCCTTTGATGAAAGGAGTTGAGCAGAAAAAAATAGTAGAAATGACACTAATAAAGGAGATTATATATATATATATATATATATATATATATATATATATATATATATATATATATATATATATATATAGTATTTAACATTTTTCTGAGTTTACAGTGATTTTTAAGATTGTGCAGATACATTTATACTTTGAATTATGCTACAACTGAGGACAGCTGAATACATAGTTGTCTAATTATTACATTTTTCAATTTGGATGATATGGCATGCTGGGACTTATTGTTAGTGGGATATTCATTTATACTGTTATTTATGTTTATTTTAATTTAAGATTATATACACGATGCTGAAAAGTTTTTTAAATGTTGATAGTAAGTTTGTTCATTGAAAGTTTTCCTATTTTGTCATATGCAATTTCATGCACACAGCTGAACTTGCTTGTAATCAGATTTTAGTATAAAAGGATACTCCCTGTGGGTTTTTCATATTATCAACAGCTATATGGCTATAGGATATAGATTTCCTCTAAAGAAATTGCTGAGACGGCAAAGAAACACATTAGGACTAGAAGTACCAGCATGCACATTTATCTCACTGCACAGATTCATTTGATGAAGCTCTAACAAGTGGTGGACCTTTGAAACAGATTTTGGAGACTTGTAATAGAGCTATAACAGATTGGAGGAACATCAGTGGCAAGTGTTCACATATTGAACTACGCTAGTGGGCAGACTACGGTATCTCTCTGGATTGGATCCCCTCATATCCTGCAGTGTTCCAGCTGTTGGTCAAATTTCCGCGGGAAGAGCATCAATCACAGCAGGGGGTTACGAAATTCATCAACAGTTCAACGGGTTAATCCCTCAGTGTCTGATCAATATGTGACCATAGCGGTTTCCTTTACATCAATAACTGTAAGTTTGTTCCAATTATATATGATTATCATCTTATGCTCCAGAGCCTGGTATATGGACTTTTGGCACAACTGTTGTTTTCTTTGGGCTTCTATTACCATCTATTCTGTGCAGTGACTTTTTAATGAGCTCTTAATATTACACTGATCAACAAATTTTAACTTTTTTTCTGCCACCCAGGAGCTTTAAATGGATTTGTGGTGCAGATTTCAGAAATGTAATCCGTTTTTCGCAATTCGCTACGGTTCTCAAGATACGCGAGGTACTATTCTAGAAGCTAAGTGCTAAAGTGTAACGCAACATTTCCGTTGCTGCCAATATCCATAGGTGGATATTTTTTGGGTTGTCTTTTTAAATGAAGATTTCCTTTAACATAACATGGTGTGCAGCTTATTACACTTTGGTCAAACATATAAATAATGTCTTTTTTTTCCAGAAAAAATGAATTCCTCCCCTAAAAGCTGTTTGAATGACCCAGACGTATTCTGCTACATTCTTGTGAAACAAAGAAAACTCATCACCAACTTTGTGAAACAAGTTTATTTGGCATATTCTGGGATCAAATTAGGAGACCAGTACAAGGCATGGGCACCACATAAGGTTTGCAAAACATGTGTAGAGGACATACGACACTGGAAGAATGGTAAATTGAAAAGCTTAAGCTTTGGTGTGCCCATGGTTTGGAGAGAGCCAAAAAATCACTATAATGACTTATTTCTGTGCTTTCAACGTTCAAGGTTTTAATCGGTATAATAAGCTCAAGTATGATTACCCTGACTTGGAATCAGCCAGAAGACCTATACCGCATGGGGAAGATGTTCCTGTGCCAATGTTTACCACCCTGCCATCATGTTCAGATGATGAAGACATGAATGACTTTGTTACTGCTGTAGGGGACAACAGTGGAAATTAATTTGAAGGATGTACCTCAACACCTCAGCCTCTTTCTCAGGAGGAACTGAATAACCTGGTACGAGATTTAATATTTCAAAGCAAGCATCTGAACTTTTAGCTTCCAGACTGAAGGAGAACTTTCTGAAAGACAATGTGAAAATTGTGAAAATACCGTACAAAAGAGAAGGTGTACTTCCTGCATAGCCACTTAGACAAATTCCGACACAACCTTGGCGATTTTAGTGAAGAACAAGGGGAGCGGTTTCACCAGGACATCAAGGTGGAGGAGAGATACCAAGGCAATTGGGCCATACATATGATGACGGACTACTGCTGGAACTTCCAGCATGACTGTTCTAAGTTACAGTACAAAAGAAAATCCTACAGGCAGCGTTATTGAAAGGTATAAGAAAATTGATGATTGAATATTTGCCATGCAAGGCATTTTCTAACTTATTAGTTGTAATTATTGTAAGGAATTTTGTGTGTGCTTCAGAAAAAAATACAATTTTGTGCAATTACCTATGTATTATTTATGATTATATACATGTGATCACGCTAAATCATCAGTTTTTGACGAATTTGCATGACCCCTCATATCCCAAACTGTAGCCAATCTGGGAAATCGGATTACATATTTGGAATCGGCACCAAAAACAGGTCCTAAAACAACTAACATTTTGGGCAGCAAAAATGCTGTTGACCATTGTAATAGCTGATTTGGTTGATCTATTAACAACTATTTGATTAAGGCATATGGTATTTAATGCCGATTTTATTTTATAAGACCTAGTTTTGCATTTTTATTGTCATGAGATATAACGGTTTGAAGAATTTACACTGAAATGTCTATATAGTGTGCATTAAATAAATTGCTATATTTGTATTTTACTTCTCGGCATTGTGACAGGATGGACCGCCTATGCCACCCTGTCTGTTGTTGCTGGGAACTGGCTGGGCTTACTTTGCCACCGTCCCCTTTCGTTATTGCGAATATGTCCCTCCTGTCACAGTAGGAGGAGCCTGCTGCCACCACTGGGCTCCTTAATGGCGCCCAGAACCACGTTCCTTCTGGGTAACTGTCACTGCTAGTGTACTCCTGTGCTGGTACCCCTGACTGCTTACTATGGATCACGGTGCTGTGGATGGATCCCCCTGGCCTATCACACTGGCCAGATGCTGGGTAGCGGCAGAGCAGTGGTACTGGAGAGCTGGGTCCAACCTCAGAAACAGCCGGGAACCGATTAGATTTACGGTCTAATCTGCAGGTCACAGGATTAAAGCAATATTGAAGAAGTTGTCAAGCAGGGTTTTGAAGCAGAGAGTGATGTTTTATTTCTTTCAAGTGCCCTGACAAGGACAGTTCCACTTATTAAAAAGGTATCAATGGTCAGGTCATAAGGAACATGGATTTACATGCATTGCAAAGCTAACAATATTTACGCTTATCTGTGATGTCCTACATCTTAAAGTGGATAGCAAGTCTCATTACATCTTCCTATGACCCTCACACATCAAAAGGTCTAATTAGCATGAGTTCTTTCTTCCAACAGTTGCAGAACACACGTTTCTTCCAGAGAAAAGAATTCCCCAGGAAAAGTTATAAACCCCAAACAAGACATTTCCTTACACCAAGATATACAAAATGCTTTCCAAAAAAAAAAAATTTTCTCCCCCTGGTCTCAGAAATGAAATATTTCCCTTACCAAAATATAAACAATATCAAAAATAAGTGCATGTGCAATTATAAAAATAAGCGCCCTATGCTATTTCCTTTAAATAAATTTATACCTTAAGTTATTTATAAGTGATCCAGTCACAGGCATCGTGTGTGTTTTTTCTTGATCAGATCTAGCGCTGTCTTTATTTCTATTTCTTGTTTGCCCTTAGCAGTAGGGTTACACAACTGCGTTTCAGATCAAGAATTGGGTGTCGCTAATACCTTATTATTATTTATTTATAATTGGGCTCTATTAGAACTTTAACTTTTGAGTACATTTTAGATAACATTTTAGCCGGTAGATACAATGCACCATTTTGATCTATTTTTTTTGTCATTTAAAATGACCCACGACCTTGGCCTGTCCCCAATCATCAACATTTATTTATATAGCGCCAGCAACTTCCGTTGCGTTTTACAATTGGGAACAAACATTAATAAGACAATACTGGGTAATACATACAAACAGAGAGGTAAGAGAACCCTGCTTGCAAGCTTACAATCTATAGGACAATGGGAGTTAGAAACACAAGGGCATGTGCTACATTATATTTCACAATGGACCAGCTAGAATGCAAAGGTAAATGTATTGAGTGGGCTGTGTGTGTGGCAATATTGGTCAGAGGGTTGTTGAGAGTGGAAGGGAGACGTAGATCTTGTGAAGAACGGAGATTCTGGGAGATATTTTGATACAAATGAGGAAATGTATGTCGGTGCAATTTTGTTGACTGCCTTGTATGTTAGTAGAAGAATTTTATATTGGATTCGTTGAAATACAGGCAACCAACGTAGAGACTGACAGAGGGGCTCAGCAGAGAAAGAACGGCTTGACTTTTTTCGGGCTGCACCTAATTTGTGGAATTCCTTCCCTCAGTAAAATTTTCCTCTAGTCTCCAAACCTTCAAGCGTTCTCTGAAAACCCACCTCTTCAGACAAACTTATGATATTCCTCAAACCACCATCTTAATCTCCCCTATTACCACCCTCTACACAGCTAACACAAGACAACAATCCTCTGATCAACATTGGTATACACACAGCCCACTCAATACTTTTACCTTTGCATTCTAGCTGGTCCAGCATGCAATATGATGTAGCACATGATCCTGTGTTTCAAACTCCCATTGTCCCACAGATTTTAAGCTTGCAAGCAGGGTTCTCTTACCTCTCTTTCTGTATGTATTACCCAGTATTGTTTTATTAATGTTTGTTTCCAATTGTAAAGCGCTACGGAATTGGCTGGCGCTATATAAATAAATGTTGATGATGATAAACTTACAATTCTGATAAAAGTGACCTTGTACGATATACGGGTGGCCCTCAGTAACCCATCAAAAAAATTGCCAAGCCAGTCTTCTTTCATACAGGCAGCATGCTGACAACCTACAACATGCTGCCACTGAGCGCAAGCAAGCAGCACTGATTGCACACCAGATGTCAGGGACCAGCCAGATTGTGTGAAAGTTATTCCAGGTAAATGATTTTCTGGAATGGGGTTTAATTTAGGATATTCATCCCAGAATTGAATTTTCAGTTTTGGGTGGAATTTCCTATTAAAGCGACCACTGCTCCATCAAGGCACAGTGTCCACCTCATGGGTGACAGGGATAGAGGCCAGAGAACAAACTACTCTGGCCCCACATTCACCTCCACCCACCCCATCTGGACTGAAATTTGGCATCGTTACCCCTCTATTTGTGCCCGGGGAGATTTCCTGAAAGTTTTGAGCCAATTTTTAGACAAATCCCAGGTCTGATCTGGGACCCACAGCCTTCCACCAAAATGTAGTTGCATAACACTGTCTTTTATTGTATTTTGTCTACTCTTGTTATTAATCTGTTTTACCATGTACTTCAACTCATTATACACCGATTGCTTTCCATGACTATCCACACCCTTCCTTCTATCCTCCACTGTCCCCCTTCTTTCCCATTCTCCCTGCCCAATATCCTACACCCTATCACCACTTCAACCCACCCTCCTGTAACTGCTCAGCCTCAACTTCCTCTGCTACACACCTGTACCTCTAAGCTTAAAGGCCCCTGTGCTCCAACACTCTCACTAACTCCTCCCTCTATGTAAGCTCTCATGAGCAGGACCTCCTACCCTATGTCTGTCCACTCTCCTCCTTATGTGTCCTGGTAATGTCTTATTCTGTTCCAACTGTATCTACGTTCCTATTATTATGTACACTGTTTTCACGTTTGTCATTTTTATATGATTATGTCAGACTTTACCGAATCTGTGGCGCCATATCAATAAGCCATGCTGATGAAATAGTGTTTAAAATGTACTGGTGATGTAGGGAAAATAGAGGTTAAGCTACTACTGAGCATCAAAGGAAATGGAAAAAATAAATCATTAGATAAGTAAACAGACATAACTCAAAAACTAACCTGCACAATGTAAAGGCAAGGACAGTGCTGAGCTCCTCCTCCGATGCTGATCCCAATTACATTCTGTGAGTCTTTCTTTAAAGACACTGTACCTGGGACTGTTGGTATCCCGCTAGAAGAAAAACTGGTAGCTTGAGACTGAACAGATATACAAATCTTATAGTCAGAGGAAAAACTTTTGATTTAAGTCTGTAATGTTTGTATTTTTAGTGTTACTACGTTTTCTTTCAAAACATATTATTCTGGACAATTAACACATTTAAATATTCCATGGCTGCATGGGTGTCCTAGCTAATATTAGGAGGTAGGTTTCTATATTTCTTGCTAATATACTTCCAAATTAGGTGCCCTTTTTGCAAAACTTGAGCCTAAAAACTACAATGTCTTTAATAGTCACCACTATAACAATTCACCAATGTTTTAAAACACATTTTTAAGTAATCCCTATTAAACTATATAACTGAAACATGCAGTTTTTTGCTACCAACAGCATCCTCCTTTTCTTTTAGTATATCATCCCTTCTTGTTTCCATTAATAGCCTGGTTCATGTGATCTCTTAGAAGTCTAATGTATTGAATGTATGCAAATTTGTTATCAAAACACATAGCCCCTAAGTAAGGACTGTTTGGACAATACAAAATGGAACAGAAGAAACCATTTAATAACCTCCAATATTGATGTGTAATTTTAATAATCATCATTCTTAACTTTAGTGGAAGACTACTCTGTTCCAGAGGCAGGGGGCGCTGCAGGAAGCTGACTCATTCCGAGTTTTTACCTAATCCATGGAAATCCTTATAATTTAAACAATTTAATTTATAAAAGATAAAAACTGCCCAAACTGCACTCAATAAATTTGAGATATTAAGTGATAGCATTGAGATGCCTACTGTTGGTTGCCTGCTAAATGCAGGCATGCTACACAAATCTAGTTGCAGGAATCTAAACACCACTACAAAAACACAGTAGCCAAGGCTAAACCCATAATTTGTGAGCAGTGTTAAACATGAAACAATTGTGATTAAGAATGAACTCCATTAATCCCTGCTATTTATGGAGTAATTTAAATAGTGGAGGCTATATTTCATATATAGTCATGGCAAAAAGTTTTGAGAATGACAGAAGTATTGGTTTTCACAAAGTTTGCTACTTCAGTGTTTTTAGACCTTTTTTGTCAGATGTTGCTTTTACTGAAGTAAAATTACAAGTATTTCATAAGTGTCAAAGGCTTTTATTGACAATTACATTAAATTTATGCAAAGAGTCAAAATTTGCAGTGTTGAACCATCTTTTTGAAGACCTCTGCAATTCACCCTGGCAGGCTGTCAATCAACTTCTGGACCACATACTGACTGATGGCCGCCCATTCTTGCCTAATCAATGCTTGGAGTTTGTCAGAATCTGTGGGTTTTTGTTTATCCACCCACCTCCTGAGGATTGACCACAAGCTCTCAATGGGATTAAGGTCTGGGGAGTTTCCTGGCCATGGACCCAAAATTTCAATGACTTGATCCCAGAGCCACTTAGTTATCACTTTTGCCTTATGGCAAGGTGCTCCATCATGCTAGAAAAGGCATTGTTTGTCACCAAACTGTTCTTGGATGGTTGGGAGAAGTTGCTCTTGGAGGATGCTTAGGTACCATTTATTATTCATGGCTGTGTTCTTAGGCAAAATTGTGAGTGAACCCACTCCCTTGGCTGAGAAGCAACCCCCCACATGAATGGTCTCAATATGTTTTACTGTTGGCATGATACAGGACTGATGGTAGTGCTCACCTTTCCTTCTCCAGGCAAGCGTTTTTCCAGATGCCCCAAATAATCTGAAAGTGGATTCATCAGAGAAAATTACTTTACCCCAGTCCTATCCCTGTACGTTTTGCAGAATATCAGTCTGTCCCTGGTGTTGTTCCTGGAGAGAAGTGGCTTATTTGCCGTCCTTCTTGACACTAGGCCATCCACCAAAAGTGTTTGCCTCACTGTGCGTGCATATGCACTCACACCTGCCTGCTGCCATTCCTGAGCAAGCTCTGCACTGGTGGTGCTCCGATCCCATAGCTGAATCAACTTTAGGAGACAGTCCTGGCACTTGCTGGACGTTCTTGGGCTCCCTGAAGCCATCTTTACAACTATTGAACCTCTCTCCTTGAAGTTCTTGATGATCCGATAAATGGTTGATTTAAGTGCAATCTTACTAACAGCAAGATCCTTGCCTGTAAAGCCTTTTTTGTGCAAAGCAATAATGACTGCACGTGTGTCCTTGCAGATAACCATGGTTAACAGAAGAAGAACAAGGATTTCAAGCACCACCCTCCTTTTAAAGCTTCCAGTCTGCGGAATTAGTGGCGCTATATAAATGGTGATGAGGATGATGTTATTCTAACTCAAACAGCATGACAGAGTGATCTCCAGCCTAGTCCTCGTCAACACGCTCACCTGTGTTAACGAGAGGATCACTGACCTGATGTCAGCTGGTCAATTTGTGGCAGGGCTGAAATGCAGTGGAAATGTTTTTGGGATAAAAGTTCATCATCATGGCAAAGAGGGACTTAATTACAAGTCATCTGTTCACTCTTCATGACATTCTGGAGTATTTGCAAATTGCCATCATAAAAACTGCGGAAGCAGACTTTGTGAAAAAAGAGGGTTTTTATACTTACGATAAATCCGTTTCTCGGATTCCATCTGGGGGACACTGCTACCATGGGTTGTGAGAGTGGAGGTGGAGTTGGCACCCAACAGGTTAACTTTGTTAATGTATCAAAGCTGACAATCCCCTTCTCTCTGCAACCTCCTGTTGCTTCTCCATTCCAGGTATAAAGCCCCAACCAAACAGAGACCACACAGCAGAAGAGCAGAAGGGAGGGAACACAGTGTCCCCAGATGGAATCAGAGAAACGGATTTATCATAAGTATAAAAAAACACTGCTACCATGGGGACGTACTAAAGCAGCCCCCTTAAGGAAGGGACCGCTCTAACAGCCCAGCACGTAGAGCACTACTGCAAAGGCCGTGTCTGCTGGCGCAAACAGATTGAATTGATAAAATTTAGTAAAAGTATGGACAGAGGACGACATGGCTGCTCTGCACAACTGGTCAGCTGAGGCCCCATTTCATGCAGCCCAGGACGCCCCCACTGAATGGGCTACAATACGATCTGGCACAGGTCTGTTAGCACTGACATAAGCGTGCTAAATAGTAGAAGTAAGCCACCTCAGCGTCGGACTGGACCAGCGGGCTACCGGTTAAATCACTGGTAGGCCCGGCTACCTTATGGCCACACCCCCTTTCCCCGTGGGCGGAGATTACCTGGAGGTCCTCACCGGCGTCCGAGCTGCTTGCGATCGCCCCCTCCCTAGTCAGCAATATGCAAGTGGACAGTCCCCGTGTGAGGTAGACAGAGGAAGAGAACACCAGTGATATAAAACAGAGGCGGAAGTTATAGTCAAGAGAGAAAACCAGTCTTACAGTGTACTGATCACTGCCACAGAACCTTGGCACAACAGAGCTGCACTGCCCGGCACAGAACGCTTCTCTTCTTTTAGGTGGGTCTCATAGCGCCAGGGCAGTAACGAGGGTGGTGCGGCCGCCGAGGGGGGGGCGCAACGGCCGCCCATTCTTTGCTGTACACAACTATGCGTTTACTCAGCTGTTCACAATCAGGATTGCCCCCGTATCTCTGTATATGTGGCCGCATGCTGCCTGTTTCTGTATAGAAGCAGCATGCGACCACTCGTCACACAGGCGCCCCCTGACCTCTCAGCTCCTCCTCTACATTGTGCACGGCTCCTGCCACTGCTTTTCTGCTGTCTGTTTCCACTTCTCCCTTACCGTGTGTCTGCCTGTCTGTCTTTATTTATCTATCACCATGTCTCTTCTTGGTCTTTCCTCTCCCCCCTCCTTTTCTGGGTGTATGTGTACTTTTCTTAGTTCTTACATGGACTCGTATCTTGCAACTTCTTCTCCAGACAAGATTGGCAGTGAGAGGTAACCCATCCATTATCATGTTAATGACCAATAACGCTATAATGCAAGCAGAGAATGCCAGTGTCTGACTTATGAAGCGTGGAAGAGAGGTCACTGTTAAATACCTTTACTTTGTTCTAGGCAGATATATAGCTCTGCAATTCAGGAGATTCATGACACTGAGACCTGACCTCTGCAGTCAGTATGGGAAGACCATGTGAAATGGAGCAGTCTGTCCCACTTACAAACTAGGATATGGCCAGTCTCATCATCAAAACATGCTGTACAGCAGCAGCCACTAAAACTTATCTACTGTGTCATGTCTGCACAGTGTTGCTCTTTCTCCAAACACATGAGGGGTTCTAAGAAATGACTTAAGTAACCTATATAAAGTATTTTCTGTTCATACACTTGAATAAAATAAGAGTTCTACAATTCATCATCACCATTTATTTATACAGCGCCACTAATTCCGCAGCGCTTTACAGAGAACTCACATCTGTCCCAGCCCCAATGGAGCTTACAGTCTAAATTCCCTAACATACCCACACACAGACAGACAGAGAGAGAGAGAGACTATGGTAAATTTGATAGCAGCCAATTAACCTACCAGTATGTTCTGGGATTGTGGGAGATAACCCACGAGAACCTAAAAACTCCACATGAAAAGGCCCATTACCAGTAAAAATTTGAGTTTTTGCCCAAGATAGTTTTTTCTTTTCACTTTAAACATCAAAGGTTTATTGACAGCGATAACCCTGATTTTGTAAAGCGCTAGTCTGCCCATTAGCATTTTCCCTCCTCCAATGTACCCACCCGCGGGACAAGCATAGAGTGCTAATTACGGGACTGTCCCATTATAATAAAATACACTTGTAATTACAGGATGTGATACACTTGTGGAACAGTCATAGAGATGAGCCACTGGTTGTGCAGGCTTGCTATTGTAATAGCTAATATTAATTATTGTTAGAATCTTTTCTTGTTTTGTGTTTATTAATTATACACATTGGGCTGTAATTAGGGCAGTGTGACCTCCCAGGGCGCAATATAGAGCGTTTGTCACGGCAGAGAAAGGCAACCTACACCTAACAAGATCGGGTTGGGTTGGGGGGGGGGGGGGGGCGCCATTGCTCTCTCTCGCCCAGGGCACTAAAATCTCTAGTTACAGCTCTGCATAGCGCTACAACTATCAGGTGTATTTGCTTAGTGCCCAGTTACCAAGTAGACTGTATGCTGCCTAATGTACTTCATAATGTATTTCGGTTTGTCATAGGACTGGCTCGATGAGGAGGAGAATGGATATTGCTTACTGTATTAAATAAATTGAGAATGCAGAATGTTAGAAAACACATCTGCTTTTTGTTTTATGCCCTCGGGTGTTGTTTAGAATCATATAGCTCCGACTGCCTGGGGATGTTTTGCATTAGGGGGCATCTTCTCTCCCTTGTACCTGGGAGCTGGTGATTGATTATTCCCTAGGAGGATTCTGGGTACGGGGCAGAGGTCTGCACCCTGCCTGTCCGGACACGATAATCTTATTTCATTGCAGTGAAACTACTCCTCCTATTTCTTTTTCGCTTTTCCTTTTTATTTTGTAAAATGCAGCTAACGGATTTCAGTTGACCCATCATTAGAAACCAGTAGTAATTTATTTGAGATCCTAAATTCTGTTAGAGGTATGTTATGCAACGTGCTTGGGCATTTATTATTCCAAAACAGAAAATCTCAGTTACACTGTTAGAAATGAATGCAAATTCTACAGTTGTCAGCTAAGAAACATTTTGTCATGCAAGTATGTTTAGCACATTTCGCAAATATATATATTTACAGGGAATATGATTTTGCATATTGCTATAGGACTAAGCAGGTCTCTAATTTTAAGACTTCATTAACTTTTTCCCCATTGAATTAATAAAATAAATCCATACATTATTAGGCTAACATCCACTGATTTGCTTTTGTGAGAGTCTGAGTCTTAGTCAATGACTTCCTGTCCGACAGGCAACATTATTTTTATTTAATTGTGTTAATGCTGAGCTGGAACTTAGGCTTTATAAAGAAAGTTGCACACACAATGCTACAGCATAGTGATAAATAGCAGAAGGGAAATACGCAGGTCAAGACTGTGTATTCTTTATTCACACACTCTATGCTTTATATACTACACCAAGGTGCTAGCTGTTCTTCGCGGACTGACCACTTCCCCTCTAGTGTCAGGTCCCGCCTCTATGATGGCTGACCACACCCCCTCTGGTGGGCCCCTAGTGTTGCAGTTCCCCGGTGGGCCCCTCATGCCCCAGTCCGACACTGAGCCACCTAACAATCGATTGCTTAGAGGCCGCCCATCCTTGTTTAGAGGAGTCAAACAAAACAAATAACGAATCTGTGCAGAAAATTATTGATGTTCTCCTGACAAATTCTTAGAGCCCTGACCACATCCATAGACTCAATGAAACCTGTCCCTGAAGACTGTGGGGCCACTCTTAAATACCGGAACCACTATTTCTTGGTTCACATGAAAGCTGGACACCACCTTTGGTAGGAAAGCGGGAACTGTTCTAAGAACTGCCATATCATTGTGAAAGATATGGTTCACGACATGAGAGAGCGCCCTATTCTGAAACTCTACAAGCCGATGCAATAGCTGGTAGAAATACAACATTCATAGTCAAAAACCTTAATTCTGTGGTGCGTAATGATTTGAAAGGAGGCCCTTGAAGCATATTTAGCACCAAATTAACATCCCAGGGGGCCATTGGAGGAACATATGGAGACTGGATATGTAGGACTCCTTACAAGAAGGTCCTGACATCCGGCATGTCTGCCAGGTGCAGGTGAAAATATACCGAAAGGGACGATATCTGTACTTTCAGAGAGCCTAAACGAAGGCCCGCATCTAAGCCACCCTGGAGAAAAGCCAGAACCCTTGGAACACGAAAGGCAGCCGCGTGCCATGGTCGGTTTTTACACTATCTGATGTAGGTTTTCCAGATGCAGTGGTAAATACGTGCCGAAACTGGTTTTCTAGCCCAAAAGGTGGGTGTTCACTACTCGTGGAGGGAACCTTCTGGACCTCCACAGGCTGGCCTCAACAACCATGCCGTTAAATTGAGCCAAGGCAATTCCTGATGTGTGAATGGTCCTTGAAGAGGTAATTCTCGAAGAGGTAATTTCACACTATGACCTACCAATAGCCTCAGAATTTCTGCGTAAAAAACGCCTTGGCCAAGAGGGAGCCACTAAAATGACTGGCCGTCCCCCTTGCTTCACTCGTCAAAGAACTCTGAGAATCATAAGGATGGGAGGAAACAGGTATCCCAACCTGAAGTCCCATGGCATCGTCATTACTTCAAAGGCCACGGCCAAGGGGTCTCTTTCTAGAAAGTAAAACTGAGGCACCATCCTGTTGAGATGGGATTCTCCAGGCAATATTGCATGCCAGCTGAGAAAGTCTGCTTCCCAGTTTTGGATTCCTGGGATAAAAATTGCTGATATTGTGGGGACGTGGTTCTCTGCCCAGGTCAAGATCTGAGCAGCCACCCTCATTGCCCCCCGCACTCCTGGTGCCCCCCGTCTGTTGACATAAGACACTGCCTTTGCATTGTCGGACTGCAGACGGACTGGGTGTCCGTGAAGTATCGCCTGGGCACTCTCTGAGGCCATTAGCATGGCTTTTAGCTCCAGAATGTTGATGGGGAATGAAGCATTCCGAACGGTCCAGAGTCTCTGAAGCTGTAACTGAAGTACCACAGCCCCCCATCCTGTCAGGCTGGGCTCTGTGGTTACTAAGATCCAGACCCATGGGGAAAAGGACCTCCCCACTGTCAGATTGTCTTGGACTGTCCACTATCTGAGGGAAGCATCGCCTCTGGTTACAATTGTATCAACTGTCTCTCCAATCCCAGATGGGATTCTGACCACTTCCTCAAGAGGTCCCATTGGAAGCAGCTCGACTGCAGCCGAGCATATGGAATGGTCTCGAAAGTCAATACCATCTTTCCTAAAAGACGCATGAACAAGTGGACCGACGGTCTGCGGCAGGTCATAACCCGAGCATTCAGGTTCCTCAGGGATTGAGATTTGTCCTCCGAAATGAAAACCTTTTGTTTGTTGTGTCCATGATTAATCCCAGAAAGGTCCTTTTTTGGCATTGAATCAATTGTGACTTTTCTCGATTTATGAGCCATCCGTGCGTCTCCAGGGTCCTGATAGTGAGGACCAGGTGCTGATTCAGCTGGAGAGCTGAGGAGGCTTTTACGGGCAGATCATTCAGATAGGGCACTATTTGCACTAATCTGGAATCAAGACAGGCTGTCATTACTACCATTATATTTGTAAACACTCGGTGCTGTCAAAAGGCCAAATGGGAGAGCTCTAAACACGTATAATATTTTGCGCGAGGTGCCTTTCCCTTATCAGACATTTTTTTAAGGGAATAGTAGAACAGTAAAAGAATAAAATGCAGGCAATCACTCACAAGCAAACAGAAAGATACTAACTAATCTATGAGTCAAAAATTAGTATCTCTTGCAAAGACTATGTGTTATACAATTAGTATTCTAAATTTTATTAAAAAAATGCTATTGAAACAACAACTGTATTTCAATATAGCCCTTTCTATAGTATAGAGAAATAAGAAAAGTGGTACTTAGCCTTCCAAACAGGCTAAGATTCTTATGGCACAGGAGAGGTCTGTCAGCAATTCAGTGTCTCAGAGAATGTCTGCAGCTCCTTTCCCAGGCAGTGTTTAGCGCTCTTGGAACAGTCCACCTGCTTCAGACCTGAGGGGGAAGGGGAGGGGGGGGGGGGGGGGGGGACTCTGTCCTTTTTCCTGCTCCTCCTCAAGTTTTCTGCTGTTAAAGAGGGTGATTTGTTGCATTTATATTATGTAGCAGTCGCTATTAGCAGATTTCTAGTGGCCGTTTTTCTTATTGAACAAGTACTCCTCTCCAACTCCTTTGTTGAGGAGGGGAGTTGGTATAATCCGATATTTCAGCCCCTGACGCTCCGATTTAATCGGTGCTCTTTTGGCAGCGCTGGTAACCAGGTGTTTTAGCAGCCTGTCAGCAGCTAAAATCCAAAAGACAAACAAACCAAACTCCTGGCGCAATGGAATGAGGACCTTCAAAAGAGTGATGGTGGTTTTAGACCTGCAGCTGTACAGACCTGTGGGGTCTCACCAGACATAAGACAAATAACAGCGCTGGAAAACAAAACCAACTAACCACTCAAAAATATGTAGGATAAATATGAAAAAAATATATGTTTATTTAATAAACCACATCACGTAGATAATGATCAAATGAATAAATAACAATATAATATCAACAAATAGAACTACAAGCAATGTTGAATGCCAATACAAATATATTGTGCACAGATGATAATGTCTGGATGGTAAATGGCAAAAAGCAACAGAATAAAAGTTGGTAATATCTGGTAGAACTATATAGCAACATCTGATCCAGATGATATGGAAAATAAAAACATGGAAACACTAATGGATAGTGCTACACGTATTTCTGGAATAGGAACTCGTTTGATCACCTAAGGGTGATTTCATCAGAGGTAATGTCATTACCTCTGATGAAATCACCCTTAGGTGATCAAACGCGTTAGATGGGATTAGCCGACACTGCTCCGTGCAGCTTGTGTTTTGTGGCTACAGTACAGGTCCATGTGCATTATATCTCCAACATCATTTAGATTACATCCCAGACCTTATCCACAATTTGATCAGTTAACTCCGGAGGTTTCGGACTCAACTTACGGCAGCATACTGTCTTCCTTCTAAAGGACGAGATCACTCTCTGCTGGAACACGCTGGAGACCAGGAGGAGACAGTATGTTAAACGGTAACTATATGCAGTATATCTTGCTAAATCCTGGATGTTTAATCATTGAATCCTATCGGAAGGGATCATAGTAATTTTTGGCACATTTGCCATTGTGATTGTAAAGAAATAGCCGCACTAAGTCAATAAATAAGTTTTTCTATCATACATCCTCAATATTACTGACTATGCAGTTTATTCCAGATATTTTTGTATGTATATATTTTTCTGGAGGGTGCTCCCTATTACTTATATGTAGTATAAGGGAAAAAGTGAAAGAAAGAAAAGTATATATAGAGGCACTCCAGGATGTGCAAATTATATCTAAAAGAATACCTTTTATTAGTTTTTATTAAAAATAACTTGTTCCATACATTGAGCGAAAATATAAAAACTAAAAAATGAAAATAAGTGCAATGTGAGATAAAATGCAGTCCCAGCTGCAGGCACTTTTGCTATCTCACTGTATAAATTTAAGCACCGTTATTTGTGTATTAAAATCTGCCACTGTTACTATCATATATCAGAATTAACTAGGATCATATTCTCTGCTATATCCTGATCCATTCAAAATCATCTATGTAAATAGATAATACATTGTATCAAATTTAATAGGTAGTATCAATGTTTCTATAATAATCTCAAAATTCTAGGCAGTCTTTATTCCTTGAGATAACATTGAAAAGCACCTAATTACAAAACTAGCTAATATGGCAGCTGTGCCTGTAGTAGTGCTATCTAGGATCAGTGTATATTGTGCCTAAATCTAATCGTCCTGCTGGTAAATAGTTAGCTATCTAGGCTTGATTATATTGCAGGCTAGCTCCGAAATCGGCTGTAACGGCGATATAATGGTTGATCCTATTAGGTAGCCAGCCGTAAAATTCGCTATTAATAGCACTAGAAGCTAAATATTGGTTGATTGAACAGAGAGCCAGATAGTGAGATACAAAGCGAAAGCCGACGCGCGTTTCGCTTGTATGCTTTGTCAGGGCAAGACGAGCAATGGTATTAACTGGTTATTTAAATCATCAGAGCCAAGCCCCCGTGTAAGCGTCATTATGAGCAAGCCAATCAGGTGTTCAGGCTTGTAAGGATGATCGACGGCAGTATCTGGCTATCCTATTAAAGTTCCGCCTATCAAAGGGTATCATTGGACATCATTTCAAAAGAGGCAGAGATACGATCTTATGGGGATGATCGGCAGTAATAACGGCCAATCCTATATTGCTCGTCTTGCCCTGACAAAGCATACAAGCGAAACGCGCGTCGGCGTTCGCTTTGTATCTCACTATCTGCCTCTCTGTTCAATCAACCAATATTTAGCTTCTACTGCTATTAATAGCGAATTTTACGGCTGGCTATCTAATAGGATCATCCATTAGTGTTTCCATGTTTTTATTTTCCATATCATCTGGATCAGATGTTGCTATATAGTTCTACCAGATATTACCAATTTTTATTCTGTTGCTTTTTGCCATTTACCATCCAGACATTATCATCTGTGCACAATATATCTGTATTGGCACTGTCTAAGTGTGCTTTGCCAGCTAAAACAGCACACTGCTGCAAAAATTAGGTTACATTTTAGGAGAAAAAAATAGAATAATTTCTTCCTGCCATAAAAGTAAGCCCAACTCCTTTGGGCACTTAACCAAGACTGGAAAAGGTACAGGGGGTTGCAGAGGGGAGGGGTTTGTCAGCTTTGATACATTAACAAAGTTAACCTGTTAGGTGCCAACTCCACCTCCACTTTGTCACAACCCATGGTAACAGTGCCCCCCCAAAAGTTGTGTCATTTTCAAAACTTTTGGTCATGACTGTAGGTGTTAATCATGCTGCTATGTGTTTTTATTTTCTGCAATATTTTAACATTGGTGTGTCATAAAATCATCATTTATTTATATAGCGCCAGCAAATTCCGTAGCGCTTTACAATTGGGAACAAACATTAATAAAACAATACTGGGTAATACAGACAGACAGAGAGGTAAGAGGGTCCTGCTCGCAAGCATACAATCTGTGGGACAATGGGAGTTTGAAACACAAGGGAACGTGCTACATCATATTGCACAATGGACCAGCTAGAATGCAAAGGTAAAAAGTATTGAGTGAACTGTGTGATCAGTACACAGCAATGTTGGTCAGAGGGTTGTTGTCTTGTGTTAGCTGTGTAGAGGGTGGTAATAGAGTAACTTAGGGGGATAAAGAAAGAGGGTGGTTGAGGGATATCATAAGATTTTTTTGAAAAGGTGGGTTTTCAGAGAACCCTTAAAGGTTTCAAGACTAGAGGAAAGTCTTATTGTGCGAGGGAGGGAATTCTACAAAGTTGGTACAGCCCAAAAAAAGTCATGTAACTGGGTATTGGAGGATGTGATGAGAGTGGAAGAGAGACACATATCTTGTGCAGAACGGAGGTGTCGAGTTGGGAGATATTTTTAGACAAGCGAGGAGATGTATGTTGATGCAATTTTGCTGACGGTCTTGTATGTTATTTGAAGAATTTTATATTGGATTCGTTAAAGAACAGGCAACCAATGTAGAGGCTAACAGAGTGGCTGAGCAGAGGAAGAATGGTTTGCAAGGAAAATCAATCTAGCTGCTACGTGCAAGATAGATTGATTGAGCTCAAGTCTGATTTTGGGAAGACCAGTAGGGAGGAAATTGCAATAGTCGATGCAGGAGATGATGAGTGCATGAATTAAGGTTTTTGCAGTGTCTTGTGCGAGATATGTGTGTATTATGGAAATGTTTTTTAGATGTATGTAACATGATTTAGATATAGAGCTGATGTGGAAAACAAAGGATAGTTGTAAGTCAAGGATTACAGCTAGGCAGCGAGCTTGCGGGTGGGATTTCTGGTCATGTTATCAACAGAAATGGAAAGGTTAGGCAGGAAGCTTCCGTTTTTGGGTGGGAATATTATTAAATCAGTTTCTGAAAGACTGAGTTTGAGTTGGCGAGAAATGAAGTAATAACATGGCAGATACACAACAGATTTGAGGTTTGTTTTAATCACTTGACACCAAATTAGAGATCTGCTTTATACAATAGCCACCACATTGAAGATGTATTTTATACACTAACCGCCATATTTAGAGGTCAGCGGATTACAGAAATCAAACTTTGTTCTAGATCCTTTTTAAAAAGGTTATCCACTTTTGGACAGCCTTTACTTATCATATCCTTCCACCATGTCGCAAATAAGTGAGTGGACCTTCCTCGAGACCCAACTAGTAACTGAAGCTCAAAACTGACCACTATCCAAAGCTTTACAAAGTATTACTATATGCCTTGTCCATATGAACAGATTCAATGGAGCTCCTCTGAGGACGACTGGAAGGAATTAAATTACCAGCAATATAGAGTCCTGAATATAGGTAAGGATTCAGGAAAGGTACGAGCAGGTGGACCCCCCCTAAAAATAAGAATTAACATGAATAGTAATTTAATTATTTGTGCACTACTCACAGTTTGTCTTCGTCAAGATCATAGTCCAACTCTGAAAACATCTCAATGCGTTAGTCAGTCTTTCTGTAGAAGAAAAACATACAAATGTTTGAGAAGGTTAGATAGACCTATGTAGATAACAACCTCACCTTGATCAAATAATCACTGTATGCATTTTATATACCATAAAGACATTACTAATGGTATAGGATAATTCCATTTTTTGGATGGGAAATTTAACAATTATCCCCCACCTCTTTTCCTGACCTGCTTGAAATGTAGGGTCCCAATCTTCTGTACAGTTAGGGTTGATACAGGATAGTGGCCCCCACAAAGTAGGGCCTGCTTTTGATTAGGTCACAGAAGATTACTATGTAGGTGCCAATTCATGCACCATAATTCCATTGCTATAGGATGCTAATCATTAGTACTCCAAGACCATTGCCATGGAGGAATAAAGTGGTGTTATGACTGTGGCAAGGACATCATAGCAATATGCTGGTCTACTCCACATGTGACCCTCCTTTGTGGAGGACCAATTTTTATAAATACTTAAGACAATGGGTTCCATAACAGGGACCCTTACAGATTATGTAAACAAGCAGAAAGGGTGTAGGTGTAGGAGTAACTAAAATTGGAATTATTCTTTAAATTGTGCATGCAACTTAGAACTGTGATTGAAACAATGCAGACAGACAGTTGCTTTTCACCAGCTAGACAAAGCGAGCTCAGGCAAAAATGTTCAACATTTCACATATTAAAGGAGAACTAAATAAAACAAAAAAAATAAAATAAAAAAATATTCATATATTCCATAGATTGTAAGCTTGCAACCAGGGTCCTCTTACCTCTCTGCCTGTCTTGATTATCCAGTATTGTTTTATTACAGTGTACGTTCCCAATTGCTCTACGGAATTTGCTGGCGCTATATAAATAAATGGTGATGACATATGAAGCAAAACAAACTGTTCAGTCTAGGCCCCTGTAGCATTGACTTATTAATATATCCACCCCCTCTACTACAAACACTAAAAACATCAGACAGCAGCCTTGTGACCATTGTATAATTGATGCTATATACTTTGTGCTTTTTTTATAGAGGGGGTAAAAATACTAGTAAAACAATGCAGCAAGGGCTAAGATTTGACAGCGTATTTTGCTTCATTTATGAATATTGTGACACGTTTAACAACTATATTTAAGCAACAGCTCTGAGTGGATTAACGTCACAAAGCTGCTGATAGTACAAAAAAGATCAAATTGCAATGCATGTCATATACATGTCTATGAATACACTTATTTGAAGAAAAAAAAAACAAAAAACAAAAAAAACAACAATTTTGTTTAAATATCTAGAAACACCCAAACGTGCATCTTTATAAATGATGTACAGGTCTACAATACTTTAACTGCCATGTAGCTTCTAACTGTTGTCTGATTGAAAAACATTTCTACAGGTTCCTACTGGGACCATAGGGGTCCATGAGACAGCAAGCCTGTAGACCTACCCAGGCAGCAGCTGTAAATGGGAGTGTCTACCAGCTTACTGCCTCAGAGGTTGCCGATTTCCATAAGCAACCTATGGAATCATTTAAACAACACAGGTGAGACAGCACTTGGAAGCTACATAGTAGCAGGTATCCTAACAGGTAGCCTTATTTACAAACATACATATTTGAGCATTTATGAGGGCTCATTTACATGTTAACAGGGAACATTAGTAAAAATGAAAGCATGCTTTTCATGCATTGCACTTTTAGCAATACAATACTTTGTACTGATAACAATCAGGTCATGATATAATTTTTTTTACTTTTAAATGTGGCATACAAACTTTGGAATTAAATGGTGGGAATAAGCCCATAAGAAACCATCCATCTTATTTTTTTCTGGTGGTTGAAATTATATTCACAGCAGATAGGTGTGAGTGAGCCCTAAATGTTTAAAAACCATGTTATTAGAACACAAACATCGCCTCAAAGTAAAAAACACTTCAGATAATTCAGGTCCATTATTTAGCATAGTAATACACTGGCTTTGATAAATAATAAAGAACAATAATGGGTGCACTTTCCTTCTAAATATAATAGAGCATACAAAAAAAAAAATGTAAGGTTTTCTACGGAAATTCACTTTCAATAATATTTTATTGTAGACAAACAAATAGGCATTTTAGTGATCATTCCCCTTTAGAATTTTAAATCAAGCACTCTAATCTTCAGCTCCATCCACTGCTCATTGCTAAGATAGCAACTGGTCTTTTCCACTATTTGACTTTAAACTAACTTTTTGGTTTATAGCTTCCTACTTTATTCTTTGTTGCCCGAGTTCTCGATTTGTCAGGCCCACCAACAGTATGTGGCAAGGGAGGGACAAGGTGTAACCCATTATAGGGGCTGGGATATATGTGGTGGGAAGGGGACCCAGCCCTTTTAAGGTTCTTACTACCACTCTGCAGTTTGATCATTGAAAGGAGATTACCAACCATAAGACAGGTCTCTGACTTTTAAAAGATAAGTACCTGGGGCCTGATTCATTAAGGATCTTAACTTGAGAAACTTCTTATTTCAGTCTCCTGGACTAAACCATGTTACAATGCAAGGGGTGCAAATTAGTATTTTGTTTTGCACATAAGTTAAATACTGGCTGTTTTTTCATGTAGCACACAAATATCAACTTTAAATTTCAGTGTACAAATAAGCTATCAAGTATTTGTGTGCTACATGAAAAAACAGTCAGTATTTAACTTATGTGCAAAACAGAATATTAATTTACACCCCTTGCATTGTAACATGGTTTTGTCCAGGAGACTGAAATAAGAAGTTTCTCAAGTTAAGATCCTTAACAAATCAGGCTCCTGCTTATTGCGTGGACTCTGGTTGAGAGTATAAGCAGCTTCCACATCTTGACTAATAATAAATCAAACTTTGCTCCCCAGGTAAGAAAAACTGTTCTTAAGCTTAAAACAATGGACTCCACCTAAAACAAACTTTTAGGTTTTGGGTGACCAAGTATAAATGCTTCTAGTACACAGGATTTGATATATATTAAAATACAAAAGGAGGATTTGCTAGCAACAGTGTGGAATACCTTTCGCATAGTAGAAGGAACAAGTTATTTGATTAAAAATATATAATTATAATAATCTGCTCTAAGTAGATTCATTGATCTCCTTGTTAAGTTTTAAATTATATTTTATTAATTATAGGAAAAGTTAAATGATAAACGAACCAATAAAAATTTATGAAAATACATAACCATTATTTATAAATATGCAATATGAACTAAAAACCATGAGCAGTTTAACGCATTATGGAATCAAAGTCATAGACATTACTACTCAAAAATATAAAGACCAGTTTGTTTAGTGGAGCACAGACACTGTCCAGACAGCATTTGAACAGTTCATATGTTAAATAGCCATCTTTCCATACCAAACAAGCCATGTTTAAGAAGGGGCCCAACTCTCTTGGTTTCTTAGTTACTATTATGCAATCATGATAAATAGAGTTGTGGATCAGAAACGCTATTTCCAAGCAGTGGGTGAACACAGAAAATTGTTTTGTCACCACACCACGATATATTGGCCCATGGTCGCAAGACATCCCTTTTGTACATAACCTGACAATAGGAACACTAGCTCAGAACACGCGCATTAATCTCATCCATTGTTTCTCCTCTAATATCCATCACACAAAGTTTCCACCTGGGTTGCACTCTCAGTCACTTAAAACCTGGTGTACTGGAGGCTCTCTGAGGGATGGTCAGCTGGTGGACTCTAATGGGGTGCACCACTATCCCGCTCTAGAGGAATCTCACTTGTTGGAGATGCCACTCTGCAACTTGTACCTCATTTCGAGTTTGGTGGGAATGTACGCATATAACTTCCTTCTGGCAAAATGTCCTTAGTGCATCAGCACAAATGCGTGGCACTGAAGTCCCACTGGACCCGTGCTTCTGGCATAGTATTCATACCATAATTCCTATTTCCACATATAATAAAATGCTGCTGAAACAAACACTTGTTGCAAAAGTGGATCAGCAGAATAAATTTCTATATGAACATGGAGGACTTAATCGCTCCAGCCCATGAGAAGTTTACTGTTCCCAGCTACATTGCTCAGTTGGCTAACATCTAAAGAAACATTTACTGATCTCACTTAGTCCCCACCTCCCATCAAAACCTCATACTGCTCCAGCAATTGGGATTTAAACTTATCTTAAATTGTTCTTGTTATCTCCATAATATGTTTTTGGATTGTAAAATTATGGTTCTCTAACAACCATCTCCATATAGGAATATAGTCTCCTTCTAACATTATGTCTCTACCCTTGCAAACTAGACCATATCTATCTGTTGTTGTTAATTGATGTTTGATAATAAATTTTAAGCAAAACTGCTTTGCATATTCTTGGGTGTGCAAGTCAGGGGAGGACACAAGTTAAAAAGCTCACCTTTCTGCACCAATGAGCAGTGTAGTACAGACACAGCCTGTATCCCCAATCGCAGAAACCAATGCATTGTGCACTGGGGGCTCCAAAATGAGTGCCGACATGCTGTCTGAAAGGCTCAAGAGGGCAGATCACCTTTGGTAATTGCTAGGCAACGCCTCAGGAGCAAGAGTGTATGGGGTTTAATAGATGTGGCTCTTGGCGTTAGGTGCAGGGTACAGTCCTGTCGTGCCAGCAGTCGGTGGGCTGGGGGTCAAGAGGAGTGTTTCAGATTAAGTGGGGCCTTCTATATTGCCATGAATCTCTGGCAGTCAGCAGCGGGGACACAAAATAGGCATCTCTACTGAACGTTCTGAGGTGAGGGAGATGATTCTGTCGGGTTAAATTGGGTTAGCGCACTGGTGCAAGAGGATAAAACGTACTCAACAGGCAGAATACATGCTCAACACATCTGGTATAAATGGACAGTGCGTGGGGGAAGTGCATAATGTCAATCCCATTCAGGGATCTCGCGAAATCTCCTCAGTAAGCAGATTACTGAGCGGCGACGGGGACTGAGGACTGCACTGACAGTGCTCAGCAGCATTGATCGGGATGGGGGCGCCCCTGTCCCCAGACCGATCAATAATGCTGCTGAGGACTTTGAAGGGCCCCCTGGATGCCCGAGGCCCCTGGGCTATAGCCCAGTTAGCCCTAGGGTTAATCCGGCCCTGATCCCATTACACATTTTCATCTCAGCAAATGATTTTCACTATGTGCAACCAAGTAAGTTTAGCTTTAAAAAGGGACCAGCTAACGCGGTATGATCTACTTGTAGATTGCAATCTATTGGTTGACCATCTTGGCTCTAACATAAGTTTTTAATTTTAACAAACAGCAGTGACCATCTTCTTGATTGCTGACTATATCACTTAATACTTTGCATATTTATAATAATATTTATTAAAGGAAAAGACTAAAATAGGACTGGACAGCTCTCAGGAGACATGTGAACAAAGTATCGAAACAACTGTTACTGGTGCCTATCTTTTTTTGAGTCACTTCTAATGATGTCAATAGCTGCATACCTACCTTAGTTCCTTAAAATATCCTGCAAGCTCAAATATTTGACAGACTGGATCTTGAATTAATCTATCCACACCTGTATCACCACATTCAGTGTGCATGTTACGTTGAGAGGATATTTGTTGGGCGTGTCATTGTATGCAAGGTGTATACATCATGTATTTGCCCAACAGCATTATCTCCGACAAATGATTTCAAACGTTAGAAACCGAACATTACGATATCCGTGTTAGTTCTTTTATAGGGTAAAAAAGCACCAAAAAACGTGACTCAGAGCACCAAATCTTATGACTACAATAACATAAATTACAACAGCAGAGAAGCAGTCAATAATGCACATCTACGCTCAATAGGAATTAAAATGTTTCCCATTGTCTTCCTAAACGGCAAATGTTTACTAATATTTCAAATCACACATACACCGGATAAGTAGCCTTATTTGATTTGTTCTTTACTGCTGGTACTCAAGAACGAATACCGACACCTGACGGTACTCACCATAAAGACCGCGCATGCGTCTACGGTGTTTGGCTTCGTCAGAGTCTACAGGTGACGCGAATGTTTCCATCACATGTGCGCATGCATCTTATAGTTTAGCGTCATCAAAAAGCGCTGTGGCACGAAGATTTGTTTGCGCATGTGCGCGACTAATCGTGATTAATTTAGATGTCCCCTGTATTATACTCTTCATGGGTCCTATTGAACCAGGTTATTTGCGCATTTCCTGCCAGTGAGTGCGCTTTCATGGTAACTAGAAAGTCTGGTGTCGTAAACGATACATTGGAGTGCTATTCACAGCTGTAAACATTAACCCTTCTCCACACCTATGTCCCGACTAATATGATTTACCTCCGAAACAGTACCACCCCTGCTCTTCTGTCCCCGAATGTCTACTTGTTGCTCCCGTCTGCTAAGTGTCACTTAAACTGAGTTTGTGGCAGAAGAAGCAGTTACAAATGTTCCTGACATTGATATGATTAACTAGTCCAGTGTCTGGTTGTCGAAGAGTGGGAGACCGGAAAGTGTAATGATAAAGTTTAGCTCTGCAAACTAAATGATAACACTGATGTAGAAATTGAAATACTAAGGTGCAAATTCAATTAGCCGCAATGCTGGGCATTTTTACTTCTTATACAGTAAAAAGTAACTTTACGGCCACTTTTTCCCGCGTCTCTTTTTTCCACTTAAAAAAGCACCGCATAGTATCTCACGCCAGTTCTGGAACACTACACAGCGATTTTTTTCTACAATTGAATCTGCGCCAAGGGTCTAATATTATATTGAAGATTTTCAAATTTCATTATCTTCTGTTACCCAATTTAACAAGAATAGGTAATGGGTGTAGCTAAGTAATGCTGGCTGTGATAAGGGAGGATATGTCTACCTGTTGGCATCCCGCAGAAAGAAACAAACTCTTTCTGAAATAAAAATACACAGGCTGGTGTTGGCGTAAATACCTGTCACAGTTTTATTTAAAATGAACAACAAATGCAGGGAAAGCAGTGCGCAAGGTTCTTTTTCCTTTTTCCAATTCCTCTACCTTTTGGGGTGTGTGTTTTGCCCACCATGTGGGCACCGCAAGCACGCCCCCTGGAATTGCTGGGGCGTGTTCAGTCCACCATTTGGGCATCGCAAACATGCCCCCCCCCTGGAATTTCTGGGGCGTGTTCTTCATGAGGCCGAAGCCCCCACCACCATGCTGTGATACCAACCGCCCAACACCTCCCACACTTCCTGTATCGTGTTATTGAACAGGTCTAGAGCGACCTCTGACAGTTGTACCCTGTCTCTTCTATAAAGTCAATGCATTTCATGCTAATGTCTTCATGCCGTATGCTGATGCCGCCACACGTAGAAATGAGTCTACTTATGGCTGAATTCATCCTCTTATCAGCTCCGTCAATGCCCGCTCCCTTCCTCGCACCTATCGAGGACAGTCTTGGGATGATATATGATCATACAAATGTAACATCACTCCAGAAGTCTTTCTGGGTTGGTGGACGCGCGGGTACAAACTTCTCATTCACGCACAATGAAGGCTGACCCGCTGTTCCGCTTTACCAGCCTGACATAAGATTTGTAACTGTCTGACCTCCAGCCACCCAGCCTCTTGATATAATTGACAGATCGCCCCTCACTGCTTATCTAGCCGTGCCTATCGTAAATGAGTGTGCCCTGAATATCACTTCATCCCAACCTAAGGCTTGCACGCATCTCTTAAAACCACTGTGAACTGGAACCTTGTTAAAGGGGATGTGTCCCCCGTGCACCTGGAAGACTTCCCCTCCCTCTGGCCTTGAGATATTATTCCACTGGAGCCACAGGGAAAATCGAAGAATCCGCCTGGCACCACATATGGACCCCAAATTTCTAACTCTACCACTATTGGAAACAATTCCAGCACAGCTAGTCTCTTAGTGAGACCACTAGCGACGCACTCGTCTCGTCATGATTGTGCGCACCATTCCCCCTGCATATATACTTCAAAAAAACTATTGCCCCTGCTGCTTCTGTGAACAGCTGCAGCTCACGGTTAGGCTGCTCTGTTGCGGCCATAAACGCACCCAATTAAACTCGTGTAGGAAATGATCCCATACCAACAGATCCATTATGATCTCGCTGCTAATGCGAATCCTGTTGTAGCTCTCTCCAGCCTCCTCTTAACATATGGGTCATTTCATGTCAGTTCAACCAGGGTTGTCCACCACCCAAAGTAACATAGAGATGTGGTCGCACACAGGTGGGACTCGTTATCTATTTATTTATGGCAAAATTAGTGCACTCTCAATAATTTTAAGCATAGAGCATATAAAGAGAGAAAAGAAAAAACATAAGAGGCACTCCAGTCCCTTATAAATAAATTCTATATATAAATATAAAACTTGACTTTTATTGTAAATATTTAAAAATGCGAAATATTAAAAATGGTAAATTGTGTGTATGTGTTGTGTTAAAACAAAAACACCTGAGAACAGTACAGGGAAAAGGATCCTTCTTAAGACATCAAGAGAAAATTCCCTTCATTATTAATCTCCTAATAGGATATTAATCATCAAAATCTCTTGATGTAGTATATACTGATACAACTAATCTCCAAAGTAGTTCTGAGAGATAAAGAAGTGATCTCAATAAGCATCAATTGCTGTGTATTATAGATTTAATTGAATCACATCACGCAGTCTGAAAACATATGTCATAGATTTCTCTGACAAATATATATAAAGCGCTGTATAACTTTATCTTGAATATATCATTCTGATCACTACTCATATAAGTCCCACACTCTCTAACGCAAAGGAGACTTCTCCCAAACACACAGGGTCATAGGTATGTCACATAACCTCAGTATTGCATGAGCGTGTAATAGCGCTACTCGCGTGGGCTTAGTCCATAGATTTATTCCTATTATTCCCTTGGACTGCATATATAGTTATAGTGACCCCCTTTCCCCTTGCATATAAGTATATATAATAACAATGTAGCGCACAAAACGCGCCATTAGTAAAGCGTTGGAGCGTTTACTTGAGACGAGAGATCAGTGCCTGTCTATGTTGTCGGGTGTGAGTGGCGTCCTAATGACGTCACTAAACCCCGACGTACGTTTCGCACACCGCCCATCTCAGATTTCTCCGAAAAAAAAATCGTTAAGAGAGGATGTCAAAACAACTATTTCTGCCAAATATCTTGACTGTCTGACAATTAGTTGATTAAATATTGATTTTTCAATTTATTAAATAATTTACTAATCGCGGCTTCTTTATCCAGTTTATTTGAAGTATCGCGGGTGTTTATTAAGGAATCACCACAGCATTTGGACCCCTAAGGTAACTCTTCCTCCCGAATCCAAAAATCCAAACCAAATTACTTTATCTGCCTCATGTTTTGCGGTACAGCAAAAAAGCAAGTTTTTTCAAATAGAATTAAAAATGTTAGGTTCAATTGACATTAGGGATCCCATTTTTTGGGGGGTGTTTTAAAAAGGTATACATTACTACCACAAAAAAATCAGCAGGGTACTATATTTCATAGTGGAGAAAAAAAATAATGAAGTTGATGTTCAATTACTGTTGTACCGCATACATAATTAACACAAGAAACCATGAAATTTAACATAACTTAAGTCCTTAACTGAAGTTGAGTCAACAATGTCATTATTTTCCCCTTGTTTGGAACTTGTTGTAACAGTCTGTAATTGTCCTTAAAGTGTCAGCAGAAAGTGTATACTGCATTCCAGTACTTCCTTGGATAGTAGGCACTTCCGTTACACAGAGGACGTGAATAAAAGGAACAAAACACTTGTCTCTTGAAGGCCAGGACAGCACATTTGTTTATTGCTGTTGTTTCATGAAGTTTATCAACACATCTTGTTCCTCCTCATTATACCCAGTGTACCAGATGTTATCATACCCTGCTGCTATGTATGTTCCAAATTGCAGATCAATTTTGTCCACATTTTTTGTGACGGTGGTCATAGTGACACTAACTTTGGTTCCTCCTGTCTTTATGTCGTCTGATGACAATCGATATATGTGTAGCTCATCATTACTAATAGGCCGAAATCTGTGATGAGAACGTGTTCCTGCCACAGAGTTTGCTGTTTTTAGACGGCTATGCAGCTTGGTTTTGCAGTCTTGTATTTCGTTTTGTGACACGTAAAAAAAAACTTTATGCCATGTACATTTTCATTTGCCCAGGTCCAAAGGTGTCAAGATGTGATGGGTTTCCACTGCTTGCAGACTGGTGCTAGTGGCTAGACGTTTAACTGTCCCTCCAATACCATGACATGGACTCTTACCATGCGATGTGGCAAAAAATTTTATTCTGCTTAAATGTTGAAGTTATCTATATGGAAGCATAAGTTAAAAAAGTTTTTGCAGTTCTTGTATTGTACACTAGCACCATCACTAAAGTAGTAAACATACTCCAATTTTGACAATAGTTTCGCAAAGTGTTGCATAACTACCGTAATGAATGCATACACAGTTATAGCTACATGGTCATGGGCATCGCTAATAACGTACAGGCTTACACAGTTTGAAGTGTCACAATCATCTTACCTAAAATATACAACAAGCTGACAGTCGCCATGTTCTTTGGTCCACTTCAGTAACATAACTTTTAAGCTTTTTCTGGCTCCTTTTTTTATGAGACAAGAAAGGATTACAGCATGTTTTCTGAAATTCTTCATATCTTAGCAGCAGAAGCTTTTCATGATAGTAGCAGACTGAGGTTTCAGGATCATTGGTTACTGCATTTTAAACTTCAGTTGTCAGAATCAAAAGTTCTTTTTCTTCATCTGTAAAGTGGTCCCAGCTATGTAATCCGATGGTTTTTGAGTAGATAGTAATATGGCGTATTTAAAAGACTACCAAATGAGCAGCTGCCATGATTGACTCTTTCTGTGCCTCCCTCTCTCTTTTTCTGGAAAGTTTCAGTTTTGGTCTCTCTAAAGGGAATCCCCTTCCCATCAGTTTCTGTTTGTTTCATTTCCTGTATGGGAGTTTTATCCCATTGTCTCAGTTTAGTTCACTTTTTTGGTATGGTTTTTAACAATGTGTAAATTATGTATGCGGTACAACAGTAATCGAACATCAACTTCATTATTTTTTTTCTCCACTATGAAACAGAGTACCCTGCTGATTTTTTTTGTGGTAGTAAGGGGTTCCCTAATGTCAATTGAACCTAGTGATTTTTATTCTATTTGAAAAACGGGTGTTTTTGCCGTAACGCAAAACATGAGGCAGATAAAGTAAATTGGTCTGGATTTTTGGATTTGGGAGGAAGAGTTACCTTAGAGCAGGGGTGTCCAACCTTTTAGCTTCCCTGGGCCACATTGGCAGACAACGAGTTGGTTTGGGCCACACATAAAATACACTAACAATAACGATAGCTGATCATCCAAAAAAACATAGAAAACATAGTTAACATATATGTATATATGAGAAAAAAAGTGATAATATATAATACCCCATTAGTAATACAAGTAGAAGTATGTAGCCAGCGGCGCACAGAGGATTGTCGGGGGGGGGGTTTCCCCCGCCGACCCAAAAAAAAAAAAACCAGAGAGAGAGCTACGCATGCGCAGCAGCTCCGTTTCGCCAGCGCTGTCCTATACAGCAGCCGCGGCACTGTCTAAGAAGCGTCTGCGGCGGTGCTGTATACAATACAGCAATGCCGCGGACGCTTCTTTGACAGCGCCGTGGCTGCTGTATAGGACAGTGGCCACTTAGTTAGCGCAGGGGGGGGGGGTTTCTAGAGACTCAGAAACCCCCCCTGCGTGCGCAACTGGTAGCAGGGAGATAAGGTCCATGATGCTCCAGGAGCAGGTGACTTTTATTCATTTGTAGGCGTCCCTTGAAATAATAAAAAAAATCCCCCTTAACTTACCTTTTAATCGGCTTGTTCTCCTGTCCTCTTCTCTTCTTTTCTCCAATTCTGTGCTGCTGATTGTTCTTTTCGCGCGGGTGTCTCCTCTGTGCTGCGCTCCGCAATGGATGTTAGGCGTGATGACATCACGCCCGACATTCACTGCGAGCGCCGCATGGAGGAGGAGACAAGGGAGGGAGCTGGAGTACCAGCTGACGTGACCACAAGGTAAGTAGTTTCTTTTCTTTTTTTTTTTGCAGGATTTTTTTTTTCCATTAAGAACTCTGCCCCCTTGCCACAACCAAAACTCCTTCTGGGCCACATTTACAGGCGTGCTGGGCGGCATGCGTCCCGCAGGCCGAGGGTTGGACAACCCTGCCTTAGAGGTTCAAATTTTGTGGTGATTCTTTAATAAACACTCATGATACTTCAAATAAACTGGATAAAGAAACTGTGATAGGTAAATTATTTAATAAATTGAAAAATCAATATTTAATCAACTAATTGTCAGTCGAGATATTTGGCCGAAATAGTTGCTTTGACATTCTATCTTAACTAAAAAATTCGCAAAAAAATCTGAGATGGGTTGTGGACATTTCATGTTTTTTTGGGTGATCTGATGTGGAATGACCCATATGTGGCCCATTGGAATCACCCGGCAAGCAAACTGCAACTGTACTAGCGTGACCTTCCTAGCCTCTCTGCATTCTTATCTCTAACCACTGTTGTCTGTGTGTTGATGGACTTTTTACTCGCTATTATTTGAGAAACTGACCTCCTAACAAGCATTTTAAACTCTTCCATAAATCCCGCACAAAGTAGCTCTGCTTCGTACAGCTTAGGATACATGTCCAGCCATGCCTGCATCGCTGCCTTGGGTGTTTAACCTGAGCTCTATGTCCCTTGACCCAAACTTAATTGGTTTCTGACCCTGCGACTTCAGCCAAAAGGCCTCTACGTATTTTCTCTAGACGGTCCCCTGGATCCTCTTATAGACTGAGAGAATAAAATTTGTGTAATTTACCTTACTCATAGCCATCCCTGGGAAAGCCTCTAAGTAACATCCTGTGTAGACAAGTTTCCCGCTTAGCCAATTATCCATCGTTTCATATGCATTAGTCTGCGCCACTCCTCTTTCACTAATTTTTCTCTTATTCTTTAGCCCTGCTTCTGTCGGGAGTATATATCTATAAATGTGCCTTTCTCGATATCCCTCCTTGTTTGTTTTGGCACATGAGCTGTCATTGAGCCCAGATTGCAGCCTAAGGTTACCTCAGCCTGTTCAAAAGCTGTAGATTTTGTATTGTTTTTTATTTATTTATTTTCTAAGCCTACCCCAATTGATTTATAGCTGCATCCATCCCAAGACCTGTTAACCTACGCAACTTTCGGGCCCTCCTCAGCACACTCTACTGCTCCTAAAAAGCCTTATATGCTGCTGCACCATCCAATTCACAAGAACTATCTAACCCTGAGCTGTCCTCTGCTCCGTGTACATTACAGGGATCACCCATATATATATTATTAATGTTAGCATCATCATTAGAATACTCACAGGTCCCTGCTGAGACACTCATCTCTGCGCTGGTAGTAGTGAAAGATTTCTTGTCTTTTTTCTGTGCTGGCCCTGATGTCAGCTGCTGCTGCTGTTGTACCGCTGACCGTGTTGGATTTGGCACTTGGAGGGCGGCTTTGAGCTGCTGGAGTCCCACTGGGATTGGCGTGGAGTTAGCGTTATTCTTCTCCTGCTGTGGTGCTGGACACAACACCGGCATTCCCCTTTTGTGAGCTCTTCTCTCGATGCGATGATGTCCCGCTGGCTGGGCAGGATGTTGCCCCAGGTGAGCATCTTTGAGCTGCTGGAGTCCCGCTGGGAATGGCGTGGACTTGGCGTTATTCGTCTCTTGCTGCGGTTCTAGACGTGGCACCGGCATTCCCCCTGTGCAAGCTCTTATCTCGATGCGATATGCGCTGATGTCCCGCTGGCTGGGCTGGATGTGGCCCCAGGTATGCAGCTTTGAGCTGCTAGAGTTCCGCTGGGATTGGCGTGGACTTGGCCATATCCTTCCTTCCTCCCCCACTTGTTTTTCCTAGTAAGTCTCTCACTGGCTTTCTTATTCCCCTGGTGTGAAAGGGGGAAGTGCGCCCCCCCCCCCCCGCCCCCCTTCCAGCTGCTTGAGTATTTCGTGTCAATCCATATCTAGCTATGGTGGCTAGCTACAGTTTTGGCCCCTCAGCCCCTTTGAAGAGTCTTACCGCTCACCTGGCCAGTGAAGGGTCCCTCTATGCATGCATGAGTTGACTCGCGCATGTGCACTTGATAGGAGGACAGAGGCAATACTGTCCATTTTAAATAGGCTTCCCCATGCTTCGAGTTGGGATCTTCTCTTGAGGCCCCCAGCAGTATTTCTTCCCGGCTCGGAAGCTTTGATTTATAATGCACTCTAATGGCCTTCACAGTCAACAGATCTCAGTCCAATAGAGCATCTTTGGGATGTGGTGGACTGGGAGATTCACAGCATGCATGTTCCAACAATTCTGTAGCAACTACATGATGCTATTATCAACATGAACCAGAATCTAAGGAATGTTTTCAACATCTTATGTTCCTAACAAAGTGGCTGTGGGGTGTATATATATATATATATGTATATAAAGGGGAATAGGCAAAATAGTGTAAAATTGTTTATGGCTGGTAGCTGCAGAGGAAGTCTTGTAGACTGTAGTGAGAAAACTAGTTGTCAGAGTAGAAGCACAGGTCAGAAGCAGATCTAAGAGGGTGTAAGAGAGATTATTTCACGAAAAGTTTTGAGACTGGAGGGATGATGTTGTGGAAGGCTTTGTAGGCGAGGTTTGAGTTCTCTGAATTGGAGTTTGGAAGGTATGGGGAGCCAGGGTAGAGATATGTAGAGTGGTGCACCAGATGTGGACCTCAGGAGAGGGGAACTATTGCAGTAACATTTAGGACAGAGTGAGGCGGAGAAAGATAGGTTAGGGGAATGCCATATAAGAGAAGGTTGCAGTAGTTGAGATAGGAGATTATGAGAAAATAGAGGAACTAGATTCATCTTGGGTTAAAAAGGACGTATTTTCAGCAATATTGTGGAAGTGACAGTTCTACTAAAAAGATTAGATGTGAAGAGCAAAGCAGATTGTGGGGAGATTTGAAGGGAGATGATAACCTCTGTTTCAGATATGTGCCAACACGTGTGCAGATGTGTCGGTTGAGCTCTCCGCTGGAGCCCCTCTTGGATATCCATCTGGGTTCCAAATTTCTCATCTGGAGATGCCTCAACACGCTGCCTACCACTGACTTCGTATGCCTCATCCATGGGCACGTCCTCCTCTTACCCTGCCCGACCTGACTCCCAGCCGCCGCAACTTCCACCTACTACAGGCTGCAGCTTGGGCCTACTATCCAGCTGGTCTCCATAACCCCCGTTCCTGCTGTCTCTGACTAGGCTTCTCACTGGGCTTGGTCATGCTGCCTCCAGCTGTCCCTGGCTCCATATGCCTCGTTGTTGCTTGCTGTTTCCTGGTTGATGCCACCTGCTGTTCCTGCTCTGGCTTCCCTCCGCCGCCATAACCTCCTACTTCAGGAGGTGGCTCTGGCCCACTTTCAATTCGGAATGTTCCTCTAGTCCTAATGCCTCTTTACTTCTCCTGATTCGGTCTCCTGTTCCAGCTTCCTGATGCCTCCTGGTCCGGACTCCGTTGCCTATTCCCACTCCTCAGTTCCTGCCTGCCTCTGACGGTCTTCCACATGCTCCTCCCTGCTTTGGATCATTTTTCCTGCCCGTTGCACCCCTGAGATCCGTCCATCCACGCACTGTTTGGCCTCCACTGCAGTTATTGTTTGTCCCCTCCTGCTTTACGGCCACTTCCTGACTCCTCTACTCCCTGCCCAGCAGCTCCACTTTTGCTGTCCCTGCATCTGTACTCACCTGGTTTGTGTCAGATTCTGCTCTCCCTTGTTAAGTGCGTATTGTCGCTAACCAATAACGATTGTCGAACCTCGATTTGTGTTTCCAACGCACAAAGATTTATTTGCAATAAATAGTATAATATATTCAAGCGAAGTGATAATAAGTACAGCCGTTACTTATCGCAGGCGCTCTGGATCCAGTGTACAGTCATTCAATCCTGAAGTCTGGGGACAAGATGTCTGAACACTAGATGAGAGGCTGCTGCTTATATGCACACAGGAATACAGTAAAACAATGAAGATGGTATAGCTTGCTTCTATTGGTCCAGGTTTCAGGAAGGTCCAAGGGGTTGTCAATCATTGGCTAGTTCATCCTAAGGAATCCATAGGAGGGGGTCATCTCTCCAGGGGGTAAGCTCTGCTCTTCCCGCCAAGATTCCTTAGTCTTAAGTAGTTCATAATTCCCTATCATTCATAACTTGTGTATGCACTCTGCGATTCCTCCGCAGAGTGAACCAAACAGTAGCAAATGTTAAGAGGTTTATTATGATACCACACATGATATGATTCCTTCAACCTGTTCCATATATTTCACTAATGTGCATATAACTTATAATATATAACATAAATACTACATTTCGACATAAATTAGTATGTGTTGCAACTACCATTAATGTGTACTATTTTACAAGTATGCGTGTTTGTGCGAATGTATGTAAAAGGCTAAATACTGTTGCTGCCACGTGTTGCAGATGCGTACGTCCTTTTACGCCGTAGCGTGCCCTTTTACGCTGTAGCGTACCGTATGCATCTTTTCAGACAAAGACAACCAAGTTTGCTCGATTTTAATTGTAATGACTTTATCCAATTTGCTGACTTCGACAGCACCACCCTTTGATAGTGTAATAAACTATCACCCAATCACCGTTTCAAGTTCAGGATTATACAGTACTTCTTCACAGACAATGATCTCTGTATCTGGTACCACCCTTTCAGTCTCTTTCTCAGTGTTACTCCTAGGAGACCATTTTCCACACTTCAACACAGTAGGAACACATTTGACACATAAACCAATCGCTAAGATGACACCCAGTATAAAGAGAAGGAGCTTACCTACACTAGCAACCATTTCCTGTACCCACTCCCCCAGACCGGAGAACCATTTCACATTGTTCAACCACGAGAACCAGCCTGCCACCCTTTCCCCGACCTCATATAACGAAGAGTTATGGTTCTTTCGAAATTCCTATTTCAGTTGCAGAATTTCATCCATCTTCCGGTCTATAATCTCCTTAGGGTCATCTGTATTATTGGTGATGTACGTGCAACATTTGACACCGAACTGGGTGACCAGTGTGACACAGTACCCACCAGTAATAGAGGTGAGATAATTTAGCACCAGCTTATGTTGCACCAACTCCTTCTTGTACGCTTGTAGCTCCCTTCCAGTATACCTGAAAGTGTCATCATACATCTCGGTGATATTATCTATTAATTTAGCTAGGTCTTGGATATATTTAAAGTTTAATGTTCTCCGAGCGGTCCTAGTGAGATCTGGAGCAACCATAACTTGAAAACCAGCAGTTTCACTAATCAATTTTGTAGCTATGGGTTCCTCATCAGGAATCATATTTCTCTTGCCACGGTGTTCATACTGTGTGTGTATGTATGGTGGTGATGTAGTCTTGTGAATACCAACCATTTCTTCATGAGTAATGGTCATGATTTCAGGAACCAGTTTAGCTAAGAAGCACAAACCCTTGGAACTTGGAGTCACCCAGGAATAAGCTTTCCTTCCACAAACAAAATACACATCATCAGGGAGAACATAAGGAACGGTATGCCCATTAATTATATCACACAGAGTTTTGATAAAACTACCCATGCCCCGTTTCTTCATTTGATCGAGACACGTGTCCGCATGGATGACATTCTTACAATGATCTATAGAGACTTTTCCAATGGATACCTTATGTTTGGTTATACGCCCTAATTTGTGACTTCCATCAACATTCCTGCCTATTGGTGACCTTGTGAGTCTCCCTCTAAAATGAGTGTGGCGAGCCATTGTCTGATCTGATGGGTCAGCTTCCCAATTCTCCAGACGTTTTGCATGAGAGATATTTAGACACAGCAAAGATCTGTCTACGGAGTATTGTCGAAGCGTCAGACTAGGGGACCTAGTGTTATTGTACCTCCCGTCTATGGGCCTCCCACCCCTCAATTTGAGTACTTCGGATATGTTTAGAGAAAATGGCACTAGTCCTATATTATGCTGCCCCTGTGGCACATGAGAGCACACCCAGCACTCGGTTTGGTTTAGCACCTTACCCACCAGGGAGTGATAATCCTCCAAAGGATGCCCGCCCACCTTCAGATTACTGGTGGACTGACATCGCTGGATGCATCTCTCTTCAACGAGGGAGTCGCAGAACTTGCAGATACAATACTTATCAGACAATAGCCCCTCACACTGCCTCCAAGTTCCTGAGCTAGCAGACCTTTTCATAACCCCTGGACCAAGCTTGATAATGGACTGCTCTGAGTATTCTAATAACTTTTCCTCTGCCTCCATCTCATCCGCATCACTACCAGAACCCTCCTCCGTCCTCCATCCTCCTTCACAAAAATAGAATGTCCTAGAAAAAGTAAAAACAAGGAAAATCCTGGAACAAAAGAAAAACAAAAACCGCCACTCCATCTCTGGAAAGATAGCTCTGGGGCAACGTCTCTGGTTCAGGTGTCTCGACTGCAGGCTTTAGGTCTCCCGGAACAGACTCACAAGTGACAAATCTATGTCGTCGGTTTCAGTTTTATCTTGCACTTTCTCTGGGTTACGGACTCTCCTGCAGTGGGTGGAATGGACCCAAGTGTCTCTCTCTGCAGCCTTCAGTGATGTGGTATGGTCA